>NC_134267.1:195489475-196089475 GCF_031893055.1 Leptodactylus fuscus
TGGTTATAAATACCCTCATTTCTTGCTACTGGTATATAGTGCCATTGTCTGACTGGGAATTCAAAGAATATATTGGGGTTATAAATACCCTCATTTCTTGCTACTGGTATATAGTGCCATTGTCTGACTGGGAATTCAAAGAATATATTGGGGTTACAAATACCCTCATTACTTGCTACTGCCATATAGTGCCAGTTTCTGACTGGTAATTCAAAGAATATTTTGGGGTTACGTGCACCCACAATTTTTGCTACTGGTATATAGTGCCATTGTCTGACTGGGAATTCAAAGAATATATTGGGGTTATAAATACCCTCATTTCTTGCTACTGGTATATAGTGCCATTGTCTGACTGGGAATTCAAAGAATATATTGGGGTTACAAATACCCTCATTTCTTGCTACTGGTATATAGTGCCATTGTCTGACTGGGAATTCAAAGAATATATTGGGGTTACAAATACCCTCATTTTTCTCTACTGCCATATAGTGCCAGTTTCTGACTGGGAATTCAAAGAATATATTGGGGTTACGTGCACCCACAATTTTTGCTACTGGTATATAGGGCCATTGTCTGAATGGGAATTCAAAGAATATATTGGGGTTACAACTACCCTCATTTCTTGCTACTGGTATATAGTGCCATTGTCTGACTGGGAATTCAAAGAATATATTGGGGTTACAAATACCCTCATTTCTTGCTACTGCCATATAGTGCCAGTTTCTGACTGGTAATTCAAAGAATATATTGGGGGTTACGTGCACCCACAATTTTTGCTACTGGTATATATTGCCATTGTCTGACTAGGAATTCAAAGAATATATTGGGGTTACAAATACCCTCATTTCTTGCTACTGGTATATTGTGCCATTGTCTGACTGGGAATTCAAAGAATATATTGGGGTTACAAATACCCTCATTTCTTGCTACTGGTATATAGTGCCATTGTCTGACTGGGAATTCAAAGAATATATTGGGGTTATAAATACCCTCATTTCTTGCTACTGGTATATAGTGCCATTGTCTGACTGGGAATTCAAAGAATATATTGGGGTTACAAATACCCTCATTTCTTGCTACTGCCATATAGTGCCAGTTTCTGACTGGTAATTCAAAGAATATATTGGGTTTACGTGCACCCACAATTTTTGCTACTGGTATATAGTGCCATTGTCTGACTGGGAATTCAAAGAATATATTGGGGTTACAAATACCCTCATTTCTTGCTACTGCCATATAGTGCCAGTTTCTGACTGGTAATTCAAAGAATATATTGGGGTTATAAATACCCTCATTTCTTGCTACTGGTATATAGTGCCATTGTCTGACTGGGAATTCAAAGAATATATTGGGGTTACAAATACCCTCATTTCTTGCTACTGCCATATAGTGCCAGTTTCTGACTGGGAATTCAAAGAATATATTGGGGTTACGTGCACCCACAATTTTTGCTACTGGTATATAGGGCCATTGTCCTGAATGGGAATTCAAAGAATATATTGGGGTTACAAATACCCTCATTTCTTGCTACTGGTATATAGTGCCATTGTCTGACTGGGAATTCAAAGAATATATTGGGGTTACAAATACCCTCATTTCTTGCTACTGCCATATAGTGCCAGTTTCTGACTGGTAATTCAAAGAATATATTGGGGTTACGTGCACCCACAATTTTTGCTACTGGTATATATTGCCATTGTCTGACTAGGAATTCAAAGAATATATTGGGGTTACAAATACCCTCATTTCTTGCTACTGGTATATAGTGCCATTGTCTGACTGGGAATTCAAAGAATATATTGGGGTTACAAATACCCTCATTTCTTGCTACTGGTATATAGTGCCATTGTCTGACTGGGAATTCAAAGAATATATTGGGGTTATAAATACCCTCATTTCTTGCTACTGGTATATAGTGCCATTGTCTGACTGGGAATTCAAAGAATATATTGGGGTTACAAATACCCTCATTTCTTGCTACTGCCATATAGTGCCAGTTTCTGACTGGTAATTCAAAGAATATATTGGGTTTACGTGCACCCACAATTTTTGCTACTGGTATATAGTGCCATTGTCTGACTGGGAATTCAAAGAATATATTGGGGTTACAAATACCCTCATTTTTTGCTACTGCCATATAGTGCCAGTTTCTGACTGGTAATTCAAAGAATATATTGGGGTTATAAATACCCTCATTTCTTGCTACTGGTATATAGTGCCATTGTCTGACTGGGAATTCAAAGAATATATTGGGGTTACAAATACCCTCATTTCTTGCTACTGCCATATAGTGCCAGTTTCTGACTGGTAATTCAAAGAATATATTGGGGGTTACGTGCACCCACAATTTTTTGCTACTGGTATATAGTGCCATTGTCTGACTGGGAATTCAAAGAATATATTGGGGTTACAAATACCCTCATTTCTTGCTACTGGTATATAGTGCCATTGTCTGACTGGGAATTCAAAGAATATATTGGGTTACAAATACCCTCATTTCTTGCTACTGGTATATAGTGCCATTGTCTGACTGGGAATTCAAAGAATATATTGGGGTTACAAATACCCTCATTTCTTGCTACTGCCATATAGTGCCAGTTTCTGACTGGTAATTCAAAGAATATATTGGGGTTACGTGCACCCACAATTTTTGCTACTGGTATATAGTGCCATTGTCTGACTGGGAATTCAAAGAATATATTGGGGTTACAAATACCCTCATTTCTTGCTACTGCCATATAGTGCCAGTTTCTGACTGGTAATTCAAAGAATATATTGGGGTTATAAATACCCTCATTTCTTGCTACTGGTATATAGTGCCATTGTCTGACTGGGAATTCAAAGAATATATTGGGGTTACAAATACCCTCATTTCTTGCTACTGCCATATAGTGCCAGTTTCTGACTGGTAATTCAAAGAATATATTGGGGTTACGTGCACCCACAATTTTTGCTACTGGTATATAGTGCCATTGTCTGACTGGGAATTCAAAGAATATATTGGGGTTACTAATACCCTCATTTCTTGCTACTGGTATATAGTGCCATTGTCTGACTGGGAATTCAAAGAATATATTGGGGTTATAAATACCCTCATTTCTTGCTACTGGTATATAGTGCCATTGTCTGACTGGGAATTCAAAGAATATATTGGGGTTACAAATACCCTCATTTCTTGCTACTGCCATATAGTGCCAGTTTCTGACTGGGAATTCAAAGAATATATTGGGGTTACGTGCACCCACAATTTTTGCTACTGGTATATAGTGCCATTGTCTGAATGGGAATTCAAAGAATATATTGGGGTTACAAATACCCTCATTTCTTGCTACTGGTATATAGTGCCATTGTCTGACTGGGAATTCAAAGAATATATTGGGGTTACAAATACCCTCATTTCTTGCTACTGCCATACAGTGCCAGTTTCTGACTGGTAATTCAAAGAATATATTGGGGTTACGTGCACCCACAATTTTTGCTACTGGTATATAGTGCCATTGTCTGAATGGGAATTCAAAGAATATATTGGGGTTACAAATACCCTCATAATACCCTCATTTCTTGCTACTGGTATATAAAGCCATTGTCTGACTGGGAATTCAAAGAATATATTGGGGTTACAAATACCCTCATTTCTTGCTACTGCCATATAGTGCCAGTTTCTGACTGGTAATTCAAAGAATATATTGGGGTTACGTGCACCCACAATTTTTGCTACTGGTATATAGTGCCATTGTCTGACTGGGAATTCAAAGAATATATTGGGGTTACATGCACCCACAATTTTTGCTACTGGTATATAGTGCCATTGTCTCACTGGTAATTCAAAGAATATATTGGGGTTACGTGCACCCACAATTTTTGCTACTGGTATATAGTGCCATTGTCTGACTGGGAATTCAAAGAATATATTGGGGTTACAAATACCCTCATTTCTTGCTACTGGTATATAGTGCCATTGTCTGACTGGGAATTCAAAGAATATATTGGGGTTACAAATACCCTCATTTCTTGCTACTGCCATATAGTGCCAGTTTCTGACTGGTAATTCAAAGAATATATTGGGGTTACATGCACCCACAATTTTTGCTACTGGTATATAGTGCCATTGTCTCACTGGTAATTCAAAGAATATATTGGGGTTACGTGCACCCACAATTTTTGCTACTGGTATATAGTGCCATTGTCTGACTGGGAATTCAAAGAATATATTGGGGTTACAAATACCCTCATTTCTTGCTACTGGTATATAGTGCCATTGTCTGACTGGGAATTCAAAGAATATATTGGGGTTATAAATACCCTCATTTCTTGCTACTGGTATATAGTGCCATTGTCTGACTGGGAATTCAAAGAATATATTGGGGTTACAAATACCCTCATTTCTTGCTACTGCCATATAGTGCCAGTTTCTGACTGGTAATTCAAAGAATATTTTGGGGTTACGTGCACCCACAATTTTTGCTACTGGTATATAGTGCCATTGTCTGACTGGGAATTCAAAGAATATATTGGGGTTATAAATACCCTCATTTCTTGCTACTGGTATATAGTGCCATTGTCTGACTGGGAATTCAAAGAATATATTGGGGTTACAAATACCCTCATTTCTTGCTACTGGTATATAGTGCCATTGTCTGACTGGGAATTCAAAGAATATATTGGGGTTACAAATACCCTCATTTCTCTCTACTGCCATATAGTGCCAGTTTCTGACTGGGAATTCAAAGAATATATTGGGGTTACGTGCACCCACAATTTTTGCTACTGGTATATAGGGCCATTGTCTGAATGGGAATTCAAAGAATATATTGGGGTTACAAATACCCTCATTTCTTGCTACTGGTATATAGTGCCATTGTCTGACTGGGAATTCAAAGAATATATTGGGGTTACAAATACCCTCATTTCTTGCTACTGCCATATAGTGCCAGTTTCTGACTGGTAATTCAAAGAATATATTGGGGTTACGTGCACCCACAATTTTTGCTACTGGTATATAGTGCCATTGTCTGACTAGGAATTAAAAGAATATATTGGGGTTACAAATACCCTCATTTCTTGCTACTGGTATATAGTGCCATTGTCTGACTGGGAATTCAAAGAATATATTGGGGTTACAAATACCCTCATTTCTTGCTACTGGTATATAGTGCCATTGTCTGACTGGGAATTCAAAGAATATATTGGGGTTATAAATACCCTCATTTCTTGCTACTGGTATATAGTGCCATTGTCTGACTGGGAATTCAAAGAATATATTGGGGTTACAAATACCCTCATTTCTTGCTACTGCCATATAGTGCCAGTTTCTGACTGGTAATTCAAAGAATATATTGGGTTTACGTGCACCCACAATTTTTGCTACTGGTATATAGTGCCATTGTCTGACTGGGAATTCAAAGAATATATTGGGGTTACAAATACCCTCATTTCTTGCTACTGCCATATAGTGCCAGTTTCTGACTGGTAATTCAAAGAATATATTGGGGTTACGTGCACCCACAATTTTTGCTACTGGTATATAGTGCCATTGTCTGACTGGGAATTCAAAGAATATATTGGGGTTACTAATACCCTCATTTCTTGCTACTGGTATATAGTGCCATTGTCTGACTGGGAATTCAAAGAATATATTGGGGTTACAAATACCCTCATTTCTTGCTACTGGTATATAGTGCCATTGTCTGACTGGGAATTCAAAGAATATATTGGGGTTACAAATACCCTCATTTCTTGCTACTGCCATATAGTGCCAGTTTCTGACTGGTAATTCAAAGAATATATTGGGGTTACGTGCACCCACAATTTTTGCTACTGGTATATAGTGCCATTGTCTGACTGGGAATTCAAAGAATATATTGGGGTTACAAATACCCTCATTTCTTGCTACTGGTATATAGTGCCATTGTCTGACTGGGAATTCAAAGAATATATTGGGGTTACTAATACCCTTATTTCTTGCTACTGCCATATAGTGCCAGTTTCTGACTGGTAATTCAAAGAATATATTGGGGTTATAAATACCCTCATTTCTTGCTACTGGTATATAATGCCATTGTCTGACTGGTAATTCAAAGAATATATTAGGGTTACAAATACCCTCATTTCTTGCTACTGCCATATAGTGCCAGTTTCTGACTGGTAATTCAAAGAATATATTGGGGTTACGTGCACCCACAATTTTTGCTACTGGTATATAGTGCCATTGTCTGACTGGGAATTCAAAGAATATATTGGGGTTACAAATACCCTCATTTCTTGCTACTGGTATATAGTGCCATTGTCTGACTGGGAATTCAAAGAATATATTGGGGTTACAAATACCCTCATTTCTTGCTACTGCCATATAGTGCCAGTTTCTGACTGGTAATTCAAGGAATATATTGGGGTTACGTGCACCCACAATTTTTACTACTGGTATATAGTGCCAGTGTCTGACTGGGAATTCAAAGAATATATTGTGGTTACAAATACCCTCATTTCTTGCTACTGGTATATAGTGCCATTGTCTGACTGGGAATTCAAAGAATATATTGGGGTTACAAATACCCTCATTTCTTGCTACTGGTATATAGTGCCATTGTCTGACTGGGAATTCAAAGAATATATTGGGGTTACAAATACCCTCATTTCTTGCTACTGCCATATAGTGCCAGTTTCTGACTGGTAATTCAAAGAATATATTGGGGTTACGTGCACCCACAATTTTTGCTACTGGTGTATAGTGCCATTGTCTGACTGGGAATTCAAAGAATATATTGGGGTTACAAATACCCTCATTTCTTGCTACTGGTATATAGTGCCATTGTCTGACTGGGAATTCAAAGAATATATTGGGGTTACAAATACCCTCATTTCTTGCTACTGGTATATAGTGCCATTGTCTGACTGGGAATTCAAAGAATATTTTGGGGTTACAAATACCCTCATTTCTTGCTACTGCCATATAGTGCCAGTTTCTGACTGGTAATTCAAAGAATATATTGGGGTTACGTGCACCCACAATTTTTGCTACTGGTATATAGTGCCATTGTCTGACTGGGAATTCAAAGAATATATTGGGGTTACAAATACCCTCATTTCTTGCTACTGGTATATAGTGCCATTGTCTGACTGGGAATTCAAAGAATATATTGGGGTTACAAATACCCTCATTTCTTGCTACTGCCATATAGTGCCAGTTTCTGACTGGTAATTCAAAGAATATATTGGGGTTATAAATACCCTCATTTCTTGCTACTGGTATATAGTGCCATTGTCTGACTGGGAATTCAAAGAATATATTGGGGTTATAAATACCCTCATTTCTTGCTACTGGTATATAGTGCCATTGTCTGACTGGGAATTCAAAGAATATATTGGGGTTACAAATACCCTCATTTCTTGCTACTGGTATATAGTGCCATTGTCTGACTGGGAATTCAAAGAATATATTGGGGTTACAAATACCCTCATTTCTCTCTACTGCCATATAGTGCCAGTTTCTGACTGGGAATTCAAAGAATATATTGGGGTTACGTGCACCCACAATTTTTGCTACTGGTATATAGGGCCATTGTCTGAATGGGAATTCAAAGAATATATTGGGGTTACAAATACCCTCATTTCTTGCTACTGGTATATAGTGCCATTGTCTGACTGGGAATTCAAAGAATATATTGGGGTTACAAATACCCTCATTTCTTGCTACTGCCATATAGTGCCAGTTTCTGACTGGTAATTCAAAGAATATATTGGGGTTACGTGCACCCACAATTTTTGCTACTGGTATATAGTGCCATTGTCTGACTAGGAATTAAAAGAATATATTGGGGTTACAAATACCCTCATTTCTTGCTACTGGTATATAGTGCCATTGTCTGACTGGGAATTCAAAGAATATATTGGGGTTACAAATACCCTCATTTCTTGCTACTGGTATATAGTGCCATTGTCTGACTGGGAATTCAAAGAATATATTGGGGTTATAAATACCCTCATTTCTTGCTACTGGTATATAGTGCCATTGTCTGACTGGGAATTCAAAGAATATATTGGGGTTACAAATACCCTCATTTCTTGCTACTGCCATATAGTGCCAGTTTCTGACTGGTAATTCAAAGAATATATTGGGTTTACGTGCACCCACAATTTTTGCTACTGGTATATAGTGCCATTGTCTGACTGGGAATTCAAAGAATATATTGGGGTTACAAATACCCTCATTTCTTGCTACTGCCATATAGTGCCAGTTTCTGACTGGTAATTCAAAGAATATATTGGGGTTATAAATACCCTCATTTCTTGCTACTGGTATATAGTGCCATTGTCTGACTGGGAATTCAAAGAATATATTGGGGTTACAAATACCCTCATTTCTTGCTACTGCCATATAGTGCCAGTTTCTGACTGGTAATTCAAAGAATATATTGGGGTTACGTGCACCCACAATTTTGCTACTGGTATATAGTGCCATTGTCTGACTGGGAATTCAAAGAATATATTGGGGTTACTAATACCCTCATTTCTTGCTACTGGTATATAGTGCCATTGTCTGACTGGGAATTCAAAGAATATATTGGGGTTACAAATACCCTCATTTCTTGCTACTGGTATATAGTGCCATTGTCTGACTGGGAATTCAAAGAATATATTGGGGTTACAAATACCCTCATTTCTTGCTACTGCCATATAGTGCCAGTTTCTGACTGGTAATTCAAAGAATATATTGGGGTTACGTGCACCCACAATTTTTGCTACTGGTATATAGTGCCATTGTCTGACTGGGAATTCAAAGAATATATTGGGGTTACAAATACCCTCATTTCCTGCTACTGGTATATAGTGCCATTGTCTGACTGGGAATTCAAAGAATATATTGGGGTTACAAATACCCTCATTTCTTGCTACTGCCATATAGTGCCAGTTTCTGACTGGTAATTCAAAGAATATATTGGGGTTATAAATACCCTCATTTCTTGCTACTTGTATATAATGCCATTGTCTGACTGGTAATTCAAAGAATATATTAGGGTTACAAATACCCTCATTTCTTGCTACTGCCATATAGTGCCAGTTTCTGACTGGTAATTCAAAGAATATATTGGGGTTACGTGCACCCACAATTTTTGCTACTGGTATATAGTGCCATTGTCTGACTGGGAATTCAAAGAATATATTGGGGTTACAAATACCCTCATTTCTTGCTACTGGTATATAGTGCCATTGTCTGACTGGGAATTCAAAGAATATATTGGGGTTACAAATACCCTCATTTCTTGCTACTGCCATATAGTGCCAGTTTCTGACTGGTAATTCAAGGAATATATTGGGGTTACGTGCACCCACAATTTTTACTACTGGTATATAGTGCCATTGTCTGACTGGGAATTCAAAGAATATATTGGGGTTATAAATACCCTCATTTCTTGCTACTGGTATATAGTGCCATTGTCTGACTGGGGAATTCAAAGAATATATTGGGTTACAAATACCCTCATTTCTTGCTACTGGTATATAGTGCCATTGTCTGACTGGGAATTCAAAGAATATATTGGGTTACAAATACCCTCATTTCTCTCTACTGCCATATAGTGCCAGTTTCTGACTGGAATTCAAAGAATATATTGGGGTTACGTGCACCCACAATTTTTGCTACTGGTATATAGGGCCATTGTCTGAATGGAATTCAAAGAATATATTGGGGTTACAAATACCCTCATTTCTTGCTACTGGTATATAGTGCCATTGTCTGACTGGGAATTCAAAGAATATATTGGGGTTACAAATACCCTCATTTCTTGCTACTGCCATATAGTGCCAGTTTCTGACTGGTAATTCAAAGAATATATTGGGGTTACGTGCACCCACAATTTTTGCTACTGGTATATAGTGCCATTGTCTGACTGGGAATTCAAAGAATATATTGGGGTTACTAATACCCTCATTTCTTGCTACTGGTATATAGTGCCATTGTCTGACTGGGAATTCAAAGAATATATTGGGGTTACAAATACCCTCATTTCTTGCTACTGGTATATAGTGCCATTGTCTGACTGGAATTCAAAGAATATATTGGGGTTACAAATACCCTCATTTCTTGCTACTGCCATATAGTGCCAGTTTCTGACTGGTAATTCAAAGAATATATTGGGGTTACGTGCACCCACAATTTTTGCTACTGGTATATAGTGCCATTGTCTGACTGAGAATTCAAAGAATATATTGGGGTTACAAATACCCTCATTTCTTGCTACTGGTATATAATGCCATTGTCTGACTGGTAATTCAAAGAATATATTAGGGTTACAAATACCCTCATTTCTTGCTACTGCCATATAGTGCCAGTTTCTGACTGGTAATTCAAAGAATATATTGGGGTTACGTGCACCCACAATTTTTGCTACTGGTATATAGTGCCATTGTCTGACTGGGAATTCAAAGAATATATTGGGGTTACAAATACCCTCATTTCTTGCTACTGGTATATAGTGCCATTGTCTGACTGGGAATTCAAAGAATATATTGGGTTACAAATACCCTCATTTCTTGCTACTGCCATATAGTGCCAGTTTCTGACTGGTAATTCAAGGAATATATTGGGGTTACGTGCACCCACAATTTTTACTACTGGTATATAGTGCCAGTGTCTGACTGGGAATTCAAAGAATATATTGTGGTTACAAATACCCTCATTTCTTGCTACTGGTATATAGTGCCATTGTCTGACTGGGAATTCAAAGAATATATTGGGGTTACAAATACCCTCATTTCTTGCTACTGGTATATAGTGCCATTGTCTGACTGGGAATTCAAAGAATATATTGGGGTTACAAATACCCTCATTTCTTGCTACTGCCATATAGTGCCAGTTTCTGACTGGTAATTCAAAGAATATATTGGGTTACGTGCACCCACAATTTTTGCTACTGGTATATAGTGCCATTGTCTGACTGGGAATTCAAAGAATATATTGGGGTTACAAATACCCTCATTTCTTGCTACTGGTATATAGTGCCATTGTCTGACTGGGAATTCAAAGAATATATTGGGGTTACAAATACCCTCATTTCTTGCTACTGGTATATAGTGCCATTGTCTGACTGGGAATTCAAAGAATATTTTGGGGTTACAAATACCCTCATTTCTTGCTACTGCCATATAGTGCCAGTTTCTGACTGGTAATTCAAAGAATATATTGGGGTTACGTGCACCCACAATTTTTGCTACTGGTATATAGTGCCATTGTCTGACTGGGAATTCAAAGAATATATTGGGGTTACAAATACCCTCATTTCTTGCTACTGGTATATAGTGCCATTGTCTGACTGGGAATTCAAAGAATATATTGGGGTTACAAATACCCTCATTTCTTGCTACTGCCATATAGTGCCAGTTTCTGACTGGTAATTCAAAGAATATATTGGGGTTATAAATACCCTCATTTCTTGCTACTGGTATATAGTGCCATTGTCTGACTGGGAATTCAAAGAATATATTGGGGTTATAAATACCCTCATTTCTTGCTACTGGTATATAGTGCCATTGTCTGACTGGGAATTCAAAGAATATATTGGGGTTACAAATACCCTCATTTCTTGCTACTGGTATATAGTGCCATTGTCTGACTGGGAATTCAAAGAATATATTGGGGTTACAAATACCCTCATTTCTCTCTACTGCCATATAGTGCCAGTTTCTGACTGGGAATTCAAAGAATATATTGGGGTTACGTGCACCCACAATTTTTGCTACTGGTATATAGGGCCATTGTCTGAATGGGAATTCAAAGAATATATTGGGGTTACAAATACCCTCATTTCTTGCTACTGGTATATAGTGCCATTGTCTGACTGGGAATTCAAAGAATATATTGGGGTTACAAATACCCTCATTTCTTGCTACTGCCATATAGTGCCAGTTTCTGACTGGTAATTCAAAGAATATATTGGGGTTACGTGCACCCACAATTTTTGCTACTGGTATATAGTGCCATTGTCTGACTAGGAATTAAAAGAATATATTGGGGTTACAAATACCCTCATTTCTTGCTACTGGTATATAGTGCCATTGTCTGACTGGGAATTCAAAGAATATATTGGGGTTACAAATACCCTCATTTCTTGCTACTGGTATATTGCCATTGTCTGACTGGGAATTCAAAGAATATATTGGGGTTATAAATACCCTCATTTCTTGCTACTGGTATATAGTGCCATTGTCTGACTGGGAATTCAAAGAATATATTGGGGTTACAAATACCCTCATTTCTTGCTACTGCCATATAGTGCCAGTTTCTGACTGGTAATTCAAAGAATATATTGGGTTTACGTGCACCCACAATTTTTGCTACTGGTATATAGTGCCATTGTCTGACTGGGAATTCAAAGAATATATTGGGGTTACAAATACCCTCATTTCTTGCTACTGCCATATAGTGCCAGTTTCTGACTGGTAATTCAAAGAATATATTGGGGTTATAAATACCCTCATTTCTTGCTACTGGTATATAGTGCCATTGTCTGACTGGGAATTCAAAGAATATATTGGGGTTACAAATACCCTCATTTCTTGCTACTGCCATATAGTGCCAGTTTCTGACTGGTAATTCAAAGAATATATTGGGGTTACGTGCACCCACAATTTTTGCTACTGGTATATAGTGCCATTGTCTGACTGGGAATTCAAAGAATATATTGGGGTTACTAATACCCTCATTTCTTGCTACTGGTATATAGTGCCATTGTCTGACTGGGAATTCAAAGAATATATTGGGGTTACAAATACCCTCATTTCTTGCTACTGGTATATAGTGCCATTGTCTGACTGGGAATTCAAAGAATATATTGGGGTTACAAATACCCTCATTTCTTGCTACTGCCATATAGTGCCAGTTTCTGACTGGTAATTCAAAGAATATATTGGGGTTACGTGCACCCACAATTTTTGCTACTGGTATATAGTGCCATTGTCTGACTGGGAATTCAAAGAATATATTGGGGTTACAAATACCCTCATTTCCTGCTACTGGTATATAGTGCCATTGTCTGACTGGGAATTCAAAGAATATATTGGGGTTACAAATACCCTCATTTCTTGCTACTGCCATATAGTGCCAGTTTCTGACTGGTAATTCAAAGAATATATTGGGGTTATAAATACCCTCATTTCTTGCTACTTGTATATAATGCCATTGTCTGACTGGTAATTCAAAGAATATATTAGGGTTACAAATACCCTCATTTCTTGCTACTGCCATATAGTGCCAGTTTCTGACTGGTAATTCAAAGAATATATTGGGGTTACGTGCACCCACAATTTTTGCTACTGGTATATAGTGCCATTGTCTGACTGGGAATTCAAAGAATATATTGGGGTTACAAATACCCTCATTTCTTGCTACTGGTATATAGTGCCATTGTCTGACTGGGAATTCAAAGAATATATTGGGGTTACAAATACCCTCATTTCTTGCTACTGCCATATAGTGCCAGTTTCTGACTGGTAATTCAAGGAATATATTGGGGTTACGTGCACCCACAATTTTTACTACTGGTATATAGTGCCATTGTCTGACTGGGAATTCAAAGAATATATTGGGGTTACAAATACCCTCATTTCTTGCTACTGGTATATAGTGCCATTGTCTGACTGGGAATTCAAAGAATATATTGGGGTTACAAATACCCTCATTTCTTGCTACTGGTATATAGTGCCATTGTCTGACTGGGAATTCAAAGAATATATTGGGGTTACAAATACCCTCATTTCTTGCTACTGCCATATAGTGCCAGTTTCTGACTGGTAATTCAAAGAATATATTGGGGTTACGTGCACCCACAATTTTTGCTACTGGTATATAGTGCCATTGTCTGACTGGGAATTCAAAGAATATATTGGGGTTACAAATACCCTCATTTCTTGCTACTGGTATATAGTGCCATTGTCTGACTGGGAATTCAAAGAATATATTGGGGTTACAAATACCCTCATTTCTTGCTACTGGTATATAGTGCCATTGTCTGACTGGGAATTCAAAGAATATTTTGGGGTTACAAATACCCTCATTTCTTGCTACTGCCATATAGTGCCAGTTTCTGACTGGTAATTCAAAGAATATATTGGGGTTACGTGCACCCACAATTTTTGCTACTCGTATATAGTGCCATTGTCTGACTGGGAATTCAAAGAATATATTGGGGTTACAAATACCCTCATTTCTTGCTACTGGTATATAGTGCCATTGTCTGACTGGCAATTCAAAGAATATATTGGGGTTACAAATACCCTCATTTCTTGCTACTGCCATATAGTGCCAGTTTCTGACTGGTAATTCAAGGAATATATTGGGGTTATAAATACCCTCATTTCTTGCTACTGGTATATAGTGCCATTGTCTGACTGGGAATTCAAAGAATATATTGGGGTTATAAATACCCTCATTTCTTGCTACTGGTATATAGTGCCATTGTCTGACTGGGAATTCAAAGAATATATTGGGGTTACAAATACCCTCATTACTTGCTACTGCCATATAGTGCCAGTTTCTGACTGGTAATTCAAAGAATATTTTGGGGTTACGTGCACCCACAATTTTTGCTACTGGTATATAGTGCCATTGTCTGACTGGGAATTCAAAGAATATATTGGGGTTATAAATACCCTCATTTCTTGCTACTGGTATATAGTGCCATTGTCTGACTGGGAATTCAAAGAATATATTGGGGTTACAAATACCCTCATTTCTTGCTACTGGTATATAGTGCCATTGTCTGACTGGGAATTCAAAGAATATATTGGGGTTACAAATACCCTCATTTTTCTCTACTGCCATATAGTGCCAGTTTCTGACTGGGAATTCAAAGAATATATTGGGGTTACGTGCACCCACAATTTTTGCTACTGGTATATAGGGCCATTGTCTGAATGGGAATTCAAAGAATATATTGGGGTTACAAATACCCTCATTTCTTGCTACTGGTATATAGTGCCATTGTCTGACTGGGAATTCAAAGAATATATTGGGGTTACAAATACCCTCATTTCTTGCTACTGCCATATAGTGCCAGTTTCTGACTGGTAATTCAAAGAATATATTGGGGTTACGTGCACCCACAATTTTTGCTACTGGTATATATTGCCATTGTCTGACTAGGAATTCAAAGAATATATTGGGGTTACAAATACCCTCATTTCTTGCTACTGGTATATAGTGCCATTGTCTGACTGGGAATTCAAAGAATATATTGGGGTTACAAATACCCTCATTTCTTGCTACTGGTATATAGTGCCATTGTCTGACTGGGAATTCAAAGAATATATTGGGGTTATAAATACCCTCATTTCTTGCTACTGGTATATAGTGCCATTGTCTGACTGGGAATTCAAAGAATATATTGGGGTTACAAATACCCTCATTTCTTGCTACTGCCATATAGTGCCAGTTTCTGACTGGTAATTCAAAGAATATATTGGGTTTACGTGCACCCACAATTTTTGCTACTGGTATATAGTGCCATTGTCTGACTGGGAATTCAAAGAATATATTGGGGTTACAAATACCCTCATTTCTTGCTACTGCCATATAGTGCCAGTTTCTGACTGGTAATTCAAAGAATATATTGGGGTTATAAATACCCTCATTTCTTGCTACTGGTATATAGTGCCATTGTCTGACTGGGAATTCAAAGAATATATTGGGGTTACAAATACCCTCATTTCTTGCTACTGCCATATAGTGCCAGTTTCTGACTGGTAATTCAAAGAATATATTGGGGTTACGTGCACCCACAATTTTTGCTACTGGTATATAGTGCCATTGTCTGACTGGGAATTCAAAGAATATATTGGGGTTACTAATACCCTCATTTCTTGCTACTGGTATATAGTGCCATTGTCTGACTGGGAATTCAAAGAATATATTGGGGTTACAAATACCCTCATTTCTTGCTACTGGTATATAGTGCCATTGTCTGACTGGGAATTCAAAGAATATATTGGGGTTACAAATACCCTCATTTCTTGCTACTGCCATATAGTGCCAGTTTCTGACTGGTAATTCAAAGAATATATTGGGGTTACGTGCACCCACAATTTTTGCTACTGGTATATAGTGCCATTGTCTGACTGGGAATTCAAAGAATATATTGGGGTTACAAATACCCTCATTTCTTGCTACTGGTATATAGTGCCATTGTCTGACTGGGAATTCAAAGAATATATTGGGGTTACAAATACCCTCATTTCTTGCTACTGCCATATAGTGCCAGTTTCTGACTGGTAATTCAAAGAATATATTGGGGTTACGTGCACCCACAATTTTTGCTACTGGTATATAGTGCCATTGTCTGACTGGGAATTCAAAGAATATATTGGGGTTACAAATACCCTCATTTCTTGCTACTGGTATATAGTGCCATTGTCTGACTGGGAATTCAAAGAATATATTGGGTTACAAATACCCTCATTTCTTGCTACTGGTATATAGTGCCATTGTCTGACTGGGAATTCAAAGAATATTTTGGGGTTACAAATACCCTCATTTCTTGCTACTGCCATATAGTGCCAGTTTCTGACTGGTAATTCAAAGAATATATTGGGGTTACGTGCACCCACAATTTTTGCTATTGGTATATAGTGCCATTGTCTGACTGGGAATTCAAAGAATATATTGGGGGTTACAAATACCCTCATTTCTTGCTACTGGTATATAGTGCCATTGTCTGACTGGCAATTCAAAGAATATATTGGGGTTACAAATACCCTCATTTCTTGCTACTGCCATATAGTGCCAGTTTCTGACTGGTAATTCAAAGAATATATTGGGGTTATAAATACCCTCATTTCTTGCTACTGGTATATAGTGCCATTGTCTGACTGGGAATTCAAAGAATATATTGGGGTTATAAATACCCTCATTTCTTGCTACTGGTATATAGTGCCATTGTCTGACTGGGAATTCAAAGAATATATTGGGGTTACGTGCACCCACAATTTTTGCTACTGGTATATAGTGCCAATTTCTAACTGGGAATTCAAAATGCGCAAGGCTTCCGGAAAAGGACGTGGACGAGGCCGTGGGCGAGTTCGGGGGAATGGTTCTGGGGAGCAAGGTAGCAGTGAAGCCACAGGGCGTCCCGTGCCTACTCCTTTGGGGCAGCAAGCATTGCGCCACTCCACAGTGCCAGGGTTGCTTGCCACATAACTAAACTGCAGGGTACAAACCTTAGTAGGCCCGAGAACCAGGAACAGGTCTTGCAATGGCTGTCAGAGAACGCTTACAGCACATTGTCCAGCAGCCAGTCAGACTCTGCCTCCTCTCCTCCTATTACCTAACAGTCGTGTCCTCCTTCCTCCCAAAATTCCCAAGCTTCACAGAACAATAACCCCAACTGTCCCTGCTCCCCAGAGCTGTTCTCCGCTCCTTTCATTGTCCCTCAACCTGCCTCTCCACGTCACGATTCCACGAACCTAACAGAGGAGCATCTGTGTCCAGATGCTCAAACACTAGAGTCTTCTCCATCTCCGTTCGATTTGGTGGTGGATGACCAGCAACCTACCCTCATCGACGATGATGTGACGCAGTTGCCGTCAGGGCATCCAGTTGACCAGCGCATTGTGCGGGAGGAGGAGATGAGACAGGAGTTGGAAGAGGAAGTGGTGGATGATGAGGACACTGACCTGACCTGGACAGGGGGGATGTCAAGCGGGGAAAGTAGTGTGGATGTTGAGGCAGGTGCAGCACCAAAAAGGGTAGCTAGAGGCAGAGGCAGAGGTCAGCAGCTTAGGCGAAGCCAGGCCACACCCGGAATCTCCCAAGATGTTCCAGTTCGTACCCAGCCCCGAAAAACTCCCACCTCGAGGGCACGTTTCTCGAAGGTGTGGAGTTTTTTCAAGGAATGCGCCGAGGACAGATATAGTGTTGTCTGCACAATTTGCCTCTCGAAATTGATTAGGGGCTCTGAGAAGAGCAACCTGTCCACCACTGCAATGCGCCGTCATTTGGAATCCAAGCACTGGAATCAGTGGCAGGCAGCAACGGCAGGACAAAGGCCGCCTGCCGTTCACGCCACTGCCACTGCCACTGCTGACTGTGCTGGCGATGCACTCCAGAGGACGAGCCAGGACACCACTTCATCTGCCTCCGCCACTTTGTTGACTTCTCCCTCATCCTCCCCTGTTCCTGTCTTATCTCCTTCTCCTGCACCATCAAAGGCACCATCAGGCGCTTCTTTACAAGAACCCACCATCTCTCAGACATTGGAGCGGCGGCAGAAATACACTGCTAACCACCCACACGCGCAAGCCTTGAACGCCAACATCACTAAACTGCTGGCCCAGGAGATGTTGGCGTTCCGGCTTGTTGAAACTCCCGCCTTCCTGGACCTGATGGCAACTGCGGCACCTCGCTATGCCGTCCCTAGCCGTCACTACTTCTCCCGGTGTGCCGTCCCCGCCTTGCACCAGCACGTGTCACTCAACATCAGGCGGGCCCTTAGTTCCGCGCTTTGCACAAAGGTCCACTTGACCACCGACGCGTGGACAAGTGCATGCGGACAGGGACGCTACATTTCACTGACGGCACACTGGGTGAATGTAGTTGAGGCTGGGACTGCTTCCCAAACTGGCCCGGTGTACCTCGTCTCCCCGCCTAACATTTCTGGCAGGGACACGAGAAGAACACCCCCCTCCTCCTCCTCCTCTACCGCCTCCTCCTCCGCCACCGCCTCCTCCTCCGCTGTTAGATTTACCCCAGCTACGAGTTGGAAACATTGCAGCACTGGCGTTGGTAGACGTCAGCAGGCTGTGCTGAAGCTGATCAGCTTGGGGGACAGACAGCACACTGCCTCCGAGGTGAGGGATGCCCTCCTCGATGAGACGGCAATATGGTTTGAGCCGCTGCACCTGGGCCCAGGCATGGTCGTTTGTGATAACGGCCGGAACCTGGTAGCAGCTCTGGAGCTTGCCGGACTCCAACATGTTCCATGCCTGGCCCACGTCTTCAACCTAGTGGTGCAATGTTTCCTAAAGAGCTACCCCAATGTTCCAGAGCTACTGGTGAAAGTGCGGCGCATGTGCGCCCACTTTCGCAAGTCGACAGTAGCCGCTGCTAGCTTAAAATCTCTCCAGCAACGCCTGCATGTGCCACAACACCGGCTTTTGTGCAACGTCCCCACACGCTGGAACTCAACGTTTCAGATGTTGAATAGAGTGGTTGAGCAGCAGAGACCTTTGATGGAATACCAGCTACAAAACCCTAGGGTGCCACAAAGTCAGCTGCCTCAGTTTCTCATCCATGTGTGGCCATGGATGAGAGACCTTTGTGACATCCTACGGGTGTTTGAGGAGTCCACAAGGAGGGTGAGCTCTGAGGATGCGATGGTGAGCCTTACAATCCCGCTCTTGTGTGTTCTGAGAGAATCCCTGATTGACATCAGGGATAACTCAGATCACACAGAGGAGTCAGGGATAGCATCCGATCCGTCACAGCTGGAGAGTAGGTCCACACATCTGTCCGCTTCATTGCGTTTAATGGAGGAGGAGGAGGAGGAAGAAGAGTTGTCCGATGATGTGATGGTGATACAGGAGGCTTCCGGGCAACTTCGAATCGTCCCATTGTTGCAGCGCGGATGGGTAGACATGGACGATGAGGAGGAAATGGAGATTGAACTTTCCGGTGGGGCCAGAGGAGTCATGCCAACTAACACTGTGGCAGACATGGCTGAGTTCATGTTGGGGTGCTTTACAACCGACAAGCGTATTGTCAAAATCATGGAGGACAACCAGTACTGGATCTTTGCTATCTTTGACCCCCGGTATAAAAACAACATCTCCTCTTTTATTACGGTAGAGGGGAGGGCCAATCGCATCAATGCTTGCCACAAGCAATTGGTGCAGAATATGATGGAGATGTTTCCAGCATGTGACGTTGGCGGCAGGGAGGGCAGTTCCTCCAGTAGGCGACCAAGTTCTCACCGGTCCACACAAACGAGGGGCACACTGTCTAAGGTCTGGGAGACCTTGATGGCACCCCCTCGCCAAAGTGCCGCCACGGAGGGTCCTAGTGTCATCAGGCATGAGAAGTATAGACGCATGTTGCGGGAATACCTTTCCGACCACAGCCCTGTCCTCTACGACCCCTCTGCGCCCTACACGTATTGGGTGTCGAAGTTGGACCTGTGGCTTGAACTTGCCCTATATGCCTTGGAGGTGCTGTCCTGTCCTGCCGCCAGCGTCCTATCTGAGAGGGTGTTCAGTGCAGCCGGTGGCATCATCACTGACAAGCGCACCCGTCTGTCAGCTGAGAGTGCCGACCGGCTCACTTTGATAAAAATGAACCACCACTGGATAGAGCCTTCATTTTCGTGCCCACCTGTGTAAAGCACCCCGACATGAAACTCCATGTCTGTGCTCAACCTCTCCAATTCCTCCGCATCCTCATACTCATCCACCATAAGCGTTGCACAATTCTGCTAATACTAGGTTCCCTCCACCCTGATTTCCCCCAACTCTGCTGGTTAGAGGCTCCCTCCACCCTGATTTCCCCCAACTCTGCTGGTTAGAGGCTCCCTCCACCCTGATTTTCCCCAACTCTGCTGGTTAGAGGCTCCCTCCACCCTGATTTCCCACAACTCTGCTGGTTAGAGGCTCCCTCCACCATGAATTGATCCAAACTGGGGTTTTTAGAGGCTCCCTCCACCATGAATTGGTCCAAACTGGGGTTTTTAGAAGCTCCCTCCACCATGAATTGGTCCAAACTGGGCTGGTTAGAGGCTCCCTCCACCATGAATTGGTCAAAACTGGGCTGGTTAGAGGCTCCCTCCACCATGAACTTCCCATAGCTTGGCTGTTTAGAGGCTCCCTCCACCATGAATTGGTCCAAACTGGGGTTTTTAGAGGCTCCCTCCACCATGAACTTCCCGTAGCTTGGCTGTTTAGAGGCTCCCTCCACCATGAATTGGTCCAAACTGGGGTTTTTAGAGGCTCCCTCCACCATGAATTGGTCCAAACTGGGGTTTTTAGAGGCTCCCTCCACCCTGATTTCCCACAACTCTGCTGGTTAGAGGCTCCCTCCACCCTGATTTCCCACAACTCTGCTGGTTAGAGGCTCCCTCCACCATGAATTGGTCCAAACTGGGGTTTTTAGAGGCTCCCTCCACCATGAATTGGTCCAAACTGGGCTGGTTAGAGGCTCCCTCCACCATGAATTGGTCAAAACTGGGCTGGTTAGAGGCTCCCTCCACCATGAACTTCCCATAGCTTGGCTGTTTAGAGGCTCCCTCCACCATGAATTGGTCCAAACTTGGCTGTTTAGAGGCTCCCTCCACCATGAATTGGTCCAAACTGGGGTTTTTAGAGGCTCCCTCCACCATGAACTTCCCATAGCTTGGCTGTTTAGAGGCTCCCTCCACCATGAATTGATCCAAACTGGGGTTTTTAGAGGCTCCCTCCACCATGAATTGGTCCAAACTGGGGTTTTTAGAGGCTCCCTCCACCATGAACTTTCCATAGCTTGGCTGTTTAGAGGCTCCCTCCCCCATGAATTGGTCCAAACTGGGCTGTTTAGAGGCTCCCTCCACCATGAATTTGCCCAAACTCTGCTGGTTAGAGGCTCAATCCACCCTGATTTTCAAAACAAATGTTGGTGCCAACCTCAACTTACTACAAGGGCCAAATTCACTGCTGGTGACAAGCTCTCCTCACTCCAAGTGCCAAATACACATGTTTCAAGGTGTTTTCCTACTGTCAGAGAGGTGGTATTGAGTGTGTAAAGTGTGTAGTTCTTAGGCTTTGATTTTGGGGTAATAGAGGGTCTTTGGTGTGTTAGATGCCCCCAGACATGCTTCCCCTGCTGTCCCAGTGTCATTCCAGAGGTGTTGGCATCATTTCCTGTGGTGTCATAGTGGACTTGGTGACCCTCCAGACACGGATTTGGGTTTCCCCCTTAACGAGTATCTGTTCCCCATAGACTATAATGGGGTTCGAAACCCGTTCGAACACACGAACAGTGAGTGGCTGTTCGAATCGAATTTCGAACCTCGAACATTTTAGTGTTCGCTCATCTCTATTTATAACTATAATATATAATTTTGTACCAGCAGGTGGCGCTAAACAGTCATTTACACTCCGCGACTATTTCCTGGACAGGAGCTGGGATAATGTTTTATTTCTAAATCTCGGCATATAAATAGCTTATTCGACTGTACAGCTTCTACCCACACAAATCATATTGCATTGTGCTACTATTTTAACCATTACAGTCATGTGCTCCTCAAACAGCTGCTCTGAATATTCTGTGCAAATTATGTCGTGTGACATAATTATATTGCAATGCAAAAGGCCGATGTATAGGTTAGTCATATTGTGACCGCTGATCAAAGCTAAGGTTCCTAGTTACATAGAAAATGTTGAATTATACTAATATTTAAAGGGGTTTTTGAGACTCCAAAAAAAATTTAGCGAAATACAGGGAATGTTATAAAATGTAAAAACTAAATAAGTATAACTTCCCTGTGCAATAACCCCCTGCTCGGTGACACTGCACCAGTCTTTGTTCCTGGTACCGTGGAGATGACGTGTCCAACTACCCCTCGTAGCCACTGCAGGCAATGAATGGACTCCGTGGTCTTTTGGAGTGGTTGGGAAAGTTTGAAACTTCTTGGCAATGGGATTCCCAACCATATAATTTATGGGGCCACATCTGTGAGAGCAGTTTTTTGTTAATGGCTCTTTTTGGTAGCTTATAGTTGTCACTTCTGTCGCTGGCCCTTGGGTGACAGTTACAGTGGGTCTCCTTATACCCAAATCTTATCCACCCATATAAATACGCTGCTGCTGTAATTGTAATGCAGAGTGAACGCCCTAACAACAACAAACATTAAAATAATTGCAGAATTACTATTAAAAACATTAGAAGAAAAACTCCCAAGCTAAAGGTCCTTAAAAGGTTAAGACAAGGTCATCAGAGTCCCACCCCCTTCTACCTCTTCTATCAAAATGCCTCTGCCTCCCCCATTATCTGCTCTCTATAGCCCCCTCTCACATAGATACCTCTCTTTCTCACAGTCGGGTCACTATATCCCCATTACCATCCCCAATGTTATCAGCAGTAGATGGTGCAGCCTGCAGGACCTTTGATCACATCATTCTCACAGTGTAAGGTTCTGGAATCAGGGGCGCAGAGGGTGCAGTTTCCAACGGATCCCAGGAGCCTTAGGGGGCCATAAGCACTGGCATCAGTATTGAGATTGCAGCTTCCATCTGGTCCAAAAGCCAAGGAGACCCACAGATTACCCTAACCACACTAAGGGTGATTAAACACCTTAGCTCCCGTAACCATCACTATGAAGAATTCGCTTTAGGGATGAGGTAGGGGGCCCCAGACAAAAGATTGCAGCGGGGCCCACAAGACCTTAGTTATGCCACTGTCAGGAATGGTCATTTTATAGTTCTGCAGTGTTTTGCAGTGAAAGGAAATAGATGTGGTTTCAGGTAACAGACTTGGGTGACAACATCAGCAACAGCATATTCTGTCTCTACTATAAATGACTAGCTTGCATACTTAAAAAAAATGGACTTTGAGGTCATAACAGTACAAAGACCAAAAATGAAGCCAAAATATTATCAAGTCATTATTATACACTGTCTACCAATAAGTATTTGCACACTCATGCAAATGAAGATATCTGCGGTTGTGATGTACGTCGCGCTTTCCGTCATTAAATAGGAACCAGCATTGGCATTAGTCGCATGCAAGATGCCACGAAGTACAGAGTTGTCCGATTTCGAGAAAGGGGTAGTTGTGAGGTACCATAGAAATGGTCGATCTTTAAGGGACATAGCAAGTGAACTGAATTACCGAAAATCGACAGTGGCCTATGTGATTACAAAGTGGAAGGTGAACGGTAATTGTCAGAATGTGCCCTGAGTCGGCAGACCCCCGAAACTGGGAGATAGAGACCGACGGGTGCTGGCCAGAGAAACCGCACCCAACCGATGGCTCACATACACCAGGAGTTTCACCAGGAATCCGGGAGTATTGTGTCCATCAATCCCATCCGTAAGGAAACATCTGCTGGGGTCTACCAACTATTATATATGAAGAAATGTTTTTCTATTCTACCCCAGGTGTCCAAATACTTATTGGTAGACAGTGCATAGCTGTCTCTGTTATAACAATTCATATAAAACCTTTTTATTTGTATGTTTACATTAATAAAATCAATACTTAAAACAAAGAGGAACTTGTTTATTAACTTTTTTAATTATTTGGCTCTGCATACATCTAATTCTAGTTGTAAGACATTTTCTAGGTGCCTGCCTGGGCAGTCAGTTGGGCATGTAATACAATTATTAGAGTAAGAAACAATGGCAAAACAAATATGCCTTGTCCCTATGTCCTGTGGCTCAATCTCCTGGTTAAGGGGAGACTATCATTAGAAAATGACATTTTGAAGTAATGTCACTTTGGAATAACCTTTAAATAAGCTATTCTACCCCTACATCTCATTCTCTTGTGGTCCCCGCTGTTCCAGGATAAAGCGTTTATTCGGATATGCAAAATATGATCAGGGGTGTTCCCCCTGTGCTCCGAGCCCACTAGCGTCATCAACTGCTCTCCGCCCCCTAGTGCCTCCTATTCACTCCCCCCTACATCTTTTCCTCCTATTCAACCTTGTGTAGTCTTCCAATGCAGCGCTATACGTGATTGAAAACATGCACAGTTGTCTCTACCCAAAACTGAGCATAGTTTACATATCCGAATAAACCTTTTTTTTTTTTTTTTTTACAGAAACAGCAGGGACCACAAGAGAATGAGAGGAGCAGAATAGCCTTTTTGAAGGCTATTCAGAACGTATCATGATGAACTCCCTTTCATGGTTTGGGGCACAGGCGGTTTTATATACCACTGGAAAGCCGACAGTGCGCTGAATTCAGCGCACTGTCGGCTTTCATGATCCGTGCCCCGGGTGAAGAGCTATCGGTGCCGGTACCATAGCTCTTCACAGTCAGAAGGGTGTTCCTGACAGTCTATCAGGAACGTCCTTCTTCACAGCAGCGTCTATAGCGTTGTGCTGTGTGAACGGGGAGGAACGCCCCCTCCCCTTCTGATAATACTCGTCTGTGGACAAGCACTGTGAGCAGAGGGAGGGGGCTTTCCTCCCCGCTCTTACAGTACAGTGCTACCCTGTTTCCCCGAAAATAAGACGGTGTCTTATATTAATTTTTGCTCCCAAAGATGCGCCATGTCTTATTTTCAGGGGGTGTCTTATTTTTTTCAAAGAAGAATTCACATATATTGCTAAATATAAAAATTAACATTTATTAAATACTGTACAGTATAAAAATATTTTTATAGATTTGTAGAGCAGGTGATTTTGGACACAGGGATACCTAACATGTACGGTATGTGTTTCACAGTATTTACATACTTTTATATGTGTTCTAGGGAAATGGGTTGATTTGAATTTTTAATACTTTTATTATATATATACACTCACCGGCCACTTTATTAGGTACACCTGTCCAACTGCTCGTTAATAGAGATGAGCGAACAGTGTTCTATCGAACACATGTTCGATCGGATATCAGGGTGTTCGCCATGTTCGAATCGAATCGAACACCACGTGGTAAAGTGCGCCAAAATTCGATTCCCCTCCCACCTTCCCTGGCGCCTTTTTTGCACCAATAACAGCGCAGGGGAGGTGGGACAGGAACTACGACACCGGGGGCATTGAAAAAAATTGGAAAAAGTCATTGGCTGCCGAAATCAGGTGACCTCCATTTTAGACGAATAGTGGATTTCAAATCCGGGTCATATGAGAATGTGAACTTTGTGACTATGAGACAGGGATAGCTGTACAGGCAGGGATAGCTAGGGATAACCTTTATTTAGGGGGGAATGTTATTAAAAATAACTTTTTGGGGCTCTATCGGGTGTGTAATTGTGATTTTTGTGAGATAAACTTTTTCCCATAGGGATGCATTGGCCAGCGCTGATTGGCCGAATTCCGTACTCTGGCCAATCAGCGCTGGCCAATGCATTCTATTAGCTTGATGAAGCAGAGTGTGCACAAGGGTTCAAGCGCACCCTCTGCTCTGATGTAGCAGAGCTGAGGGTGCACAAGGGTTCAAGTGCACCCTCGGCTCTCCTACATCAGAGCCGAGGGTGCGCTTGAACCCTTGTGCACCCTCAGCTCTGCTACATCAGAGCCGAGGGTGCGCTTGAACCCTTGTGCACACTCTGCTTCATCAAGCTAATAGAATGCATTGGCCAGCGCTGATTGGCCAATGTATTCTATTAGCCTGATGAAGTAGAGCTGAATGTGTGTGCTAAGCACACACATTCAGCTCTACTTCATCGGGCTAATAGAATGCATTGGCCAGCGCTGATTGGCCAGAGTACGGAACTCGACCAATCAGCGCTGGCTCTGCTGGAGGAGACGGAGTCTAAGATCGCTCCACACCAGTCTCCATTCAGGTCCGACCTTAGACTCCGCCTCCTCCGGCAGAGCCAGCGCTGATTGGCCGAAGGCTGGCCAATGCATTCCTATGCGAATGCAGACTTAGCAGTGCTGAGTCAGTTTTGCTCAACTACACATCTGATGCACACTCGGCACTGCTACATCAGATGTAGCAATCTGATGTAGCAGAGCCGAGGGTGCATTAGAACCCCTGTGCAAACTCAGTTCACGCTAATAGAATGCATTGGCCAGCGCTGATTGGCCAATGCATTCTATTAGCCCGATGAAGTAGAGCTGAATGTGTGTGCTAAGCACACACATTCAGCACTGCTTCATCACGCCACTACAATGCATTAGCCAGTGCTGATTGGCCAGAGTACGGAATTCGGCCAATCAGCGCTGGCTCTGCTGGAGGAGGCGGAGTCTAATGTCGGACCTGAATGGAGACTGGTGTGGAGCGATCTTAGACTCCGCCTCCTCCAGCAGAGCCAGCGCTGATTGGCCGAATTCCGTACTCTGGCCAATCAGCACTGGCTAATGCATTGTATTGGCGTGATGAAGCAGTGCTGAATGTGTGTGCTTAGCACACACATTCAGCTCTACTTCATCGGGCTAATAGAATGCATTGGCCAATCAGCGCTGGCCAATGCATTCTATTAGCGTGAACTGAGTTTGCACAGGGGTTCTAGTGCACCCTCGGCTCTGCTACATCAGATTGCTACATCTGATGTAGCAGTGCCGAGTGTGCATCAGATGTGTAGTTGAGCAAAACTGACTCAGCACTGCTAAGTCTGCATTCGCATAGGAATGCATTGGCCAGCCTTCGGCCAATCAGCGCTGGCTCTGCCGGAGGAGGCGGAGTCTAAGGTCGGACCTGAATGGAGACTGGTGTGGAGCGATCTTAGACTCCGCCTCCTCCAGCAGAGCCAGCGCTGATTGGCCGAATTCCGTACTCTGGCCAATCAGCGCTGGCCAATGCATTCTATTAGCTTGATGAAGCAGAGTGTGCACAAGGGTTCAAGCGCACCCTCGGCTCTGATGTAGCAGAGCTGAGGCTGCACAAGGGTTCAAGCGCACCCTTGGCTCTGATGTAGGAGAGCCGAGGGTGCACTTGAACCCTTGTGCACCCTCAGCTCTGCTACATCAGAGCCGAGGGTGCGCTTGAACCCTTGTGCACACTCTGCTTCATCAAGCTAATAGAATGCATTGGCCAGCGCTGATTGGCCAATGTATTCTATTAGCCTGATGAAGTAGAGCTGAATGTGTGTGCTAAGCACACACATTCAGCTCTACTTCATCGGGCTAATAGAATGCATTGGCCAATCAGCGCTGGCCAATGCATTCTATTAGCGTGAACTGAGTTTGCACAGGGGTTCTAGTGCACCCTCGGCTCTGCTACATCAGATTGCTACATCTGATGTAGCAGTGCCGAGTGTGCATCAGATGTGTAGTTGAGCAAAACTGACTCAGCACTGCTAAGTCTGCATTCGCATAGGAATGCATTGGCCAGCCTTCGGCCAATCAGCGCTGGCTCTGCCGGAGGAGGCGGAGTCTAAGGTCGGACCTGAATGGAGACTGGTGTGGAGCGATCTTAGACTCCGCCTCCTCCAGCAGAGCCAGCGCTGATTGGCCGAATTCCGTACTCTGGCCAATCAGCACTGGCTAATGCATTGTATTGGCGTGATGAAGCAGTGCTGAATGTGTGTGCTTAGCACACACATTCAGCTCTACTTCATCGGGCTAATAGAATGCATTGGCCAGCGCTGATTGGCCAGAGTACGGAATTCGGCCAATCAGCGCTGGCTCTGCTGGAGGAGGCGGAGTCTAAGATCGCTCCACACCAGTCTCCATTCAGGTCCGACCTTAGACTCCGCCTCCTCCAGCAGAGCCAGCGCTGATTGGCCGAATTCCGTACTCTGGCCAATCAGCACTGGCTAATGCATTGTATTGGCTTGATGAAGCAGTGCTGAATGTGTGTGCTTAGCACACACATTCAGCTCTACTTCATCGGGCTAATAGAATGCATTGGCCAGCGCTGATTGGCCGAATTCCGTACTCTGGCCAATCAGCACTGGCTAATGCATTGTATTGGCGTGATGAAGCAGTGCTGAATGAGTGTGCTTAGCACACACATTCAGCTCTACTTCATCGGGCTAATAGAATGCATTGGCCAATCAGCGCTGGCCAATGCATTCTATTAGCGTGAACTGAGTTTGCACAGGGGTTCTAGTGCACCCTCGGCTCTGCTACATCAGATTGCTACATCTGATGTAGCAGTGCCGAGTGTGCATCAGATGTGTAGTTGAGCAAAACTGACTCAGCACTGCTAAGTCTGCATTCGCATAGGAATGCATTGGCCAGCCTTCGGCCAATCAGCGCTGGCTCTGCCGGAGGAGGCGGAGTCTAAGGTCGGACCTGAATGGAGACTGGTGTGGAGCTATCTTAGACTCCGCCTCCTCCAGCAGAGCCAGCGCTGATTGGTCGAGTTCCGTACTCTGGCCAATCAGCACTGGCCAATGCATTTCTATGGGGAAAAGTTAGCTTGCGAAAATCGCAAACTGACAGGGATTTCCATGAAATAAAGTGACTTTTATGCCCCCAGACATGCTTCCCCTGCTGTCCCAGTGTCATTCCAGGGTGTTGGTATCATTTCCTGGGGTGTCATAGTGGACTTGGTGACCCTCCAGACACGAATTTGGGTTTCCCCCTTAACGAGTTTATGTTCCCCATAGACTATAATGGGGTTCGAAACCCATTCGAACACTCGAACAGTGAGCGGCTGTTCGAATCGAATTTCGAACCTCGAACATTTTAG
This sequence comes from Leptodactylus fuscus, assembly GCF_031893055.1. Classification (NCBI taxonomy): domain Eukaryota; kingdom Metazoa; phylum Chordata; class Amphibia; order Anura; family Leptodactylidae; genus Leptodactylus; species Leptodactylus fuscus. The sequence continues at coordinate 195,518,735 of NC_134267.1, forward strand.
TGTTCGCTCATCTCTACTCGTTAACACTTAATTTCTAATCAGCCAATCACATGGCGGCAACTCAGTGCATTTAGGCATGTAGACATGGTCAAGACAATCTCCTGCAGTTCAAACCGAGCATCAGTATGGGGAAGAAAGGTGATTTGAGTGCCTTTGAACGTGACATGGTTGTTGGTGCCAGAAGGGCCGGTCTGAGTATTTCAGAAACTGCTGATCTACTGGGATTTTCACGCACAATAGAGATGAGCGAACACTAAAATGTTCGAGGTTCGAAATTCGATTCGAACAGCCGCTCACTGTTCGAGTGTTCGAATGGGTTTCGAACCCCATTATAGTCTATGGGGAACATAAACTCGTTAAGGGGGAAACCCAAATTCGTGTCTGGAGGGTCACCAAGTCCACTATGACACCCCAGGAAATGATACCAACACCCTGGAATGACACTGGGACAGCAGGGGAAGCATGTCTGGGGGCATAAAAGTCACTTTATTTCATGGAAATCCCTGTCAGTTTGCGATTTTCGCAAGCTAACTTTTCCCCATAGAAATGCATTGGCCAGTGCTGATTGGCCAGAGTACGGAACTCGACCAATCAGCGCTGGCTCTGCTGGAGGAGGCGGAGTCTAAGATCGCTCCACACCAGTCTCCATTCAGGTCCGACCTTAGACTCCGCCTCCTCCGGCAGAGCCAGCGCTGATTGGCCGAAGGCTGGCCAATGCATTCCTATGCGAATGCAGAGACTTAGCAGTGCTGAGTCAGTTTTGCTCAACTACACATCTGATGCACACTCGGCACTGCTACATCAGATGTAGCAATCTGATGTAGCAGAGCCGAGGGTGCACTAGAACCCCTGTGCAAACTCAGTTCACGCTAATAGAATGCATTGGCCAGCGCTGATTGGCCAATGCATTCTATTAGCCCGATGAAGTAGAGCTGAATGTGTGTGTTAAGCACACACATTCAGCACTGCTTCATCAAGCCAATACAATGCATTAGCCAGTGCTGATTGGCCAGAGTACGGAATTTGGCCAATCAGCGCTGGCTCTGCTGGAGGAGGCGGAGTCTAAGGTCGGACCTGAATGGAGACTGGTGTGGAGCGATCTTAGACTCCGCCTCCTCCAGCAGAGCCAGCGCTGATTGGCCGAATTCCGTACTCTGGCCAATCAGCGCTGGCCAATGCATTCTATTAGCCCGATGAAGTAGAGCTGAATGTGTGTGCTGAATGTGTGTGCTGAATGTGTGTGCTTAGCACACACATTCAGCTCTACTTCATCGGGCTAATAGAATGCATTGGCCAATCAGCGCTGGCCAATGCATTCTATTAGCTTGATGAAGCAGAGTGTGCACAAGGGTTCAAGCGCACCCTCGGCTCTGATGTAGCAGAGCCGAGGGTGCACAAGGGTTCAAGTGCACCCTCGGCTCTCCTACATCAGAGCCGAGGGTGCGCTTGAACCCTTGTGCAGCCTCAGCTCTGCTACATCAGAGCCGAGGGTGCGCTTGAACCCTTGTGCACACTCTGCTTCATCAAGCTAATAGAATGCATTGGCCAGCACTGATTGGCCAGAGTACGGAATTCGGCCAATCAGCGCTGGCCAATGCATCCCTATGGGAAAAAGTTTATCTCACAAAAATCACAATTACACACCCGATAGAGCCCCAAAAAGTTATTTTTAATAACATTCCCCCCTAAATAAAGGTTATCCCTAGCTATCCCTGCCTGTACAGCTATCCCTGTCTCATAGTCACAAAGTTCACATTCTCATATGACCCGGATTTGAAATCCACTATTCGTCTAAAATGGAGGTCACCTGATTTCGGCAGCCAATGACTTTTTCCAATTTTTTTCAATGCCCCCAGTGTCGTAGTTCCTGTCCCACCTCCCCTGCGCTGTTATTGGTGCAAAAAAGGCGCCAGGGAAGGTGGGAGGGGAATCGAATTTTGGCGCACTTTACCACGCGGTGTTCGATTCGATTCGAACATGGCGAACACCCTGATATCCGATCGAACATGTGTTCGATAGAACACTGTTCGCTCATCTCTAACGCACAACCATCTCTAGGGTTTACAGAGAATGGTCCGAAAAAGAAAAAACAACCAGTGAGCGGCAGTTCTGTGGGCGGAAATGCGTTGTTGATGCCAGAGGTCAGAGGAGAATGGCCAGACTGGTTCGAGCTGATAGAAAGGCAACAGTGACTCAAATAGCCACCCGTTACAACCAAGGTAGCCAGAAGAGCATCTCTGAACGCACAGTACGTCGAACTTGAGGCAGATGGGCTACAGCAGCAGAAGACCACACCGGGTGCCACTCCTTTCAGCTAAGAACAGGAAACTGAGGCTACAATTTGCACAAGCTCATCGAAATTGGACAATTGAAGATTGGAAAAACGTTGCCTGGTCTGATGAGTCTCGATTTCTGCTGCGACATTCGGATGGTAGGGTCAGAATTTGGCGTCAACAACATGAAAGCATGGATCCATCCTGCCTTGTATCAACGGTTCAGGCTGGTGGTGGTGGTGTCATGGTGTGGGGAATATTTTCTTGGCACTCTTTGGGCCCCTTGGTACCAATTGAGCATCGTTGCAACGCCAAAGCCTACCTGAGTATTGTTGCTGACCATGTCCATCCCTTTATGACCACAATGTACCCAACATCTGATGGCTACTTTCAGCAGGATCCATGTCATAAAGCTGGAATCATCTCAGACTGGTTTCTTGAACATGACAATGAGTTCACTGTACTCCAATGGCCTCCACAGTCACCAGATCTCAATCCAATAGAGCATCTTTGGGATGTGGTGGAACGGGAGATTCGCATCATGGATGTGCAGCCGACAAATCTGCGGCAACTGTGTGATGCCATCATGTCAATATGGACCAAAATATGAGGAATACTTCCAGCACCTTGTTGTATCTATGCCACGAAGAATTGAGGCAGTTCTGAAGGCAAAAGGGGGTCCAACCCGTTACTAGCATGGTGTACCTAATAAAGTGGCCAGTGAGTGTAATATATATATATATATATATATATATATATATTAAGGGGTTCAGCTCACACAGTTGGGAACGGCAATGACACCATGCAGACAGGTAGTAGAATAAACAAGTCCAGTGTTTTATTTGGGCATTCGGCATAAAACACTGTGCCAGCAAAGGAACAAAACAACAAACAAAACCTAAGCCTTGTCCGGCTCTAGCTATACAGCAGGCACAAGAAAAAAAAAATTCATTACACTTGTCATAATAATTATTGCTGATATATTTAATTATATAATTATATAATTAATCATGCTGCACATGAGATTCCCCCGCGTATGACATGCACCCCATAAGCTACATCTACTTATATAGGAAAGCACATCTTCAGAACTAGCACTAATTTAAGTCATTAACTAATTAATCTACAAACTGTGACACATGAGGAGACAGGCAGTGTGGATCCTAGTAAACACTTGGCCTAGAGAGCCCTGTACTGCCTAAGGAGAGGGCTCTGGACTCCTTGGCTTAAGGGGTTAATTTGCCCAGTGACAGGGGACGTAGTGTTTCTCTGCCTGGAGATAAGTGACGTATTTTGTTTACATAAGGAGGGGTTATATGGGCTATATAATAAGGGGCACGTAGGGGGGTGTCTTACCTTCTGCCAAAATCGTGGTGAGAGGAACACCCTCCCACCCTGCCCTCTTGGTTTTTGCTGCCCATGGTCTGGTTGGTGTTTTGGCTTTCTCTCTTTGTTTTTCAGGAATTCGTTGTCACAGCTTGGCGGGAGTCCATGCCAGGATATACGTGTAAAGTATTAGACCTACATGCCCGCTGTCCCACAGCGGGGCGTCCGGGAGGAAGAGAAGTGCCGGAAGTTGGGCATGGACATGCTTAAATTGATTGTTTACATGTTTGTTCGTGTATTGGTAAATAAAGCTGTGGCCTACAACACAATTCCATAAAAGCTGGTGATTCCTGGTATTTTCTTTAAAGGGGTTTTTCTCTTCATAGCAACGTAGTCACCTAATTTGGTTATAACATTAATGGGTCCAAGGAGTCAGAAACAGCAATAAAATCAGTGAGGATCAAAAGACTGATACTAGAGCAGATAAGACATGGAAGTGCAAAAATACAGCCTGGATTAATTGCTGGAATATAGGTCAGAGATCAGGCAGAGGTAAAATAGTGGTTCATATACCATTCAATGTTACAGCAGATGCATGAAGGGAGATACAGACAGCAGCAAGCAGAGGTGGGGTGGATACAATAGAAGATTCATATACCTGTATGAAGAGAGGGAGAATGAAGGTCATAATCATGCCATGTATAAGTGCACTTTGGTTAGTCTGCACTTCGGTTAAGATGCAATTTGGTTAAGATGCATGCACATTACAATTTAATAGTCATAGCTGAAAATTCATAAGCAGCTGTTAATTGTCATTATTACATTATACCTGGGGTCTGACCAGTGACAGAATTGCTGCTGGACAGGGCCATGTCCCTCGATTAGAAACTATCAATATGTCAATTGCTGCTTGAGAAGTTTACTTTCTATTAGTTTGTCCCTTCTCGGGCCCTGTGGCCAGGCTCTGCTGTAGTGTGTGAGCTAAATGTTCCAAATAAACCTACATGGAAAGCTGAAGAGAATCTTGTGAAAGCTGATCTTTCAAGTCTAAGTGAGAAATACTCATCTCTAAAACTACCATTGAAGTACTGCCACTAGAAGGAGCACTAGAGCAACTTTGTACAATTTATGAGATGTATTCATTGTAATGCCAAGAGTATGTTAGCATCGTGAAGACATTTAATACACAGGGCACAGAAGAATTGCAAAGCTTCTATCATCTGAGGGTAAGTTCAGACGGATGCGGCCTCAAAATCCTGACCAAAAAGACAGCTCCTATTGAAATCAATGGGAGCCGCTCAGGAGTTCTTCCCAGGAGTCGGCTTGCTCCGGCTCTCGGGAAAAGAAGCGAGGTACTCATTCTTCAGCCGTTTCGCCTCGCGATTCGGCCTGAAGACACACCCTCCTCCGGACTAGGCCCATTCATTGGGCCTAATCCAGAGCGGAGTGTGCGGCTGGATGCCGATGCAGTGCACTGGCTTTCAGTTGTGGCTACCCGTCTTCGCTTAGCGGTCTCCGCATCAGGATCCTGTCCAAAAAACCCCATCTGAACTTATCCTTAACTTGCAATGAGACAGCTCAGTCCACAAAATTAAGTCTAAAATAGAGGCAAAAATCACTCAACTACTGAAAACATTAGCTCGCATTTCGCCAGGCTCTCTAAACGATCATCTAAGACACAACCATGAAAAGATTCCATCATCAGTAAACAGAATACAAGAGCACATATGGAAGCCCAAGGCTACTAAGGTACAAGATTTATTTGTGCAAAGGAAAACAGAAGCCAATTTGCCCCTGTAGGATTCCATGGCTGCAAGTGCCCATCAACCTTATCTCATACTAGCAGTACCTGCGACTTCGTTCGCGGAACCCTGACCCCCTGCGTGATCCACCTGTAGCGCCGCACAGGTGTCTTCCTTTGCCTTGTGTCCACAGCGGCTCCCTTTTCCTCATCTCCCCCCTGGCGCCCGCCATCCCCCTTTATTCCTACCCACTCCCTCATGTGCTCGCTTCTTTCTCCTATCCCGTGCCCCATTTCCCCCCTAGCCCCATGTTCCCTTCCCCCCAACCCCATGCCCCCTTCCCTCGTGTTACCTACCCCGTGCCCCCTTTTTCCCACCACCACATGCCCCCTTCTCTGTCTTACCTACCCAGTGACCCCTTCCCCCCCACCCCTAGACCCTGTGTCACCTTTCCCCCCACCAACCTGTGCCCACGGCCTCACCAAACCCCGGGCTCCCCGTGCACCGATGTTACAGAGGTGCCTATGAGGGGCCCCCCTCCCGCGGCAAGCCATGTGCCCCATTCCATCTGTGGGCGTTGTGGCGGCCCTGTCCCAGTCCACCTTCCAGGGGCCCCCGGGTTTACCTGCCCAGCCCCCCCCATTCCCGCGTCCCCCACTGGACCGGCAACCTCCTCACTCCCAACACCCCACCTCTTTCCCTTCTCAAAGTCCCCTAACTCGCCTGTCGTCACAAGCCTTCTCCTGCGGCCGAATGACACTGTAGATAGCCCTGAGCAGACATCGGCGACATCCCTGACGGACATGCAGAGTCCAGAGGCCGCAGCCGCCACGGGACAGCAGGCCGTTCCAGACCACGGTGCAGGTGACCCCCTGTCCAGCCACGGCAGAACACAGAATGACACCGAACACCGAATGACACCGAATGACACTGTAGATAGCCCTGTAGACACCGAACACCGAATGACACTGTAGATAGCAATGAGCAGACATCGCGACATCCCTGACGGACATGTAGAGTCCAGAGGCCACAGCTGCCACGGGACTTTTGTGTGGCCCAGTCTGTTAATTGATTTCCACTATTCAGTGACAGCCTCAGGTCACGAGTTTGCATACAACTCAATATATTCATCTGGACTGGGGCTGTAGTTGAGTAGTTAAAATCAATGTGAAGCGCAACAAAAAGTCACAGTGTAGTCCTGACCTCAAAAACAACAGTGATCCCATGTGAGGGCTTATAGACCTCTGGCCTCTGCAGTACCTCTAAACTGCCAGTAGATGGTGAAAAAGAACCTTGAATAGAATAACACTGAATTTCATGAAGATTTTTCTAATCTAATTTCTTTCTTATACAGACATTACTGTACTAGTGATGATAATGTTGGCCTGCATTTACAATGCGATTATGTCATATGCTATCATCATGCGTTTCATCTGGTAAGTTCTTAACAACACTTGTTACATGACAATAGAAATATGACTTGTTTAAGCCTACTTATCACTGGTTCTCTTTAAAGGTGTTGTCCGGGATAATATTGAATTCATAGACTAATTTAAACACCCTCCCCCACCTACTTTCTAATATGCGTCATTTAACAAAAATGTATATTTACCCATATGACCGCCCCAGCAACATTTTCGGGTTATCCAGTGACATTCCGTTTCCCCATTTCAGAAAACATCACCAATCTACCCTCCCCCAGCCCATCATACTTACCTGTTTTCCTTCTAGGCTTCCTTCTATGGGACTCCTTCTCCTCTTCCTTGACTCTGCTGGCGTGCACGCAATAGTCGCAGCGATGCTGCTCTGTGCTTTGCAGCTGGCTATCCATCTCTATTGCACAGGTGTGGGAACTCTAGTATCTCATGCCTGCGCAGTAGAGGTGAATCGCCAGCTGCAGCGCCAGGACTATTCTGTGCACAGAGTCAATTTTTTTTGTCTGTCTCTGACTGTCTGGGTCCGGTGCGGCTACCGCTGAGCCTATCCTCCCCACAATAGATATAACCTATATTACCTTTCAGTGACCTAATTCCTGTAAAGAATTCACATTCTTGGATTGCATTATCCCCATATATTTCTTGCCCAAATTCTTAAAGTAGTTTTCCAATGAAATCCCTGCCATTCATTTCAGTTGGAAACCAACTCTCCAACTGGTAATAGTGTCAAGACCTGAATCACCAGATGACAAGAGTAAAAACATAAGAAATAAAACATTGTCATGGGACAACCAATGCATGTCCTGTCTAGATTGAATACATAATTGCTTTTCCTTTTTATTTTATAGCAAGAGATGTAAAAATAAAGAACATCAGGATGTAGAGCTGTTGGGCGTCATTGTCCATAATCTAGGTAATAACTTCATTACTATACAGGGCTTTACAGTTATCTACCAGATATTATGTATGTGGCTTTTCTGACACAGAGCTCCAAACCCTCTCCAAAACATATTTTAAGCCTGTATTTACTATTTTTTATCCATATGAGCTCTAGGTAGAGGGGACTACAGTCCTATTGGTAGAGCTGGTCGGGGTCTGCTAAACTAAAGCAGCTTTACCATGTAGAGGGCTTCAGGTCTAACATTGACGGCCTATCCTTAGGATTAGATCTGCCGCTCTCATGGATAAGTGAATAACCCCTTTAAGCACTGTGTAGTCTATAAAAAGAGAAGCCATATATATGCATATATATATATATATATATATATATATATATATATATATATATATATATATATACACACACAGGTACAGTCCTATGAAAAAGTTTGGGCACCCCTATTAATCTTAATCATTTTTAGTTCTAAATATTTTGGTATTTGCAACAGCCATTTCAGTTTGATATATCTAATAACTGATGGACACAGTAATATTTCAGGATTGAAATGAGGTTTATTGTACTAACAGAAAATGTGCAATATGCATTAAACCAAAATTTGACCGGTGCAAAAGTATGGGCACCTCAACAGAAAAGTGACATTAATATTTAGTAGATCCTCCTTTTGCAAAGATAACAGCCTCTAGTCGCTTCCTGTAGCTTTTAATCAGTTCCTGGATCCTGGATAAAGGTATTTTGGACAAACAATTCAAGTTCAGTTAAGTTAGATGGTCGCCGAGCATGGACAGCCCGCTTCAAATCATCCCACAGATGTTCAATGATATTCAGGTCTGGGGACTGGGATGGCCATTCCAGAACATTGTAATTGTTCCTCTGCATGAATGCCTGAGGATTTGGAGCGGTGTTTTGGATCATTGTCTTGCTGAAATATCCATCCCCGGCGTAACTTCAACTTCGTCACTGATTCTTGAACATTATTCTCAAGAATCTGCTGATACTGAGTGGAATCCATGCGACTCTCAACTTTAACAAGATTCCCGATGCCGGCATTGGCCACACAGCCCCAAAGCATGATGGAACCTCCACCAAATTTTACAGTGGGTAGCATGTGTTTTTCTTGGAATGCTGTTTCTTTTTGGACGCCATGCATAACGCCTTTTTTTATAACCAAACAACTCAATTTTTGTTTCCAAAATGAAACTGCCTTGTCCAAATGTGCTTTTTCATACCTCAGGCAACTCTATTTGTGGCGTACGTGCAGAAACGGCTTCTTTCTCATCACTCTCCCATACAGCTTCTATTTGTGCAAAGTGCGCTGTATTGTTACCGATGCACAGTGACACCATCTGCAGCAAGATGATGCTGCAGCTCTTTGGAGGTGGTCTGTGGATTGTCCTTGACTGTTCTCACCATTCTTCTCTGCCTTTCTGATATTTTTCTTGGCCTGCCACTTCTGGGCTTAACAAGAACTGTCCCTGTGGTCTTCCATTTCCTTACTATGTTCCTCACAGTGGAAACTGACAGGTTAAATCTCTGAGACAACGTTTTGTATCCTTCCCCTGAACAACTATGTTGAACAATCTTTGTTTTCAGATCATTTGAGAGCGGGCTGTCCATGTTCGGCGACCATCAAACTTAACTGAACTTGAATTGTTTTGTAGAAAGAAATGGTCCAAAATACCTTTATCCAGGATCCAGGAACTGATTAAAAGCTACAGGAAGCGACTAGAGGCTGTTATCTTTGCAAAAGGAGGATGTACTAAATATTAATGTCACTTTTCTGTTGAGGTGCCCATATTTTTGCACCGGTCAAATTTTGGTTTAATGCATATTGCGCATTTTCTGTTAGTACAATAAACCTCATTTCAATCCTGAAATATTACTGTGTCCATCAGTTATTAGATATATCAAACTGAAATGGCTGTTGCAAACACCAAAATATTTAGAACTAAAAATGATTAAGATTAATAGGGGTGCCCAAACTTTTTCATAGGACTGTATATCACACTATTCACATCATCATTTCTTTTCCTTCTTAACAGAGCCTTCTTTCAACACAAATTTGGAAAAAATAGAAACATGGATATCATCAGTCATGTAAGACCAGCGACGACCAGGGAGGATCCACATCAAATCAACAAAGAGTGTAAAACAACTTTTATTTCCATCAGTTACATCGTTTCGGGACTAGCGTGTCCCTTCCTCATGGCATGAAAGAAAAACCAAACACCAACACTTATAAAACACGCCTGAGTAACTAATCTCCACCTCAGAGGGCAAGTTCACACAGGGTTTTTTGGTCAGGGTTTTGAGGCCGTATTCGCCTGAAAACCCTGACCAAAAAGACGGCTCCCATTGAAATCAATGGGAGCGGCTCAGGACTTTTTTCCGGGAGCCGTTTCTTCCGGCTCCCAGAAAAAAGAAGAGAGGTGCTTATTCTTCAGGCCGTTTCGCCTCACGGTTTGGCCTGAAGACACACCCTCCTCCGGACTATTCCCATTCATTGGGCCTAATCCGCAGCAGAATGCGCGGCTGAATGCTGGTGCAGTGCACCGGTTCTCAGTCGCGGCTAACCGATATTTGGATCGGAACCTGAGTCGGCCTCGGCTTCAGGTTCCATTCCAAAGAACCCCGTGTGAACTTACCCTCTGATAGCTTAATTCATACTGAATATCTTAAACTATATCATTAATATACATATAAATTTAATAGGATTTAGATTAAAAATAGATTTTCTATTATCTATTTTTAATCTTAATACTATCAAATTCATATGTACATTAATGTTATCGTTTAAGATATTCAATCTTAATTAAGCTATTAGAGGGTAAGTTCACATGAGGTTTTTTTGGATCAGAACCTGAGGCGGAGGCCGACTCAGGTTCCGATCCAAAAACCGGGTAGCCGCAACTGAAAGCCGATGTCCTGCACCAGCATTCAGCCGTGCATTCTGCTCCGGATTAGACCCAATGAATGGGTCTAGTCCAAAGGAGGGTGTGTCTTCAGGCCAAATCGCGAGGCGAAAGGACCTGAAGAATGAGCACCTCGCTTCTTTTTTTCCAGGAGCCGGAAGAAAGGGCTCCTGGAAAGAAGTACTGAGCGTCTCCTTTTGATTTCAATGGGAGCCATCTTTTTGGTCAGGGTTTTGAGGAGAATACGGCCTCAAAACCCTGACTAAAAAAACCCATCTGAACTTACCCTCAGAGGTGGAGTTTATTTACTTAGGTGTGTTGGTGGTTTTTCTTTCATGCCATGAGGAAGGAACACGCTAGTCCCGAAAAGCATAGCTTCATCATGAAGTAACTTGACTCCTATTCTTTGTTGATTTGATGTGGATCCTCCCTGGTCGACCCCCTGATGAAGGCTTATCGAACTTCCTAGCCTGCCCCTACAGACTCTGCCACCGCCACTCACCTTATCATTGAGACTGCGGGGATTAAGTGAACCCTAAGAATGGAAACCTTCCCCCAGCAAAACCCAAGGCAAATAAATAAATACACAGACTACAATAAACATTTTGCGTGGGTGTAGGTCGGCCACAGCTTGTTTATTTATAAAACAGTTAAAGGGGTATTCCCACCTCACATACTCAGCAGTCTTCACTCTTGTAAAATCTTCTTTCTTCCTGGTTTCTTGCATCATTTGGTGGGCGGGGTTTCACAGGCAACCTGCCGTTTAGCTCCGCCCACCCACATTGGACTATGAAGTACAGGCAGCAGCAACTCCATTCTGTGTTGCATACAGAGACTGCCTGTCTCTGCCATAATGAACACAACTGAATTAGCTAGCCTGATAACTGGGAGAACAGAAGAAATGAAAGCAGCTCCTCTATCTGAGTGCAGGACCTAGGTCACATGGTGTAGACACAGGAATAGCTAGATACACAGGCTCGCTCCCTGCACTTAGCCCCTCCTCCCTCCCCCTGAGAGCAGGCAGACACATCACTTGACTCAGGAGCAGCTAGGTCAGGGCTGTGGCCACAAAAAAATTGAATAAAGTAAGATAGTGGCCAAACAAAGTAGTTTTGCTGAAGCAGTGTATTTAGGAAAAGTCTTACATCCACATTAACAAGCAGTATAGATAGGATCCTTGTGATGGGACAACCCCTTTAAGTATGAAAACGTTAAGTTGCCATTTCCATGGCAACGAAGATGTAAACATTAACAGTAGTAAACACAATAAACTCAGGAAAGGGTAACCTGGCCCCCTCCCGCGGAGGAGCAGCATCTCCCAGCTACCCTACTTCCTATGCATAACCGCCACGGAGGGACCCGAGTGCCTACACCAGGTGCCGACCCCCACCCAACAAAAACAGGGCCTGCTCAATGCCGTCCTGCAATCCTGACAGGTAAATATTGAGGCCAATATCATTAAGGTGAACACCGTCTTCCCGGAGGAGGCGACCATTGTCGCCCTCCCACTGACGGTGCCAGATTACAACACCTCCACGGGAACGAACGAAGCGCGCCATGCGAGCGTTCACGGACCGTCTGCAGCGCTCAGCGGACTCGGGATCTCTGGAACCATGTCAGCAGACTCTGGGAACAATCTCGGACCAAACTAGAACCATTTCCGAGAAAAACCCGGGATTATGTTCCAAACCTGACCGCATGACAGCCAAAAGCTTGGCCATGCGGACAAAACAGAGGTCATTTCCACCGGCATGGATGACCAGGATGGCCGGGCCGTTGGCACTGCAGCTAAAATCCACCGCCTCAGAAAGAACCTGCGACCACCTCATACACAAATACTCCTTGTGGTAAAGTGTACGGTAAGGTGGTGGACGGAGTGTATATCTTGCCTGGTTTCCCCAGCCAGGCGAGATAAAGGAAAACCAGAGCAATAATGTTGTAGCAGAGCATAGTCTGCTAGAGCTCTTGTTCCATATTATGGGCTGGCTTTTCTGGACTGGAGGGCAGGTTGGTAGTGGGAGCCTTCCAGTCCACACCCTTACTCCACCACGGGTTTTGTCCTGAGTTTGGGGCATTCACAGGTGAGGCTTTCTTAGGGCTATTTACTGGGGAAGGAAGCTCAGTTATGGGGCTGATACACACACTGAGTGTGTGAGGAAAACACTCCTGAGACCAACAGGTATAGTGTGGACTTTGACCTGCTAATGTGCTGACTCAACCTGCTCTAGATCAGAGAGGCAACCTGTTGTATAGGTAGAGCCGGACAAGGCTTAGGTTTTTGTTGTTTTGTTTCTTTGCTGGCACAGTGTTTTATGCCAAAATCCCAAATAAAACACTCTGGACTTGTTTATCCGACTACCTGTCTGCATGGTGTCATTGCCGTTCCCAACCATGTGAGCTGAACCCCCTACAATTGGTGGAGGATGCGGGCACAACGGCATGACAGAAGTCTGGACAGTTGTGTGTGGCAGACATTAAAGGAGCCAGAGGTATATGTCCTGGGTGAAAGAAGCTGCGACTTTGCAAAGACAGTCCAATACCATGGAAGAGGTATTAAAGCAGCTGGTACAAGTCCAGATGCAGCAACAACAGGTCCAGCCGCAACAACAACAGACCCTGACGCAGCAACAGGAAACAAACCGCCTGTTAATGGAGCAGATGGCTGCACTCCGAGAGTCTGGCACGACTCAAGCCCGACGAATGGAAGTAAGCCCGCCTGAGACTGCCAAGGTAAAGAGGGCTGTACAGCAGGTCTTGCAGAAAATGACATCCGATGATGACGCCGAGGCCTACCTCACAGTGTTTGAGAGAGTGGCAGAGAGAGAGGGTCTGCCGAGTGCAGAGTGGGCAGATGTGTGTAACGATGCTAGTTATCAGATTTGGAGTCCAAATGGTGGGGCAAATGGTACAGTACATAAATAATAATAAATGGAGGAAAGGTACCTCAGAGGTAGAAGAAACCGTGGTCAGACGTTAGCAAGGTTCGGTACACAGGAGGAGCAGATCAATCGTAGTCAGGCGTTAGCAAAGTTCGGTACACAGGAGAAGCAAGGTAGTGGTGAGGTTCAGGGCAACAAGGAGCAGATAGCCAGAATAATCAGGCACTGGATGGAGTAAGCTGTGAGTTTATATAGGACAGGCTAAACTGTGATTGGCCACAGAACAGGTGATCTTAATAAACCAATTACTCCAACAGAAGAGACCAGACAAGGTAAAGCACAGAACAAAACAGGATTCCAAATAGTACAATGGTTAAGGCCACAGAACATACCCAGGACGTCATGGGTTCAAGACCCAGTGAATTCAGTCCGTGACATTACTCCCCCTTCTCCAGGAGCGTCCTCTGGACGATACTTGGCTTGGCTTTTCTGGATAGCACTGGATATAATAAGAATACAGATGCACGCACTATCGGCCATGTGTAACATATTTATACTTTAGGCTCTTTACATTTCTCTCCTGACATGACTTTAATGTTAATGTTTTTGATCTGTTTTTTATATGTGACTTTCAATGCTGAGTTTTTCAAAATTTCTATTAACTGGCAGAATCTCATGATACAGAATACATGTCATATATTTTACTGCAGTATAACTGGCACTGGCCTGTGCCGCATGACTTATCCTGGCATGTGCCGCAAACATCAGCCAATAGAATCCCAGCATGCGGCTACAAACCTGGGAAAGAAACGTCAGTTGGTGCCAGTCAGCGATTGCTCTTTCAGAGAATAGACCGGCTCCCTATTGCTCCCAGAAAGCGACAGAAAGCGAGTTTTTTTTTACAGAGACCTGATCGACACCTGAGGATTACGAAGAAAACCGCTAATAGCGAGACACCAGAGGTAAGATATCATCACTTTATTGTGAAATCCGTATTTATGTCACCTGGAAAGGGACAGTGATGGGACCCCAGTTTTTAGGAAAAAGAGATGGTATACACTGTGTGAGATATAGTCGCTGGATTGGATGCACATGGATAAGCCTGGGGGACTATAGGACAACAAAATAGAATTTTAGAAACTTTGATTTATCCATGTGAAGATACTTAATCTATGGTTACACACACACACACACACACACACACACACACACACATATATATACCGTACAAACACTTGGGTGACTGTGGATAGATATGGAGACACTTAGGTAATTATGGATATATGGACATTGGAAAAAAAATGGATGAATATTGAAAAACTCAGGTGCCAATATATTATTTGAATAATTTTGGATGCTCATGGTCTAATGTGGGGAATATTGGACGCTTATTGATAATACAGAGAAATATGGAGGATCATTCCAGTCATTCTTAACCCCTTAACGACCGGCCCATAGGGAATCTACGTCGGCAGTGACAGGTCCTTCCTGACTGCCCTATAGGAAAACTATGTCGGGCAGTCAGGGAAGGATTCCCTGTCAGTGCCGACGTAAATGGAGCGGATCTTAGCTGTATCTTACAGCTAAGACCTTGCTCCATAACCCCACATCGGAGGGGGCTCGGATGGGGGGGGGGTTAACCCCTTCAGTTCCGTGATCAAACATGATTACGGAACTGAAGCGGTTCCATGATGGTGCCGGTCAAATCGGCACCCCCCGCGGCGAGATTGGGGGGCGCCAATATGAAAAACATGCAGTCTGGGGTCTGGCTTGCTCAATCGCATAAAATTTTAAGGAATCTACTTTCCCTGCATGTTTGGAAGCAAAATGACGCGACAAATTGGACATATTATCAATACTCCTTTCACTGTCTGACACGTGTTCAGAGATACGTTTTTTAAATTTTCTTATCGTGCAACCCACATATAGCAATTTACACGACATACACTCTCCCACGTAAACCACATACTGACTGTTGCAGTTCATAAAGGTATCCATATTGTAAATTTTACTATGATCAGAATTATAAAATTATTTGGTCTTTTTAATGAATTTACATGCATTGCATCGTACCAACCCACAGTTGTAACATCCTTTTAAGGATAACCACGTATCCGTATTTGATCCAGATCTTTCATATAAACTAGGAGATATTCTATTGCCTATTGTATAGCCTCTTCGGGCCACCACTTGAATACCATTATGCAATATCTGTTTTGTTATAGGATCCTGATTTAAGATAGACAAATTACGGTATATAATGTTTCTGATAAATTTAAACTGATTGCTGAAAGGGGTAGAGAAAACAATCTTATTCTCACTACTCTCCTTATCAAAAGTAGAATGTATGTATATATGTAGTATTTTCCTTCAAAAGATCATATCTTGACATAGAATCCACAATACTGCTTGCTCTACGTAGAGACCAGTCAGGGTAACCCCTATCTCTTAACCTCTTAAAGGTCACCTCTTTTTCCACCTGGTAGATAACTTGAGTAGAGCAATTCCGGCGGGTACGCATAAATTCACCCACCGGTATAGATTTTAGGGTGTGACTCGGATGGTGGCTATCAGCCCGTAAAAGGGTATTGCCCCCCACATCCTTTCTGAATAAACTAGTCTCCACCTTACCTACATCTATATTTCCCTTCAACATAACATCCAGGAAAGAGATACATGTATCATGTTGCATGAAGGTAAAGGACAGGCCAATAGGATTAGCATTAACATATCCCATCCATTCTGGCACGGGCGCTATAGGACCCCTCCAAATGATGAGGGCATCATCAATATAGCGCCCGTACCAGAATATATGCTCAGAGAAAGGATTGGCAGGAGTGAATACGCAATTCTCCTCCCACCATGATAGTGTCAAATTGGCAACAGAAGGGGAAAAAGGTGCCCCCATAGGGGCACCCTTGATCTGCAAATAGTAACCTCCATCAAATAGGAAAAAATTATTTGTAAGAAGATGCAAAGTAACCTCCAAGATGTACTCACACAAAATTTCTGAGAATTTACTATATTTGGACAAATGATGGAATAAAGCTTTTATAACCATATCATGAGGGATATTAGAATATAGCGAGACAATGTCCATAGACACCCACGAAAATTCTCTACTCCATTGTATATTCTCCATTTCATTAAGCAACATTTTCGTGTCTCTAATATACCCTGGACACCGTCTCACCATGGGTTTTAAAAGATCATCAACCCAAGAGCACAGCTGTTCATTTAAAGATCCCACTCCAGCTACAATGGGACGTAAGGGTACTGGATGAACTTGCTTGTGCGTCTTGGGTATCCCATGGAAGATAGCTGTCATGCGATGATATAAGAGAGGTATGTTTTTAAGGGAGGTTTCAGTGAGTAAAATTCGTGCCATGATGAAGGAGTAATCCGAAACGCGTATGCCAAGTTTCCACCTGTGATGCGCCAAGTCTGCTACGACGGGTACTTCATGTGCATTGAACAATTTTAAGATGAAGCAATAAAGGTGAAGATTTTTATACTTTAACCGGAGTATGCTGGAGTTTCTTTGTATGCACATGTTACTTATACTGTACGCTGCATGGCGCAAAATTTAAAAGGGAAAATTCAATGCCAGAATTGATTTTATTTTTTTAAATCCAGCAAAAAAAAAGTTAATAAAATGTATTCAATAGATTGTAGGCACCCAAAAATGGTGTCATTACAAAATGCATGTCATCCCGCAAACAACAAGCCCTTATATGGCCACGTCACCAGAAAAATAAAGAAAATATAGCATCTAGTGATGCGAGAACAAAAACCCGCAAAAATCGCTAAATCATTAGAACACAACTGGCTGCGGCAGGAAGGGAATGTATAAGCTGTGCGAGCGAATATCAGGGGACACCCCAGATTTACAGCTTATGAGGGAACAGACACCAGAAATTACCCCCAAAGTGACCCCCAGAGTGACTCCCCCATTCATAGGAGCTACTGGAACATAGTAGGGAATTTGGTGTCTGCAATATTCTCCGCACAGCTTATATATTCCCTCTTCACCATCCGCTGTGCAGTCACATCCGGGATACTAATACTCACTACACCCCCTGATAAATACTTTGAGGGGTGCAGTTTTCAAAATGGGGTCACTCCTTTGGGGAATCCACTTTTCTGGTACCTTACAGGCTTTACAAACATGACATGGCGTTCAGATACCAAACATCTGAATCTGTTCTCCAAAAGCCGCATTGCGCTCCTTCCCTTCTGCGCCCTGCTGTGCGCCCAAACTGCAGTTTATGCCACATGTATGACATATGTATGACACTGGTGTACCCGGGATAACGGACGTAATGGCTTATGTGGGAATAAACTGATATTAGGGCACAGCCGGACACAGAAAGGAAGAAGGATTATTGGGTTTTTGGAGCGCAGACGGTTAGGTTTTTGGATGCCATGACACTTTTGAAGAGCTGAAACGCCAGTAAAGTGGAATCCCCTGATATGAGACCTTATTTTGGAAACTACACCCCTGAAGGATTCATCCAGGGGTACAGAGAGCATTTTCAACCCCCAAGTGTTGCTATAACTTATTATCCATAAATGAATACGAAGCTGATTGTGTGAAGTGAAAATGACCATTTTTCCAGGAATACGTCATTTCAGTGCGTAATATGTTGTGCCCGACTTGTATCAGAGATGAACGCTCTAAAAGCTGTTGTGCCCGGGATACCCACTTAACAGTTTTTGGAGTGTGTATCTCTGCTGACATAAGTTGGGCATAACATATCGGGCACTAAAATGGCGAATCTCTGAAAAACTTTAATTTTTAACTTCTCATTATCAGTTGCGATTTCATTTCTGGAAACTAAATAAATGCAACACTCGGGTTAAAAATGCTCGCTACGCCACTTGATAAATCCCATCAGTGGGGTAATGTCCAAAATGGGGTGACATGTCTGCAGATTCCACTTTATTGGCAATTCAGGGTCTTTGCAAAAGTGACGTCCAAAAAACAAAATAGCGCCCCTTCCCTTCTGTGCCCGAACAGCCGATTCTACCCACATATGGCATTAAGTCCGTTATCCGGGGTACACCAGTGTCATACATGTCGGCATACACTGCCATTTGGGTACACAGCAGGGCGCAGATGTGAAGGAGCGATATGTGCTTTTGGAGTGCAGACTTAGATTGTTGGTGTTTGGACACCATGTCACATTTGCAGAGACCCAAAATTGCCCCTACAAAATGGAGTCACTTCTTGGGGAATTCCAGTTTACTGGAACCTGGAACCTCCAGGGCTCTGCAAAAACATCATGGTGCCCAGAGGGTCCCTCTAAATCTGTACCCCAAAAGCTAAAAAGCGCAGTGCTCCTTCTCTTCTGAGCCCTGCTGTGTTCCCAAGCAGCAGTTTACACCCACATATATCATTTTTGTGCAGGTCTCTGACAACACAAAGTGGGGGCAACGTTTTGGGCACCGAAATGGCATATTTCTTTCAAAATTTCAATTTTCATTTTGTACATTAATTTTTGGGAAGCATTTTTAGGCTCAAAATGATAATACGCTTTGATACATTCTTTGATGGGTGTAGTTTTTAAAATGGGGTCACTTTTGAGGGGTTTCTATTGTATTGATACTTTAGGGGCTCAGCTAATGCGACATGGCGCCTGAAAACTATTCCAGCCACATCTGCCCTCCAAAAGCCAAATAGCGCTCTTACCATTCTGAGCCCCACCATGTACCCATACAGCAGATTATGGACACATATGGGGTATTGCCGTGTTCAGGAGAAATTGTGTAACAAACTGTGGGGGGCTTTTTCTCTTTTAACCCCTTGTGAAAATGAAAACTTTGGGGATAAAGGGACATTTTAGTAATTTTTAACCTACACATCCCAAGGTTAGTAAAATCCGTGAAACGGCTATAGGGTCAAACTACTCACTATACCCCTCAATGAATACCTTAAGGGGTCTAGTTTATAAAATGGGGTCATTTATGGGGGTTTTCAATTGTTTTGGTAACTCAAATCTTGTTTGAATGTGCAATGGGCCTAAAATATCTGCAAGCAAAATTTGTGTCTTGAAATCCAGTTGGTGCTCCCATCTTTTTGGGCCCTACCGTGCGTCCGTACATAGGATTAAGGCCACAAACTGTACATTTTTGAACACAGGAGAAATGGGGTCATTTATTTTGGGGTGATTTTCTTTATTTTCATGCCTTGTGTGCAAAAAAACTGCCTTTAGGGGGCATTCACACTACGTATACTGAAGCTTATTCTGAACGTAAAACACATTCAGAATAAGCGCCGTATAAAGCAGCTCCATTCATTTCTATGGGAGCCGGCATACAAGCGCTCCCCATAGAAATGAATCGGCTGCTTCTTTCACTGCGAGCAGTCCCATTGAAGTGAATGGGAAGTGCCGGCGTATACGGCAAGCTCTGCTCATACCGAGCCGTACACGCCGGCACTTCCCATTCACTTCAATGGGACTGCTCGCAGTGAAAGAAGCAGCCCATTCATTTCTATGGCGAGCGCTCGTATGCCGGCTCCCATAGAAATGAATGGAGCTGCTTTATACGGCGCTTATTCTGAACGTGTTTTACGTTCAGAATAAGCTTCAGTATACGTAGTGTGAATGCCCCCTTAAAATGACTCTTATGTGTAAAAAATATGAGAATTTTTTGTTTGACACAAATTCTTTTAAAACCTATGGGGTCAAAATACTCATTATACCCCTCAATGAATACCTCAAGGGGTCTAGTTTATAAAATGGGGTCATTTATTGGGGTTTTAAATTATTTTTGTAACTCAAATCTTGTTTGAATGCGCAATGGGCCTGAAACATTTGGAAGCAAAAATTGTGTCTTGAAATCCAGTTGGTGCTCCCTTCTTTTTGGGCCCTACCGTGCATCCATACATTGGATTAAGGCTACAAAGTGTACATTTTTTTAACACAGGAGAAATGGAGTCATCTACTTTGGAGTGTTTTTCTTCATTTTCTTGTGTTAAGTGCAAAAAAACTGCCTATAAAATGACACTTTTGTGTAAAAAAATATGAAATTTTTTTGTTTGACGCAAATTCTCTAAAAACTTATGGGGTCAAAGTACTCACTATACCCCTCAATGAATACCTTAAGGGGTCTAGTTTATAAAATGGTGTCATTTATGGGGGGTTTCAATTGCTTTGGTAACTCAAATCTTGTTGAAATGTGCAATGGGCCTAAAATATCTGCAAGCAAAATTTGTGTTTTGAAATCCATTTGGCCCTCCCGACCTCTTGGGCCCTAAGGTGCGTCCGTACATAGGACTAAGGCCACAAACTGTACATTTTTTAACACGGGAGAAGTGGGGTGATATATTTTGGGGTGTGTTTCTTCTTTTTGATGTGTTGTGTGCAAAAAAACTGGCTTTAAAATGACACATATTTGAAGAAAATGAAAATGTAATTTTTTTCATCATTTGTAATAATTCTTGCAAAACAATATTTGTTTGATCAAAATGCTCACTATACCCCTCAAAGAATACCTGAAGGGGTCTAGTTTTACAAATCGGGTCATTTAATGGGAGTATCTGTCATTATGCCACCTATTCCTGTCTGCAAAAATAGCTTGGTACAGCAAAAAATCACAAACTCCAAATTTCCAAAATTTGCTTATAAACTTGATAAACTTCTAAATTGTCTAAATTACTCAAATATGTTAAAATTATTTCAAATATGCTTGAAACACAAAAGGAACATTTGGAAGTATATAACTATTAACTTTTTTGCCCTGTATTATTGTGCATATGTGAGATATCGCAGCTGAAAGTGGAAAACATTGAAAAATTTTAAAAATTTTCAGCATTTGCGAGTTTTTTAATAAATTTACACAAGTTATATTAGTCTAATTTTACCTTCTCAGTAAAGTACAACATGTCACGAAAAAACAATCTCAGAATCGCTTGGATGCCTAAAACTGTTACAGAATTATTCACTGATAAAGTCACACAGGGCAAATTTCCAAAATTTGGCTTGGTCATTAAATAGGCTGGTCACTAATATAATAACTGTTACAGAGATTGTATGGAATTAGGAAAAGTCTCTTTTATTAGACACACTGTTACCCCGAATCCAGTACATGGAGCTGAGCTGAGACAAACCATTAGCTGATATTGTTTCCAAAAAAGCAGATCCTTTTGGTTAACACTTCATGTAAGTCAGTAATAAAAGCTTATATTTTTTATGAGACATCTTTAAAAGGAGTCTGTCATCTGAATAATCAATGTTAAGCTACCACAGCGCCTTACAGGTCTCATCCCCCTCACCAAGCTCCTACCTCCATACTGGTGAACTGATTCTACGTTACTGGGGAAAAAAAATTTCAGCAATATGCTAATGTGCTACAAGGTTCAGAGCCCGACATTACCAGTTTAGGATCTCAGCCAAAAATACTGCCTAGCACTGCCCTCCTAATCACCATTGACAAATTGTCAAGCAGGGTAAGCAGGACTCTCACTGTCTCCCCTAAGAGTCCTTTCTGGATTTACTCTACTTCTTACGGAGCCTGCACACGGAGTAAATGCTCGCTCATTCTGAATGTAAAACTCGTTCAGAGTGAGCGGCGTAAAAATCAGATCCCATTGACTTGAATGGGTGCCGGCATACAAAGGCTCCCCATTGATATCAATGGGAGGCTTTTTTCCCTATTGCTTTCAAAGTATTACGTGCATATCACATTGAAAGCAATAGGTAAAAAAGCGTCCCATTGATTTCAATGGGGAGCGTGCATATGCCGGCACCCATTTAAGTCAATGGGATCTGTTTTTTTACACCGCTCACTCTGAATGAGTTTTACGTTCATAATGAGTTAGGGTTGGTTCACACTAGCGCTTGGATTCCGTCCGCAAGGAGTCCGCATGGAGACCCCCTGGATGGAATACCAATGCTAATGCAAGCGCTGTGCAGTTAAGCACACGGAGCCCACAGACTATAATGGGCTCCATGTGCTTGCCGCGCACTGCCCGCACAATTAATTTGTGCGGGCAGTGCGCAGCAAGCACACAGAGCCCATTATAGTCTATGGGCTCCATGTGCTTCGCAAGCACATCGCTTGCAATTGTGATTGCATTCCGTCGGGGGGTCTCCATGCGGAATCCTTGCGGACAGAATACAAGCGCTAGTGTGAACCAACCCTGAGCGTTTACTCCGTGTGCAGGCTCTCTTACTTAGAAAACCTGTACCAAATCACACAAACCTATATATCACAGGGCATAGCTTTTCTCCTGCTCTTACATAGGACAGCACATCTGAGCGGTGTTGTGGTGTTAGATTTTCCAAAATTTATGCTTAAACTTCTATGAAAGGTCTTGTTAAGTCACGTTCCCAAGTATTTGTGTACAATTTTCTTTCTCTTCACATTTCCCTGGAGGAAGAGAAGATGATGCGGAAAAGGAAGAGAGAACGTATTTCCCAGTAAGTGCGATAGTGTATATCACTGTATTACAAAGATCAGTCAATGGTGGCCTGTCCTTAGAATAGGTCATCAATATCAGATCAGTAAGGGTGAGTTCACGCTGAGTATACGCCAGCTTATTCTGAACGTAAAACACGTTCAGACTCAGCGGCGTATAAAGCAGTTCCATTCATTTCTATGGGAGCCGGCATACGAGCGCTCCCCATAGAAATGAATGGGCTGCTTTTTTCACTACGAGCAGTCCCATTGAAGTGAATGGGAAACGCTCGCGTGTACGGCTCGGCATCAGCAGAGCTAGCTGTACACACGAGCACTTTCCATTCACTTCAATGGGACTGCTCGTAGTAAAAAAAAAAGCAGCCCATTCATTTCTATGGGGAGCGCTCGTATGCCGGCTCCCATAGAAATGAATGGAACTGCTTTATACGCCGCTGATTCTGAACGTGTTTCAGAATAAGCTGGCGTATACTCAGTGTGAACTCACCCTAAGAGTCTGTCAAATGACACCACCACCTATTATCTAATTTCCACTCAGAGCCAGTAGAAGATGGCTTCATCCACTATGTAGTGGCCTTGTAGTTCTATGGCAGCTCAGCTCCCACTCACTTGAAGCAAAGACATTACACAGTTTAAGGAGCCATCTAAGGAGCCAACTCTTTACATATATCATCTGATCCGTGTGGGAAGGGGGGCAGTCAGATGTTGGAGCTACTGAAGTAATATTAATGACCTAACCTAAGGATAACACATCAATATCTAATCTTGGACAGACACTTTAATACGAGATTGACCCATGAGGAGACCAGGGTGAATGTTGCCTTTTGTTATTAAGTGTCTGCACCTTACACATACTATACTGCAAAAACCAAACCATGCATAATTCTTTAAAGATTCACTTATTTTGTCACTTGGGGTTTGTAGACTTCTAAACTACAGAGCCATATGCAGCCCTTGTACCTATGAATGGGCCCTTTATACAATGGAAGATTTTTCTCCTAGATGAATGCAATGTATTTAAGAGAAAGAAATCTTCTTAATATGGCATCTGATGACACATGGCTCTGTATACAATCTCTCAGATATCATAAGAATGAATAGTAGAAACCTCTATATGGCACAATATTAATTCATAGGCACATTGTGGCCCACTATGCTCCCATATATGTCCTTTTTTACCATATTTTGGAACCTGGATAAACTATAATGGGTCGTGAACATGAGGCTTAATATAGTTTCTTCTCTCACAGTTCACGGACGGACCATGAGGAGGAAGCCAAGAAGAGGAAGATGGAGGACAGCGTCTTGCAGAAAGAAAAGACTGCTTACTTCAAACTCCTGGGTAAAACACTCCTTCTAGCCCCTACAACCTGACGGAAAGTATCTTATTTTTACACAAAAGTATGCATAATGGGTGTAAAGAGACTGCTGCATAGTGGCACGGCCACAGGCTGGTATTATTACGCTGGGAGGGGCTTAAACCTATGGCCCTTCCCACCCAGGTAATGTCAGGCTTCTGCTACTTGTTATATCTGGCAGGTTATACCCAGTCAGATATAACAAGTAGGAGGGTGGGAAGGGCCACAGTTTATGACCCTTCGCATACCAGGCCACGGCTTCTCTAATGCCTGCCCTTTTCTTAAGATACACCCCTGACAGCGTTGGGTACCAGTGTAATAACTGAGGGTTTAGTGCCAGCCTTTTCACAGGCTAAGGGCCCCTTCAACGGAGTATACGCTGGCTGATTGTGAACGTGTAAACATTCCGAATCAGCAACGTTTAAAACAGATCCCATTGCTTTCTATGGGAGCCGGCATACGTGCGCACCCCATAGAAATGAATGGGCTGCCTTAGCAGAGCGCCGGCATGACTGCTGGTTGTAGGTAGTTTAGGGGAGGCGGAGGTATCCTACTTACCCTCCCCATCTTCATAGCAGCGTTGGTGCTGCTATTCGTCCCGGCAGCGGAAATGGTGGGCGGGGCTAAGCGAGGCTTCCGGCGGTTGCACCGGAGAGCCTCACTTGTGGGCATTGCAGCCGGCTGGATTCTGTGCACTGTGCTCCGTGTGCACAGGAAAGCCGGCTGCTGCCTCTACTGTTGTATCCACTGTCCCTGCTGCTATAGGATGAGCTGGGAGATGCCCGCTGTGCATATGCTGCGGGGAGTTCACTCTCCCAGCTCATCCAAGAGGCAGAGGCAGCAGCCGGCATACAGCAGAGGCGCAGCCGGCTTTCCTGTGCACACGGAGCACAGTGCACAGCATCCAGCCGGCTGCAATGCCCACGAGTGAGGCTCTCCAGCGCAACCGCCTGAAGCCTCGCTTAGCCCCGCTCACCATTGCCGCTGCCGGGACAAATAGCAGCACCAGCGCTGCTACAAAGATGGGGAGGGTAAGTAGGATACCTCCGCCTCCCCCCCCACTAAACTACCTACAACCAGCAGTCATGCCAGAGCTCTGCTAAGGAAGTCGCACCATAATAAGACATTCCTCCGAAAATAAGACAGGTCCTATATTTATATCAGTAAAAGTATACACAATGATAAAGCAGTTTGTTCCTTTGCTGTAGATATAAAGGTGTTCTGAACATTTCAGAAGGTATTGATGAAATACATTAAACTAATATCTTATTTTTGTTACTTTGATAGACGACGAGGACATCAAGCTGTATCTAGACAGGGACAGATGTCTTAAGACCTCAGACAAGGTATCATGATATAGAGGGAAAGAATAGAAAATATTCCTGAGCTTTGCAAAGTATGACCTGATATCAGTATTAGATACTATACAATGATATATAACCCCAATCTATGCTGCAGTCAGGTTGTAACTAGATATCAGTATACACAAGAATATACTGAGCTCATATATCTGTACTGCATACTATTATGTATTAGGAAATCTATGACAAACTTCTAACTCTCCTTTTATCCTACTAGTATCTCCTGGCGATGGTCCTGACCTACTTTAGAAGAGCCAAACTGCGTATAAAGGAATATCGCCAGTATTTCTTTCCTTCTCTGTAAGTTTCTATTATTATTAACCGAATCTATACCTATAGTATGTGTTTCAGAGAAGACAGTCGTCAAATTCCCTTTCTAGGCTTATAACAGCCATTAATTGTACAACCGTAGATATAGTGAGCTACAACACCCTGCTATTAACATGCCATTCATACTCTACTAGACAACAGTTCTCCTCATTACCTTTTTTTTTTACATGTTCTATAATTTCTTTGCCCTACTTTTTATTTCTTCCAGGTTTTTAGCAAACCAATTTGAAGAAGATGAAGAATTTCGAGATGAGATCTACGCCTGGACCCCTGGACGGACATTAAGGACGATTAAGAGGAACCAGCTGCTTCACCTTCGTGACCTAATGCTCATCAAGATGGACTTCAGAGCTTGGGTAGAAAAGGAAACCTGCGATCTGGTGTGTAGCATGAAACAGAAAGATGTAAACTTTGAACTAAAGCTTGTGGTGATTCTAATAATTGTAGATTATGTTAAATTCTAGATCATGGCACAAGACCCTGACCACTGGGCATGGAAGAGACAGAGAGAAGACCATCACAGCTGGGCTATACGCTGGTTCAGGAGGGATATTTCAGAATTCACCATAAGAGGCCCATGGACCACCCTTCCAACCTGCTCTCTTTGTAACCCCATTGTAGATTCTTCAAGCAAGGAAGAAGAGGAGAAAGACATTCATCATCAGACAGACGCAGAGGAGAAACCCAGAACATCAGTCACAATCATCTCAGGTAAGTGTATCCATTGTGTGAAAGAGAACTGTAAGTAGGGAGCCATTCACATGACGTTTCTGCTGTCCATTCAGCAGATCCGTTCAATGGATCTATTTTTTTTAATAGTAAATATGGATACAAATATTCATAATTAAAAAGCAGAGCCTTGAATACTGGTGTGTAGACATGGGCGAACCTCACTAGATTTGTTTCCACAAATATTTGTGAGGTTTGCCCCTCCCCCTTTCTTTTCCAAAAGTGCTATTATTATATCTGGGGTCATCTCAGACACCAGAATATAATTAGTGCAGCCCCAAGGGGGTGAATGAAAATAACAAACAGTTCATTTGCATCTTCTTCTAGCCAAGGAGGTCGGGGGTTGGAGCCACTTCTATGGGAATGTTATGGCATATTGTAGAACCTGAAATACCTTTTCAATGAGAAGTTGCTGTAGAAAAGCTTGGTAACATTGCTTTGCTTCTATTCTATAATAAATGTGTTACTAAAGTTTTCCTTCTATCATTTCTACTTATATGTACAGCAACCAGACCAACAAGAAGAAGAAGAAGAACTAAGAAGACACGATGGAAGACATCGACCAGACGTCCAAGGAGAAGAACAGCACAGGATGAAGACCGAAATCATGGAGAGAAGTATCCTCCATAGTCACACACACATAAATACACTCGTTACATCACTATACACAGTCACTGCACATACACACAATCATCACACACATGCATACACATATACACTGATACTTGCTCTAGCGGTCGCCTCCCTTAGTATGCCCAGAGGAGGGGCAATACAGTGGCCATGGTTTCCCTGCAGGTTTCCTCCACTGGGGGTTTTTCCTGCCCTGAGTGTTGCTGTACGCTCTTCGTGAGTGATGGGAGGTAACCAGCACATATAAAAATAGATAGAATAAAATACATAGAATAAACTTCACATTAACTTTCTTTATCGCCTCCGTGTTATTTCTTCTATTTTTGTGTGTGAATATGTGTTTTATTTACAATCTATAATGACATTTGGGTATCTGGAATCTCATGATGGAATTTCCACAAAGTTCTCTCTGACTCCTAGTTAATGTTAATAGAGCAGCTATAGGGGATTGGGGGGTAGCAGTCACACCCGCGCTCTGATGTCACATAAGAAGAGACTAGTGTAATGGTAATTGGGGGACAGTTACACATTTTATAATGGAAATTCTGCTTCATGCTTTGCATAATGCAATACTTTTCTCCGCTTCCTAGTATGAGGCTGAGTTCACACGTAGTAAAGTGGAGTGCAATCTGGCACGTATACGGCATGTCAGAGTTTGCGCGCTCAAAAAGATCCCATTGATTTCAATAGGAGTTACAAGTGTATACACCGTGTAATTTTGCACCTGTAATTTTGCGGTCGCAAAACAAATGGGGGAAAAGGGACATCGACAATATAAAGAGGAACATGAGGTACAGATGTGTGAGTGTCCAATCCCAGGGCCTCAACAAAAACATAAGGGACTCCGGCGCACAGGTGCCTAGGTGTCCAGTCCTGGAACATGGGGAAATAACACAAGAGGATGAACTGGAGCAATATCCTCTGTTCGCACTGTATGATGAAACAAGAAGTAACTGAGGTAGTGTCCACAAGTTCAGCACCAAGATAAGGGACAAAAACTTGGTGGCTATGTACAACCAGAAAGAGTTCAACTAATCACTCCAAAGTTCACAAATCTTGAGCTCCCCAATCAGGTGTTGACTGGGGGATACAAAACTTACTGGTAGCAGCTTCCTCAATGCTCAGCTTCTGCAGATGGTTATCCCAATGGCAGGAGGTGAGGATGGCATGGATGATGTTGATGACTCCAGCAATCCGGATTTCTGTTGCAGTTCTTGAGCCAACTTCCTCTCCATGGCCTGGTAGAAGGCAATCACAGTGGTTGGGTTCATGGTGCTTCTGTACACAAGTGGTTCAACCTGCTGTGCAGTTGCTGATGTATTGGAGTGACCTCCCACAGAAGTGTGGTCACCCCCTGAGATTGTGATGGTGCTCAGGTCAGCAGGCAGTAATGAAAGAGGAGCAGGGGGTGACGGTGTTACTGGTGCTGCCCATAAACAAAGCCTGCGGCTACTGGTAGTAGGCGACCTGGGATAGCTGTGGCTGACTCCTCCCACAACTCTCATAATGGCAGTGACACAGGAATCCGCTCAATGTCAACTGCCCAGAACACCTTTATGTGGAAATAATTTTGAGATGTTTTAAGTTATCAAAGTGATTCTGAGATTATGTTTATACCCAAATTACTTCATAAATTGAATTTACCATATCTCTGCTTTATGTTGCATTAACTCTTTATTCACCCTTTTATGTTTTTCACATATTATAAGGTTAACAAGTCAAACAGTAATTTTCCAAAATTTCAAGAATAATTCCATAACACATTTTTCAAGGGACCAGTTCAGTTCTGAAGGGTTCTTGAAAGGCCTCTCTAATAGAAACCCCCATAATTCACCCTATTCTCAAAACTGAACCCCTGAAAGAATTGAAAACAGTACTTAGGAAGTTTCTTAACCCTTTCAGCATTTCACAGCAATTAAAGCAAAATTGAAGTCAAATTTACACTCTTCAATTTCTGTCACTAATCTATTCATTTAGCTCTAGAATTTACACATTCACACGGGGTTAAAAGAGAAAGTGCATTCTACAACCTGTTGCGCAATTTCTCCCGAGTGTGAAATTATCCCACATGTGGATGTAATCTAATGTATGGCCACACTGTAGGGTCCAGAACGGAAGGCACACTATTGGGATAAAGGAGGGCAGATTTTGCTGGAATCTGTTGCAGGCACCATGTTGCATTTGCAGAGTCCCTGAAGTGCCAGAACAGTGGAGCCACCCCTCCACAAATGACCCCATTTTTGAAACTAGACCCCTCAAGGAATTTATCAAGGGGTATAGTGAGTACTTTATTAGTTTATTTATTAGGGTATTAGTGATAAACCAAATCTCCAATTATTGAAATTGATTTTAATGTTAAAAAGTTGTGCAGGGATAGAATTCCTGCATTAAATTTGGAAGGGATTCTACAGGCTGAGTTATCAAAAAAAAAAAGAAGGTAATCTACATGTGTAAGGGCTCGTTCACATCTGCGCCCGGGTCTCCGTTCTGCAGGTTTCCGTTTCCTGCACAAAACAGAGGCAGGAGACGGAAACCTGCAGGACTCTTTCATACCCATCCATTTGAATAGGTTTGAAAGCTGTCCGGCCGTGAACGGCGGAGAGCATAAAAAGCAAAACCGTTTTTTTCTTAATCCGGACACAGAGTCGGACATGCAGTACTCTGTGTCCGGATTTAAAAAACCGGTTTTGCGGCGGAGAGCATAAAACGCTCATCGCCGCTCACGGCCGGACCCGGTCTGTGGTTTCCGTCTTCTTGCATGCAGAAGACAGAAACCACAGAACGGAGACCCGAACGCAGGTGTGAACCTAGTGTTAGATACATTGTATGTGGTCCCTTTACACTAAAATCAGACAATCGCTTTTCTCAATTTTTCTGAAGCCCATGACAGCACACCATTAATTTAACTGCCAGTAGGAGAAGGGTTTTTCTTTCAGTTTTTGTAGTTATTGTTGTTAGGTGAGACCCCAACAACAGAGAGGCGAGGGAAGCCTACAACAATCTATGCAAGCAATACAAAAAGACACCCTCAG
The DNA here is from genome assembly GCF_031893055.1 of Leptodactylus fuscus. Lineage (NCBI taxonomy): Eukaryota > Metazoa > Chordata > Amphibia > Anura > Leptodactylidae > Leptodactylus > Leptodactylus fuscus. The sequence goes on from NC_134267.1 coordinate 195,549,064, forward strand.
AGAGAAGAAACAGAAGTACCTCTCCCACAAAGTGGAGCAACTCGAGGACTCCCTCCAGGGCAGCTCATTCTGGGAGACCTGGCACCATATGGACACAAAGCCCAAGAAAAACTCCCTCCACATCCAAAACGGCAACATCTGGCTCAACTACTTCAGAGGTCTCTACAAAAACATCCCAGAAGAAGACCTAACCCCAGAACAGCAACAAATAATCACCAAACTGAGGGATATGGAGAAGGTCATCAAAGACTTCCAGAACCCTCTGGACTCACCAATCACTATAAAAGATATACAGGAAAGAATTTCCCTGCTGAAAGGCAAAAAGGCCAGTGGCCCTACCAGAGATGATTAAATGCAGCCCCAGACATACATACGGCACTGGCAAAACTATTCACCCTCATCCTCAACACCGGATACTTCCCCCAAGTCTGGAACAAAGGCCTCATAAACCCTATCTAAAAGAATGGGGACCAATACGACCCCAACAACTACAGAGGCATCTGCATCAGCAGCACGCTGGGGAAACTGTTCAACAGCATCATCAATAACAGAATCCTCACCTTCCTCGCAGAACACGAGGTCCTCTGCAAGAGCCAAGCAGGGTTCATGCCAAACCACCGCACCACAGACCATATCTACACCCTGCACAACATCATCAAGACCCACGTCCACAACTCCAGAAGAAGCAAGATATTCGCCTGCTTCGTAGACTTTAAGAAGTAAAGTGATTCAGTATGGCACCCGGGTCTGCTCCTGAAACTCCTAGAGAGTGGAATAGGAGGAAGAACGTATGACGTCATCAAGAGCTCCTACACCGGAAACCAGTGCTGTGTGAAGGTGAACAGGAAAAGGACAGCATACTTCCAACAGGCCCGAGGGGTCACTCAGGGCTGTAGACTGAGCCCAATGCTCTTCAACATCTACATCAATGAACTGGCTACAGCCCTGGAGGCCTCACCAACCCCAGGCCTCACCCTGAACGACCATAAGGTGAAGTTTCTGCTATACGCCGACGACCTCCTAGTCCTGTCCCCCACCGAGAAAGACCTCCAAGAAAGCCTGTCAGTGCTGGAAAAAGTCAGCACCACATGGGCTCTACCCATCAACTAGAAGAAGACCAAAGTCATGGTATTTCAGAAGAAGGGCCACAACAAAGCCCCCACCCCACAATTCACACTGAACAGCTCCACACTGGAGAAAACCAACAGCTACACCTACCTGGGGCTGGAGCTCAGCCAATCAGGAAGCTTCAAAGCAGCAATAGAAACTCTGAAAGGAAAAGCCTGCAGAACCTTCTACGCCACTAGAAGACGGCTGTACCACCTCAAACCACCGGTGAGGGTCTGGCTGAAGATATTTGACGCAGTCATCGCCCTATCCTTCTCTATGGCAGTGAGGTTTGGGGCCCAGCCACCTACCCAGACCAGTCAAAGTGGGATTCCAGCCCAACAGGGACCTTCCACCTGGAGTTCTGCAAGTACCTCCTCCATGTCCACCGCAGCACCTCCAACATGGGATGCCGGACAGAGCTAGGCAGACTCCCCCTATGACTCACCATGCAGAAGAGGGCTCTATCATTCTGGACACACATACAGGGCAGCAGCCCTGGCTCTTACCACCACCAAGTCTGGATGAGCCACAGAGCCCTGATCAAATCCTATACCCCCCAACCGAGCATCAGCCATCTGCCAAGCCAAAACCCCCAACATGCCCTGAACAAGGCTCAAATGAAAGGAGTCATTGAGAGAGACAAAGAGCAGTACATCGAGGAATGGAGAAGCGCAATAAATAACTCCAAGAAACTCAATGTGTACCAGTCATTGCAAATGGACTACACCATGGCCACCTACCTGGAGAGAATACCCAAACACAGACAGACCCTGAGCTGGTACAGACTGAGTGCCCACAACCTGGACATGGAGACGGGGCGACACAGGCAGACGTACAAGCAACGGGAGAACAGACTGTGCTAGCACTGTGACCAGGGGGCCCTAGAAGACGAGACCCACTTCCTGCTGCACTGCACCAAATACTCAGCTGTGATGGCCGTCTACTTCCAAAGACTCTCTGCCCACATCCCAGACTTCACATCTGCAGACGAGAAGAGGAAACTCTACATCCTACTGGGAGAAGAGGAGTCCACTGTGGAGATCGCTGCCCAATATGTGTCCAGCTGTCACCAAACAAGAGGAAGATGAGACCCCATGGACTGTTATACCACAAATCACCCACCCCACCCCACTCCCCCACATAGCTGTCACTAACTAAGAGGAAGATGAGACCCCACGGACTGTTATAGACTTCTGGAGAGAGCGTAACTCTGAACGCGGGACAGGGATTGGGAGGGTCTCAAAAAAGTAAAGAAGTTTAGGGAGGAGAGTAATTTTAACTGCCGTGATGTGGCCGATAAGAGAGATGGGGAGAGAACGCCATTTATCTAACAGGGCTCGTATGATCACAGGCAAGGGTAATTAGCTGAGTAGAGGGACGAATAGGAGGGCGAAAGCTGAATCCCCAAGTAATGAAGAGAGTGAGTACGCCATTGGAAGTCGAAGTTAGATTTGAGTAGCTGTAAGGTCTCACCAGGGATATTGATGGGGAGAGCTTCCATTTTAGTAGGATTAACCTTATAACTAGAGATGAGTGAACACTGTGGAATATCAGGCCGTTCGAAGTATTCGTTCCCAAATGAATACCACGCACAATACGCAGTAAAAATTCGTTTCCCCTCCCACCTTCCCTGGCGCGTTTTTTGCACCAATAACTGCACAGGGGAGGTGGGACAGGAACTACGACAACGGAGGCAGTGAAAAAAAATTGAAAAAACCCATTGGCTGACGAAAACATGTGACCTCCCATTTATAAGAACGGCCGTCGCCATATTCGCCAGATTTGCGGTCAGAGATAGGGAGAGAGAGAGATTGTAAGGATTGGAGTCAGGGTCAGGCAGTGCAAAGTGACACAGCTGGGAAAGCAACACTGTGCAACTAATGACAAAAGGGGTCGCAGGCCCTGCAGCTATGGCTATGCTGTAGTATCTGAGATGAGGCAGACCAATGCACTTCCTAATTGAAGTGCGCCTACCACGACTCCTTACGCTTCTATCCCGGCGGCTAGGATAAGGGAAGAGGAGGCCCTGAAAGTCCTAGGGACTGGAGTCACGGGGTTACACCTAAACAGAAAGCACAGTGTAACTGCAATGCAAAACAAAAGACTAAACGGCATGGAACCAGGGAGGACCACAAGTCCCAGCAAGACACAGAAGAGAAGGCGAGGTCAGACAAGCAAGATGTCGAGCCAGGAGATATAATAAAGGTACCGAATCAAAAGACAAGGGATAGTCAAAAATTCAAGCCGGGTATACAAACCAAGGAACAGACCGAATACAAACAGACATTGAATCAGACTGAGCAGGGGAACCAGGAGCACAAAGTGAATGGCTGGCAAGGATCCATGCTTGGGTGGGGTTTAAATAGCAGCAAAGAAAAACACACCTGATGGCTAATGGCATGGAGACTGAAGGCAAGGAAAAGATTAACCCTTAATGACCTAAGCAAACCCAATAGAACTCCTAACACGTCTCCCAGGGAGACGCCGCGCAGCAAGGAGACTGCGGCAACTCCGTATCCTGACAGAGATCTGCTGAGGGCTAGATAGAGTTTAGCTTCAGATAGGCAGGGAAAAACCGAAGAACAACAACAGCTTTTCTCAGAGCTATACACTGCAGGGACAGGAGTCCAGCTTTCCACGGATGGTGGAAAACAGGGATACAGAACAGTTACTTCTTGCTATATACATGCACACCAGCTTTTGTTAGGGGTGTTCCCACACAAAATAGCAGGAATCCACAGCAGTTACTTCTTGCTATATATACGTGACAAACAGCTTTTATTAGGGGTGTCCCCCCAAAAAATAGCAGGAATCCACAGCAGTTATTTCTTGCTATATACGTGAAAAACAGCTTTTCTCTGGGGTGTACCCAAAAACATAGCAGGAATCCACAGCAATTACTTCTTACTATATACGTGACAAACAGCTTTTCTCTGGGGTGTATAGACCATAAAAAGGGTATTAGAATACCTCAAAAAATGCGTAAGGCTAGCGCAAGGGGACAAGGACGAGGACGGGGGCGTGGAAATGCAGATGTGGAGCAAGGTTGCGCTCAACCAACAGTGTCTACTGTGCCTACTGCTCTGCTCTCCCCATAGTCTCCGGCTTTATGGCCACATTAAGTAGGGTGCAGGGTACAACCCTAACCAGGCCCGAGCACCAGGAAGAGGTGTTACAATGGCTGGCGGACAATGCTTCCAGTACATTCTCCACCAGCCAGTCAGCCTCTACCTCAACTCCTCCTCCTACCCAACAGTCTCCTCCTCCTTCCTCACAACATGCCCAGTCTTCCCAGCACCCTAATCCCACCTTTCCCACCTCCCAGGAGCTGTTTTCGGGTCCATTCACTGTCCCTCTCTCTGTCCCACCACATCCTGAATCACCAGAACTAACAGATGAGTTGCTGTGTCCTGATGCACAAACAATGGGGCATCCGTTATCTCCTGTTGTTGTTGTTGACCAACAATCGGCCCTCAGTGACGACGAAGACAAGACACAGTTGCCATCAGGGCAGCCTGTTGCCATGTGCGGTGTGCAAGAGGAGGAGGAGGAGCCATCAGAGGAATTGGAAGAGGAGGTGGTGGACGATGAGGACACTGACTCAACATGGACAGGGCAGATGTCAAGCGGTGAGAGCAGTGTAGATGTGGAGGGAAGAGCAGCACCAAAGAGGGTGGCTAGAGGTAGAGGCACGTCCAGAGGCAGAGGACAGCTGCTTCACCGAAGCCAGGCCACAGCCAGCAGGGCCCAAAATGTTCCCTCTTGTAGCCAGCCTAGAAAAACTCCCACATCGAGGCCACGGTCTTCGGTGTTGTGGAATTTTTTTAATGTATGTGTGGCGGACAAATATACTGCAGTTTGCACACTCTGCAACTCGAAACTGAGTAGGGGCTCTGAAAAGAGCAACCTTACAACGACTGGCATGTGCCATCATTTGGAAGGCAAGCACTGGGCTCAGTGGCAAAGAGCAAACGCAGGACGATCGTCATCCGGCGTTGCCGCAATTGCCTCTCCCACTGTTGCCAGTGCTGGCGCTGCAGTCCAGACCAGCAGCCAGGAAACCTCCACATCTGCCTCCACCACTTCTCCCTCATCCTCCCCTTTTCCTGCCTCAGCTCCTTCTCCTGCCTTAGCTCCTTCTCCTGTACCTTCATGCGCCTCTTCACAGCAACCCACAGCATACAGTGCTACCCACCCCCATGCACAAGCCTTAAACGTGCACATCTCCAAACTTCTGGCCCAGGAGATGTTACCGTTCCGGCTTGTGGAACCTCAGGCCTTCCGTGAACTGATGGCAAGTGCGGCACCTCGCTATGCCGTCCCTAGCCGTAACTACTTCTCCCGCTGTGCCGTCCCCGCCTTGCACCAGCACGTGTCACGCAACATCAGGCGGGCCCTAAGTTCCGCAATTTGCACAAAGGTCCACTTGACCATCGACGCGTGGACAAGTGCATGCGGACAGGGACGCTACATTTCACTGACGACACACTGGGTGAATGTATTTGAGGTTGGGACTGGGTCACAATCTGGGGCGGTCTACCTCATTTCCCAACATTCCTGGCAGGAACTCTGAACCACCACCCTCCTCCTCCTCCTCCTCCTCTTCTGCCTCCGCCATCACATCGACCCCAGCTACCTGCTGGAAACGCTGCAGCACTGGCGTGGGGAGACGTCAACAGGCAATGCTGAAGCTCATCTACTTGGGGGACAGTCAGCACACTGCCTCCAAGGTGAGGGATGCCCTCCTTGATGAGACAGCAACATGGGTTTCGCCGCTGCACCTGGGCCCAGGCATGGTCGTGTGTGATAACGGCCGCAACCTGGTAGCGGCTCTGGAGCTTGCCAACCTCTGACACGTTCCATGCCTTGCCCACGTGTTCAATTTAGTGGTGCAACGTTTTTTAAAAACATATCCAAATGTACCCGAGCTACTGGTGAAAGTACGGCGCTTGTGCGCCCACTTTCGCAAGTCCATAGTAGCCGCTGCTAGCCTCCGAAGCCTCCAGCAACGCCATCTGCCAGAACGTCCCCACACGCTGGAACTCGACGTACCACATGTTGAGTAGAGTGTGTGAGCAGCAGAGACCCTTGATGGAGTACCATCTCCAAAACCCAAGGGTTCCTCAGAGTCAGCTCCCGCAGTTTCTGTACCATAAGTGGCCATGGATGGCAGACTTATGCGAGATCTTGCTTGTCTTTGAGGAGTCAACCATGAGGGTCAGCTGTGACGACGCACTCGTGAGTGTCACAATCCCGCTCCTGTGTGTGATGCGAGAATCCTAATCGTCATCAGGGATAAAGTGTTGGAGGCTGAAGAGTCAGGCATAGGAGCACAACCATCCCAGCAGGATAGTCAGGCCACACTCCTGTCCGCTTCACAGCATATATTGAGGGAGGAGGAGGAGGACGACGAAGTGGCAGATCTCATTGTCACACAGGAGGCTAGCGGGGAAGTTCATGGTGTCCCATTGCTGCAGTGTGGTTGGGGCGAAATGGAGGAGGAAGGGGAGGAAATGGAGAGTGACCATTCCGGTGGGGGCAGCCAAGTGATGCCAAGTAACACTCTGGCACACATGGCTGAATACATGTTGGAGTGCTTTTCAACTGACAATCGTATTGTCAAAATCCTGGAGAGCAACGACTACTGGATTTTTGCAATTCTCGACCCCCGGTATAAAAATAATGTTTGTAATTTTATTCCGGTAGAGGGGAGGCCCAGTTGAATAAGTGATTGCCACAAGCAACTGGTGCATAATATTATGGAGATGTTTCCATCAACTCTTGTTGGCGGCACACAGGAGAGTTCCTCCAACAGGCGAACAACTGTCATCCGGTCCACACCCGGCAGGGGCACACTCTGTTGCAAGACTTATTCCTAGGTCTGGGACACGTTAATGGCCCCCCCTGGCCAAACTACCACCACTGAGGGGCCTAGTGTCACCAGGAGGGACAAGTATAGACGCATGTTGCGGGAGTACTTGGCCGATACCAGCCCTGTCCTCTCCAATCCCTCTGCGCCCTATACTTATTGGGTCTCCAAGTTGGATTTGTGGCTGGAACTTGCGCTGTACGCATTGGAGGTCCTTTCCTGCCCTGCCGCCAGCGTGCTTTCGGAAAGGGTCTTCAGCGCAGCCGGTGGCATAAATACAGATAAGCGCAGCCGGCTTTCAGCTGACAGTGCTGACCGGCTGACGCTGATAAAAATGAACAGTCACTGGATAGACCCATCATTTTCATGTCCACCGGTGTCAAGCTCCCCGACATGAAGTTTCATCTGTGTGCTCACCCTCTACAATTCCTCCTCCTCCTCCTCCACCAGCGTGCAACAGCATTGCACAATTGTGCTCCTACTAGGCTCAATCCACCCTGATTCCCCCCAACTCTGCTGGTTAGAGTCTCAATCCACCCTGATTCCCCCCAACTCTGCTGGTTAGAGTCTCAATCCACCCTGATCCCCCCCCCCCCCAACTCTGCTGGTTAGAGGCTCAATCCACCCTGATTCCCCCCAACTCTGCTGGTTAGAGTCTCAATCCACCCTGATTCCTCCCAACTCGGCTGGTTAGAGGCTCAACTCACTGCAAGGGCCAAAAACACTGCCGGTACAAGGCTCTACTCACTGCAAGGGCCAAAAACACTGCTTTTTAAAGGCTCTACTTACTCCAAGGGCCCAAAACTCTGATGGTGCAAGGCTCTACTCACTCTAAGGGCCTAAAACTCTGCTGGTAAGAGGCTGAAGTCGCCTAAAGGGCCTCAGTCTCTGCTGGTAGCTCAGCTTAAGGGCCTGTAACTTAATTTGGAAAGGCTCACGTTAAGGGCCATAAAAGTGAATTTTGAAAGGTCTTGCCACATCACACACACATCCACAATGACAGTTAAGGGTGGGGGCTTTTGGATTTCCCATTGCCTATTCCATCTGTGGTTGTCATGGTCAACGTGATTTAAAGGGGTGCTTGTTAATGTTTCTTTAGCTTAAATTTGGGTTTTTGTCCATCCATTTGGGGAAGAAAGAAGGTTTCCAGTATTTTCCCACTTTGATAGAGGTTTTTTTGAGTGTGGAAAGTGTGTAGTTGATAGGCTGTGATGGTTGGGTAAAACTGTGACTTGGGCTTGTTAGATGCCCCCGGACATGCTTTCCCTGCTATCCCAGTTGCATTGCAGAGGTGTTGTCATCATTTGCTGAGGTGTTATAGTGGACCTGGTGACTCTCCTGAGTCGAATGGTGGGTTCCCCTGAAACGAAGCATTTTTCCCCATAGACTATAATAGGGTTTGATATTCAATCGAATAGTCGAATATTGAGCGGCTATTCGAAACAAACAACGAATATCAAATATTTTACTGTTCGCTCATCTCTAATCACTATGCTAAACATATATTTTGGAGGGTCTGTGGAAGTGTGTACTCCTAGCCAAATACTACGATACTGTTAGAGACATCAAGCGGTCCCCATGATAAGAGTATGTTGCAGAGTTCCAAATTAAATAACAGGCCTTGATGGACTACAGCCATCCTTTTAGCCTGGAGAAGCCACACACACAGCTGATAGTGTATCAAGTGAGTTCTGATTTTAATAGTGCAAAAAGGCAGTTTAAATACAATACAGACAAAAGCAGGTTGGACTATTCTAATGACATAACATTGTAGAGTTTTAACATAAACCTGGCACATGACTATTGGCTAAAGGCCTGATGTAATTTATATCTCATTATAGCTTTCCAGACTAGGATGGACTTTGTCCTTAAACACAAAGTTTCAAAATACTTATGTGTGGACTAACATGTCACACTATGTCTATATGTATATATCATGGCAAGATAGAGAAGATTACATGCTGGTGCCAATCAATTCCAACCTTGAAGATAACGAATAGACTACATAAACTCTAAGTATATACACTCTACACACTCTAAGTGTATACATTGAGTAAAAGAGATAAGAGATATACAAATAGTCAGCTGCATCTTCAAAAGATGAGACCCTTGAGATAGACAAAGATAAGGATTCATCCACACAGCATTCCTTAACCACCCAAAAGGGCCTCTTGAACTTTAAACAGACATACGTATACAATTTATATGAAAAAGGTTACAAGATGGCTGATAAAATACAAAGATGGAGGACTTAACTCTAACATTTCCCCCATTTTGAGATGGTTGAATACAGGAATTCATATTTAGGTACTTCAGTGACTTAATGTCTATTGCTGGACTTTTCCAGATTCCCCTCGTATGTTCCTGTATTTCAACCTAATCTCAATCATAGTTCTGGCCTGTTATTTTCAGTCTGCTTTGTATTTTTCAAACAAAATAAACAAAAGATTATTACTGCAACTTTACTGACATTCACTTGCTTATACTATGTATCACTACTTCAAACATTTCCTGTTGTGTCATGAAAACAGTTATATATATGACATGACTGAGACTAATATGGGGCTATGAGGACATATCCTACAATCTGACACATTCAGATCTTCGTTCAAGATCATATGATGTTTAAGAAACTTATTGTCCCACTCGTTGTCAAATGTTCTATGCAGGCTTATCGCCAGAACCATCTGTAACAGTAACATCAGGAGAATCTTCATCGCTTTTTGTGTAGAGACTTCCTTGCAATGTGAAGCATGGATACAGTTAGGCTTTCCTTCAAGTTTCATAGAAACACTGGTTATCAGCAGCACTTGGAAGGACCATCAACTCTTGGGTCCAAGGTTTTTCTCATGTGTCTCTTTATCACCATCAATCTCTTGGCTCAAATGAATAGGTCCCGTCCACTAACTTAAAATCTGAGAAAACTCAAAACTATACATTAGTCAAATGTTTTTGCCAAGACATCACATAGTCAGTCAGTACACCATACCACATCTGGAGGAATTGCCAAGAATACAACTCTAATCTAGGGGCTGACCCAAAGAAAGTTTGATATGGGCTAAAATCAATTCTTCTGTCAGGAGGGTACCTTACAGAAATACAAATACAAGTGACACACTACTTCTTCAGTAGCCGTCTATCTGCAGCCCCGTTTGTGGTGGCTTTCTTCACCAGATATGCCCCAGACTTTCCTGAAGAGAAATAACTATACACACAAGCACGTACTCCTACCGTCTCACCTTTAGTAGTTACTAAAGTTATAGTTATGGCATATAGTTATCCTGCAATCTCTGGAACAGGTACAAGGGCTCCGGGCATGGCTCACAGAAACTTTTCACTTTTTGGTCTATATTGTGTTTAACACGTCATGCAGGCTCACAAATATCTTACTATAGTGATGCTAAATCCTGCCGCCACCCATCCTCTGCTTACCAGGTCACACATGGCTACTACTAAACAGTGCACTTAATAATAATCTGCTTATGCCATCAGTGGGGACGATGCTCTCAGTACATACTCTCTTACCACCAGACACCAGGAGTTATTCATCCTCTTTTGATCCTTGCTATTTCCAAAGCTTCTTTCCTACTGGACCATTTTGGTGCCTCAGTGTTGTAAAACCTGAAAAGAGAGCTAAAAGGGATTTGGGCCTAGTATAGTGACCAATTATCAGTAAAGCATATCCCCTAGGCCTTTGAAGCTGGGTTAGTGGCAGTGTCTGCCCACAAGTTACCTCTACTTTCTTTCATATCAGCCTTGGTGTGTGCCTTGACTTCTGACTATACCCACCTGTGTGGAGGCAGCAGCAGGGTCCATCACTATCTGAGCAGCCTGGAAATCCTTTTAGGCTTAACATTAACCCTACAGAAAGCTCTCGCTCTCCAGATTGGACCATAGTCCCACTATATCAAACACCTACCCTCAGGCCTTGTACCCTGTCTCAGTGATGGCTTCTAGTTCATAGTTTCATGAGCTGAAACCCATACAGTTCCATAATGGTTCTACTTGTGCTTGGTTTTACCCTTGGTTTACCTCATATTCAGTGACCATGACATATCTGGTGCAGAATCCACCATCATTCCCAAATCGAGAATCATCTAAAATAAAAGAACTCTCATCAGAGTTAACAATAGATTCATCATTTACATAACCAAATCAGCAAAAATAAAATAAATTTTAAGTTATCGGACTTTTCCCTCCCCTGAAACTATTGTTAACAGGTTTAGAAGGGACTTGTAGTGCAGCACAGAATGCAAAGCTTACATTAGAAGACGTAAATAAGACACACTGCAGTCTGAGATGTGCAGCCATTGTTATCTTTGTTTGCAATGCAAGATTTATTACCCAGTGTCTTATCATGGAAACAGCTGCGCTGGCTCTCCCCAAACTTCTCATAGCTGTAGTACTACATATCCCAGCAGCTTATTTATACAATCCCAAGTAAATTCAGTTCTCTAAAACTTCAAAATACTCCAGAATTACAAACAATTCATTAAGGTAAGTAAATGCTCAAAATATATCAGCAGAGAAGGCAGAGGCTTCAAATAAGGGATCAAGTCTATCCCCCCCAATCATCATGACAAAAATTTATACACAAAAACACATTACAGATCAGATATGTGAGTGACTTCTGATTTACTTAGACAGATATCTAGCACCTTATTACAAACAATGTTCCAGAAACACCACTTTAGTTTTGCAGAATTTCAATTTATCTTTACCTTCGTGTACATGTTAGGGGTGTTCTGTGCCCCTTGTGGTAAGAAAGTTCACATGTATTGCCTGATCCCATACCAGAAGGATCATCTGAATAACAATGACCAATAACATTGTACAAGTATTAGATTCAACTTTTCCTCAAAATAATTCCCGATTGTTAACATTCATAGTATAAACACATAACCAATATTTATATTACAAGTGTAAAGCCCATGTGATATACTTGATACACACAAGCACCAATAAACACTGATTACCTAGTACATAGTACATGTTATATCAAGTACATCTCATATTCACTAGAGATGAGCGAACACTAAAATGTTCGAGGTTCGAAATTCGATTCGAACAGCCGCTCACTGTTCGAGTGTTCGAATGGGTTTCGAACCCCATTATAGTCTATGGGGAACATAAACTCGTTAAGGGGGAAACCCAAATTCGTGTCTGGAGGGTCACCAAGTCCACTATGACACCCCAGGAAATGATACCAACACCCTGGAATGACACTGGGACAGCAGGGGAAGCATGTCTGGGGGCATAAAAGTCACTTTATTTCATGGAAATCCCTGTCAGTTTGCGATTTTCGCAAGCTAACTTTTCCCCATAGAAATGCATTGGCCAGTGCTGATTGGCCAGAGTACGGAACTCGACCAATTAGCGCTGGCTCTGCTGGAGGAGGCGGAGTCTAAGATAGCTCCACACCAGTCTCCATTCAGGTCCGACCTTAGACTCCGCCTCCTCCGGCAGAGCCAGCGCTGATTGGCCGAAGGCTGGCCAATGCATTCCTATGCGAATGCAGACTTAGCAGTGCTGAGTCAGTTTTGCTCAACTACACATCTGATGCACACTCGGCACTGCTACATCAGATGTAGCAATCTGATGTAGCAGAGCCGAGGGTGCACTAGAACCCCTGTGCAAACTCAGTTCACGCTAATAGAATGCATTGGCCAGCGCTGATTGGCCAATGCATTCTATTAGCCCGATGAAGTAGAGCTGAATGTGTGTGCTAAGCACACACATTCAGCACTGCTTCATCAAGCCAATACAATGCATTAGCCAGTGCTGATTGGCCAGAGTACGGAATTCGGCCAATCAGCGCTGGCCAATGCATTCTATTAGCCCGATGAAGTAGAGCTGAATGTGTGTGCTAAGCACACACATTCAGCACTGCTTCATCAAGCCAATACAATGCATTAGCCAGTGCTGATTGGCCAGAGTACGGAATTCGGCCAATCAGCGCTGGCTCTGCTGGAGGAGGCGGAGTCTAAGGTCGCTCCACACCAGTCTCCATTCAGGTCCGACCTTAGACTCCGCCTCCTCCGGCAGAGCCAGCGCTGATTGGCCGAAGGCTGGCCAATGCATTCCTATGCGAATGCAGACTTAGCAGTGCTGAGTCAGTTTTGCTCAACTACACATCTGATGCACACTCGGCACTGCTACATCAGATGTAGCAATCTGATGTAGCAGAGCCGAGGGTGCACTAGAACCCCTGTGCAAACTCAGTTCACGCTAATAGAATGCATTGGCCAGCGCTGATTGGCCAATGCATTCTATTAGCCCGATGAAGTAGAGCTGAATGTGTGTGCTAAGCACACACATTCAGCACTGCTTCATCAAGCCAATACAATGCATTAGCCAGTGCTGATTGGCCAGAGTACGGAATTCGGCCAATCAGCGCTGGCCAATGCATTCTATTAGCCCGATGAAGTAGAGCTGAATGTGTGTGCTAAGCACACACATTCAGCTCTACTTCATCGGGCTAATAGAATGCATTGGCCAGCGCTGATTGGCCAGAGTACGGAACTCGACCAATCAGCGCTGGCTCTGCTGGAGGAGGCGGAGTCTAAGGTCGGACCTGAATGGAGACTGGTGTGGAGCGATCTTAGACTCCGCCTCCTCCAGCAGAGCCAGCGCTGATTGGCCGAATTCCGTACTCTGGCCAATCAGCACTGGCTAATGCATTGTATTGGCGTGATGAAGCAGTGCTGAATGTGTGTGCTTAGCACACACATTCAGCTCTACTTCATCGGGCTAATAGAATGCATTGGCCAGCGCTGATTGGCCGAATTCCGTACTCTGGCCAATCAGTGCTGGCCAATGCATTCTATTAGCTTGATGAAGCAGAGTGTGCACAAGGGTTCAAGCGCACCCTCGGCTCTGATGTAGGAGAGCCGAGGGTGCACTTGAACCCTTGTGCACCCTCAGCTCTGCTACATCAGAGCCGAGGGTGCGCTTGAACCCTTGTGCACACTCTGCTTCATCAAGCTAATAGAATGCATTGGCCAGCGCTGATTGGCCAATGTATTCTATTAGCCTGATGAAGTAGAGCTGAATGTGTGTGCTAAGCACACACATTCAGCTCTACTTCATCGGGCTAATAGAATGCATTGGCCAGCGCTGATTGGCCAGAGTACGGAACTCGACCAATCAGCGCTGGCTCTGCTGGAGGAGGCGGAGTCTAAGATCGCTCCACACCAGTCTCCATTCAGGTCCGACCTTAGACTCCGCCTCCTCCAGCAGAGCCAGCGCTGATTGGCCGAATTCCGTACTCTGGCCAATCAGCACTGGCTAATGCATTGTATTGGCTTGATGAAGCAGTGCTGAATGTGTGTGCTTAGCACACACATTCAGCTCTACTTCATCGGGCTAATAGAATGCATTGGCCAATCAGCGCTGGCCAATGCATTCTATTAGCGTGAACTGAGTTTGCACAGGGGTTCTAGTGCACCCTCGGCTCTGCTACATCAGATTGCTACATCTGATGTAGCAGTGCCGAGTGTGCATCAGATGTGTAGTTGAGCAAAACTGACTCAGCACTGCTAAGTATGCATTCGCATAGGAATGCATTGGCCAGCCTTCGGCCAATCAGCGCTGGCTCTGCCGGAGGAGGCGGAGTCTAAGGTCGGACCTGAATGGAGACTGGTGTGGAGCGACCTTAGACTCCGCCTCCTCCAGCAGAGCCAGCGCTGATTGGCCGAATTCCGTACTCTGGCCAATCAGCACTGGCTAATGCATTGTATTGGCTTGATGAAGCAGTGCTGAATGTGTGTGCTTAGCACACACATTCAGCTCTACTTCATCGGGCTAATAGAATGCATTGGCCAATCAGCGCTGGCCAATGCATTCTATTAGCGTGAACTGAGTTTGCACAGGGGTTCTAGTGCACCCTCGGCTCTGCTACATCAGATTGCTACATCTGATGTAGCAGTGCCGAGTGTGCATCAGATGTGTAGTTGAGCAAAACTGACTCAGCACTGCTAAGTCTCTGCATTCGCATAGGAATGCATTGGCCAGCCTTCGGCCAATCAGCGCTGGCTCTGCCGGAGGAGGCGGAGTCTAAGGTCGGACCTGAATGGAGACTGGTGTGGAGCGATCTTAGACTCCGCCTCCTCCAGCAGAGCCAGCGCTGATTGGTCGAGTTCCGTACTCTGGCCAATCAGCGCTGGCCAATGCATTCTATTAGCCCGATGAAGTAGAGCTGAATGTGTGTGCTTAGCACACACATTCAGCTCTACTTCATCAGGCTAATAGAATACATTGGCCAATCAGCGCTGGCCAATGCATTCTATTAGCTTGATGAAGCAGAGTGTGCACAAGGGTTCAAGCGCACCCTCGGCTCTGATGTAGCAGAGCTGAGGGTGCACAAGGGTTCAAGTGCACCCTCGGCTCTCCTACATCAGAGCCGAGGGTGCGCTTGAACCCTTGTGCAGCCTCGGCTCTGCTACATCAGAGCCGAGGGTGCGCTTGAACCCTTGTGCACACTCTGCTTCATCAAGCTAATAGAATGCATTGGCCAGCACTGATTGGCCAGAGTACGGAATTCGGCCAATCAGCGCTGGCCAATGCATCCCTATGGGAAAAAGTTTATCTCACAAAAATCACAATTACACACCCGATAGAGCCCCAAAAAGTTATTTTTAATAACATTCCCCCCTAAATAAAGGTTATCCCTAGCTATCCCTGCCTGTACAGCTATCCCTGTCTCATAGTCACAAAGTTCACATTCTCATATGACCCGGATTTGAAATCCACTATTCGTCTAAAATGGAGGTCACCTGATTTCGGCAGCCAATGACTTTTTCCAATTTTTTTCAATGCCCCCAGTGTCGTAGTTCCTGTCCCACCTCCCCTGCGCTGTTATTGGTGCAAAAAAGGCGCCAGGGAAGGTGGGAGGGGAATCGAATTTTGGCGCACTTTACCACGTGGTGTTCGATTCGATTCGAACATGGCGAACACCCTGATATCCGATCGAACATGTGTTCGATAGAACACTGTTCGCTCATCTCTAATATTCACCAGAAGACATATACACTCACCGGCCACTTTATTAGGTACACCATGCTAGTAACGGGTTGGACCCCCTTTTGCCTTCAGAACTGCCTCAATTCTTCGTGGCATAGATTCAACAAGGTGCTGGAAGCATTCCTCAGAGATTTTGGTCCATATTGACATGATGGCATTACACAGTTGCCGCAGATTTGTCGGCTGCACATCCATGATGCGAATCTCCTGTTCCACCACATCCCAAAGATGCTCTATTGGATTGAGATCTGGTGACTGTGGAGGCCATTGGAGTACAGTGAACTCATTGTCATGTTCAAGAAACCAGTCTGAGATGATTCCAGCTTTATGACATGGCGCATTATCCTGCTGAAAGTAGCCATCAGATGTTGGGTACATTGTGGTCATAAAGGGATGGACATGGTCAGCAACAATACTCAGGTAGGCTTTGGCATTGCAACGATGCTCAATTGGTACCAAGGGTCCCAAAGAGTGCCAAGAAAATATTCCCCACACCATGACACCACCACCACCACCAGCCTGAACCGTTGATACAAGGCAGGATGGATCCATGCTTTCATGTTGTTGATGCCAAATTCTGACCCTACCATCCGAATGTCGCAGAAGAAATCGAGACTCATCAGACCAGGCAATGTTTTTCCAATCTTCAATTGTCCAATTTCGATGAGCTTGTGCAAATTGTAGCCTCAGTTTCCTGTTCTTAGCTGAAAGGAGTGGCACCCGATGTGGTCTTCTGCTGCTGTAGCCCATCTGCCTCAAAGTTCGACGTACTGTGCGTTCAGAGATGCTCTTCTGGCTACCTTGGTTGTAACGGGTGGCTATTTGAGTCATTGTTGCCTTTCTATCAGCTCAAACCAGTCTGGCCATTCTCCTCTGACCTCTAGCATCAAAGGCACTCAAATCACCTTTCTTCCCCATACTGATGCTCGGTTTGAACTGCAGGAGATTGTCTTGACCATGTCTACATGCCTAAATGCACTGAGTTGCCGCCATGTGATTGGCTGATTAGAAATTAAGTGTTAACGAGCAGTTGGACAGGTGTACCTAATAAAGTGGCCGGTGAGTGTATATATATATATATATATATATATATATATATATATATATATTCAACGATGGAAAGGAACTCATATCTACTTGTCACCACCCTCTATGGGGTTATCAATATCTTCATCTGCTACCTGTGGAGACTGAAAATGTAACAATACAGACATAGGCAAACAGAGCATGTGCATATAGCAAATACATGTAACACATATGGTCCCATTCACTTCCATACATACACGCAAACGTCACACTGGAGCTCCAGACAAACCAAACAAATGTCCATTAAATCAAAAGGAACTTGTCTGAACTAAAATCAAATTTTTCAAATATTAAGTACAGTTATATCACTTATTGTCTCAGGACGGCCAAATCTTAGTCTTCTTTTCCTACAAATAAGCACAGAGTTAGTTATAGGCTTCATCTTCTCACCAATTTTTAAAGACATTACCATGAGGGGAGAAATCTTAAACTGGGCCAGATTTCTTGAATAAAAGACACTATAGACATTCTAGAAATTCCTTAGTGTCCACACTCAAGCCTATATACATACATACATATATATATATACACATACCTACACTTAACCTGCAGGATCCTCACCACAAAACATATCATGTTTCCACTTGCATAGTAAAACTTTTACACATTTTATGTCCAATCAGTTCTCCCTATATCTTTATCTAGTCACCATTCAAATAGCAATTACCAACACAATGCTATGTGCAGACCACATTAACCCTTTTAGCTGGACTGTGAGTGGGGGCTCACTATACAGTCCCTTATACTAAGGAAAATATACAAACACTTAATACCTTATTTCTGAAACCATCCTTACTTAATTTAATCCAACTAGCCTGCCCCTGTTGTTGTTTATTCATATTACTAAGGTGTTTTTTATTTGTTTTTTACCAGTTCGCCTGTATGGCCGACGATGGATTCACCAGACAACGCTGGAGCAGGCAGCAGGCCAAATAGGATCCAGGGAGACATCCGATCGTCACATTTGGGGTCAGGAAGGAATTTTTGGCCCCCCTGAGGTATAACTCTCCGGGGGGTTTGTTTCACCTTCCTCTGGATCTTCGGGTCCAGTGACTGTCATCTCAGGACATGGTGGACTGGTCAAAGTGAACAGTAAGTTCTTTGCCATCCATCAAGCCTGACCTCTCAGTCTCTGCGACCATTATTTAATTTAATAGGCCAGTAATAATTTAATTACAATGTTGCCAATTCAATTTAAAAAAAAAACAAAAAAACATCGTGGTGTTTGTCTTTTTTTCCCAGTAATGAGCATGATGTGAGTATCCGCTGCCGCTCACTACTCCAGAACTGCTGATCCAGTAAATATATATATATATATATATATATATATATATATATATATATATATATAGTGGCAGATGCTACAGGGACTATAGGGGACTCTGTATACAGAGAACAGATAACTTATATCTCTAGTCATTGTGATGTTACAGTGTTGTGGGTTACATTGCAAATCATGGGGTTCAGTGATAGCCATGTATTATTTTTCCTCGACTTCACAATATCTGCTACTTTGTGTTGTTATCACTTAAAACCTCAATGAAGTACATGTAAGCTTGTGGTTGTAAGGTGATAAAATGTGAAAAGTTCAAGGGGTATGAATACTTTTGCAAGGGACACTGTCCACGCAAAAGCTTTAGGGCCCCTTCACACGGAGGATACGCTGGATGATTCTGAACTGGTCCTCAGAAACTGCTTCTAGTACTGCAGGGACACCTAAAGAAGACATCACCACGTCAATACTAGAATATCCTAAATATCCCTTATGGTTTCTCCATGTCTCTACAAGCACCTGCTCTTTGCCCAGATATGTAATGCGGCCTGTACTGTTTTGATCAGTGATGTAGCTGTAGGACACCCTGTCTATAAGGACAAACTGCAGAAGAAGTAAGTCATTGAAATGGAGAGTATATGAGATGTCTGACCACAGGACCTACTGTCCGTAGCATACAGTCAGCATTACATTACCAACTGCCAGTACCCCCAACTGATCCCCCTGACCACATGCCCAGTGCTGTTTTGAGACTATAGTGACAAGGGCACCTACCCCTCTGGGGATGCAAGAAAGAAAAAACACCAGTGCAACACCTTTACACTGACCCTTAGGCACTCCAGCTATCAGGGCATGCTGGGAGTAGTAGTGTCTTAGTTTCTGTACTCCAGGTTAAAGATCACTAATATAGGAGTATGTGACACTTCCATCCTCCCAGTAATGTTGATGCAGGGTGTATAGAGGAGTCTCATACACATGACACAATTCTCACACGCCTTATACATTGACTCTTCTAATTTCCATGATCGTATTCCTGCACTATGCCATTAAAGGGGTTACCTGTCACTTACATATTTATGGTCTTTGTGAATTGGGTTGAGCTTCATTACCATAGTCCGCAGTGCTCACTTGAATGCTATGACACCTTCAACAAGCTTGTCTGTGGGGGTCCCTGGTGTCAGACCCCAATGATCAGACTCCAGTGCTCATCCTGGTCCTCCTTTCATTCTTAGTCTCCAGCATGGTATACCTTTAAATAATGGTCCTCAGCAAGGTTCCCCTCCTGGACTCCAGCATGGCTCCCTAATCCTGGTTCTTAGGTTCCCTCTCATTACTAAACTGCCACATGACTTTCCATTTCCCCTTTACTACTAACTAGAGATGAGCGAACACTATTCGAAACAGCCGTTTCGAATAGCACGCTCCCATAGAAATGAATGGAAGTGGCCAGCATGCAGACTTTGCCGGCAGCCGGCCACTTAACCCCCATGTACCGGCTACGTCCATTCAGTTCTATGGGAGCGGGCTATTCGAAACGGCTATTTTGAATAGTGTTCGCTCATCTCTACTGCTAACCTTGACCGTACTTGCTGAATGGTACCATTTTAAGTACAATTTGTGCCACAAAAAATAACCACCATACAGCTCTGTGAACGGGAAACTAAACATGTTACAAGTTTTGGAAAGTGGGAAGTAAAACACTAAAATGCAAAAATGAAAGATGGCTGTGACGTGGAGGGGTTAACTAAGAACCACGTGAAAGAAGCTAGTGAACACCAGAGGGCAATCCATACACACCAGTGAAATACTACAACATGTGATATTAGATGAAGCCCATAACATGTACCAGACCAACACAAGGGAAAAATGAACTGAAATGAATGCCACCTAAACCAAAACCGTGGTTAGCGTGAAGTCTTAGGAAGTAGATCTCTCTTAAAAGTGGTTAAGGAAAATGTTTGTTTTTGTACCGTGTTAGCCAGTGGTTATATATATATATATATATATATATATATATATATATATATATATATGGATAACTGGATACAGGGATAGCATTTCAGGAGGGAGGGGGGAAGAGGCTTGTTACTATATACATATAAAAACAAATAATCAATCCCCAGTTCCCAGATTCTTTATCTTTATGGCTGTCTTAGTTCAGTGATTTGTATAGAAAGACATGACCCCATGTGAAAGGTTCATTCCACTATCTAGAGTCTTGAATAGGGTCATGCTCTTGTAGTCATAAATCAGTCGCTGTTTTCTTGATTTAAAATTCCCTCTTAAAATCAAAATTTTCATGTCATTGGTGATATTATGATCTTCCTGGCAGAAATGTTTTGATACGGGAAGGTCTATTCTCTGTTGTTTAATTGTATGGCGATGTGAATTGATTCTCATTCTGAGTTTCCGGCCGGTATTTCCAACATATAGATTTTCAGTGGGACATTTGGTGCACATGATCAAATACACTACATTAGGTGTGTTACAGGTGAACGTTCCTGGGATTTTATATTCCCTGTTAGAGTTTGGTATCTCTATCCTGTCAGTGGTCAGTATGTGCGGGCAGGTCTTGCACCTTTTCTGTCCACATGGAAATGTTCCTGTGTTAGTTGGAGGTGACTGTGAGCTGCTAACAACCATATTCCTGAGGTTTGGTGGCTGTCTGTAGCACAGGAGTGGGGGGTCTGGAAATATGGATTTTAGACGGTTGTCTTTTTGCAGTAGTGGATGTAATTTGCGTGTGATTCTTCTCAGCGTCTCCAGGTGTGGGTTATATGTGACGACCAGGGGCACCCGATTGTTTTCCTGTTTGGTATTGTATTTTAATAACTCCGATCTTGGTATTCTGGTGGCCCTGGTGATTTGGTTATCAACTGATCTTGGATGGTAACCCTGCCTCAAGAATGTGTTTTTGAGGCCTCCAAGGTGTTCGTCTCTATCTGCAGGGTTTGAACATATGCGATGGTATCTGATGGCCTGGCTGTATACAATGGAGTTCTTTATGTGTTTCGGATGAAAGCTATCCCATCTTAGGTAGGTAGGGCGGTCAATTGGTTTCCGATACAGTGATGTCTCAATTTTGTTGTCCTGTATCTTGATGACTGCGTCCAGGAAGTTTATTTCAGAGAAGGAGTGATTCAGCGTCAGGTTGATGGTGGGATGGAATTGGTTGAATTGTTCATGGAAGGTTTTCAGCTGTTCCTCAGACCCAGTCCAAATGATTAGGATATCATCAATGAAACGGTAGTAGGCCAGAGGCCTAATGGTGCAGGTGGATAGGAAGTCACTCTCAAGCTTGGCCATGAAGAGATTAGCGTACTGTGGCGCCATTTTGCTCCCCATTGCGGTGCCGGTCTGCTGTAGATAGATACAGTCACCAAAAGAAAAGCAATTGTGGGTGAGGATGAATTTTGTCAGTTTCACCACCGATTCAGCGTTCATACCTTGCTTTTCCATGAAAAACTGGCAGGCGTTTACACCGTCATGGTGTGGGATGTTGGAGTACAGGGATTCTACATCCATGGTGGCCAGGATGGTTCTCAATTGCGGACCATTTGCGGACTTACATTACGGCCGTGTAAGACCAGCCTAAAGATGGAGCCGCGCAGCAGGAGACTAAACCCTTAGTGACACAAGATGTAATAGTATGTCCTGCAATGCATGGGGATGTATGGAAAGAGCTCAGGAGTGTTTTTGTAAATCACATGTAAATTATACCTAAGGAAACACTGGCAATATAAAAAGATCTAGGTAAAATAGAGGCAGAAAATCCACAGAGGAAAATACTGTGGACTCTCTGTGAAAAACATTGCCAGAAAAAGCGCAAAGCGTTTCAGCCGCTGTCTTTTCCACAGCGTTTTTTGGCTGCAGCTCACTACATGGGGCCTTAGCTTGAGTGACATTATTGTGCCGGAAACTCTCCCAACGTATACAGCAAAAATACATTGCACACATAGTGTGAAAATGGCTTAACAGCACCTTGTGCAAAAACCTCAAGCTCTATAAAGTCATGCCCTTTGTGGCTTTCAAAGCTTTTCCTGTAATGATCTATTTGTCTCAGATATGCAAATTGTTACCAAAGTGCGGAAAATGATTTCAGACTTCTCAAGATGGACCTAGCTCATCAGGTGTTTCATGGGGAGGATTATTCCCATGTCCTATAAGAAAGACATCGGGATTGTTTTGCCGCCAGGTCAATATCTGAATAACGTGAAAAAGCTTATAAGAAAAACTAAATAAAAAGGAATTTTTTGATGATATGATGAAATGCCTAAAATTGTAGCTTCAGCTCTAACGCTCTATTAACCCTCACACCACCACTCACATGCTGTCTAAGGAGTATTGCACCACTAAGGTTAGGGCCACATGGGACAGATACACTGCTGAATTTCCGTCAGGGGAATTCAACCAAGTGTTTGCTTTGAAAGCTGCTGTAGTAAAAACCTTCCACACTTGAGTGGTTTTTATTGTGGCACACCTGCAGGTATCACTACCAGTCTCCATCAGCAAAAACTATAGTCAAGCCAGCAGGAATAATTCACATGCTGCAGGTTTAAAACCAGCAATGCAGGTCACTTTACACCAAGGGTCCTCAAACTTTTCAAACACGGGGCCAGTTCACTGTCCCTCAAAACACTGGAGGGCCGAAATATTTCGCCTCAGGCGGCAAAAAGGCTAGGTTCACCCCTGCTCCTCAGTATGCCCCCACCCCACAGTATTATATACTCCTCAGTACCCTCCACTGTATTATATACTCCTCAGTACCCCCTCACACTGTATTGAATACTCCTCAGTACCCCCCCACACACTGTATTATATACTCCTCAGGACCCCCACTGTATTATATGCTCATCAGTACCCCCCCCACCCCACTGTATTATATACTCCTCAGTACCCCCCACTATATTATATGCTCATCAGTACCCTCCCCCCACTGTATTGTATGCTCCTCAGTACACCCCCCCTACCCCACAGTATTATATACTCCTCAGTACCCCCCCACTGTATTATATACTCCTCAGTAACCCCTCACACTGTATTGAATACTCCTCAGTACCCCCCCACACACTGTATTATATACTCCTCAGGACCCCCACTGTATTATATGCTCATCAGTACCCCCCCACCCCACTGTATTATATACTCCTCAGTACCCCCCACTATATTATATGCTCATCAGTACCCTCCCCCCACTGTATTGTATGCTCCTCAGTACACCCCCCCTACCCCACAGTATTATATACTCCTCAGTACCCCCCCCCACTGTATTATATACTCCTCAGTAACCCCACCACTGTATTATATGCTTATCAGTACCCCCCCCCCCTATATTATATGCTCATCAGTACCCCCCACTGTATTATATGCTCATCAGTACCTTTCCCCCACTGTATTATATGCTCATTAGTACCCTCCCCCCACTGTATTATATGCTGATGAGCATATAATACAGTGGGGGGAGGGTACTGATGAGCATATAATACAGTGGGGGGAGGGTACTAATGAGCATATAATACAGTGGGGGGAGGGTACTAATGAGCATATAATACAGTGGGGGGAGTACCCTCCCCCCTCATCAGTACCCTCCCCCCCTGTATTATATGCTCATCAGTACAATCACACCCACACTGTCATACTTACCCATGAAGAGCCGCCGCGGTACGTCCTCCTCCTTCCAGACTGCAGGAGCGATGACGTCATCGCGCCTGCGTCGGGGGCAGAGGTCACTCTCTGCCATCAGTGTAGGCCGCGGTCGGGCGGACACTGACAGCTTTCAGTTGTATGTGCAAATGCACATACAACTGAAAGCGGCGATCCACTCACTAACGGGGAATCGGATTCCCTGTTAGTAAGCTATCCAGGCGACAGCGCGGGCCACATGCAGCGGGCCGGATAAATGTCCTCAGCGGGCCGCATGTGGCCCGCGGGCCATAGTTTGAGGACCGCTGCTTTACACAATGGGTTTTAGTCTCCTATGCAGGCTGCTACCATATATCGCAAGGGGCTAGCTGCCAGGGAGATTGCGTCTCTTAAGTTGCTGCAATTATTACCATTATGCCTCCAGCCAGGGATGTAAAAAGAAACAATGGGGACCCACTTTATCATAACAACCTTAGGGCTAGTTCACACAGGGCAAGAGGGGGCAGATTTTGGTGCAGAATCCTCCTCAAAATCCACCCCCTCGCAATAGAGGTCTATGTAGACCTTTAGCATTCTTTTTCCGCTAGCAGTTTGTTCCCGCTTGCAGAAAAAAGAAGCGAGCTGCCCTTTCTTCAGGCGGATTCAGCTCCAGCGTCTGCCTCGTGACAGCACCCTCTGGACTAGACCCATTCATTTGGGCCTAATCTGGAGCAGAAAACCGTGATGGAATGTGCACACACAGAATCCCCGTGTGAACTGACCATTAAATCGAATTTTCATGCTGATGACTTATTCACAAGATAGATGCCCAGTATGTAATCAGCCGAGATCCAACAACCAGACCTCAAGTCCTCAGACGGTTTTCTTCTCCTCTTTCTGTTCTCCATGCTTAGTGTGGCACACACAGACAAACAATACAAAGATTGAGTCAACTTCTCTCCTTTTTGTCTGGTTTCTGTGCAGGTGAGGGAACAGCATCAGAGACCTGCACAGTAAGGGTTAGTTCACACGGGGGTTTTTTGGACTGGAACCTGAGGCGGCCATACACAGTGTAGTGTCCGTGTCTGGTTACTGCAGCTTTCTCCCATTTACTTAATGTCCCACTCAGGGTATGTTCACAGAGTTTTTTGCAGGCGGCTTTTGATGCCTGCAAAAAATGTTTACATTTCAGTCACTGGTAGCCAGTCTCCTGTATAGTCAGGGTAAAGTTTCCTTACGTTTAAGTTAGTTTCTCAGCCGAGAAGGGTTTTGTTTTGTTTATCCTGTGGCTTTGCAAAAGCAGTGTTTGCGTTACATGTGAATAAAGCCTGAACTTGTGTGCAATCCAGTGTCTGTGTCCCTGTTTCCTGCACTGCCACAAGCATCTACCTGAGCGATTCCCCACAATATGTACAAATCATACATATATACATTCTTCTCTTCTTCGGGGTGAAGTCTTGTTGATGCCGATCTTTGTGTTCTCAGTATTATAGCCATTTCTTCATTATCGTTCAAGTACCTGCAAGAGAAGGATGATATAAGGTCAGTGGGGGCATGGGAACATGTAAGGACTATACCAGTACTAGTCAGACATTACCTGCTCCTCTCTGTATCCTTCCTTCTTCTAGCCTGAGTTATATATTCTTTAACAATAAAAGAATGAGAGGATTAGTTATTTCTGTGTAATGTGGAGCATGAAGGGGTTTTATACATGTTCTTATACGATATTACATGTGTGGGATTGGACAGGGGCGGATCCAGGGCCGGGCAAACGCCTGGGGCCCCGCGCCCAGCGGGGCCCCATGGCGCGGCCCGGACCTAACACAAAGGTCCCGATCGGAGGGAGGTATGTCCCAATTTCAGCTCATCGGCGTCCTACGTCTCCCCCATACCATCAGAGCTGTGCCGTGGGACTAACGCTCCCCCATATCATCAGAGATGTGCCATGGGCACTAACACTCCCCCCATGCCATCAGAGATGTGCCATGGGACTAACACTTCCCCATACCATCAGAGATGTGCCATGGGACTAACACTTCCCCATACCATCAGAGATGTGCCATGAGCACTAACACTCCCCCATACCATCAGAGATGTGCCGTGGGACTAACACTTCCCCATACTATCAGAGATGTGCCATGGGCACTAACACTCCCCCATACCATCAGAGATGTGCCATGGGCACTAACACTCCCCCATACCATCAGAGATGTGCCATGGAACTAACACTCCCCCATACCATCAGAGATGTGCCATGGGCACTAACACTCCCCCATACCATCAGAGATGTGCCATGGGCACTAATACTCCCCCATACCATCAGAGATGTGCCATGGGCACTAACACTCCCCCATACCATCAGAGATGTCCCATGGGCACTAACACTCCCCCCATACCATCAGAGATGTGCCATGAGCACTAACACTCCCCCATACCATCAGAGATGTGCCGTGGGACTAACACTTCCCCATACCATCAGAGATGTGCCATGGGCACTAACACTTCCCCATACCATCAGAGATGTGCCATGGGCACTAACACTCCCCCCATACCATCAGAGATGTGCCATGGGCACTAACACTCCCCCATACCATCAGAGATGTGCCATGGGCACTAACACTCCCCCATACCATCAGAGATGTGCCATGAGACTAACACTTCCCCATACCATCATAGAAGCTGGCTTTTGAACTTTGCACTAATATCAATCCGGACAGTCCTTTCCCTCTTTGGCCCGGAGGACACAACATCCATGATTTCCAAAAACAATGTCAATTGTGAACAGGTCATTCCACAGGACATTTTTCCACTTTGCATCAGTCCATCTCAGATGAGCTTGGGCTCAGAGAAGCCGGCAGCGTTTTGGTGTGATTTTTATATTGCCCACGCCTGTTACTTGCCACAGGTGAGTATTAATGAGCATCACGTGCTTGAAACAAAGTTATTTACCCACAATTTTTAAAAGGTGCAAACAATTTTATCCAGCTCATTTCTGGATGTTTGTGTAGAATTTGTTTTTTTTTTCTGTTTCTGTTATGTTGTTCCAATACATACAATGGAAATAAAAATGTGTATAACAAAATGTGTGATTTCAGGAATGCCAACACTTACAGCCTTCACTGTATGTGTGCAGTATCCCATGAACAAGTTAGCTTAAAATCTCTATACCCTAGTACATGTATCATAAATGTATACATTATATCTGAATGTATGTTACATTAAAGTACGTGGGCAGAGAAAGTTCACAAACTGAAAGCAGTGAAACTTGATGACATATTTGCCAATACTGGAGCATTTCTTCTAGAGATATTTCAGGGTTGACTTGGCAGAGTTTGTTCATTGCATGGCTTGCCGGGAGATGGGGTAACCTCTTCAGTCCACACCCCAAAATTGTTCCAGACTCCTGACACAAAATTCTGACTGTAGACACCAAAATAAAGACCCCAAATTTCATAATTTACCTGGTCTACATCAGAGCCTAAGAGCAGTGAACAAGGAACAAGGCGGACTTTGAAGGATTATAATGATATCCCCTATGTACAGAACACATTCTGGACTGCTGGACATGGCCGAGCACTGTAATAATCCCTTAGACAGTGAATGGAACAGAAGTGCCTACCACTTCATTCAAAAAAAATGAATGGGACCCCCCATTGTCATGCTTGTGGGGGTCCCAGCAGTCATCCTCCCGCCAATCAGCCTGTTACTCCCTATGGATAGGGGATAACATTACAACTTGGGCTTATTCCTTTAATTTCCCTCTTGAGTTTGCAGGACAGTGCCCAAAACAAGTATTTGCCACGATTTTTTCCTAAAAATAGGGACAATCACAGCAAATTCTGGATACTTGATAACTATGAGTACACTGTTAGGCCTCACGTCACACTGTCATATTAGGAGACTGCAAGCGCTAACATATATTAAGTTATAAGAGAAAAAGACCTAAGATACTTTGAAAGCAAATTTATGTTTGCTCAACTTTTAAAGATTGGAGTGGCGGTCTATACATGCAGAGTGTCACAGCATTAAAGAGGACCTTTCACCACCCTCAACAAGTCCAGGCTGTTTGCATCAATTACTAGACGTGGCTTTGCTGATTCTGGAACAGTTGATTTTTTTTTCTCTAGCTCCCACCATTCCCGAGCAATCAATGTTGTTGTTAGTTTTGGTGTCTGATATGATATTCAGTCTCTGTACTGTCAGGAGCGCGGTGTCAGGCAGGAGCACACAAGGGGTGTGATTCTGAGCTCTGACACTGGCTGCCTCTGATTGGAGCTCTGAATCACACCCCCTGTCTGACACCACCCTTCTGACATTACAGAGCTTAAATAGTACATCAGGCACCAAAACTAACTGTGCTTACCCCACACAGATTCAGAAGGTCCCTGGGGGACTACAGAAAAATAGGAAACAGACAAATGAATAAAAGGGAAGTTCAGAACTGAAAAATATAACTAGAAATAGACAGCCAAAGTCCAGGCAATGAAATTCAGCCTTAGGAGTATGTAAGAATATTAGGCCTAAAACGAAGGAGTCATTGGGGCTCCAGTGGAAATATAGAAGAGGTTCTGGTGATACCAGAGCTGGAACTTGTAAAGCATATTCTGGGTTGGTTTGAGGTTCAGGTAGAAAGATGATAGGATTTCATACAGTTCCTCTGAGGTTGAAAAGGCATGACCTGCCACAATTCCCTTGGTGGAGTCGGTGGCATTAAAGTCAGGTTTGGCCGGTCTAGATGGGAGACCATTGGCAGTCTGGGCTGAGGCTGCAAGGCACTCAGGAGATCAGAAGATGGTTGAGCTGAGTGATAGTCGGCCTAGAGCCCAAGGAATGAGAATACGGGAGAAGCAGTGTGATAGGGTCCGACAGCGCCATCTTAGAAAACATGGAGGTGCTGCGGCAGCATTATGTGGGCCAAAATACTGGTCTATCCACCCTGAATCAGGTTCTATTGGTCCCATGGTAATGTCCCTGCGACTTTTACAGACCATAGGCCGGGTCAGGTAGGTAGATGCCGTCTGTGCCATGATGAAAAGCCTGGAGTATGCGGGAGTTCAGGAAAACCCATCATAACCTGCCAACAGACAGCCATGACCCTCACATTTTTAAGATAAGATAAGGTATGATAAGATAATCCTTTAATAGTCCCACCATGGGGAAATTCAGTGTGTTACAGCAGCATGGATAATACAGTAATAATACAAATAGAAAAGCTCCACGGTAGAGGCATTACAGTGACAGTAGGTACAGATAAAAAGATAAAGGTAGAGGTAAAAAATAGGAGAAGGGATATCACAACTTAAGGATCTTTCAGTTCTCTCCGCTTAGCTTGGTGTTTGTTGTACAACCTAACCGCAGCAGGGAGGAAAGACTTCCGATAGTGATCCTTCTCACATTTAGGGTAAAGTAGTCGGTCACTGACAGTGCTGCCCAGTGCTGTCACGATCTCATGCATGGGATGGGAGTTATTCTCCCACATGGAGGTCACCATGGATAGTATCCTTCTGTCACCCACCACCTGTACTAGGTCCAGGGGGTTCCCCAATTCAAGGCTGGCCCTTCTAATAAGCTTGAAGAGTCTATTTCTGTCCCTGGTTGCTATGCTACTCCTCCAGCAGGCCACTCTGAAGAAGATTGCTGATACCACTACTGAGTTGAAAAAGGCCCTAAGAAGTGTCCCTCTGGACTCCTAAGGCCCTCAGCCTCCTGAGCAGGTAGAGTCTGCTGTGACCCTTTCTTGCAGCACATCCAGGTGATCAGCCCAGTCCAGTTTATTATTGAGGAGCACACCCAGGTACTTATAGGTGTTGACTATCTCAATGCCTGCCGCCTGGATGTACACTGGTTTTGCAGCATAGCTCCAATTCTCTATACTCCCTGTCATCTTCATCTGTGATGAGGCTTACTATTGCAGAGTCATCCAAATACTTCTGTAGGTAGCAGCTAGATGAGTGTGAAGAGGAAAGGGGCAAGAACTGAGGTGCCCCCATATTACAGTTCACAGTGTCAGACACACAGTTCCGGTCTTTCACATACTGAGGTCAGTTTGTGAGGTAGTCTAGGATCCAGTTGGAGAGGTGGTGGTCCATGCAAACAAGGGCCAGCTTGTCTCTTGGTAGCCCTGGCTGTATGGTGTTAAAAGCACTGGAGAAATCAAAGAACATTATTCTCACAGTATTCCCTGGTTTCTCCAGGTGAAAAAGAGCTCTGTGAAGAAGGTGGATGATGGCATCCACCACAATGCCCGGCAGATAAGCACACTGAAGGGGGTCCAGAGCGGAGCTCACTAGGAGGCGGAGGTGTGTGAGACCTTCATCAAGTGGGATGTCAATGCTACAGGTCTGTAGCCATTAAGTTCAGTCAGATGAGGTGTCTTTGGAACTGGTACCACACAAGATGATTTCCACAGTTGTGATACCATTCCGAGCTTTGGGCTCATATTGAACATATATATAATAACTAGAGATGAGTGAACAGTAAAATGTTTGAGGTTTGATATTCGTTTCGAGTAACCCCTCAATATTCGACTACTCGAATCAAATATCGAATCCTATTATAGTCTATGGGGGGAAAATGCTCATTTCAGGGGTAGGCAACATTTGATCAAATTACACTTACCAAGTCCACGAGTGAGGGTAGAGCTGGATCCTCCGAGAAGTCTTCTCCATGCAGCGTCCCCGCGGCATCTTCCAGCTCTGAATTCACTCTGCCAGGCATCAAGCCTGGGCAGAGCCGACTGCACATGCCCGCACTACAAGCGGGCATGCGCAGTCGGCTCTGCCCAGGCCCGATGCCTGGCAGAGTGAATTCAGAGCTGGAAGATGCCGCGGGGACGCTGCACGGAGAAGACTTCTAAAGGTAGGAGAAGAACCAGCGTTGATTGGCCGACTGTATAGCATTCAGCCAATCAATGCTGGTTCTGCATCGAACTTTTACATTCGAATAGCGAGTGGTACTCGATCGAGTACGAGTATTTCGAATACCGTAGTATTCGATCGAATACCTACTCGATCGAGTACTACTCAGTCATCTCTAGTAATAACACCACACAGCTGGACCCCACAAGTCTTAAGTAGCCTGGCATTGATGCCATCTGGCCTTGCGGACTTGCCCATCTTAATCTTTCTGAGTTCCTTTCTCACTTGGGCACTTATGAAGATCAGACTGTAGCCAGATGACTGACTGCTGGATTTACTGATCAGGAGGTGAGAAATAACAGCAGAGGGTGAGGTCAGTGTGGGAGAGAGGATTGAATGATATGCTGAGGTGGGAGAGCTGGTGTGTGATCAAATCTATTGAAGAATAGATTTAGTTGCATGTCCTTCTAACTGGGAGGCAGGCTGTCTGTGTCCACATATTGCCTTAAGACTTTTCCAGACTTTACTAATGTATTTGTGTTCCATTTGCTGTTCCATCTTTCTCTTATAATTGGCTTTGGATAAAGACATCAGTCCATCAAGTCCAACCTATAACCCAACAATCCCTACAGTGTTGATCCAGGGGAAAGGCAAAACGCCCCATGAGGCTCATGCCAATTGCCCCATTTCAGGGAAAAAATTCCTTCCTGACTCCAATCTGGCAGTCAGTATAAAACCCTGGATCAATGTGTCCTTAAAATCTAGAATCCATAGCCCGTTATATTGTTCTCTATTAGAAAGGCATCCAGGCCCTCTTTGAACTTGTTTAATGAATCCTCCATCACCACTTCCTGGGGCAGAGAGTCCCATAGCCTCGCTGTTCTTACTGTGAAGAATCCCCTTCTATGTTTCTGGTGAAACTTCCTCTCCTTCAGACGTAGAGCATGTCCCCTTGCCACTGTTACTGGCTTAGGAGTAAAAAGATCCTTAAAAAGTTCTTTGTATTGTCCCTTCATGTATTTGCACATTGTTATTAGATCTCCCCGTAGACGTCTTTTCTCCAAACTGAATAACTCCAAGTTTGTTAATCTATCGTTGTACTCCAGTCCACCCATTCCCCTAATCATTTTGGTTGCCTGTCTTTGCACTTTTTCAAGTTCACGTATGTCTTTCTTGTATATTAGGGCCCAAAATTGCGCACAATATTCTAAGTATACACAACTAAATATAGGGCAAAAATTGGCAAAGCAATATAAATAGAACACTATGCTAAAAAAAGCGCACTGCCACAGAAAATGTTTAGCAAAATATATAAAGCTTTATTTAAATACATTTTAAAACATATATAAGACAGAAATAATGAATGGGGTGATACAACCAAACAGAACAATGAAGGCCCAAGATGGAATACTAATGGTTGATGATGAATAAATGACACTTACATTACATATATATAAGGATATGTGAAACATCCATAGTTTCTAAAGTGCATATATAACATATAGTTTTTTAAAGTGCAAATATTATGTGAAATAACATGATACCAAGTAATGAATTACCTATGGGTGGACCTTCATGTAGTGAACGCGCCCCGACGCGCGTTTCGCCACTGCCGTGGCTTCGATGCCATCATCTTTTTTTCCCCCTGACGAAGCCACGGTAGTGGCGAAACGCGCGTCGGGGCGCGTTCACTACATGAAGGTCCACACATAGGTAATTTACCACTTGGTATCATGTTATTTCACAGAATATTTGCACTTTAAAAAACTATATGTTATATATGCACTTTAGAAACCATGGATGTTTCCCATATCCTTATATATATGTAATGTAAGTGTCATTTATTCATCATCAACCATTATTATTCCATCTTGGGCCTTCATTGTTCTGTTTGGTTGTATCACCCCATTCATTATTTCTGTCTTATATATGTTTTAAAATGTATTTAAATAAAGCTTTATATATTTTTTGCTAAACATTTTCTGTGGCAGTGCGCTTTTTTAGCATAGTGTTCTATTTATATTGCTTTGCCAATTTTTTGCCCTATATTTAGTTGGTGTATACTTAGTGTAACGGGAGTAGCTGAGGGATCGCTGTCTTAACCACTTTTTGGCACAAAATTAACTTCCAAAGCCAAATATGGTGCAAGTATATGATGCAAGGACACCTACACACCTATCTCTGACACATTGGGGGAGTTCACCCTCATGCGCCCTTTTGGCCTGCACCATCATGCGCCTCTTCCCAGCCACTTCACATCTCCCAAGCTTTTCATTGCAGGCAGAAGTGCAACACAACCTACCCCCATGCCCAAGCCTTTAACAGCCTCATCAATAAACTGCTGGCCCTGGAGATGTTGGTGTTTGTTTATGCTTCTGGATACCCAGGCCTTCCGTCAGCAGATGGCAGCTGGGGCACCTCCCTATGCTGGGCCTAGCCGTTACTACTTCTCTTGGTGTGCTGTCCCTGCCTTGCGCCTGCATGTGTCCCATAACATCAGTCGGGCCCAGAGCTCTGCGCTTTGCTGCAAGGTCCACTTGACCACCGACACATGGACAAGCGCCTGTGGTCAGGGTTGCTGCAGTGCTTATCTTTAATGACAGGCAGGGTGAATGTGGTGGAGTCTGGTCCCCGGGTGCAAACTGGGGTGGCCTATCTCCTCTCCCAGGCCAAAATTCATGGCAGGAGTAGACTGAAACCCTACAACCTCCACCCCAGCTACTAGCGGAAAACGCTAAAACACTGGTGTGGGGAGATGTCAGCAGGCCGTGCTGAAGCTGATCAGCTTGGGGGACAGACAGCACAGTGCCTCCGAGGTCAGGGATGCCATCCTGGCTGAGATGGCATTTTTTTCCCCTGCTACACCTGGGGCCTGGCATTTTTGCGCCTGTGATAATGGCTGGAACCTGGTAGCAGATCTGGAGCTTGCCAGACTCAAACACGGTCCACGCATGGCCCACGTTTTCAACTTGTTGGTGCCATGTTTCTTTGAAACCTACACCATGGTGCCTGATATACAGGTCAAAGTGGGGCCATTTTCGTAAGTGAGAACTAGCCTCTGCTAGGCAGAAAACATTCAGAGCACACTCCTCTCATCTTCGCACCGTTGGCTGGCGGAGGAAGACGAGGGGGTTGGAGTGGCATCTGATGTCCCTGTCCCACACGAGGCTAGAGGGTGCACTTCAGTGCATCCCATTGCTTCACCACAAATGGTGTGAAGGGGAGTGGAAAATGGAGGAAATGGAGAGTGACCCTTACAGTTGGGGCCAGCAAAGGCATGCCAAGTAACACACTGGCACACATGGCTGACTTCATCTTGGGTTGCTTTTCAAGAGTCTAACACATATTTCACATCATGGAGAACAAATAATACTGGATTTTTACAAGCCTCGAACCCCGGTCTAGGTCTAATGCCTGTTCCTTTCTTATATTAGGGGAGAGGGAAAAAAAATTACTTCAGTGATATGTTTAGCGTACATAGACTGACTATTAATGTGTATCCCACTTAGTGTTGTTAGGGTTACACACCGTCACAACCTGGCTAAAGCTTCTATAGCTGTTAATAAAGTCAACATAACTTTACGGTATCCAAAAAGACAGCTGTACCGACAGAGAGCAAGACAAATGTCAACCAAAGCTGTGAGCTCTAAACACCCACAGTGACTTTGGCGTCATCATCATTATAAGGGAGCGGGTGGTAATAAATAACTTGGCAGTGCCTAAAACCCAAAAAGCTTATACAACTATATTAACATTAAGATACACAAATGACACTTTTTAGTAGCATGTCATAAGACAAGCTGATAAGATCTTCCTTTGTGCAGTGCTATTTGAAAGTTAAACGCTGCCTTCATTTTAATTCTGGAGAAGGTGCAGACATTAGATTTAGAACATGTCTTCATTGTCCAAATCCTCTATATAGGTAATGTGTTTTTCGGGCCGAGCTGTCTGGGAACGAGCTGGTGCAGCACTGACAACCTGGGTGAATATGGCAAGAGCCTGAGATGTAGGGTGAATGAATCCCCAAATTATTTGGGGAATTTCCACTCAGAAACTGGCACTATATGGCAGTGGAAGGACTTGAAGGTATTTGTATCCCCAATATATTCTTTGCATTCCCAGTCAGAAACTGGCACTATATGGCAGTGGCAGGACTTGAAGGTATTTGTAACCCCAATATATTCTTTGAATTCCCAGTCAGACAATGGCACTATATGGCAGTAGCAAAAATAGTGGGTGTATATAGCCCCAATTCTATTGCTAGGGGACTTGCAGGGTATTTTTGGGGTGAAGGTGGGGGGGCACACCATTGGAACAGGGATCGGGTGTATACATAGGGTATACGGGAATACACTGTCAGTGTATTCCATTCAGGATCCTGGGAAAGCTGGGTTGCGGCGATTGAGCCCGTCAGTGCCACGTTACACTGACAAGCTTCTCCCTGGAATTGAAGTTATATGTAAGCCCAATATATTCTTTGCATTCCCAGTCAGAAACTGGCACTATATGGCAGTAGCAAAAATAGTGGGTGTATATAGCCCCAATTCTATTGCTAGGGGAC
This sequence comes from Leptodactylus fuscus, assembly GCF_031893055.1. Taxonomy (NCBI): domain Eukaryota; kingdom Metazoa; phylum Chordata; class Amphibia; order Anura; family Leptodactylidae; genus Leptodactylus; species Leptodactylus fuscus. The sequence continues at coordinate 195,584,463 of NC_134267.1, forward strand.
TTGCAGGGTATTTCTGGGGTGAAGGTGGGGGGGCACACCGTTGGAACGGGGATCGGGGGTGTATATATAGGGTATATGGGAATACACTGTCAGTGTATTCCATTCAGGATCCGGGGAAAGCTGGGTTGCGGCGATTGAGCCCGTCAGTGCCACGTTACACTGACAAGCTTCTCCCTGGAATTTAGCTCTTACAAGAGCTGTTGGTTGTCTTCTCCTTCCTATCCTAGCCTGTCCCTGCCTACCCAGAATCTAAGCCCTAGCTAACTGGACGGAAACCTCCGTCCCCGGTGAATTGCAAGCTCAGAATGACGCGAAGCTGGGCGGCGCTGTTCTTTTAAATTAGAGGTCACATGTTTTCGGCAGTCAATGGGTTTTTCCTACTTTTTTCAACGTCACCGGTGTCGTAGTTCCTGTCCCACCTACCCTGCGCTGTTATTGGAGCAAAAAAGGCGCCAGGGAAGGTGGGAGGGGAATCGAGTAATGGCGCACTTTACCACGCGGTGTTCGATTCGATTCGAACATGCCGAACAGCCTAATATCCGATCGAACATGAGTTCGATAGAACACTGTTCGCTCATCTCTACAGATGGCATGTCATTTTGGCTGCACAGTGAACGCTGTAAAATCGAAACCCGTAAGAAAATCGTACAAATGCACTTTTTCTTCAAATCTACCCCATTCTGAATTTTTTTTCCAGCTTTCTAGTACATGCTACAGAATATTAATGGTAATATCATGAAGAAGAATTTGTCCCACAAACATTAATCCCTCATATGGCTCAGAGAGCGGAAAAATAAAGTTATAGGGTTTGGAGGGGGGTGGGGTTCGAAAAATGCCTGTGGTGGGAAGGGGTTAAAATGAGACATACTAAAAATCATGAAGAAAAAGAATGAACAATGTTATAAATTTTTATAATTATTAAGACGAGTATAATGAGTTTCTTGTGCTTTGGAGCCATATAATAAAGAGGTTATATATATATAGTTTCTATTGAAATGAACTCACATTCTACATCTACAGACATATAGTCAATTCCCTGTGCTTCTTAGGTATGGAATGAGCAGGTTATATGTGTAGTTGGCAGTGGAATCAATACATAATTTACATATAATTTACATATACAGCCATGTAGTAAATTCCCTCTGATTCCTAACTATGGAATGAACAGGTTACATGTATCATTTATTGGGAAATAGTCACAAATTGCAGATATAGAGTCATGTAGTAAATTCTGTGTACTTCCCAGATATGGGAACAGAGTTATCTGTTCATTCCACAATAAACTACACATGGTATCTGTTCAGTCATATGTGTTCAGTCAACTACTATCTACACATATAACATTTCATTCCACATCTATGAAGCACAGTGAATTTACTACATGCTTAGGGCTCGTTCACATCTGCGTCCGGGACTCCGTTATGCAGGTTTCCATTTCCTGCACAAAACAGGGCAGGAGAAAACTGCAGGCATAATTCAAACCCATTCATTAGAATGGGTTTGAAAAGTGTCCGGCTGTGAGCGCCGGTGAGCGTTTTATGCGGTGAGCGAAACCGGGCACATGCAGTACTCTGTGTCCAGTTTTTAAAAAATGGTTTTGCTGCAGAGAGCATAAAACGCTCACCGCCGCTCACGGCCGGACTCGGCATGACAGGCTTCTGCATGCAGAAGACGGAAACCTGGTAACGGAGACCCGAATGCTGGTGTGAACCCAGCGTCACATAATTAGAATATGTGTTCATTTCATGTCAGCCGGGACGCTGCATAAGCGGCCCGGCTTCTGACTGGGTGCGCTTGCGCATCCCTTCCTCGCTCCCCCTCCCCTTGCGGCCGTTTACGTCGCCGCGGGGGGATCTGGGAGAGGGGCGGAGCCTCAGATAGTTTACCTGCTCACTCCGAGCGGGGGGTCAGTCCAGGCTCCCGCTCCACCACTGACGTTGCCGGCGGCCTCTACCCGGCCTATTAGGACGGCGAGGCCGCCGGAGCGTTTATCCCCCAGTGCGGCTCCCAGCACCAGGAGTAGAGCTCCTGTGCAGAGGGCTGCGCGTTCACAATCGCACGCCGGCCGGGCTTCAGGGCGCACCGGTCGGCGTGCTGCTTCCGCTGCAGGCAGTGCCGGCTCCAGGTCACGTGGGCGCCGGACTGCCTCTCAGCATGTACAGGCCACAGTGGGCGGGGCCTCAGCCCCGGCGACCATTTTGGATACTGTGCCTCAGGCTATCCCTTCTCAGGCTCAGGCTTCCCAGGTAGGCCCAACTCCGGAGGTCAGCCTTGCCAGCGCCCCCCCTTTAGTGGCCCAGACAATTTCATTGCCTCCCCCTGGGCCTAGTGCTGCCTCGCCTCGTCTTTGCCCGTTATGCCGCCGCCACCACCTCCTCCGGGTCGTCTAGCCAGGTGGTTTGGGCGCGTGCCTGCCGCTACTGCTGCAGTTGGGGCTGATGCTCCATGTGTTCAGTCCAGTGTAGTGCCCGTCGTTCCACCTCAGGGCCCTTCCTCAGCTCCGGTGGTAGATGTGCCGGTTGCTGGGGGCGTTTCGGCGAATGTAGTTATGGACAGCGACGAAGAATTTTTCGAGTTGGACTATGTGCCTGGCACTCCGCACGTGTTGCCATGGTCTGCGTCCAGTAGAGCCCGTTCGGTTAGGGGTTCAGAAGCGGGTTTTTCGTCGGCGCGGTCTCGCTCCCGTCGCTCTCATAGTTGGTCATGTTACGGGCGGAGTCGTCGTGATTTCGGTAGGCGTAGGGGTAGGCGCTCCCGAAGCCCTGATTCAGAGGGCGAGTTATAGCAGGAGTTCCAGGAGGCGGAGCGGGAGGCGAGAATACGGATCCGTCCAGGACGCCAATGTCGTGCCTGCTGTTGCGGTTCCTGTTACTGCTCCGGCTGCGGCTCCGCCGCCTTCCTCCCTGTTTCCATCGGCGCAGCCTTCCACGATTCCGGCTGGTGAGTTGGCCTGTTCGCAGGCATGGTCTGCTCATCCGCCATCTTTGGGTGGCGATGTTTTAGATATGCTGAAAGCTATGGTATCCCAGCTGGAGGGCAAGGGATCGGTGGTTGTATCTCCAGGGGCGGTCTTGCCGCAGCCTGAGCCGGCCCCCTCGCCCTCCGGCTTTAGATTTCGGGATACGTATTTTTGTTGGGTAGCCCCCCTTGGGATACATGTCCCTGGGGAGCTCAGAGATAAAATAGTTAAGGGTGAATATGTTGACATTTGGTCTTTGCTATCTGTGGACCAAGTCACGGTGGATAAAGAGAGAAGTTTTGGTCGTGGTGAGGATAGGAAGCCTAAGGTGGCGAAAACATTTTCTAACTGGCTTCAAGCCTTTGCCACTTTTTCTTGCATTCTTTGCCAGGCTCACTTTGTTAGAATTGTTCCCCATAGTGGTTGCCTTGGAAGTTTGGGGCGCCTCTATGGCGAACAAGCGCATTCTTTTTTGGTGTGACAATGAGGGTGCGGTTTCTTCAATTAACAGTTTGTCCTCTAGCTCTCTACCTGTTCTTGCTTTGTTGCGTCGGCTGGTTCTTAGATGTTTGCAGCTCAATATTGTCTTTAAAGCTCGTCATGTCCCAGGCATTGATAATTCTGTTGCTGACGCTCTTTCTCGTTTTCAGTGGGGTCGCTTCAAAGACATGCATCCGAAGGCGGATTCGGAGGGTTGCCCGTGCCCTCCGGAGCTTTGGGATCTGGTTCTCCTCTCTTGACCCCCTTGTTGCGGGATTCGGTGTCGGCATCCACGTGGTCGGCTCACGGTAAGGCGTGGGGTGAGTGGTTAGCCTTCGCCTCCCCTGATAGGTTGTTAGATGTTGCTTGCTGCCGGGAGCTCACTTATGCGTACCTCGCGCGCTTGAAATCAGAGGGTGTGTCATCGGCCACAGCAGCCCGGCGTGTGTCTGGTGTGGCCTTTGGTTTGAAGTTGTTGGGTTTGGTGGATGTGACGAAAGATTTTCCTTTTCAATTAATTTTGCGTGGCTGGAAGAAGTCTGCACGTCCGGTTGATTTTCGCCGTCCGGTTTCCTTTTTACTTCTTCAGCGTTTGTTTTCTGTTACGCGTTCGGTTTGCTCCTCTCCTTATGAGGCTGAGCTTCTGGGCTGCGCCTTTGTGCTGGCCTTTTTTGGTGCGCTTCGGGTAGGTGAATTAGTTGCCCCGTCTCGGCGTGCCTCGGGCGGTTTGGCGGCGGACGACGTCGTCATACTTCAGGATTCCCTCCGGATTAGAGTGAGGCGCTCCAAGACTGACATTTATGGTCTGGGTACTTGGTTGTCCATTTCTGGTTTGGAGGGTCCCCTGTGCCCGGTTGAAGTGGTGCGCCGTTATTCTTCGGTGCGTCCGCTTTCTCCGCAGTTTTTGGTGCATAGCGACGGCTCTTTCCTTACCCGTTTCCAGTTCGATTCTTTATTTAGGCGTTGTTTGCAGGCGGTCGGTGCCCCCCCGTCTGAGTTCGGTACTCATTCCTTCCGCATTGGCGCTGCAACAGCTGCGGATGCTGCAGGTTTGACTGAGGAAGAGGTCAAGCGCATTGGTAGGTGGAGGTCCAGTTGTTACCGGCGTTATGTTCGTCCGGGCCTGCTTACTGTGTAGCCTCCTCTCATGTTTTTTCCGTTTTTCTTTATGCACGGTTTAAAAAAAAAAAAAAAAAAAAAAATTTTTAGTGATATTGTGTATTGGTTTTTATATTATCTTGTATTTTTTCCCCCTCAGTTGTTTTTCTCTTGCCTGGTTTTGATTGTGTTTTTTCTTTCAGGCTTGTCTCCTATTGTTTGGATCTTGGGGCATTCGTACATCTTCTGGGCGGCTCGGCGTGCTGCTGTCCGGCCCGGAGGTTTGCAGTTGGGCTTCATCAATGCCGAGCTCCGGTGGCATGGAGTTCGGGGTTTGAGCTGGCTGCAGATGTTGCCCCAGATCGTTTCCATAGGTCGTTCCTCCCAGGCCCCTGTGGTTCTGGTGTTGCATGCTGGGGGCAATGACCTTGGCGTGGTTCGCCTCTCTGAACTTATTTCGCTTATCCGGTCGGATTTTGACCGCTTTGGTGCCTTTTTCACAGATGTCATTTTTGTTTGGTCCGAGATTGTCCCTAGAGCGCACTGGAGAGGTGCTAGGGACCCCGCTGCCTTGGAGAGAGCTCGCCATTTGCTAAATTTGCGAGTATCTCGCCATGTGAGATCTCGTGGTGGCGTGGTGGTGCGCCACCGGCAGCTTGAAGGAGATAACAGGGGTCTTCTCCGAAGGGATGGTGTGCATCTCATGGACATAGGCCTTGACATTTTCCTGTCCGGATTGCAGGACGGTATTGACAGGGCCTTGTTCATGTTGATGGAGGGGGGGTCGGACCCCGGTGTAGGGTTACACCGTGATCCGGTGGCATGTTGGCAGGACCTTGCCCATCCCCCTATGGCCTTTTGGTAGAGAAGATGAAAGGCGCGTCATTCGCGGAATATCACCCACGTGCCCACCGTCGGTGGCGGGGCCTACTGGCGACGCGCCTTCTGCTGCAGTCATGGGGTGGCAAGGTTTCTGCGGATATGTTAATTTATTTAATAAAGCTGTGGCCGACCCCCACAAAATTCATCCATACACCAGTGTTCGTGTTTTATTGTATAGTATAACTACTCAGGAAGGGGAGGGGGAGGTTCTGTGGTTTTTTGCTGGTTTATGGCATTGCGCCCATTCTTATGAACTACACATATAACTTTTCATTCCACATCTTTGAAGCAGAGAGAATTACTACATGATTACGTATGTGGAATATGTGTTCATTTCATTACAAACTATACATATATTTTCTCATTCCACATCTACAAAACAGAGAACATCCTGTGATTGGAAGCTCATCTGAATATTTCTGGTGCATTCTGGGAAGAGGAGAAGAGTCGCCTTAATCTTATCGATTGCTGGGAATTGCTGGGTCTCGCTGGTTAGAGGACATCGCAAAACCGCGCGCCTAACGGCGCGTGAGTTTCTACACTTCGTAGACGGCATCAGACGAGGAAAAAAAAAAAAACATATACAAGATCATTCATCCAAATTTAATGAGCAACATGGAAGAGGAGAAAACCCACATGGTGAGCTGCAACACTTGCTATATGTTTACAGATCTGCCGGACCATAAAGCCAACTTCACCTGTATGAAATGTAAACTAGTGGCCCTTTTAGAAGAAAAAGTGCAGAGGTTGGAAGAAAGAATAGTGACGTTGAGAAGCATCAAAGAAAGTGAGGTCTTCATTGATGAAGCTGAAGCAAGCCTCCAGAACACAGTAGGGGATGAAAGTGCTAGAGAGCCTACAGTTGCAGAGACTGATGCAAGTCCCCCGAATACAGTAAGGGAAGATTACTTGAGAGAACCTACAGAGGCAGAAAACTGGACACATGTGACCAAGAGATGCAAATGGATCACAAGGCCATCACCACTCACACAGCTAAGTAACCGATATGAAACTCTCATGCAGGCGGATGAAAATGACAAAAAGAACCTATCAGCAAAAGAAGAAACAAAAGTCACCCAGAGACAATCAGGAGCAACAAGAAATGGTGTTGCAAGGAAGAAAAGAAGAGTAGTGGTTATGGGTGACTCACTGCTAAGAGGCACAGAGGCAGCTGTCTGCAGGCCAGACTTAACCGCACGAGAAGTATGCTGCCTCCCAGGAGCAAAAATCAAGGATGTGGCCAATAGGATACCAAGCCTCCTCAGCTCCAAGGACGACTACCCATTCCTACTGATACATGTGGGTACAAACGACACGGCAAAAAATGATTTACCAACTATCTATAAAGACTTTGAAAATTTGGGGAAGACAGTGAAGGAATTGGATGCGCAGGTAGTATTCTCATCAATCCTCCCAGTTGATGGTCATGGCATCAGGAGATGGAATAGAATACTAGAGGTAAACACCTGGCTTCGACAGTGGTGCCGAGAGCAAGGATTTGGATTTTTGGACCATGGCGTGAATTACCTCTACGATGGACTCCTTGCTAGAGACGGGATACATCTCACAAAACCTGGGAAAAACATATTTGCCAGAAGACTTGCCACACTCATCAGAAGGGCTTTAAACTAGAAGAAGAGGGGATGGGAAGAAAAAAGAAAGACAAGAACATGCAGCTAAAAGACATACTTAACAAGGTTACTAGATGTGGTAAAGAGGAACCAAGACAGGATACTCAGAAGGAAATTACGAAAAAGGATGCAACAGAGCACAATCTGAAATGTTTTTACACAAACGCACAAAGCATGGGAAACAAACAAGGAGAACTAGAGCTGATGATACACAAGGAAAACTATGACGTCATCGGCATCACAGAAACCTGGTGGAACGACATGCATGATTGGAACATACAGATGGAAGGATACAACTTATTCAAAAAGAATAGAACTAATAAAAGAGGGGGTGGAGTTGCATTGTATGTTAAAAAAGAATACATCTCCTCAGAAATTACAGAAATTTTACAGAATGATAATCTACTGGAAATTATTTGGGTAGTAATTCAAGGGAAAAACAATGATAAGGACATCATACTAGGCGTTTATTACAGACCACCAGGACAGACAGAAGACATGGATGAGATTTTTTCACAGCAAATGACCACGCTCTCAAAGAAACATGAAATAGTGATCATGGGAGACTTCAATTACCCTGACATTCATTGGGAAACCCACACAGCCAAGAGTAAAGGCTCCATCAAATTTTTATCCTCTCTAGCAGACAACTTCATTGCCCAGCTAGTAGAAGAAAACACGAGAGGAACATCCATTTTGGACCTAGTCCTAACCAACAAAGAGCACATGGTTGAGGGACTACGGGTAGCAGGGACACTGGGATTCAGCGATCATGCTATACTTGAGTTTGGGGTTGCAAGAAGAAGAAGACCTGAGAAGACACAGACTTCAAGGCTCGACTTTAGCAGGGCAGACTTCAAGAGCCTGAAGGCAAGGGTTAGCAGAATTCCATGGTGCAAAATTCTTAAGCACAAAAATGCACATGAAGGGTGGGAAATCTTCCGTAGGGAAATCATTAAAGCACAGGAACTAACAATACCTAGAAGGAAGAAAAATGGGAAGCACCTAAAAATATCAGGATGGATGACCAAAAAATTACATAACCTGCTAAAAAGGAAAAAGGAAGCATACAAAAAGTGGAAGATGGGAACTATACCTAAGGAAGAGTACACAGCAGTCTGCAGACTCTGCAAGACATGCATCAAAGGAGCTAAGGCTGAACACGAATTGAAGCTTGCAAAAGAGGCAAAGAGTAAGGTAAAAGGATTTTGGGGATATGTTAAAAGCAAAAGAAAAGTGAAGGAGACCATTGGAGTCCTGAAAAATGACAAAGGAGAAACAGTTAACATGGTGGAACAGCAGGTGGAGCTACTAAATTCATATTTTGTATCCGTCTTCTCCCAAGAAACTAATGGAAATATCGACATTAATGGAGATGAGGGGAAGGAGGACTCCAAACTGACTATAAGCAAAGGTCTGGTAAGAGAGCACTTAGCCAAGTTACAGGAAACCAAGTCCCCAGGACCAGATGATTTACACCCTAGAGTCCTGAAAGAGATAGCAGAGGAAATAACAGAACCCCTTGCTATAATCTTCAGTAAGTCATGGGAAACAGGAGTGGTCCCTTTAGATTGGAAAAGGGCAAATGTTGTCCCCATCTACAAAAAGGGGAAAAGGGACGATCCAGGAAATTACAGGCCGGTAAGTCTGACCTCGATAGCAGGAAAAATCTTTGAGCAAATTGTCAAGGAACATTTACTTCGGTACCTGGAAGGGAAGGCATTAATTAACCAGAGCCAGCACGGCTTTATGTCCAATAAATCTTGTCAGACTAACCTGATTTCCTTCTACAACAAAATCACTGAATGGTTGGACCAAGGGAATGCCGTGGACATAGTATATCTTGACTTCAGTAAGGCATTTGATAAAGTATCACATAACCTTCTTATTGAAAAAATGATTAAGTATGGCTTTGGCAAAAAATCAGTTAGGTGGATTCACAACTGGCTTAATGATCGGGCACAACGAGTAATACTAAATGGCTACACATCGAACTGGAAGAAAGTCAAAAGCGGGGTGCCGCAGGGCTCTGTTCTGGGCCCAGTACTTTTTAATATCTTTATAAATGATCTGGACGATGGAATTATTGGGGAACTCATAAAATTTGCAGATGATACGAAGATAGGAGGAATAGCCAACACTAGAGAGGAGAGAGAGTGTATCCAAAAGGACTTAGACACACTGGAACAATGGGCTGAGGCGAACAAAATGGTATTTTTTTTTTTTTTTTTTTTTAATTCAGGTTTATTGACATAAAAGTATACAAAAACCATATCAAATGACAAATCAAAAACAGACAGGGCACAGCCCGGCAGCGCTTGAAAATTGACATGAGAGTGTAAATAACAAAGCACAACACAGATAATGGTATAATAAAGTCAATAAACTCCTTTTTTTTTTTTCATTGTCACAAAAATGGGGGGGGGGGAGAAAAGGAGAAAGAGGAAAGGAAAAATAAAGAAGAAGCAGAAGAGGGGGGGGGGGAGGGTAAGAACAGATATAAAGAAGAGAAATAAAGACATAAGCGTAGCAGAGTTCTCGACACAGGTTCCCCTCCAAACACACAGGAGTGAAGGGTAGCACATCCCCATGGGATTTGTCACCAAAGAAGATAGCAAATCAACACAGTGAGCGAACCTATCTAATCTCAAGCCAGGGTTGCCAGACCTTGAGATATGAACTTCTATTCCTCCTGTTCCAACTCAACATCTCCTCAAAACGAGCAATCTGATTTGTTTTGGCCACCCACTCCGATAAGGAAGGGGCTGAGGTTTGCTTCCAATACAACGGTATCAGGGCTTTAGCTGCAGAGAGGAGATGATAAATTAATCTCTGAGTGTGCTTGGGGATATTCGGTAGTGGAAGGAAGAAAATCAGTAATGATGGCGTAAGATCAGGTAAGTTTGGGCAAAGCTCGTTCAATTTAGTTTCCACCCCAGACCAAAAATCTCTCAGCTTCGTGCATGACCACCATAGGTGCAGTAATGTGCCTCTTTCCAAGCCACATCGCCAACAGGTTCCAGAATCTATCAGACCATGCGTCGCCAGCCAGTCAGGGGAACAGTACCATCTCGAAAGCAGCTTGAAGTGCGTTTCCTGAATCCGCACACATGTCGACATACCATAGGACCTAGAGAGAATCACTGCAACCTCTGAAGGGTCAAGTGTGACCTGTAGTTCAGATTCCCAACTAGATAGGTAGAAGGGTTTAATGATCCTAGGCGGTCTGATCACTTTGTACAACAGGGAAGAAGACTTGTACTTTTTCGGATTGGCCAGGAGGTAAATCTGTTCAAAATATGTAGATCCCCTCTTCCAGTCAAAAGAGGCCTCGAAGGCCTTTCTGCAGTTGTCATAATGACTTAAATGTAAGAAGGACAGTTTATTGGCAATTTTGCCAAAAGCATCCAGGGAACGTAGTTCATCTGGCTCTGGGAAGTCACCACTATCACACAGGGAGATCAAAGGAGTATACAAGAGCGCATTCCAAAAGTCTTCAATTTTTCGAGGCTTATTCGGGAGGATATCTGGGACCAAGGCAGCTGGTAAACATAAAGATGGGGTTGGAGCGATCAATGGTTGGTATTTTTCCCAAACCGTGAGTGCCCCGCCAAAAATAATATCAGATTTAGAAATTGTCCTCCCTACCGACACCGGGCTTGGCGAGAGCCATAAGTCGGCAAGAAAGTAGTCACCGTAGACCTTCCTAAGCAATCTTCCCACCGGAGAAGAGGGCGACGCAGTCGCCGTCTCTGTCCAAAACTGTAATTGGATTGCCTCATACGTATATAACAGGTCTGGAGCGTCAATCCCACCCTCCAATCTCCTTCTGCTGAGAGCGGTATATGCCAATCGAGGCCTCCTACCCCTCCATAGAAAGCGAGAAAAAGAGGACCTCAGATGTTTGAAGAAAGAGAGCGGCAGCTTTATCGGCAGCATTCTGAGCAGGTAGGAAATCTTAGGAGCTATATACGTCTTCAACAAACTTCTCCTACCAAACCAGGAGATACAGGGTATATCATATTTCGCTAAAAGCTTATCTACCTCCTTCAGCATAGGGACATAATTATGATCATAAAGATCTTTAAGATATCGAGTTATCTTAACTCCTAAATACTTAAGATAGGAGTCTGACCATTTGAATGGGAATCGTTCTGCTAGAGTCTTCCTCTCGGCTGGGGGTAGGGAGAGGTTAAGTAGTTCACATTTATCCGGGTTAATTTTGTAATTAGACAGAAAGCTATACTCTTCAATCACCTCTATTACATGTGGTAAGCTCGTCGAAGGGTCAGAAAGTACAAACAAGACATCGTCCGCGAACAAAATGGTATTTAACAGGGACAAATGCAAAGTTCTACATCTGGGTAACAGAAATGTAAAAAACATATATAGTATGGGAGGAATAGAACTAAGTGATAGCATAGAGGAAAAGGACTTGGGCATAATAGTAGATCACAAATTCAACATGAGCCAACAGTGCGGTGCTGCTGCAAAAAAGGCTAATAAAATTCTGGGATGTATTAAGACAAGTATTGAATCTAGATCAAGAGAGGTCATTATTCCGATGTACTCTTCCCTGGTCAGGAAGGTCTGCAAACCATGTCCTATGAGGAGCGGCTAAAAGAACTGGGATTGTTTAGTTTGCAGAAGAGAAGGCTGAGGGGAGATTTAATAGCAGTCTACAAATATCTGAAAGGTAGTCACAGTGCAGAGGGATCTACCCTATTCTCATTAGCACAAGGAAGTACAAGAAGCAATGGGATGAAACTAAAGGGAAAGAGATACAGATTAGACATTAGGAAAAACTTTCTGACAGTGAGGGTAGTGAGAGAGTGGAATAGGCTGCCACGGGAGGTGGTGGGCGCTCCATCAATGGAAATCTTCAAGCGGAATCTGGATAAACATATGCTGGGATGATTTAGGAAAACCTGCACTCGCAGGGGGTTGGACCCGATGGCCCTTGAGGTCCCTTCCAACTCTACCATAAGAATAAGAATAAGAATTTTCTACATGCCTGTATATGTGAAAAATTTACTCAATTCACTTGGAGCTACACATATAACCTGTTAATTCCACGTTTACAAAGCGCAGGGAATTCACCACATGCCTATATAGGTGCTATATATGTCTATTTCACTGAGCTATACAGATCACCTGTTCATTCCATACCTAGCAAGCACATGGAATTGTGTAGAGAAAATTGGGTTCACCTGGAATTTTATTTTCATTGAGTCTGAAGGCAGCATAGAAGGGTCTTTATCCCCGCCTTTAGCTCCTCCCAGGAACAGTCCACTAATGAAAGTTATTTAGCATAATTAATAGTATAACATAATGGGAGGATATGCTGTGCTGCCGTAGGACTCATAAGAGGAGTGGGAGGAGGGGGGAATCATCATTTGGAAACAATATTAAGCACTGCTGGACCCTCAGAGTGGATGTCCAGGTGATAATGCTTGATGAAGGTAGAGAAAAGCAGCATTACACGTATACAGAATAGATACTTGAGCCCATAAAGTTGCTTTGGAACGTGGAGAATGTGCCATTAGTGAAGTTGGTAAAGAGAGATCTTAAAAATAGTAGATTTGGTCCACCTGCCTAATGTGTCTTTAGAGGATTTCTTCCCCTTCCTTGCACTTGAAAAGAATACATATACATTTCCCTGCTTTCTGAAATCTGGTTCTATCCAGATAAGTCAGAATAGTTCTTTTGACATCTAGGGTGTGGAAATATATCTTCTTCCGTCTTACCCTTCGTTCACATCTGTGTTTGGTAAACTGTTCGGGGAGTCCGCATGGGGACCCCCCGAATGGACTACCAAACGCACTGGCAGGCGGTGTGCAGTGAAAGCACACGGACCCCATAGACTATAATGGGATAGACTATAATGGGGTTTGTGTGCTCTCCCTGTGCTGTCCGCACGAATCATATGGACATGAAAGTGATCGTGATCTACTTTCCTATCTGCATGTTCCATGCGGGCAGCACAAGGAGAGCACACGGACCCCATTATAGTCTATCCCATTATAGTCTATGGGGTCCATGTGCTTTCACTGCACACCACCTGCCAGTGCGTTTGGTAGTCCATTCGGGGGGTCCCCATGCAGAACCCCCCGACGGATTACCAACGCAGATGTGAATGAGGCCTTAGGATGAAGACAGTAAACTGGTAAGAAGGATTCTTCAGTAATATTTTGAAAAGAAGGACTTTAAGTAGAAATGAGCAAATAGTATTAGAAACTAGAGTTTCGAATACCTCGCTCCCATAGGAATGCATGGGACCGGCCGTACAGCAAGGGGTTAAGCCCCGGCCAGCGAAACTCTAGTTTCTAATACTATTCGCTCATCTCTAACCTTTAGGTATTAAGTTTGGCAGTGTTCTCAAGAGGACTCCATTGGGTAGAAATCTCAAATACAGGCTTCTGGAGTATAAGGCCTGTAGTTCTCCCAGGCTTTTAGCAGATGTAATGGCGACTAAGAAAACCACTTTGCAGGATAGCTGTTTTATATCTATTTCCTGGAACGGCTCCAATGGAGGGGATGTAAAGAGCATTGAAAACAACAAGTCCCAAAAAAGCACAGGAGGTTTTACCTCCAGTCTCAGGTTCCTAATTGCTTCGAAAAATCTTGATATTAAAGGAAAACCAGAGAATTTACCATCAGTCACGGCATTAATGGCGGTCATACGTACTTTGAGAGTTAAATAGGATTTTGCTGAGCCAGGAAGAGAATTTAGACCAATTTTTCTAAGTCTCACAGGCTGCCAATAGAGTATTAATAGCTGATGTAGATAACACTATTCTTCTGTCTCAGCCCTTCACAATCCAAGCTGAAAGATGGAGTTTGCTCAACTCTGATATTCAGAGATCCTTTTATATACAGAGCTTTTAAGTCCAGCAGGGAAGGTTCTGCTGGTTGGAGAATCTCCATGCATTCTGTCATCAGTAACCTGCTTTGTGTCCCACCCTGCTTGGTCTAATAATAGGCTGTCTAAAATAGGTTGTCTGTCTGAATTAGGACTAATTTGTCCTGAATTGATGGTTTGAAATGCAGATGTGCCAACCTGACAGCTTTCATCTCCTGAAAATTTGAGGAATGGAGCCCATCTAATTTGTCCCATAGTCCTTGAACCCAAGAAGTTTGCAGCTGAGCACCCCAACCTCTCATGGAGGCTGGAGAGAAGGAGTTCTTATACCATTCATTATGCTAATTACCTGTCTCATTGTTACGTAGGTGGGCCGGTCCTGGGAAAAGTTAAGGACGGGGATAAAGACCCTTCTATGCTGCCTCATGACTGGAATATATTCCAGTATAAACTATATGAATAGTCTCATCATTTTATGTCTCCAAAGTACAAGAAAAAAAAATTAATTACACTTGTCATAATAATTATAGCAATTTATAACATAGTTCATTCTTACTCTTCATGATTTTTAGTATATTCCTATTAGAGGCTCTGAAACACAGACATGGCAGACAGATGGGCACAGTTAAGAATAGTGTGTATAACATTACACGACGCAACCTTCTATATTCCTCCACATATTCCCAATAAAAGCTTGTTACATTCCTAGAGTCATTCTAATGGGGCAAGCTGTAGTACTGTATTGGTATTGCTTTGGGATATATGCCACGTACAAAGTCATTTTTATTTGGGCATAGGCTTTTTAGACTCTTTCTTCACGTTAGGGAGCCTTCACTAAACACGCATGTATTTTTGCAAAATTTTTTTGCAAAATACACATGTAAAAATACACGTGTAAAAATAAGACTCCCATTGACTTCAATGACATTTTACAGGCGTATTTTTACAGGCGTATTTTTACAGGTGTATTTTTACACACTACGGATATGGTGACTGATTCTGAACATTAAAACACGTTCAGAATCAGCGCGCATACTAGCGCTCCCCATTGAAATGAATGGGCTGCTTTTTACTCTACGAGCGCTCCCATTGAAGTGAATGGGAATCGCTCGCATGTACGGCTTGGACTGAGCCGAGCGCCGGGCCCCTTCACACAGCAAGCCGTACACGCAAGCGCTTCCCATTCTCTTCAATGGAGTGCTTGTAGAGTAAAAAGCAGCCCATTCATTTCAATGGGGAGCGCTCGTATGCCGGGTCCCATTGAAATGAATGGGACCTGCTTTATACGCGCTGATTCTGAATGTGTTTTAACGTTCAGAATCAGTCAGCATATCCGTAGTGTGAAAGCACCCATAGGGAGCCTTCACACGATGTAACGCTGTGCTCATTCTGATCGTAAAAACACATTCAGAATGAGCTCATAAAAAGCAGCTCCCATTGACTTGAATGGGAGCTGGCATACGTGTGCTCCCAATTGAAATCAATGGGAGGCTTTTTTCCCTATGCTTTCAATGTATTACGCACATAATACGCTCATAGTAAAAAAAAAAAAAAAAAAAAGCTGCATAAACGCGACGTAAACGCTACCCTCGCATTTCTACGCCAGAAAATATAAGCACACATTGAGTCTGGCGTTACTCCATGTGAAGGCTCCCTTAAGCCTCATTTCCTTAAATTTGTAGCCGTGCCAAAACTGTAGACTGGTTCACACTAGAGATGAGCGAACAGTGTTCTATCGAACAAATGTTCGATCGGATATCAGGGTGTTCGCCATGTTCGAATCGAACACCGCGTGGTAAAGTGCGCCAAAATTCAATTCCCCTCCCACCTTCCCTGGCGCCTTTTTTGCACCAATAACAGCGCAGGGGAGGTGGGACAGGAACTACGACACCGGGGGCATTGAAAAAAATTGGAAAAAGTCATTGGCTGCCGAAATCAGGTGACCTCCATTTTAGACGAATAGTGGATTTCAAATCCGGATCATATGAGAATATGAACTTTGTGACTATGAGACAGGGATAGCTGTACAAGCAGGGATAGCTAGGGATTACCTTTATTTAGGGGGGAATGTTATTAAAAATAACTTTTTGGGGCTCTATCGGGTGTGTAATTGTGATTTTTGTGAGATAAACTTTTTCCCATAGGGATGCATTGGCCAGCGCTGATTGGCCGAATTCCGTACTTTAGCCAATCAGCGCTGGCTCTGCTGGAGGAGGCGGAGTCTAAGATCGCTCCACACCAGTCTCCATTCTGGTCCGACCTTAGACTCCGCCTCCTCCAGCAGAGCCAGCGCTGATTGGCCGAATTCCGTACTCTGGCCAATCAGTGCTGGCCAATGCATTTTATTGGCGTGATGAAGCAGTGCTGAATGTGTGTGTTTAGCTCAACTACACCGGTGGAGTAGTTGAGCTAAGCACACAGATTCAGCTCTGCTTCAATCAGCGCTGGCCAATGCATTCTATTAGCTTGATGAAGCAGAGTGTGCACAAGGGTTCAAGCGCACCCTCGGCTCTGATGTAGCAGAGCCGAGGCTGCACAAGGGTTCAAGCGCACCCTCGGCTCTGATGTAGCAGAGCCGAGGCTGCACAAGGGTTCAAGCGCACCCTCGGCTCTGATGTAGCAGAGCCGAGGGTGCACAAGGGTTCAAGTTCTGCTTAGCACACACAGGTTCTGCTTAGCACACACATTCAGCTCTACTTCATCGGGCTAATAGAATGCATTGGCCAATCAGCGCTGGCCAATGCATTCTATTAGCGTGAACTGAGTTTGCACAGGGGTTCTAGTGCACCCTCGGCTCTGCTACATCAGATTGCTACATCTGATGTAGCAGTGCTGAGTTTGCATCAGATGTGTAGTTGAGCAGAACTGGCTCAGCACTTCTAAGTCTCTGCATTCGCATAGGAATGCATTGGCCAGCCTTCGGCCAATCAGCGCTGGCTCTGCCGGAGGAGGCGGAGTCTAAGGTCGGACCTGAATGGAGACTGGTGTGGAGCGATCTTAGACTCCGCCTCCTCCAGCAGAGCCAGCGCTGATTGGTCGAGTTCCGTACTCTGGCCAATCAGCGCTGGCCAATGCATTTCTATGGGGAAAAGTTAGCTTGCGAAAATCTCAAACTGACAGGGATTTCCATGAAATAAAGTGACTTTTATGCCCCCAGACATGCTTCCCCTGCTGTCCCAGTGTCATTCCAGGGTGTTGGTATCATTTCCTGGGGTGTCATAGTGGACTTGGTGACCCTCCAGACACGGATTTGGGTTTCCCCCTTAATGAGTATATGTTCCCCATAGACTATAATGGGGTTCGAAACCCATTCGAACACTCGAACAGTGAGCGGCTGTTCGAATCGAATTTCGAACATTTTAGTGTTCGCTCATCTCTAGTTCACACTAGCTTTCCGCCCCAGACGTCTCTTAGAATTGTCAGAGAGAAGTCCTACAAGGAGGACTTGTCTCTTCAATGGTTTAAGTAGGGTCTGTGGGTTTGCACGTGTAACTGCTTTTTAAGCGGCTTGGGTTTCTGTCTTTCAGGTCCATGTCCACTTCTTATACTTTCTGCCATATAAAAGAACTTTGGGAGAAACAAGGGATTAAGGCTTTGTTCAGACTTGCTTTTTTTTTGTTCAAGAAATGGTGATCCAGCAATAAATAAAAGACTAGTTGAAAAAACCCTTAGTAAGATGTAGTGGAAGCATACTCCATCCTGACTCCAAATATGGCTGTTGGAAAATAATGCCTGGATCAAAAGGCCATAAATATAGTCACCTAATGTACAGCCTATGTAGAGATGGAAATACAGTAGGAGTCCAGGATTGATGGGTAGATGGATAATCGAAGTCCTCCAAGCCTAAGAAATCTGAATAGCTGTCAGGACCATACCAGAGATCCATTGATTCAGAGCCAAGAGTCTGAGACAGCAATAAAAAGTCATTCATGTCACCAAATAAGCAGACCAAGGTGACGTCCAGGGCAAGCTGAGGTCTAATACACAAGCAACAGGCGAAGGAGGTACAAGGTTTGTGAGCATGTCGCCAGGCCATGATTGATCTGCACCGACGGAACATAGATGTCATCCGTGTAACACCCGTGCACCACATTGCCAGTGAGCATGATCCACAAAACGGACAGGAATAGGACCTATCCTTAGATTTGCTCATGACCCCAAACACCAATCTGTGAAAATACTCGGCCATAGGGGGCCATAGTAATGAATGGGTCATGAAAAACATGGCTAGCACATTGACTGTGCGCCTGGTTGTGTATACGAGGCCTTATTGTATAATAAGAATACAGATGCACGCACTATCGGCCATGTGTAACATATTTATACTTTAGGCTCTTTACATTTCTCTCCTGACATGACTTTAATGTTAATGTTTTTGATCTGTTTTTTATATGTGACTTTCAATGCTGAGTTTTTCAAAATTTCTATTAACTGGCAGAATCTCATGATACAGAATACATGTCATATATTTTACTGCAGTATAACTGGCACTGGCCTGTGCCGCATGACTTATCCTGGCATGTGCCGCAAACATCAGCCAATAGAATCCCAGCATGCGGCTACAAACCTGGAAAAGAAACGTCAGTTGGTGCCAGTCAGCGATTGCTCTTTCAGAGAATAGACCGGCTCCCTATTGCTCCCAGAAAGCGACAGAAAGCGACAGAAAGCGAGAGTTTTTTTTTTACAGAGACCTGATCGACACCTGAGGATTACAAAGAAAACCGCTAATAGCGAGACACCAGAGGTAAGATATCATCACTTTATTGTGAAATCTGGATTTATGTCACCTGGAAAGTGACAGTGATGGGACCCCAGTTTTTAGGAAAAAGAGATGGTGTACACTGTGTGAGATATAGTCGCTGGATTGGATGCACATGGATAAGCCAGGGGGACTATAGGACAACAAAATAGAATTTTAGAAACTTTGATTTATCCATATGAAGATACTTAATCTATGGTTACATATATATATATATATACACCGTACAAACACTTGGGTGACTGTGGATAGATATGGAGACACTTAGGTAATTATGGATATATGGACATTGGAAAAAAAATGGATGAATATTGAAAAACTCAGGTGCCAATATATTATTTGAATAATTTTGGATGCTCATGGTCTAATGTGGGGAATATTGGATGCTTATTGATAATACAGAGAAATATGGAGGATCATTCCAGTCATTCTTAACCCCTTAACGACCGGCCCATAGGGAATCTACGTCGGCAGTGACAGGTCCTTCCTGACTGCCCTATAGGAAAACTATGTCGGGCAGTCAGGGAAGGATTCCCTGTCAGTGCCGACGTAAATGGAGCAGATCTTAGCTGTATCTTACAGCTATGACCTTGCTCCATAACCCCTCATCGGAGGGGGCTCCGATTGGGGGGGGGGGGGGTTAACCCCTTCAGTTCCGTGGTCCAACATGATCACGGAACTAAAGCGGTTCCGTGATGGTGCCGGTCAGATCGGCACCCCCCGCGGCGAGATGGGGGGGGCGCCAATATGAAAAACATGCAGTCTGGGGTCTGGCCAGTGACCCCAAACTGCCTGAGCCCCCTGTTACCTGGTTGATCCTGCCCCATACTCAGGAAGCCAAGCGATGCGTCTACATCGCTTGGCTTCCTGTTACAGACTGGAGACACGTGCAGCCTGTGTTTCCAGCCTGTAATACTGATATTATAATACTAATAAAAAAAAAATGCATATTTGGTATCGCCGCGTCCGTAACAATCTGTACAACAAAACTGAAATAATATTTAATGTATACGGTAAACGTCGGAAAAAACCCCCAGAAAAAAACGGAAAAACCCGCCGGAAGTAGTGATTTTTTTGCCATCTCACCTTAGAAAATATGCTATAAAAAGTGATCAAAAAGTCATATGCACCCCACAATAGTACCAATAAAAAGCGCAGGTTGTCCCGCAAAAAATAAACCCCCAACCAACACTGTCAACTATACTGTGAAAAATAAAAATGTTATGCCTCTCAGAAGATGGCGATGCAAAAATCACTGATTTATGTCCCCAAACGTGTTTTTCCTCTGCAGACTTAGTATCGCATAAAAAAATACTATAAATGAGGTATCGCCGTAACCGTACTGACCCGCAGAATAAAGGTCACATGTTACTTATACCGTACACTGCATGGCGCAAAATTTAAAAGGGAAAATTCAATGCCAGAATTGATTTTATTTTTTTAAATCCAGCAAAAAAAGAGTTAATAAAATGTATTCAATAGATTGTAGGCACCCAAAAATGGTGTCATTACAAAATGCATGTCATCCCGCAAACAACAAGCCCTTATATGGCCACGTCACCAGAAAAATAAAGAAAATATAGCATCTAGTGATGCGAGAACAAAAACCCGCAAAAATCGCCAAATCATTAGAACACAAATGGCTGCGGCAGGAAGGGAATGTATAAGCTGTGCGAGCGAATATCAGGGGACACCCCAGATTTACAGCTGATGAGGGAACAGACACCAGAAATGACCCCCAAAGTGACCCCCAGAGTGACTCCCCCATTCATAGGAGCTACTGGAACATAGTAGGGAATTTGGTGTCTGCAATGTTCTCCGCACTGCTTATATATTCCCTCTTCGCCATCCGCTGTGCAGTCACGTCCGGGATACTAATACTCACTACACACCCTGATAAATACTTTGAGGGGTGCAGTTTTCAAAATGGGGTCACTCCTTTGGGGAATCCACTTTTCTGGTACCTTACAGGCTCTACAAACATGACATGGTGTTCAGATACCAAACATCTGAATCTGTACTCCAAAAGCCGCATCGCGATCTTTCCCTTCTGCGCCCTGCTGTGCGCCCAAACTGCAGTTTATGCCACATGTATGACACTGGTGTACCCAGGATAACGGACGTAATGTCATATGTGGGAATAAACTGATATTAGGGCACAGCCGGACACAGAAGGGAAGAAGGGTTATTGGGGTTTTGGAGCACAGACGGTTTGGTTTTTGGATGCCATGACACTTTTGCAGAGCTGAAACGCCAGTAAAGTGGAATCCCCTGATATGAGACCTTATTTTGGAAACTACAACCCTGAAGGATTCATCCAGGGGTACAGAGAGCATTTTTAACCCCCAAGTGTTGCTATAACTTATTATCCATAAATGAATACGAAGCTGATTGTGTGAAGTGAAAATGACCATTTTTCCAGGAATACGTCATTTCAGTGCGTAATATGTTGTGCCCGACTTGTATCAGAGATGAACGCTCTAAAAGCTGTTGTGCCCGGGATACCCGCTTACCAGTTTTTGGAGTGTCTCTGCTGACATAAGTCGGGCACAACATATCGGGCACTAAAATGGCGAATCTCTGAAAAACTTTAATTTTTAACTTCTCATTATCAGTTGCGATTTCATTTCTGGAAACTAAATAAATGCAACACTCAGGGGTTAAAAATGCTCGCTACGCCACTTGATAAATCCCATCAGTGGGGTAATGTCCAAAATGGGGTGACATGTCTGCAGATTCCACTTTATTGGCAATTCAGGGTCTTTGCAAAAGTGACGTCCAAAAAACAAAATAGCGCCCCTTCCCTTCTGTGCCCGAACAGCCGATTCTACCCACATATGGCATTAAGTCCGTTATCCGGGGTACACCAGTGTCATACATGTCGGCATACACTGCCATTTGGGTACACAGCAGGGCGCAGATGTGAAGGAGCGATATGTGCTTTTGGAGTGCAGACTTAGATTGTTGGTGTTTGGACACCATGTCACATTTGCAGAGACTCAAAATTGCCCCTACAAAATGGGGTCACTTCTTGGGGAATTCCAGTTTACTGGAACCTGGAACCTCCAGGGCTCTGCAAAAACATCATGGTGGCCAGAGGGTCCCTCTAAATCTGTACCCCAAAAGCTAAAAAGCGCAGTGCTCCTTCTCTTCTGAGCCCTGCTGTGTTCCCAAGCAGCAGTTTACACCCACATATATCATTTTTGTGCAGGTCTCTGACAACACAAAGTGGGGGCAACGTTTTGGGCACCGAAATGGCATATTTCTTTCAAAATTTCAATTTTCATTTTGTACATTAATTTTTGGGAAGCATTTTTAGGCTCAAAATGATAATACGCTTTGATACATTCTTTGATGGGTGTAGTTTTTAAAATGGGGTCACTTTTGAGGGGTTTCTATTGTATTGATACTTTAGGGGCTCAGCTAATGCGACATGGCACCTGAAAACTATTCCAGCCACATCTGCCCTCCAAAAGCCAAATAGCGCTCTTACAATTCTGAGCCCCACCATGTACCCATACAGCAGATTATGGCCACATATGGGGTATTGCCGTGTTCAGGAGAAATTGTGTAACAAACTGTGGGGGGCTTTTTCTCTTTTAACCCCTTGTGAAAATGAAAACTTTGGGGATAAAGGGACATTTTAGTAATTTTTAGTAAAATCTGTGAAACGGCTATAGGGTCAAACTACTCACTATACTCCTCAATGAATACCTTAAGTGGTCTGGTTTATAAAATGGGGTCATTTATAGGGGTTTTCAATTGTTTTGGTAACTCAAATCTTGTTTGAATGTGCAATGGGCCTAAAATATCTGCAAGCAAAATTTGTGTCTTGAAATCCAGTTGGTGCTCCCATCTTTTTGGGCCCTACCGTGCGTCCGTACATAGGATTAAGGCCACAAACTGTACATTTTTGAACACGGGAGAAATCAGGTCATCTCTTTTGGGGTGTTTTTCTTTATTTTCATGCCTTGTGTGCAAAAAAAACTGCCTTTAGGGGGCATTCACACTACGTATACTGAAGCTTATTCTGAACGTAAAACACATTCAGAATAAGCGCCGTATAGAGCAGCTCCATTCATTTCTATGGGAGCCGGCATACAAGCGCTCCCCATAGAAATGAATGGGCTGCTTCTTTCACTGCGAGCAGTCCCATTGAAGTGAATGGGAAGTGCCGGCATATACGGCAAGCTCTGCTCATGCCGAGCCGTACACGCCGGCACTTCCCATTCACTTCAATGGGACTGCTCGCAGTGAAAGAAGCAGCCCATTCATTTCTATGGCGAGCGCTCGTATGCCGGCTCCCATAGAAATGAATGGAGCTGCTTTATACGGCGCTAATTCTGAACGTGTTTTGCGTTCAGAATAAGCTTCAGTATACGTAGTGTGAATGCCCCCTTAAAATGACTCTTATGTGTAAAAAATATGAGAATTTTTTGTTTGACACAAATTCTTTTAAAACCTATGGGGTCAAAATACTCATTATACCCCTCAATGAATACCTCAAGGGGTCTAGTTTATAAAATGGGGTCATTTATTGGGGTTTTAAATTATTTTGGTAACTCAAATCTTGTTTGAATGCGCAATGGGCCTGAAACATTTGGAAGCAAAAATTGTGTCTTGAAATCCAGTTGGTGCTCCCTTCTTTTTGGGCCCTACCGTGCATCCATACATTGGATTAAGGCTACAAAGTGTACATTTTTGAACACAGGAGAAATGGAGTCATGTACTTTGGAGTGTTTTTCTTCATTTTATTGTGTTAAGTGCAAAAAAACTGCCTATAAAATGACACTTTTGTGTAAAAAAATATGAAATTTTTTTGTTTGATGCAAATTTTCTAAAAACTTATGGGGTCAAAGTACTCACTATACCCCTCAATGAATACCATAAGGGGTCTAGTTTATAAAATGGTGCCATTTATGGGGGTTTCAATTGCTTTGGTAACTCAAATCTTGTTGAAATGTGCAATGGGCCTAAAATATCTGCAAGCAAAATTTGTGTTTTGAAATCCATTTGGCCCTCCCGACCTCTTGGGCCCTAAGGTGCGTCCGTACATAGGACTAAGGCCACAAACTGTACATTTTTTAACACGGGAGAAGTGGGGTGATATATTTTGGGGTGTGTTTCTTCTTTTTGATGTGTTGTGTGCAAAAAAAACTGGCTTTAAAATGACACATATTTGAAGAAAATGAAAATGTAATTTTTTTCATCATTTGTAATAATTCTTGAAAAACAATATTTGTTTGATCAAAATGCTCACTATACCCCTCAAAGAATACCTGAAGGGGTCTAGTTTTACAAATCGGGTCATTTAATGGGAGTATCTGTCATTATGCCACCTGTTCCTGTCTGCAAACATAGCTTGGTACAGGAAAAAAAAATCACAAACTCCAAATTTCCAAAATTTGCTTATAAACTTGATAAACTTCTAAATTGTCTAAATTACTCAAATATGTTAAAATTATTTCAAATATGCTTGAAATACAAAAGGAACATTTGGAAGTATATAACTACTAATTTTTTTGCCCTGTATTATTGTGCATATGTGAGATATCACAGCTGAAAGTGGAAAACATTGAAAAATTTTAAAAATTTTCAGCATTTGCGAGTTTAATAAATTTACACAAGTTATATCAGTCTAATTTTACCTTCTCAGTAAAGTACAACATGTCACGAAAAAAACAATATCAGAATCGCTTGGATGCCTAAAACTGTTACAGAATTATTCACTGATTAAGTCACACAAGGCAAATTTCCAAAATTTGGCTTGGTCATTAAGGTCCAAAATAGGCTGGTCACTAAGGGGTTAATATAATAACTGTTACAGAGATTGTATGGAATTAAGAAAAGTCTCTTTTATTAGACACACTGTTACCCCGAATCCAGTACATGGAGCTGAGCTGAGACAAACCATTAGCTGATATTGTTTCCAAAAAAGCAGATCCTTTTGGGTAACACTTCATGTAAGTCAGTAATAAAAGCTTATATTTTTTATGAGACATCTTTAAAAGGAGTCTGTCATCTGAATAATCAATGTTAAGCTACCACAGCGCCTTACAGGTCTCATCCCCCTCACCAAGCTCCTACCTCCATACTGGTGAACTGATTCTACGTTACTGGGGAAAAAAAATTTCAGCAATATGCTAATGTGCTACAAGGTTCAGAGCCCGACATTACCAGTTTAGGATCTCAGCCAAAAATACTGCCTAGCACTGCCCTCCTAATCACCATTGACAAATTGTCAAGCAGGGTAAGCAGGACTCTCACTGTCTCCCCTAAGAGTCCTTTCTGGATTTACTCTACTTCTTAGGGAGCCTGCACACGGAGTAAATGCTCGCTCATTCTGAACGTAAAACTCGTTCAGAGTGAGCGGCGTAAAAATCAGATCCCATTGACTTGAATGGGTGCCGGCATACGCGCGCTCCCCATTGATATCAATGGGAGGCTTTTTTCCCTATTGCTTTCAATGTATTACGCGCATATCACATTGAAAGCAATAGGTAAAAAAGCCTCCCATTGATTTCAATGGGGAGCGTGCATATGGCGGCACCCATTCAAGTCAATGGGATCTGTTTTTTACACCGCTCACTCTGAATGAGTTTTACGTTCATAATGAGTGAGGGTTGGTTCACACTAGCGCTTGTATTCCGTCCGCAAGGAGTCCGCATGGAGACCCCCCGGACGGAATACCAATGCTAATGCAAGCGCTGTGCAGTTAAGCACACGGAGCCCACAGACTATAATGGCCTCCATGTGCTTGCCGCGCACTCCTCGCACAATTAATTCGTGCGGGCAGTGCGCAGCAAGCACACAGAGCCCATTATAGTCTATGGGCTCCATGTGCTTCGCAAGCACATCGCTTGCAATTGTGATTGCATTCCGTCCGGGGGGGTCTCCATGCGGACTCCTTGCGGACAGAATACAAGCGCTAGTGTGAACCAACCCTGAGCGTTTACTCCGTGTGCAGGCTCTCTTACTTAGAAAACCTGTTCCAAATCACACAAACCTATATATCACAGGGCATAGCTTTTCTCCTGCTCTCACATAGGACAGCACATCTGAGCGGTGTTGTGGTGTTAGATTTTCCAAAATTTATGCTTAAACTTCTATGAAAGGTCTTGTTAAGTCACGTTCCCAAGTATTTGTGTACAATTTTCTTTCTCTTCACATTTCCCTGGAGGAAGAGAAGATGATGCGGAAAAGGAAGAGAGAACGTATTTCCCAGTAAGTGCGATAGTGTATATCACTGTATTACAAAGATCTGTCAATGGTGGCCTGTCTTTAGAATAGGTCATCAATATCAGATCAGTAAGGGTGAGTTCACACTGAGTATACGCCAGCTTATTCTGAATGTAAAACACGTTCAGACTCAGCGGCGTATAAAGCAGTTCCATTCATTTCTATGGGAGCCGGCATACGAGCGCTCCCCATAGAAATGAATGGGCTGCTTTTTTCACTACGAGCAGTCCCATTGAAGTGAATGGGAAGCGCTCGCGTGTACGGCTCGGCATCAGCAGAGCTAGCCGTACACACGAGCACTTTCCATTCACTTCAATGGGACTGCTCGTAGTAAAAAAAAGCAGCCCATTCATTTCTATGGGGAGCGCTCGTATGCCGGCTCCCATAGAAATGAATGGAACTGCTTTATACGCCGCTGATTCTGAACGTGTTTCAGAATAAGCTGGCGTATACTCAGTGTGAACTCACCCTAAGAGTCTGTCAAATGACACCACCACCTATCATCTAATTTCCACTCAGAGCCAGTAGAAGATGGCTTCATCCACCATGTAGTGGCCTTGTAGTTCTATGGCAGCTCAGCTCCCACTCACTTGAAGCAAAGACATTACACAGTTTAAGGAGCCATCTAAGGAGCCAACTCTTTACATATATCATCTGATCCGTGTGGGAAGGGGGGCAGTCAGATGTTGGAGCTACTGAAGTAATATTAATGACCTAACCTAAGGATAACACCTCAATATCTAATCTTGGACAGACACTTTAATACGAGATTGACCCATGAGGAGACCAGGGTGAATGTTGCCTTTTGTTATTAAGTGTCTGCACCTTACACATACTATACTGCAAAAACCAAACCATGCATAATTCTTTAAAGATTCACTTATTTTGTCACTTGGGGTTTGTAGACTTCTAAACTACAGAGCCATATGCAGCCCTTGTACCTATGAATGGGCCCTTTATACAATGGAAGATTTTTCTCCTAGATGAATGCAATGTATTTAAGAGAAAGAAATCTTCTTAATATGGCATCTGATGACACATGGCTCTGTATACAGTCTCTCAGATATCATAAGAATGAATAGTAGAAACCTCTATATGGCACAATATTAATTCATAGGCACATTGTGGCCCACTATGCTCCCATATATGTCCTTTTTTACCATATTTTGGAACCTGGATAAACTATAATGGGTCGTGAACATGAGGCTTAATATAGTTTCTTCTCTCACAGTTCAAGGACGGACCCTGAGGAGGAAGCCAAGAAGAGGAAGATGGAGGACAGCGTCTTGCAGAAAGAAAAGACTGCTTACTTCAAACTCCTGGGTAAAATACTCCTTCCAGCCCCTACAACCTGACGGAAAGTATCTTATTTTTACACAAAAGTATGCATAATGGGTGTAAAGAGACTGCTGGATAGTGGCACGGCCACAGGCTGGTATTATTACGCTGGGAGGGGCTTAAACCTATGGCCCTTCCCACCCGGGTAATGTCAGGCTTCTGCTACTTGTTATATCTGGCAGGTTATACCCAGTCAGATATAACAAGTAGGAGGGTGGGAAGGGCCACAGTTTATGACCCTTCGCATACCAGGCCACGGCTTCTCCAATGCCTGCCCTTTTCTTAAGATACACCCCTGACAGCGTTGGGTACCAGTGTAATAACTGAGGGTTTAGTGCCAGCCTTTTCACAGGCTAAGGGCCCCTTCAATGGAGTATACGCTGGCTGATTCTGAACGTGTAAACGTGTAAACATTCCGAATCAGCAACGTTTAAAACAGATCCCATTGCTTTCTATGGGAGCCGGCTTACGTGCGTACCCCATAGAAATGAATGGGCTGCCTTAGCAGAGCGCCGGCATGACTGCTGGTTGTAGGTAGTTTAGGGGAGGGGAGGCGAAGGTATCCTACTTACCCTCCCCATCTTCATAGCAGCGTTGGTGCTGCTATTCGTCCCGGCAGCGGAAATGGTGGGCGGGGCTAAGCGAGGCTTCCGGCAGTTGCACCGGAGAGCCTCACTTGTGGGCATTGCAGCCGGCTGGATGCTGTGCACTGTGCTCCGTGTGCACAGGAAAGCCGGCTGCTGCCTCTGCTGTTGTATCCACTGTCCCTGCTGCTATAGGATGAGCTGGGAGATGCCCGCTGTGCATATGCTGCGGGGAGTTCACTCTCCCAGCTCACTCAAGAGGCAGAGGCAGCAGCCGGCATACAGCAGAGGCGCAGCCGGCTTTCCTGTGCACACGGAGCACAGTGCACAGCATCCAGCCGGCTGCAATGCCCACGAGTGAGGCTCTCCAGCGCAACCGCCTGAAGCCTCGCTTAGCCCCGCTCACCATTGCCGCTGCCGGGACAAATAGCAGCACCAGCGCTGCTACAAAGATGGGGAGGGTAAGTAGGATACCTCCGCCTCCCCCCCCACTAAACTACCTACAACCAGCAGTCATGCCAGAGCTCTGCTAAGGAAGTCGCACCATAATAAGACATTCCTCCGAAAATAAGACAGGTCCTATATTTAGGACAAGGATTTAATATAAGACACTGTCTTATTTTCGGGGAAACACGGTATTATTACAATGTGTTGTATTATGGAGATTTAGTATACTTACAGACAAAACATAGTATAGTATATAGAATACAATGTATCAGTAAAAGTATACACAATGATAAAGCAGTTTGTTCCTTTGCTGTAGATATAAAGGTGTTCTGAACATTTCAGAAGGTATTGATGAAATACATTAAACTAATATCTTATTTTTGTTACTTTGATAGACGACGAGGACATCAAGCTGTATCTAGACAGGGACAGATGTCTTAAGACCTCAGACAAGGTATCATGATATAGAGGGAAAGAATAGAAAATATTCCTGAGCTTTGCAAAGTATGACCTGATATCAGTATTAGATACTATACAATGATATATAACCCCAATCTATGCTGCAGTCAGGTTGTAACTAGATATCAGTATACACAAGAATATACTGAGCTCATATATCTGTACTGCATACTATTATGTATTAGGAAATATATGGAAAACTTCTAACTCTCCTTTTATCCTACTAGTATCTCCTGGCGATGGTCCTGACCTACTTTAGAAGAGCCAAACTGCGTATAAAGGAATATCGCCAGTATTTCTTTCCTTCTCTGTAAGTTTCTATTATTATTAGCCCAATCTGTACCTATAGTATGTGTTTCAGAGAAGACAGTCGTCAAATTCCCTTTCTAGGCTTATAACAGCCATTAATTGTACAACCGTAGATATAGTGAGCTACAACACTCTGCTATTAACATGCCATTCATACTCTACTAGACAACAGTTCTCCTCATTACCTTTTTTTTTTTTTACATGTTCTATAATTTCTTTGCCCTACTTTTTATTTCTTCCAGGTTTTTAGCAAACCAATTTGAAGAAGATGAAGAATTTCGAGATGAGATCTACGCCTGGACCCCTGGACGGACATTAAGGACGATTAAGAGGAACCAGCTGCTTCACCTTCGTGACCTAATGCTCATCAAGATGGACTTCAGAGCTTGGGTAGAAAAGGAAACCTGCGATCTGGTGTGTAGCATAAACCAGAAAGATGTAAACTTTGAACTAAAGCTTGTGGTGATTCTAATAATTGTAGATTATGTTAAATTCTAGATCATGGCACAAGACCCCGACCACTGGGCATGGAAGAGACAGAGAGAAGACCATCACAGCTGGGCTATACGCTGGTTCAGGAGGGATATTTCAGAATTCACCATAAGAGGCCCATGGACCACCCTTCCAACCTGCTCTCTTTGTAACCCCATTGTAGATTCTTCAAGCAAGGAAGAAGAGGAGAAAGACATTTATCATCAGACAGACGCAGAGGAGAAACCCGGAACATCAGTCACAATCATCTCAGGTAAGTGTATCCATTGTGTGAAAGAGAACTGTAAGTAGGGAGCCATTCACATGACGTTTCTGCTGTCCATTCAGCAGATCCGTTCAATGGATCTATTTTTTTTATAGTAAATATGGATACAAATATGCAGAATTAAAAAGCAGAGCCATGAATACTGGTGTGTAGACATGGGCGAACCTCACTAGATTTGTTTCCACAAATATTTGTGAAGTTTGCCCCTCCCCCCTATTATTATATCTGGGGTCATCTCAGACCCCAGAATATAATTAGTGCAACCCCAAGGGGGTGAATGAAAATAACAAACAGTTCCTTTGCATCTTCTTCTAGCCAAGGAGGTCGGGGGTTGGAGCCACTTCTATGGGATTGTTATGGCATATTGTAGAACCTGAAATACCTTTTCAATGAGAAGTTGCTGTAGAAAAGCTTGGTAACATTGCTTTGCTTCTATTCTATAATAAATGTGTTACTAAAGTTTTCCTTCTATCATTTCTACTTATATGTACAGCAACCAGACCAACAAGAAGAAGAAGAAGAACTAAGAAGACACGATGGAAGACATCGACCAGACGTCCAAGGAGAAGAACAGCACAGGATGAAGACCGAAATCATGGAGAGAAGTATCCTCCATAGTCACACACACATAAATACACTCGTTACATCACTATACACAGTCACTGCACATACACACAATCATCACACACATGCATACACATATACACTGATACTTGCTCTAGCGGTCGCCTCCCTTAGTATGCCCAGAGGAGGGGCAATACAGTGGCCATGGTTTCCCTGCAGGTTTCCTCCACTGGGGGTTTTTCCTGCCCTGAGTGTTGCTGTACGCTCTTCGTGAGTGATGGGAGGTAACCAGCACATATAAAAATAGATAGAATAAAATACATAGAATAAATTTCACATTAACTTTCTTTATCGCCTCCGTGTTATTTCTTCTATTTTTGTGTGTGAATATGTGTTTTATTTACAATCTATAATGACATTTGGGTATCTGGAATCTCATGATGGAATTTCCACAAAGTTCTCTCTGACTCCTAGTTAATGTTAATGGAGCAGCTATAGGGGATTGGGGGGTAGCAGTCACACCCGCGCTCTGATGTCACATAAGAAGAGACTAGTGTAATGGTAATTGGGGGACAGTTACACATTTTATAATGGAAATTCTGCTTCATGCTTTGCATAATGCAATACTTTTCTCCGCTTCCTAGTATGAGGCTGAGTTCACACGTAGTAAAGTGGAGTGCAATCTGGCATGTATACGGCGTGTCAGAGTTTGCGCGCTCAAAAAGATCCCATTGATTTCAATAGGAGTTACAAGTGTATACACCGTGTAATTTTGCACCTGTAATTTTGCGGTCGCAAAACAAATGGGGGAAAAGGGACATCGACAATATAAAGAGGAACATGAGGTACAGATGTGTGAGTGTCCAATCCCAGGGCCTCAACAAAAACATAAGGGACTCCGGTGCACAGGTGCCTAGGTGTCCAGTCCTGGAGCATGGGGAAATAACACAAGAGGATGAACTGGAGCAATATCCTCTGTTCGCACTGTATGATGAAACAAGAAGTAACTGAGGTAGTGTCCACAAGTTCAGCACCAAGATAAGGGACAAAAACTTGGTGGCTATGTACAACCAGAAAGAGTTCAACTAATCACTCCAAGGGTCACACATCTTGAGCTCCCCATCAGGTGTTGACTGGGGGACACAAAACTTACTGGTAGCAGCTTCCTCAATGCTCAGCTTCTGCAGATGGTTATCCCAATGGCAGGAGGTGAGGATGGCATGGATGATGTTGATGACTCCAGCAATCCGGATTTCTGTTGCAGTTCTTGAGCCAACTTCCTCTCCATGGCCTGGTAGATGGCAATCACAGTGGTTGGGTTCATGGTGCTTCTGTACACAAGTGGTTCAACCTGCTGTGCAGTTGCTGATGTATTGGAGTGACCTCCCACAGAAGTATGGTCACCCCCTGAGATTGTGATGGTGCTCAGGTCAGCAGGCAGTAATGAAAGAGGAGCAGGGGGTGACGGTGTTACTGGTGCTGCCCATAAACAAAGCCTGCGGCTACTGGTAGTAGGCGACCTGGGATAGCTGTGGCTGACTCCTCCCACAACTCTCATAATGGCAGTGACACAGGAATCCGCTCAATGTCAACTGCCCAGAACACCTTTATGTGGAAATAATTTTGAGATGTTTTAAGTTATCAAAGTGATTCTGAGATTATGTTTATACCCAAATTACTTCATAAATTGAATTTACCATATCTCTGCTTTATGTTGCATTAACTCTTTATTCACCCTTTTATGTTTTTCACATATTATAAGGTTAACAAGTCAAACAGTAATTTTCCAAAATTTCAAGAATAATTCCATAACACATTTTTCAAGGGACCAGTTCAGTTCTGAAGGGTTCTTGAAAGGCCTCTCTAATAGAAACCCCCATAATTCACCCTATTCTCAAAACTGAACCCCTGAAAGAATTGAAAACAGTACTTAGGAAGTTTCTTAACCCTTTCAGCATTTCACAGCAATTAAAGCAAAATTGAAGTCAAATTTACACTCTTCAATTTCTGTCACTAATCTATTCATTTAGCTCTAGAATTTACACATTCACACGGGGTTAAAAGAGAAAGTGCATTCTACAACCTGTTGCGCAATTTCTCCCGAGTGTGAAATTATCCCACATGTGGCTGTAATCTAATGTATGGCCACACTGTAGGGTCCAGAACGGAAGGCACACTATTGGGATAAAGGAGGGCAGATTTTGCTGGAATCTGTTGCAGGCACCATGTTGCATTTGCAGAGTCCCTGAAGTGCCAGAACAGTGGAGCCACCCCTCCACAAATGACCCCATTTTTTAAACTAGACCCCTCAAGGAATTTATCAAGGGGTATAGTGAGTACTTTATTAGTTTATTTATTAGGGTATTAGTGATAAACCAAATCTCCAATTATTGAAATTGATTTTAATGTTAAAAAGTTGTGCAGGGATAGAATTCCTGCATTAAATTTGGAAGGGATTCTACAGGCTGAGTTATCAAAAAAAAAAAGAAGGTAATCTACATGTGTAAGGGCTCGTTCACATCTGCGCCCGGGTCTCCGTTCTGCAGGTTTCCGTTTCCTGCACAAAACAGAGGCAGGAGACGGAAACCTGCAGGACTCTTTCATACCCATCCATTTGAATAGGTTTGAAAGCTGTCCGGCCGTTTTTTTCTTAATCCGGACACAGAGTCGGACATGCAGTACTCTGTGTCCGGATTTAAAAAACCGGTTTTGCGGCGGAGAGCATAAAACGCTCATCGCCGCTCACGGCCGGACCCGGTCTGTGGTTTCCGTCTTCTTGCATGCAGAAGACAGAAACCACAGAACGGAGACCCGAACGCAGGTGTGAACCTAGTGTTAGATACATTGTATGTGGTCCCTTTACACTAAAATCAGACAATCGCTTTTCTCAATTTTTCTGAAGCCCATGACAGCACACCATTAATTTAACTGCCAGTAGGAGAAGGGTTTTTCTTTCAGTTTTTGTAGTTATTGTTGTTAGGTGAGACCCCAACAACAGAGAGGCGAGGGAAGCCTACAACAATCTATGCAAGCAATACAAAAAGACACCCTCAGAGAGAAGAAACAGAAGTACCTCTCCCACAAAGTGGAGCAACTCGAGGACTCCCTCCAGGGCAGCTCATTCTGGGAGACCTGGCACCATATGGACACAAAGCCCAAGAAAAACTCCCTCCACATCCAAAACGGCAACATCTGGCTCAACTACTTCAGAGGTCTCTACAAAAACATCCCAGAAGAAGACCTAACCCCAGAACAGCAACAAATAATCACCAAACTGAGGGATATGGAGAAGGTCATCAAAGACTTCCAGAACCCTCTGGACTCACCAATCACTATAAAAGATATACAGGAAAGAATTTCCCTGCTGAAAGGCAAAAAGGCCAGTGGCCCTACCAGAGATGATTAAATGCAGCCCCAGACATACATACGGCACTGGCAAAACTATTCACCCTCATCCTCAACACCGGATACTTCCCCCAAGTCTGGAACAAAGGCCTCATAAACCCTATCTAAAAGAATGGGGACCAATACGACCCCAACAACTACAGAGGCATCTGCATCAGCAGCACGCTGGGGAAACTGTTCAACAGCATCATCAATAACAGAATCCTCACCTTCCTCGCAGAACACGAGGTCCTCTGCAAGAGCCAAGCAGGGTTCATGACAAACCACCGCACCACAGACCATATCTACACCCTGCACAACATCATCAAGACCCACGTCCACAACTCCAGAAGAAGCAAGATATTCGCCTGCTTCGTAGACTTTAAGAAGTAAAGTGATTCAGTATGGCACCCGGGTCTGCTCCTGAAACTCCTAGAGAGTGGAATAGGAGGAAGAACGTATGACGTCATCAAGAGCTCCTACACCGGAAACCAGTGCTGTGTGAAGGTGAACAGGAAAAG
The DNA here is from genome assembly GCF_031893055.1 of Leptodactylus fuscus. NCBI lineage: Eukaryota > Metazoa > Chordata > Amphibia > Anura > Leptodactylidae > Leptodactylus > Leptodactylus fuscus. The sequence continues at coordinate 195,618,736 of NC_134267.1, forward strand.
GACAGCATACTTCCAACAGGCCCGAGGGGTCACTCAGGGCTGTAGACTGAGCCCAACGCTCTTCAACATCTACATCAATGAACTGGCTACAGCCCTGGAGGCCTCACCAACCCCAGGCCTCACCCTGAACGACCATAAGGTGAAGTTTCTGCTATACGCCGACGACCTCCTAGTCCTGTCCCCCACCGAGAAAGACCTCCAAGAAAGCCTGTCAGTGCTGGAAAAATTCAGCACCACATGGGCTCTACCCATCAACTAGAAGAAGACCAAAGTCATGGTATTTCAGAAGAAGGGCCACAACAAAGCCCCCACCCCACAATTCACACTGAACAGCTCCACACTGGAGAAAACCAACAGCTACACCTACCTGGGGCTGGAGCTCAGCCAATCAGGAAGCTTCAAAGCAGCAATAGAAACTCTGAAAGGAAAAGCCTGCAGAACCTTCTACGCCACTAGAAGATGGCTGTACCACCTCAAACCACCGGTGAGGGTCTGGCTGAAGATATTTGATGCAGTCATCGCTCCGATCCTTCTCTATGGCAGTGAGGTTTGGGGCCCAGCCACCTACCCAGACCAGTCAAAGTGGGATTCCAGCCCAACAGGGACCTTCCACCTGGAGTTCTGCAAGTACCTCCTCCATGTCCACCGCAGCACCTCCAACATGGGATGCCGGGCAGAGCTAGGCAGACTCCCCCTATGACTCACCATGCAGAAGAGGGCTCTATCATTCTGGACACACATACAGGGCAGCAGCCCTGGCTCTTACCACCACCAAGCCTGGATGAGCCACAGAGCCCTGATCAAATCCTATACCCCCCAACCGAGCATCAGCCATCTGCCAAGCCAAAACCCCCAACATGCCCTGAACAAGGCTCAAATGAAAGGAGTCATTGAGAGAGACAAAGAGCAGTACATCGAGGAATGGAGAAGCGCAATAAATAACTCCAAGAAACTCAATGTGTACCAGTCATTGCAAAAGGACTACACCATGGCCACCTACCTGGAGAGAATACCCCAACCCAAACACAGACAGACCCTGAGCCGGTACAGACTGAGTGCCCTCAACCTGGACATGGAGACGGGGCGACACAGGCAGACGTACAAGCAATGGGAGAACAGACTGTGCTAGCACTGTGACCAGGGGGCCCTAGAAGACGAGACCCACTTCCTGCTGCACTGCACCAAATACTCAGCTGTGATGGCCGTCTTCTTCCAAAGACTCTCTGCCCACATCCCAGACTTCACATCTACAGAGGAGAAGAGGAAACTCTACATCCTACTGGGAAAAGAGGAGTCCACTGTGGAGATCGCTGCCCAATATGTGTCCAGCTGTCACCAAACAAGAGGAAGATGAGACCCCACGGACTGTTATAGACTTCTGGAGAGAGCGTAACTCTGAACGCGGGACAGGGATTGGGAGGGTCTCAAAAAAGTAAAGAAGTTTAGGGAGGAGAGTAATTTTAACCGCCGTGATGTGGCCGATAAGAGAGATGAGGAGAGAACGCCATTTATCTAACAGGGCTCGTATGATCACAGGCAAGGGTAATTAGCTGAGTAGAGGGACGAATAGGAGGGCGAAAGCCCCAAGTAATGAAGAGAGTGAGTACGCCATTGGAAGTCGAAGTTAGATTTGAGTAGCTGTAAGGTCTCACCAGGGATATTGATGGGGAGAGCTTCCGTTTTAGTAGGATTAACCTTATAACTAGAGATGAGTGAACACCGTTCGATCGAATAGGTATTCGATGGAATATCAGGCCGTTCGAAGTATTCGTTCCCAAACGAATACCACGCACAATACGCAGTAAAAATTTGTTTCCCCTCCCACCTTCCCTGGCGCGTTTTTTGCACCAATAACTGCACAGGGGAGGTGGGACAGGAACTACGACAACGGAGGCAGTGAAAAAAAATTGAAAAAAACCCATTGGCTGACGAAAACATGTGACCTCCCATTTATAAGAACGGCCGTCGCCATATTCGCCAGATTTGCGGTCAGAGATAGGGAGAGAGAGAGATCTGCTGAGGGCTAGATAGGGTTTAGCTTCAGATAGGCAGGGAAAAACCGAAGAACAACAACAACAGCTTTTCTCAGAGCTATACACTGCAGGGACAGGAGTCCAGCTTTCCACGGATGGTGGAAAACAGGGATACAGAACAGTTACTTCTTGCTATATACATGCACACCAGCTTTTGTTAGGGGTGTTCCCACACAAAATAGCAGGAATCCACAGCAGTTATTTCTTGCTCTATACGTGACAAACAGCTTTTCTCTGGGGTGTATAGACCATAAAAAGGGCATTAGAATACCTCAAAAAATGCGTAAGGCTAGCGCAAGGGGACAAGGACGGGGGCGTGGAAATGCAGATGTGGAGCAAGGTTGCGCTCAACCAACAGTGTCTACTGTTCCTACTGCTCTGCGGCAGCAAGCATTGCGCTTCCCCATAGTCTCTGGCTTGATGGCCACATTAAGTAGGGTGCAGGGTACAACCCTAACCAGGCCCGAGCACCAGGAAGAGGTGTTACAATGGCTGGCGGACAATGCTTCCAGCACATTCTCCACCAGCCAGTCTCTACCTCAACTCCTCCTCCTACCCAACAGTCTCCTCCTCCTTCCTCACAACATGCCCAGTCTTCCCAGCAACCTAATCCCACCTTTCCCACCTCCCAGGAGCTGTTTTCGGGTCCATTCACTGTCCCTCTCTCTGTCCCACCACATCCTGAATCACCAGAACTAACAGATGAGTTGCTGTGTCCTGATGCACAAACAATGGGGCATCCGTTATCTCCTGTTGTTGTTGTTGACCAACAATCGGCCCTCAGTGACGATGAAGACGAGACACAGTTGCCATCAGGGCAGCCTGTTGCCATGTGCGGTGTGCAAGAGGAGGAGGAGGAGGAGGAGCCGTCAGAGGAATTGGAAGAGGAGGTGGTGAACGATGAGGACACTGACTCAACATGGACAGGGCGGATGTCAAGCGGGGAGAGCAGTGTAGATGTGGAGGGAAGTGCAGCACCAAAGAGGGTGGCTAGAGGTAGAGGCACGTCCAGAGGCAGAGGACAGCTGCTTCACTGAAGCCAGGCCACAGCCAGCAGGGCCCAAAATGTTCCCTCTTGTAGCCAGCCTAGAAAAACTCCCACATCGAGGCCACGGTCTTCGGTGGTGTGGAATTTTTTTAATGTATGTGTGGCAGACAAATATACTGCGGTTTGCACACTCTGCAACTCGAAACTGAGTAGGGGCTCTGAAAAGAGCAACCTTACAACGACTGGCATCTGCCGTCATTTGGAAGGCAAGCACTGGGCTCAGTGGCAGAGAGCAAACGCAGGACGATCGTCGTCCGGCGTTGTCGCCATTGCCTCTCCCACTGTTGCCAAGTGCTGGCGCTGCAGTCCAGACCAGCAGCTAGGAAACCTCCACATCTGCCTCCACCACTTTGGAGACTTCTCCCTCATCCTCCCCTTTTCCTGCCTCAGCTCCTTCTCCTGCCTTAGCTCCTTCTCCTGTACCTTCATGCGCCTCTTCACAGCAACCCACAGGCAAAAATACAGCGCTACCCACCCCCATGCACAAGCCTTAAACGCGCACATCTCCAAACTTCTGGCCCAGGAGATGTTACCGTTCCAGCTTGTGGAACCTCAGGCCTTCCGTGAACTGATGGCAAGTGCAGCACCTCGCTATGCCGTCCCTACTTCTCTCGCTGTGCCGTCCCTGCCTTGCACCAGCACGTGTCACGCAACATCAGGTGGGCCCTAAGTTCCGCAATTTGCACAAAGGTCCACTTGACCACCCACGCGTGGACAAGTGCATGCGGACAGGGACACTACATTTCACTGATGACACACTGGGTGAATGTATTTGAGGCTGGGACTGGGTCACAATCTGGGGCGGTCTACCTCATTTCCCAACATTCCTGGCAGGAACTCTGAACCACCACCCTCCTCCTCCTCCTCTTCTGCCTCCGCCATCACATCGACCCCAGCTACCTGCTGGAAATGCTGCAGCACTGGCGTGGGGAGACGTCAACAGGCAATGCTGAAGCTCATCTACTTGGGGGACAGACAGCACACTGCCTCCAAGTTGAGGGATGCCCTCCTTGATGAGACAGCAACATGGTTTTCGCCGCTGCACCTGGGCCCAGGCATGGTCGTGTGTGATAACGGCCGCAACCTGGTAGCGGTTCTGGAGCTTGCCAACCTCTGACACGTTCCATGCCTTGCCCATGTGTTCAATTTAGTGGTGCAATGTTTTTTAAAAACGTATCCAAATGTACCCGAGCTACTGGTGAAAGTACGGCGCTTGTGCGCCCACTTTCGCAAGTCCATAGTAGCCGCTGCTAGCCTCCGAAGCCTCCAGCAACGCCACCATCTGTCAGAACACCGGCTGATGTGCGACATCCCCACACGCTGGAACTCGACGTACCACATGCTGAGTAGAGTGTGTGAGCAGCAGAGACCCTTGATGGAGTACCATCTCCAAAACCCAAGGGTTCCTCAGAGTCAGCTCCCGCAGTTTCTGTACCATGAGTGGCCATGGATGGCAGACTTATGCGAGATCTTGCTTGTCTTTGAGGAGTCAACCATGAGGGTCAGCTGTGACAACGCACTTGTGAGTGTCACAATCCCGCTCCTGTGTGTGATGCGAGAATCCTAATCGCCATCAGGGATAACGTGTTGGAGGCTGAGGAGTCAGGCATAGGAGCACAACCATCCCAGCAGGATAGTCAGGCCACACTCCTGTCCGCTTCACAGCATATATTGAGGGAGGAGGAGGAGGAGGAGGATGACGAAGTGGCAGATCTCATTGTCACACAGGAGGCTAGCGGGGAAGTTCATTGTGTCCCATTGCCGCAGTGCGGTTGGGGCGAAATGGAGGAGGAAGGGGAGGAAATGGAGAGTGACCATTCAGGTGGGGGCAGCCAAGTGATGCCAAGTAACACTCTGGCACACATGGCTGAATACATGTTAGAGTGCTTTTCAACTGACAATCGTATTGTCAAAATCCTGGAGAGCAACGACTACTGGATTTTTGCAATCCTCGACCCCCGGTATAAAAATAATGTTTGTAATTTTATTCCGGTAGAGGGGAGGCCCAGTTGAATAAGTGATTGCCACAAGCAACTGGTGCATAATATTATGGAGATGTTTCCATCAACTCTCGTTGGCGGCACACAGGAGAGTTCCTCCAACAGGCAAACAACTGTCATCCGGTCCACACCCGGCAGGGGCACACTCTGTTGCAAGACTTATTCCTAGGTCTGGGACACGTTAATGGCCCCCCCTGGCCAAACCACCACCACTGAGGGGCCTAGTGTCACCAGGAGGGACAAGTATAGACGCCTGTTGCGGGAGTACCTGGCCGACACCAGCCCTGTCCTCTCCAATCCCTCTGCGCCCTATACTTATTGGGTATCCAAGTTGGATTTGTGGCTGGAACTTGCGCTGTACGCATTGGAGGTCCTTTCCTGCCCTGCCGCCAGCGTGCTTTCGGAAAGGGTCTTCAGCGCAGCCGGTGGCATAAATACAGATAAGCGCAGCCGGCTTTCAGCTGACAGTGCTGACCGGCTGACGCTGATAAAAATGAACAGTCACTGGATAGACCCATCATTTTCATCTCCACTGGTGTCAAGCACCCCGACATGAAGTTTCATCTGTGTGCTCACCCTCTACAATTCCTCCTCCTCCTCCACCAACAGCGTTGCACAATTGTGCTCCTACTAGGCTCAATCCACCCTGATTCCCCCCAACTCTGCTGGTTAGAGGCTCAATCCACCCTGATTCCTCCCAACTCGGCTGATTAGAGGCTCAACTCACTCCAAGGGCCAAAAACACTGCCGGTACAAGGCTCTACTCACTGCAAGGGCCAAAAACACTGCTTTTTAAAGGCTCTACTCACTCTAAGGGCCTAAAACTCTGCTGGTAAGAGGCTGAAGTCGCCTAAAGGGCCTCAATCTCTACTGGTAGCTCAGCTTAAGGGCCTGTAACTTAATTTGGAAAGGCTCACGTTAAGGGCCATAAAAGTGTATTTTGGAAGGTCTTACCACATCACACACACATCCACAATGACAGTTAAGGGTGGGGGCTTTTGGATTTCCCATTGCCTATTCCATCTGTGGTTGTCATGGGCAACGTGATTTAAAGGGGTGCTTGTTAATGTTTCTTTAGCTTAAATTTGGGTTTCTGTCCATCCATTTGGGGAAGAAAGAAGGTTTCCAGTATTTTCCCACTTTGATAGAGGTTTTTTTGAGTGTGGAAAGTGTGTAGTTGATAGGCTGTGATGGTTGGGTAAAACTGTGACTTGGGCTTGTTAGATGCCCCCGGACATGCTTCCCCTGCTGTCCCAGTTTGTTATGGTCTGGGGATCTCTGACCACGGACTGGCCCCGGACTGATAACTTCTCAGTACAGTACAGGAAAAACATATATAAAAATAAACAATAATAAGTATGAGCAGTTTGGACTTCTAGTGTGGATACTCCTACACCCTGTCTCGCACAACTAGAAGTAGCCGTGGGCCCGACTAACTTGCCTGAAGGGGCACGAGCACAGCCGGAGAAGTAGCTAACCTGCAAAGGGAAATAGAGCCCCTGTCTAGCTTCACGTTTACGAAGGAGAGGCAGATACAGAACAAGCCCCCCACAGATGTCCAGACGCGGACTAACGGTGAACGTGAGTAACGCAAAAGCATAGGGAGAAAATAAACGTGAAACACAGAATAACTGAACTAAGCAAGGGATAGGAAAAAACAGAACTGAGTATCACACACTATAAAAACCCCTACCAAAAAAATTCCAAACCTCCAAACAGAAAAAATACCTAGGGCTCGCTGCGCCCGGAACACTATGTCTGGATAGGAGCTCAATACTTAGCTAACAGTCTTGTGTGAACAGGAGCAAGAAACCGGATGGGCCGGGATGCAGATGGTAGCAGCTTCAGACAACAGACCATACTAGATCACAGGTACAGACGTTTAAGACCGGCATCAGAGAGCAAGTGCAACAGCCTTATATAGTAAGAGAAGGCCTCGCCCATGGCCTGTCAAGTATTCAGCACTGCAGAGAACTTAACCCCTTCAGAGGCCAAGACACACCAGGCACTGATCCATCAGGCCACTTACCACATGATCCACGCCCAAGTGCCAGAGCAGAAACAGCATGTCTGGTGTGAATATTCCCCTGCCGTGCATCAGGTGATTCACGCGCTGAATGCCGTCCGGACACTCTGCGCCTGAGCCGAACAGGCCGAGACTGCTGAGACCGGGTCATAACACAGTTGCATTGCAGAGGTGTTGTCATCATTTACTGAGGTGTTATAGTGGACCTGGTGACCCTCCTGAGTCGAATGGTGGGTTCCCCTGAAACAAAGCATTTTTCCCCATAGACTATAATAGGGTTTGATATTCGATCGAATAGTCGAATATTGAACGGCTATTCAAAACAAACAACGAATATCAAATATTTTACTGTTCGCTCATCTCTAATCACTATGCTAAACATCATATATTTTGGAGGGTCTGTGGAAGTGTGTACTCCTAGCCAAATACTACGATACCAAGTCACAATAGTTAATCGTATGGATATGCTGGCTTTTTGGGGGATTTTATTACAGCATGCCAATCTTTGTTTTTCTTTTTACAGAGGAACAAGATCATCCGACATGAGATGAAGAAACTTGTAAAGGAGGGGAGCAAGAAAGCAAAAGCATAAGTCTTTCTATTAATGGAAAGAATAAAACCATGATTTTTAGTTCCACCTGTGTCCATGTTTCTCTTCATGTTTATTCTTGAGATAAAATTTTCGCCTTTGTACAAATTCTCACCTTTTTATGGAAGCTGCCAAAATGGATGTGCAATACAGAGATTCTTTAATCGCTCCTCATTGCATCCGGTACATAGTATAGAAAATCAAAGTTTATGAAATTGCAGAGCACTTGGTTATTTAGTGGATTACCTTGGCTATACCCACTGTGGCAGAGGTAACTTGATAGCAGCAATAGCGAGGACCCAAACAGTCAAAGACAGGAACACGAAAGATGCAGGAAACAGGTTTATTTAGAAAATACAGAAACATAAATAAAATACAGCGGCTAACTAAGGGAGCGTTCACACTACTGTCTGTGTCCGACAGGTAGTGTCCGCTCCTAGTGTCCGTTCAAAATCTGGCACGGACATTAGGAGCGGACACTAGCTGTGTCCGTGACACCTGTCTTTTATTTAAATGGCGATCGGGTGCGTTCTTTGGCACTCCGTGCCCTTCCTTCCCTGTCCGGATGTAAAGATGTCCGACTTCTCAAGCAGACAGAAGAACCCTACATGTTGGGTTTTTCTGTCCGCTTGAGAAGTCGGACATCTTTACAGTGATCAAAGCAATAGCAATTCCCCAAAAAGGTATAACTAAAAATACACTTGGTCCCGCAAAAAAAGACTCCCTATACATCCCCTTACATGGAAGTATCAAAAAAAAGTTACTGGTGTCAGAATATGACAACTTTTAGGGAAAAAAAAATTGGCATGGGTTGAAATGTAAATATCATAGATTGTAAGCTCTTGTGAGCAGGGCTCTCAGTCCCATTGTGTGAAATGACTTTCTTTGTAATGTATCTTTCTGTCTGTATTTGAACCCTACAAATTGTACAGCGCTGCGGAATATGTTGGCGCTATATAAATAAAATTTATTACCGTGTTTCCCCGAAAATAGGACGTACCCCGAAAGTAAGGCATGGCAGACATTTTGCTGCCTTGCCTAATATAAGGCGTAGTGAATAGAAATGAATGGAAGTAGCCGGCAGGCGGGGGGTTAATCGGTGTGCCGGGCGCTTCCATTCATTTCTATGGGAGCGTGTGAGGGCACCGACCGGAGGAATGAGCGCTGGATGTCTGCTGACACCAGTAGACACCAGGCGGCTATGGCGGCCGCCCGACTCCCGGGTGGCCGGCATAGTTATACACCCGGCAGCCTGCAAAAGAAATGATGATTTTTTTTGCAATGCAAAGCAATTGCAAAGGTCTGATCACTAATGCATTGCATTGCATTAGTGATCAGACCTTTGCAATTGCATTGCAAAAAATCGTCATTTCTTTTGAAGGCAGGTTGCCTGTCTGTAATGTATTACAGGGGGTTAATAAATGCAAAAAAAGAAGAAAAAAAAAAAAAATTATATATATATATATATATATATATATATATATATATATATATATAAAGTATTAAAAATTCAAATCAACCCATTTCCCTAGAACACATATAAAAGTATGTAAATACTGTGAAACACATACCGTACATGTTAGGTATCCCTGTGTCCAAAATCGCCTGCTCTACAAATCTATACAAATATTTTTATACTGTACAGTATTTAATAAATGTTAATTTTTATATTTAGCAATATATGTGAATTCTTCTTTGAAAAAAATAAGACACCCCCTGAAAATAAGACATGGCACATCTTTGGGAGCAAAAATTAATATAAGACACCGTCTTATTTTCGGGGAAACAGGGTATTATAAATAATACCATATGAATTAGGCATCCTTGGAATCATACCGAAACATAGAATACAGATGACATGTCATTTTGGCTGCACAGTGAACGCTGTAAAATCGAAACCCGTAAGAAAATCGTACAAATGCACTTTTTCTTCAAATCTACCCCATTCTGAATTTTTTTTCCAGCTTTCTAGTACATGCTACAGAATATTAATGGTAATATCATGAAGAAGAATTTGTCCCACAAACATTAATCCCTCATATGGCTCAGAGAGCGGAAAAATAAAGTTATAAGGTTTGGAGGGGGGTCAAAAAATGCCTGTGGTGGGAAGGGGTTAAAATGAGACATACTAAAAATCATGAAGAAAAAGAATGAACAATGTTATAAATTTTTATAATTATTAAGACGAGTATAATGAGTTTCTTGTGTTTTGGAGCCATATAATAAAGAGGTTATATATATATAGTTTCTATTGAAATGAACTCACATTCTACATCTACAGACATATAGTCAATTCCCTGTGCTTCTTAGGTATGGAATGAGCAGGTTATATGTGTAGTTGGCAGTGGAATCAATACATAATTTACATATAATTTACATATACAGCCATGTAGTAAATTCCCTCTGATTCCTAACTATGGAATGAACAGGTTACATGTATCATTTATTGGGAAATAGTCACAAATTGCAGATATAGAGTCATGTAGTAAATTCTGTGTACTTCCCAGATATGGGAACAGAGTTATCTGTTCATTCCACAATAAACTACACATGGTATCTGTTCAGTCATATGTGTTCAGTCAACTACTATCTACACATATAACATTTCATTCCACATCTATGAAGCACAGTGAATTTACTACATGCTTAGGGCTCGTTCACATCTGCGTCCGGGACTCCGTTATGCAGGTTTCCATTTCCTGCACAAAACAGGGCAGGAGAAAACTGCAGGCATAATTCAAACCCATTCATTTGAATGGGTTTGAAAAGTGTCCGGCCGTGAGCGCCGGTGAGCGTTTTATGCGGTGAGCGAAACCGGACACATGCAGTACTCTGTGTCCAGTTTTTAAAAGATGGTTTCGCCGCAGAGAGCATAAAACTCTCACCGCACGTGGAGAATGTGCCATTAGTGAAGTTGGTAAAGAGAGATCTTAAAAATAGTAGATTTGGTCCACCTGCCTAATGTGTCTTTAGAGGATTTCTTCCCCTTCCTTGCACTTGAAAAGAATACATATACATTTCCCTGCTTTCTGAAATCTGGTTCTATCCAGATAAGTCAGAATAGTTCTTTTGACATCTAGGGTGTGGAAATATATCTTCTTCCGTCTTACCCTTCGTTCACATCTGTGTTTGGTAAACTGTTCGGGGAGTCCGCATGGGGACCCCCCGAACGGGCTACCAAATGCACTGGCAGGCGGTGTGCAGTGAAAGCACACAGACCCCATAGACTATAATGGGATAGACTATAATGGGGTTTGTGTGCTCTCCCTGTGCTGTCCGCACAATCATACGGACATGAAAGTGATCGTGATCTACTTTCCTATCTGCATGTTCCATGCGGGCAGCACAAGGAGAGCACACGGACCCCATTATAGTCTATCCCATTATAGTCTATGGGGTCCATGTGCTTTCACTGCACACCACCTGCCAGTGCGTTTGGTAGTCCGTTCGGAGTTTCCCATGCAGAACCCCCCGACGGATTAACAACGCAGATGTGAATGAGGCCTTAGGATGAAGACAGTAAACTGGTAAGAAGGATTCTTCAGTAATATTTTGAAAAGGACTTTTAGTAGAGATGAGCGAATAGTATTAGAAACTAGAGTTTCAAATACCTCGCTCCCATAGGAATGCATGGGACCGGCCGTACAGCAAGGGGTTAAGTGCCGGCCAGCGAAACTGTAGTTTCTAATACTATTCGCTCATCTCTAACCTTTAGGTATTAAGTTTGGCAGCGTTCTCAAGAGGACTCCATTGGGTAGAAATCTCAAATACAGGCTTCTGGAGTATAAGGCCTGTAGTTCTCCCAGCCTTTTAGCAGATGTAATGGCGACTAAGAAAACCACTTTGCAGGATAGCTGTTTTATATCTATTTCCTGGAACGGCTCCAATGGATGGGATGTAAAGAGCATTGAAAACAACAAACATGTCCCAAAAAAGCACAGGAGGTTTTACCTCCAGTCTCAGGTTCCTAATTGCTTTGAAAAATCTTGATATTAAAGGAAAACCAGAGAATTTACCATCAGTCACGGCATTAATGGCGGTCATACGTACTTTGAGAGTTAAATAGGATTTTGCTGAGCCAGGAAGAGAATTTAGACCAATTTTTCCTAAGTCTCACAGGCTGCCAATAGAGTATTAATAGCTGATGTAGATAACACTATTCTTCTGTCTCAGTCCTTCACATTCCAAGCTGAAAGATGGAGTTTGCTCAACTCTGGTATTCAGAGATCCTTTTATATACAGAGCTTTTAAGTCCAGCAGGGAAGGTTCTGCTGGTTGGAGAATCTCCATGCATTCTGTCATCAGTAACCTGCTTTGTGTCCCACCCTGCTTGGTCTAATAATAGGCTGTCTAAAATAGGTTGTCTGTCTGAATTAGGACTAATTTGTCCTGAATTGATGGTTTGAAATGCAGATGTGCCAACCTGACAGCTTTCATCTCCTGAAAATTTGAGGAATGGAGCCCATCTAATTTGTCCCATAGTCCTTGAACCCAAGAAGTTTGCAGCTGAGCACCCCAACCTCTCATGGAGGCTGGAGAGAAGGAGTTCTTATACCATTCATTATGCTAATTACCTGTCTCATTGTTACGTTGGTGGGCCGGTCCTGGGAAAAGTTAAGGACGGGGATAAAGACCCTTCTATGCTGCCTCATGACTGGAATATATTCCAGTATAAACTATATGAATAGTCTCATCATTTTATGTCTCCAAAGTACAAGAAAAAAAAAATTCATTACACTTGTCATAATAATTATTGCTGATATATTTAATTATATAATTATATAATTAATCATGCTGCACATGAGATTCCCCCGCGTATGACATGCACCCCATAAGCTACATCTACTTATATAGGAAAGCACATCTTCAGAACTAGCACTAATTTAAGTCATTAACTAATTAATCTACAAACTGTGACACATGAGGAGACAGGCAGTGTGGATCCTAGTAAACACTTGGCCTAGAGAGCCCTGTACTGCCTAAGGAGAGGGCTCTGGACTCCTTGGCTTAAGGGGTTAATTTGCCCAGTGACAGGGGACGTAGTGTTTCTCTGCCTGGAGATAAGTGACGTGTTTTGTTTACATAAGGAGGGGTTATATGGGCTATATAATAAGGGGCACGTAGGGGGGTGTCTTACCTTCTGCAAAAATCGTGGTGAGAGGAACACCCTCCCACCCTGCCCTCTTGGTTTTTGCTGCCCATGGTCTGGTTGGTGTTTTGGCTTTCTCTCTTTGTTTTTCAGGAATTCGTTGTCACAGCTTGGCGGGAGTCCATGCCAGGATATACGTGTAAAGTATTAGACCTACATGCCCGCTGTCCCACAGCGGGGCGTCCGGGAGGAAGAGAAGTGCAGGAAGTTGGGCATGGACATGCTTAAATTGATTGTTTACATGTTTGTTCGTGTATTGGTAAATAAAGCTGTGGCCTACCCCACAATTCCATAAAAGCTGGTGATTCCTGGTATTTTCTTTAAAGGGGTTTTTCTCTTCATAGCAACGTAGTCACCTAATTTGGTTATAACATTAATGGGTCCAAGGAGTCAGAAACAGCAATAAAATCAGTGAGGATCAAAAGACTGATACTAGAGCAGATAAGACATGGAAGTGCAAAAATACAGCCTGGATTAATTGCTGGAATATAGGTCAGAGATCAGGCAGAGGTAAAATAGTGGTTCATATACCATTCAATGTTACAGCAGATGCATGAAGGGAGATACAGACAGCAGCAAGCAGAGGTGGGGTGGATACAATAGAAGATTCATATACCTGTATGAAGAGAGGGAGAATGAAGGTCATAATCATGCCATGTATAAGTGCACTTTGGTTAGTCTGCACTTCGGTTAAGATGCAATTTGGTTAAGATGCATGCACATTACAATTTAATAGTCATAGCTGAAAATTCATAAGCAGCTGTTAATTGTCATTATTACATTATACCTGGGGTCTGACCAGTGACAGAATTGCTGCTGGACAGGGCCATGTCCCTCGATTAGAAACTATCAATATGTCAATTGCTGCTTGAGAAGTTTACTTTCTATTAGTTTGTCCCTTCTCGGGCCCTGTGGCCAGGCTCTGCTGTAGTGTGTGAGCTAAATGTTCCAAATAAACCTACATGGAAAGCTGAAGAGAATCTTGTGAAAGCTGATCTTTCAAGTCTAAGTGAGAAATACTCATCTCTCAAACTACCATTGAAGTACTGCCACTAGAAGGAGCACTAGAGCAACTTTGTACAATTTATGAGATGTATTCATTGTAATGCCAAGAGTATGTTAGCATCTTGAAGACATTTAATACACAGGGCACAGAAGAATTGCAAAGCTTCTATCATCTGAGGGTAAGTTCAGACGGATGCGGCCTCAAAATCCTGACCAAAAAGACAGCTCCTATTGAAATCAATGGGAGCCGCTCAGGAGTTCTTCCCAGGAGTCGGCTTGCTCCGGATCCCGGGAAAAGAAGCGAGGTACTCATTCTTCAGCCGTTTCGCCTCGCGATTCGGCCTGAAGACACACCCTCCTCCGGACTAGGCCCATTCATTGGGCCTAATCCAGAGCGGAGTGCACGGCTGGATGCCGATGCAGTGCACTGGCTTTCAGTTGTGGCTACCCGTCTTCGCTTAGCGGTCTCCGCATCAGGATCCTGTCCAAAAAACCCCATCTGAACTTATCCTTAACTTGCAATGAGACAGCTCAGTCCACAAAATTAAGTCTAAAATAGAGGCAAAAATCACTCAACTACTGAAAACATTATCTCGCATTTCGCCAGGCTCTCTAAACGATCATCTAAGACACAACCATGAAAAGATTCCATCATCAGTAAACAGAATACAAGAGCACATATGGAAGCCCAAGGCTACTAAGGTACAAGATTTATTTGTGCAAAGGAAAACAGAAGCCAATTTGCCCCTGTAGGATTCCATGGCTGCAAGTGCCCATCAACCTTATCTCATACTAGCAGTACCCGCGACTTCGTTCGCGGAACCCTGACCCCCTGCGTGATCCACCTGTAGCGCCGCACAGGCTTCTTCCTTTGCCTTGTGTCCACAGCGGCTCCCTTTTCCTCATCTCCCCCCTGGCGCCCGCCATCCCCCTTTATTCCTACCCACTCCCTCATGTGCTCGCTTCTTTCTCCTACCCCGTGCTCCTTTTCCCCCCTAGCCCCGTGTCCCCTCCCCCCCAACCCCATGCCCCCTTCCCCCGTGTTACCTACCCTCTGCCCCCCTTTTTCCCACCACCACATGCCCCCTTCTCTGTCTTACCTACCCAGTGACCCCTTCCCCCCCACCCCTAGACCCTGTGTCACCTTTCCCCCCACCAACCTGTGCCCACGGCCTCACCAAACCCCGGGCTCCCCGTGCACCGATGTTACAGAGGTGCCTATGAGGGGCCCCCCTCCCGCGGCAAGCCATGTGCCCCATTCCATCTGTGGGCGCTGTGGCGGCCCTGTCCCCGTCCACCTTCCAGGGGCCCCTGGGTTTACCTGCCCAGCCCCCCCCCCCATTCCCGCGTCCCCCACTGGACCGGCAACCTCCTCACTCCCAACACCCCACCTCTTTCCCTTCTCAAAGTCCCCTAACTCGCCTGTCGTCACAACCCTTCTCCTGCGGCCGAATGACACTGTAGATAGCCCTGAGCAGACATCAGCGACATCCCTGACGGACATGCAGAGTCCAGAGGCCGCAGCCGCCACGGGACAGCAGGCCGTTCCAGAACGCGGTGCAGGTGACCCCCTGTCCGGCCACGGCAGAACACCGCGGTCCTGTGGTAAGCCCACAAAGCTGCCCCAGAGTATGGGCGCTGGTTCAGGACACTGTGGACCTCTGAGAGCCGCCATGTTCTTGTGGACGCCGGTCGGCCGATAGCTCCGCCCACATAGAGAAGCGGCACCCATCCAGGTGAGCTGCTGATGGGGCTGGGATGACATCCCAGGTCCTACAGCGCCCCAGGTCCTGCAGCGAATTCAAAAGTGAAAAGCACCGGTCACGGAAGTGAATTGCGGTGGTGTACGGGAATTCCATGTACCCTACCGTTCAATCCAGGACCCAAGGTATGTATGTGCGCAATTTCAGCCAAATCCGTTCGCCCGTCTAGGTGTCATTACGTCCCCTTTCCAACCCCCCTCCCCTACTCTCCCCCTGGCCCCTTTGCACCTACCCCGCAACCCGGCCTCGGCCTACTCCCCTGCCTGGGGTTAGGGGCTAGGCCCGAGAGGGCAATAGGGAGTTTGTGGCTTGCTATGTGTGTGGGATTGCAGAGCTGGTGGTATGAGTTGTGGATTTGTGGGGGTCCTGGCTAAAACGTATGCCTATCGTTCAATCCTGCCTAGGAACTATGTTTGTTAAAAATTTGAGCCAAATCAGTTTAGCGGTTTTTGCGTGATTGAGGAACAAACATCCAAACACACAAACATTCAAACATCCAATCACACATACTTTCACAGGATTCCTTCCTGAATATGTAAATATTTTTCCAGATGTCGTCATTACATAAAAGGAATTATTATTAATGGTGTTATGCTGTAATCCAGTAGTAAACATATTTCCTACTTTTAATATATTTAGTCTGGTAATTCATAATAAACTGCTACTTGTCATTATGACATAGTTGTAGTTTTGACAGCATATAGAATGATGATGTCACAATGATGTTCTGGGATAAACAGGCTGCACAGAGTTCTAAGAACTTTGAGAGTGAATTGAAAGCAATACAGAGATGGCAGGTATGTGCTACAACAGATTTTAGGAGTCACGTTTTTGCTGTAACCAATATTTTTAGGGATCTGTCCTTAAGAGATGTTCTGCTTCCTTCTTCTAACCCCTGCAGAGGCCTAAAATATCAATATCTGCATACTAATGGGGGACCTGAACAGAGACTCTCTGCTGGATCCCCAGCCAAATGGACAGCTGGATATGCAGTGCTTGTAAGGTTAAGTCTCTGAAGAGGTTTACAAGAATGATCAGAACACCCCTTCAAATGGGGATTTCCAAGGCCAGGGTCATACACAGATAGCATAGGCCCCCATATCAAAACTTTCTACGTACACAAAATTGTGCACCCCCATTTAAAAAGATTCCTCACTGTGCATTCTTCCTAAAATGTCCCCACTGTGGCTCTCATTATAGCAAACAACCGTCACTGTGCCCCATGTTTGCTTAAGTAAAAAAGAATCCCCGGCATCCCAGAATAGAATGATCATCTCTAATCATTCCAACCATGGTCGGGCTCACCTCCCAACATCCCAACTTGTGGCCGGACTCCTGAGAAACATTGTGGGCATTGTGATGAGTTTTGGTTGGAACTTTTGTGTGGCCCAGGCTGTTAATTGATTTCCACTATTCAGTGACAGCCTCAGGTCACGAGTTTGCATACAACTCAATATATTCATCTGGACTGGGGCTGTAGTTGAGTAGTTAAAATCAATGTGAAGCGCAACAAAAAGTCACAGTGTAGTCCTGACCTCAAAAACAACAGTGATCCCATGTGAGGGCTTATAGACCTCTGGCCTCTGCAGTACCTCTAAACTGCCAGTAGATGGTGAAAAAGAACCTTGAATAGAATAACACTGAATTTCATGAAGATTTTTCTAATCTAATTTCTTTCTTATACAGACATTACTGTACTGGTGATGATTATGTTGGCCTGCATTTACAATGCAATTATGTCATATGCTATCATCATGCGTTTCATCTGGTAAGTTCTTAACAACACTTGTTACATGACAATAGAAATATGACTTGTTTAAGCCTACTTATCACTGGTTCTCTTTAAAGGGGTTGTCCGGGATAATATTGAATTCATAGACTAATTTAAACACCCTCCCCCACCTACTTTCTAATATGCGTCATTTAACAAAAATGTATATTTACCCATATAACCGCCCCAGCAACATTTTCGGGTTATCCAGTGACATTCCGTTTCCCCATTTCAGAAAACATCACCAATCTACCCTCCCCCAGCCCATCATACTTACCTGTTTTCCTTCTAGGCTTCCTTCTATGGGACTCCTTCTCCTCTTCCTTGACTCTGCTGGCGTGCGCGCAATAGTCGCAGCGATGCTGCTCTGTGCTTTGCAGCTGGCTATCCATCTCTATTGCACAGGTGTGGGAACTCTAGTATCTCATGCCTGCGCAGTAGAGGTGAATCGCCAGCTGCAGCGCCAGGACTATTCTGTGCACAGAGTCAAATTTTTTTGTCTGTCTCTGACTGTCTGGGTCCGGTGCGGCTACCGCTGAGCCTATCCTCCACACAATAGATATAACCTATATTACCTTTCAGTGACCTAATTCCTGTAAAGAATTCACATTCTTGGATTGCATTATCCCCATATATTTCTTGCCCAAATTCTTAAAGTAGTTTTCCAATGAAATCCCTGCCATTCATTTCAGTTGGAAACCAACTCTCCAACTGGTAATAGTGTCAAGACCTGAATCACCAGATGACAAGAAGTAAAAACATAAGAAATAAAACATTGTCATGGGACAACCAATGCATGTCCTGTCTAGATTGAATACATAATTGCTTTTCCTTTTTATTTTATAGCAAGAGATGTAAAAATAAAGAACATCAGGATGTAGAGCTGTTGGGCGTCATTGTCCATAATCTAGGTAATAACTTCATTACTATACAGGGCTTTACAGTTATCTACCAGCTATTATGTATGTGGCTTTTCTGACACAGAGCTCCAAACCCTCTCCAAAACACATTTTAAGCCTGTATTTACTATTTTTTATCCATATGAGCTCTAGGTAGAGGGGCAGTGGCGTAACTACCGTGGTAGCAGCAGTAGCAGCTTCCACAGGGCCCGGGCCATTAGGGGGCCCGGTGACAGCCGCTACCGCTGCGGTTTTTTTTCAATAGGCAGTTACGGGCCCTATTCACTTGCCGATCCTGGCTGGGCCGGGATCGGCAAGTGACACCGCGGGCCCCACAAGGGCTATCATTATACTCGGGGGTCTTTGCAGACCCCCGAGTATAATGACCGGCGGACCGGAGAGGTAAGGGAACATAAAAAACTGTTACTTACCTCTCCGCGATCCTGCCAGGCCTCCGTCCTACTGCTGTCTGACGTCTCTGACGTCACATGAACCCGGCATGCCTCCCGGGTCATGTGACGTCCGACGTCATTAACGAAGGACGCGAGAGGAGGACAGCACAGCACAGGAGCCGGGGAACAGGTAAGAAGCAACAGTGTTTTTTTTAATTTTTTTTATGTTTTTATTTCCCGAGTCTCCGATTATTATACTCTGGGGTCTGAAAAGACCCCAGAGTATAATAATTGTTTATGGGTGTCCACAGAGGAACATAATACTGTGTACAGGGGACACTATTGGGGTTAATACTGTGTGTGCAGGGGACACTATTGGGGTTAATACTGTGTGTGCAGGGGACACTATTGGGGTTAATACTGTGTGTGCAGGGGACACTATTGGGGTTAATACTGTGTGTACAGGGGACACTATTGGGGTTAATACTGTGTGTACAGGGGACACTATTGGGGTTAATACTGTGTGTACAGGGGACACTATTGGGGTTAATACTGTGTGTGCAGGGGACACTATTGGGGTTAATACTGTGTGCCGGGGCAAGTAAGGGACATAATAGAGTGCGGAGGAGGGGGGTCGGTCGAGGTCTTCGGCGTCAGTTGGGATGGGGGGGCGGCCCATGTCAAAAGTTCGCCACGGGGCCCCGCCATTCCTAGTTACGCCACTGTAGAGGGGACTACAGTCCTATTGGTAGAGCTGGTCGGGGTCTGCTAAACTAAAGCAGCTTTGCCATGTAGAGGGCTTCAGGTCTAACATTGACGGCCTATCCTTAGGATTAGATCTGCCGCTCTCATGGATAAGTGAATAACCCCTTTAAGCACTGTGTATTCTATAAAAAGAGAAGCCATATATATGCATATATGTGTGTGTGTGTATATCACACTATTCACATCATCATTTCTTTTCCTTCTTAACAGAGCCTTCTTTCAACACAAATTTGGAAAGAATAGAAACATGGACATCATCAGTCATGTAAGACCAGCGACGACCAGGGAGGATCCACATCAAATCAACAAAGAGTGTAAAACAACTTTTATTTCCATCAGTTACATCATTTCCGGACTAGCGTGTCCCTTCCTCATGGCATGAAAGAAAAACCAAACACCAACACTTATAAAACACGCCTGAGTAACTAATCTCCACCTCAGAGGGCAAGTTCACACAGGGTTTTTTGGTCAGGGTTTTGAGGCCGTATTCGCCTGAAAACCCTGACCAAAAAGACGGCTCCCATTGAAATCAATGGGAGCGGCTCAGGACTTTTTTCCGGGAGCCGTTTCTTCCGGCTCCCGGAAAAAAGAAGAGAGGTGCTTATTCTTCAGGCCGTTTCGCCTCACGGTTTGGCCTGAAGACACACCCTCCTCCGGACTATTCCCATTCATTGGGCCTAATCCGGAGCAGAATGCGCGGCTGAATGCTGGTGCAGTGCACCGGTTTTCAGTCGCGGCTAACCGATATTTGGATCGGAACCTGAGTCGGCCTCCGCTTCAGGTTCCGATCCAAAGAACCCCGTGTGAACTTACCCTCTGATAGCTTAATTCATACTGAATATCTTAAACTATAATCATTAATATACATATAAATTTAATAGGATTTAGATTAAAAATAGATTTTCTATTATCTATTTTTAATCTTAATACTATTAAATTCATATGTACATTAATGTTATCGTTTAAGATATTTAATCTTAATTAAGCTATTAGAGGGTAAGTTCACACGAGGTTTTTTTGGATCAGAACCTGAGGCGGAGGCCGACTCAGGTTCCGATCCAAAAACCGGGTAGCCGCAACTGAAAGCCGATGTCCTGCACCAGCATTCAGCCGTGCATTCTGCTCCGGATTAGACCCAATGAATGGGTCTAGTCCAAAGGAGGGTGTGTCTTCAGGCCAAACCGTGAGGCGAAACGACCTGAAGAATGAGCACCTCGCTTCTTTTTTCCGGGAGCCGGAAGAAAGGGTTCCTGGAAAGAAGTACTGAGCGTCTCCTTTTGTTTTCAATGGGAGCCATCTTTTTGGTCAGGGTTTTGAGGAGAATACGGCCTCAAAACCCTGACTAAAAAAACCCGTCTGAACTTACCCTCAGAGGTGGAGTTTATTTACTTAGGTGTGTTGGTGGTTTTTCTTTCATGCCATGAGGAAGGAACACGCTAGTCCCGAAACGCATAGCTTCATCATGAAGTAACTTGACTCCTATTCTTTGTTGATTTGATGTGGATCCTCCCTGGTCGACCCCCTGATGAAGGCTTATCGAACTTCCTAGCCTGCCCCTACAGACTCTGCCACCGCCACTCACCTTATCATTGAGACTGCGGGGATTAAGTGAACCTAAAAAGAATGGAAACCTTCCCCCAGCAAAACCCAAGGCAAATAAATAAATACACAGACTACAATAAACTTTTTGTGTGGGTGCAGGTCGGCCACAGCTTGTTTATTTATAAAACAGTTAAGTATGAAAACGTTAAGTTGCCATTTCCATGGCAACGAAGATGTAAACATTAACAGTAGTAAACACAATAAACTCAGGAAAGGGTAACCTGGCCCCCTCCCGCGGAGGAGCAGCATCTCCCAGCTACCCTACTTCCTATGCATAACCGCCACGGAGGGACCCGAGTGCCTACACCAGGTGCCGACCCCCACCCAACAAAAACAGGGCCTGCTCAATGCCGTCCTGCAATCCCGACAGGTAAATATTGAGGCCAATATCATTAAGGTGAACACCGTCCTCCCGGAGGAGGCGACCATTGTCGCCCTCCAACTGACGGTGCCAGATTACAACACCTACACGGGAACGAACGAAGCGCGCCATGCGAGCGTTCACAGACCGTCTGCAGCGCTCAGCGGACTCGGGATCTCTGGAACCATGTCAGCAGACTCTGGGAACAATCTCGGACTAAACTAGAACCATTTCCGAGAAAAACCCAGGATTACGTTCCAAACCTGACCGCATGACAGCCAAAAGCTTGGCCATGCGGACAAAACAGAGGTCATTTCCACCGGCATGGATGACCAGGATGTCCGGGCCGTTGGCACTGCGGCTAAAATCCACCGCCTCAGAAAGAACCTGCGACCACCTCATACACGAATACCCCTTGTGGTAAAGTGTACGCTAAGGTGGTGGACGGAGTGTATATCTTGCCTGGTTTCCTCAGCCAGGCGAGATAAAGGAAAGCCAGAGCAATAATGTTCTAGCAGAGCATAGTCTGCTAGAGCTCTTGTTCCATATTATGGGCTGGCTTTTCTGGACTGGAGGGCAGGTTGGTAGTGGGAGCCTTCCAGTCCACACCCTTACTCCACCACGGGTTTTGTCCTGAGTCTGGGGCATTCACAGGTGAGGCTTCCTTAGGGCTAGTAGTAGAGGGATGCAAGGTCCAATAAGATGGAACAATGTGGTCGTAGGGTCCCAACCCAATATACAATATTAAATGGAACAACACACTTCAAATGTGCGAAGAAACGTAAATTTATTCTGTAGAGCAGAGTTAAACTTTTTCGGCACCTCAGTGCCTTCATCAGACTCTACACATTAAACAGAAAAAGAAAAAGAAAATACCAAACATGGTCATTAAATTAACGCATATGTACAAACATGTATACAATTATAATAAATGGTGCCATTAACGAAAAATGCAGGTATAGACCCGACTCTCAATCCAGATGGAATCAATTTGTCTTGAGTGGTGATGAGATTGAAACGAACACAACAAGTGAAAAAGCTTGAATAGAAGCAGGTAGGAGAACCAGGTGGTACTATATCTTGTGAATATAATAAGGAAGACGTCAGGATGTTAAAACCAAGAATATTGTATATATATATATACATAACACACACATATATCTATACACAAAGGGATAGGAAAATCCCCAATTAGCAAATGGCAGTAGAGAGGAAAACTATCAAGAAAGCAACAGTCAACCATATATTAAGCATGTACTAGACATATACCTTCCAATTGTATAAAGAACAACTTATGGTATTCCTGGATGTGTACACAAGGATCCCTATAAAATAAAAACATGTCAGTGAGACATTTTCATATAGTGTACACCCCATCTGTACAGTCATAATGAAAAGCCCAGATGTAATATAACCAAATGTACAGCGGTTACATTGCTCATGTACATATACTCTCGGCAATCACAGGAATATCCACATGTAAACAGAAGCTCGTTGTCCAGGTAGTCACTTACCTCCGCTCAATAGCCCGCAGGGTCCGCTGTAAATAGGTACTCGTAATATAATTGCAGTAGCAATAGCACGCCAAAAAGATTGCCGTCCGGCGATAAGTAAGTGGCGTCTGTTAGTGATCAAACATAGCCGGCAATAAAAAGAAGACGCCGGCCAGTCCGTGCGTGTGGTACGCGCATGCCCATTACGGGCCGGAGGCTCGACGTCGTACGTCATCGCGCCAGAGGCCTGCGTGTCATGTCATGACGCGCATGCAAAGTGTAGAAGATACGTGTTATTGGGACAGTGTGAGGCTATGTCTACGTATCGTAGGAGCTACAGAAAGATGTGATAAAGACCCTATATTGCTATAGCGAAAAATGGATATATATGAAAGAATGAATGTATATAAAGTATCCAATTAGTTATATAAAGATGAAACCAAAAACAGACATGGGAAAAATGATTGCAAACGGGACTAGAAATAAACCTCTGGTTAATTGAAACTATAATAAATGGAGGATGAAAAATAAAAATCCAAATAAAAATAAATATAAAAAATAAAAATAAAAATTAAAATAGAAATAAGAGTAGGGGATTGAGAAACTAAAAAGTGAAAAACAAAGTAAAAAACTAAAAACAAAAAATCAAAAAAATCAACATAAAAATGGAAAAAAACAGTCAAAAAAGCAAAAATAAAAGAAAAGAAAAATGGAAATAATAATGAAAATTAAAAAATATGGAAAAATTGAAAAAAATAAATATAAAAATTAAAAAAATAAAAATAGAAAATAAAAAAGTAAAAATAAAAAATATATGTATAAATTATGAAAGGATACTGAAAAACAAGCGGACCCTGGAGGCAGAGCAGCAACAAGTATGACATGTCAAATCACACAAATCAAACAAACGCATTAATATCATATTCTCGGTTTAACCCTTTAGGTTCGAGGGTCTGGAGTCTATGAATCCAGTACGCCTCTCGCCTTTTCAGGGTCAAAATCCAATTACCTCCCCTTCTTGGGGTCTCAACATGTTTCAACACTTGAAAACGAAGTTGTGAAATACTATGGTTTTTCTCTTCGAAATGCGCTGGTATGGGAAGAAAAAGATTTTTGCACCGTATGTTGGACTTATGTTGTTTAATGCGGTCTCGGATACGTTGGGTGGTTTCCCCAACGTACCCGAGACCGCAAGGGCATTTAATAAAATATACAACAAAGTTTGAATCACAAGTGAAGAAATCATGAATAGGGATCACTTGGCCGCTCAGGGGGTGATAGATTTTATCTCCCTTTTGTACGTTTGAACATTGGTGGCAGTGTAAGCATGGAAATGTGCCTTTCCGTTGAGTATCAAGAAATGTTTGTCGGGGTGATTTTTTATCAGAACCAATATCAGCCCTCACCAAACGATCCCTCAGATTTTGTGGTCTCCTGAAACATGGTTGAAATGGTTGCTGGAATTCTTCAACTTGGGGGTAGTCTTTGCCCAGTAGGGACCAATGCCTCCTGATGATGTTATGTACTTTGTGTACAAGTGGATGATAATGATGTACAAAGGGAATTCTACTGGTTGTTGTCTTATGTTGTTGTCTGATGGAAGTAGTAGAGACGGTATCCTGGAGTGCTCTATGTAGAACCTTGTTAGGATACCCCCGTTGTGTGAATTTGTTGAGCATTTCGGTATACCGAACCTGTCTTGTACTATGGTCTTCAACAATGCGTTTGACCCTAGTCAATTGGGACTTGGGTAGTGCTCGTTTAAGGGCGGGGGGATGGCAGCTCGAAAAATGTAGCAGACTATTACGATCTGTTGTTTTAGTATACAGATCTGGTTGTAGTCTACCTGTGTCCTTCAGGGTCACCCTAGTGTCCAGATAATGGATGGACTTGAGATCATAGCTCAATGTAAACTGGAGTTCCGGCCATACATGGTTTAGATGATTGGTGAAATCTTGTAATGTGGAGGGGGATCCTGTCCAAACACAATATATCATCTATATATCTTCTCCAAACTAGGGAGTGTTTCTGGAACAGGTAGTGGGAGTATACATATTGTTCTTCAAATGAAGCCATATAGGCATTAGCGTACGGAGGGGCCATGTTCGACCCCATGGCTGTGCCCCGCCTCTGTACATAATACTGGTCCTGAAACAGGAAGTAATTTTCTTCCAATATTATCCGTAATAAATCGAGCACCAAGTTAATTACCTGTGGGTCAAGCTCAGCAGTTTCTAATAATCTTTTAGTTGCAGCAATTCCCTTTTGGTGTTGAATAGACGTATAAAGGCTGACAACGTCCCAGGTGACCAAAATACTGTTCTGTGGTATCTTATCTAGACTTTTAATAAGGTCTAAAAATGCTGTGGTATCCAACAAGAAAGATTTGGTATTTTTGACATGGGGTGTCATAATTTTTTCAATAAAAATTGCTAAGGGTGACATGCAGTACTCTGTGTCCGGATAAAAAAATCCGGTTTCGCGGCAGAGAGCATAAAACACTCACCGCCGCTCACGGCCGGACCCGGTCTGTGCTTTCCGTCTTCTGGCATGCAATGGCGTTATGCCAAATGGCGTTATGCCGTTATGACTCCCCGAATGGATTACCAAATGCAGATGTGAACCAGGCCTTATACATATACTATATATACTTTCACATATACATTATAGCATATATACTCACACATATACATTTATATACATTCATATACCGCATATATCTTTTTTTTTTTTTTTTCTGGCGCCGCCCCCCTGAGTGGCTGGCTGCCTGATACAGAGCTCCAAGCTGGGAGCAACCTTTATCTTTCCTTTCTCACTCTTTTTCTCTGTATCTTCAAGAATCCTGTAACCAAGCAAACTAGCACTATGAATTAGCAACTATAATTCGAATGGAAGACCCTGTGGAGTATTTTGTTCCTTTGTTTCTATTGTAAAGCATGGACAATGACAAGACCTGGTTCAGCTGGTTTCCTTTGTGTACACGTGTGCCTGTTACCATCCCCCCAGGACAGCATGGACACCATGCGGCATGGAGGAAAACCTACATGGAAGTGTGGACTTCTTCAAGGAGATGATTTTTTTTTTTTGGTATCTATTGCTGATGTGTGAAGATGCCTACAGCTGACTGGTATTTCTTTCTTCTACTGTGGACATGTGGGACTTTGCTACAGCCTGGGAACCTACCATCACCCACCTACCCCAGGAGTTATGGAAGCTTGGCAAGAGAGCAGCACCCTGTCTACCTGGATGGTTTCTGACTCCTTTGGGGCAGTAGAACACAGTGATAAGAAGAAAGGAGGAGGAGGGCTTGTGATGAAGGACATTTGGGGCATTTTTTGTGGTTAATGGACAATAGTGCTGATACAAGATACCAAACTATCAGCTGTGAGCAGGAGATCTCACTACCTACCAAGAACTACCACATGTTATCATGATAGCTGATGATGTCCTCCACCTCTGCAAAAATTTCTGCTTGTTATATCTACATGCTGTGACCCCTCCTCGCGTCCTCCAACCACAGTCGGCTGTATTATTAACATCAATCCGCACAGAGAACTAAATGATCCTGCAATGTATCTGTGTTTCTTTCTTTTTTTTAGTTGCTATGATTCCTAGGATTTCTCTATCTGCCATGAGCTTGTATGTGTTTTTCTCTCTTGTTATTGTCAGGATACGGAGTCGCCGCGGTCTCCTTGCTGCGCGGCGTCTCCCTGGGAGACGTGTTAGGAGTTCTATTGGGTGTGCTTAGGTCATTAAGGGTTAATCTTTTCCTTGCCTTCAGTCTCCATGCCATTAGCCATCAGGTGTGTTTTTCTATGCTGCTATTTAAACCCCACCCAGGCATGGATCCTTGCCAGCCATTCACTTGTGTTTCCTGGTTCCCCTGCTCAGTCTGATTCCCTGTCTGTTTGTATTCTATCTGTTCCTTGGTTTTTATACCCGGCTTGTATTTTGACTATCCCTTGTCTTTTGATTTGGTACCTTTATTATATCTCCTGGCTCGACCTCTTGCTCGTCTGACCTCACCTTCTCTTCTGTGTCTTGCTGGGACTTGTGGTCCTCCCTGGTTCCATGCTGGTTAGTCTTTTGTTTGGCATTGCATTTACACTGTGCTTTCTGTTTAGGTGTGACCCCGTGACTCCAGTCCCTAGCACTTTCAGGGCCTCCTCTCCCCTTATCCTAGCCGCCAGATAGAAGTGTAGGAGTCGTGGTAGGCGCACTTCAATTAGGAAGTGCATTGGTCTGCCTCATCTCAGATACTACAGCATAGCCATAGCTGCAGGGCCTGCGACCCCTTTTGTCATTAGTTGCACAGTGTTGCTTTCCCAGCTGTGCCACTTTGCACTGCCTGACCCTGACGCCAATCCTTACAGTTATATACTACTGTACCATCTATGAAACTGTATCACTGAAATTTCCCCATTGTGGGACTATTAAAGGAATATCTTATCTTATCTTATATACTTCTATGAATGTATGAATACTATATATACTCACATATATACATACACTCACCCGTATACATTATTATAGCATACTGTATATACTCACACATACCTGTATACAAACACACAATACTCACACAGTACACAAGACACATACTTTAAACAAATGTACACACATATATACATGTTAAATATACTTATTAAACCAAAAGAATATACTCATGTAATGTCCCGGTACTGCTCGTCCAATTCCCTTTAATAGTCCTTGCAGACCGAGATGGTATGGACATTTGCATATAAGGTAAAGAGGTTCCTCCCCCTTCATTCCTTCTATATTAACAGTATTTCTATTTTACCAGAGCCAGCACACAGGGGGGTCTATTAATGCGCCATCTTATCAAGACTGTGTTATTGTATTTCATGGTTTGTGACTGTATATTCCACCAGTTTGGATTGCCTGACCGCTGGAGCAATTCATCAGGAGTAAACTCCGCCCACAAAACTTCCCCCGTGCGCCAAAACTGGGTGCCGCCATCTTTACTAAAGCACTGAATCCTCAGATCCATCCCAGTTGTTACAGAACTTCAGCTTCCCTGCTTCCAGTACTTTTGCAGAGACTCCTCATCTCTTCAGGGACCAAAGTGATCTTCATCCTGCCTGCATCTCCTGCTCATCACTTCTGCAAGAACCTCAACCGCCATTGTCCGCTGTTATCTGCCATTCCTGGGATACAGATAAGTGCATTTTATAAAGTGACTTTGTATTTGCTGAGATTTGCATTTCTTAAAAGTGACAGAAGCTTTATTATTTTACTTAAAGAGACAGTATCCTAATTTTTGCAAAAATGTCTACATCGCCTCAGGGTGATCCGCCTGGCGCAGGTAACCCTACAACCTCATCCTCCAGTGCTCCTGCACCTCAGGATACAGCTACCATCTCTGCTCCAGCTCCTGGTATAACGACAGGCTTGCCTTTCTTTATAGGAACCTCCAGTCTTCCAAGTTACAGAGGGGATCCTCATACCCTTGCTGGGTTTCAAGAAAAGATATTGCATACTGTTGAACTTGTATCACTTTCTCCCACCCAGCAGGTACAGCTTCTCTTAGGACAACTTGAAGGTCCAGCTGCTGAGGAAGTTCGTTCCTGGCCACCTATAGAAAAGATCACCGTTGACCAGATCCACACTCGTCTGAGAAAAGAATTTAAAGTCCAATCACCAACTGAGGTTCGTCTTAAATTCTATGACAGACATCAGAGACCAGGTGAGACCCTCAGAGACTATGCACTAGCACTCCAGCCAGCATATAGGGCTCTGCGCCAAGTTGACCACATTGATCCTACTGCTGCAGAAAGCATTATTACAGACAGGTTCATACAAGGTGTGGACGACTAATACAGAGTCAACTCCGCATGCTAGCAGCCCAAAATCCAAACATGTCTTTTCTAGACTTTAAGACTTTGGCCCTACGAATAGTGAGAACTGATTCACCTTGTGCTAATTATTACTCTGTCACATAATCCCCAGACCTGGCTGGTGGAACCTCCGCTGCATCTCCATTACCTCCTATTGTGCCCATGCAGGCAGCTCAGACTGTACAGGTTCCTACTCCTGCCACTATACCCTCTACAACCAATATCCTTGCTCAGGTAGTGGACTCTCTTTGCCAAGCCCTAAAGGAATTAAAAGGCCAGTCTGCATCCTGTGAGTCCTCTTTATCTAGAACAGTGCCTGCAGAGCCTCACTCTAACCGCCCAAGTCCTGATAGGCTTCCTCCTGACAGGTCTTCACAACGTGAACATCGTTATTGTACTTACTGTTTGAGCGTGTTGGGCATTACAAATTCCAGTGCTTTAAGTTAAACGGGACACCACTGAGGCCAAGGGCCTCCCCTCGGGAGGTGAATCCAAAGGCCCAGAGGGACAAT
Source organism: Leptodactylus fuscus (assembly GCF_031893055.1). Lineage (NCBI taxonomy): Eukaryota > Metazoa > Chordata > Amphibia > Anura > Leptodactylidae > Leptodactylus > Leptodactylus fuscus. Next base: position 195,648,002 of record NC_134267.1, read on the forward strand.
CGCCATGGACATCCAGATTCATCTCAAAATGCCCGTACATAACTATTTGGATTGAGGGTGTACCATTAGAAGCTTTATAAACACATAAAGAGGCCAATAATGCATACTGTGGTTACGGGACTCAACTCATTTACACAGGAAAAACAACCATATCCACAAAGAAATATAAAAAGTATATAATTTTTATTACTCTCCAATTAAAAAGTTTTACATGGACATATAGTAACACATTACACAAGAAACACAAAATAAATAGGGTAAATAGGGTAAACCGTAAGGTTTATAGGTGCCAGCAAGCCAGAGTGATGTCAGAGAGACAAGGCATAAGTATTTATAATCACTATTTAGCCATGGGCCGGGCAGCTGAGGGATTAGTTGAATAGTATAAATGCATACATATATGCCATGATGAGAAAAAGGACCACTAGTCCATTACTATATGAAGTTACATATGGCATAGTAGTTAAAAAGTCAAGCAACTCAATCTCATCCCAAAGTGCCCACATATGGAAGAATATATACCTTAGCTCACCTTAACATCATATAAACTGTCCGACGCACGTTTCACCCCTGCTACAGGGCTTCGTCCAGGGAAAATAGAAATAGTATACCATAAAGCAAATGTGGAACCTACAGGAATAATGGAAATAAAGAATGTAAAGAATGGAAAAAGGGAATAAAAAAGTAAAAAAATGTAAAAATAAAAAAATGCATAAAAAATTATAAAATAAAAAATAATAATGTAAATAGAAATAAAATAAAAAATAAAAATAGAAATAAAAAATAAAAATTTTAAAAAATATAAACAAAAAATAAAAAATAAACTTGAAAAATAAAAAAATAATGGAACGACAAAATGAATAAAAGGATACTGTTGTGGGCAGGCCCGGTAGGGTCAGTCAGAGGTGGGCCTAGCGAGCCTGTAGGATAAAAAATTCAAAGGTGAGTGAGATTGAATTATGACATGGCTATATGAAAACATAAGATAATTTAACAAACTATTGCGTAACAGATGGAAAACTGGCCTACAAAAACGCCTGGCTTTCGTATTCTCTATTAAGACCACGTGGCTCCATGGTCTGTAACCTATGTATCCAGTAAGCCTCCCGTTTTTTTAGGAGGGTAATTCTATTACCACCTCTGCGTGGCATCGCCACGTGCTCAAGAACCTGAAATCTGAGCTGGGAGACATTGTGTCCTGCCTGAATGAAATGGCTGACACACTCACATGTGGGAAGAATGTCAACAAAGACCAGGGAACAGAGACTTTCTCCTAGATCCCCAGCTGAATGGAGAAGTGAGTGTGCAAAGTTTGATATTTTAGGCCTCTGCAGGGGTTAGAAAAAAGAAGCAGAACACCTTTTAAGGACAGATTTCTAAAAATATTGGTTACGGCACAAACAAGCAAAAGTATGCCTAGCTCCCAACCATATCAGATTCGGCAGGACAACCCTGATTTTACACTGTTGTCCTGCTGTCACGGAGAGCTCCTGAAGAGTTTTGCTGTTAACAAACTTTGTTAGGGTAGGGTAAAGACTAGAGATGAGCGAGTAGTGTTCGATCGAGTAGGTGTTCTAATTTCGATATTTCCCTTTTTACTGATGCGTCTGGCAGCCTGGGTTTCGGGGCGGTGTTTGGTTCACAGTGGTGTGCGGAGCCCTGGCCGCCTTCTTGGAAGGCTGCAGGCTTATGTATGAATCTTACTTTCCTGAAGCTGTTTTCCATTGTTGTGGCAGTGGAGGTTTGGGGGCACCAGCTCCAGGATCGTAGGGTCTGTTTTTGGACCGATAACCTTTTGGTCATTCATTGTGTTAACCAACTTTCCATTACATCCACCATGACGGCTACACAAGGAGGTTGACCTCTGACCCGCTGTAGGGACAGGAACTGAGAGACTTTGTTAAATACACCACTCCCACCACCATTCACCAGTGTTTCCTGTCCCTACACAGGGTCGGAATGAGAGGCTCTCCTCCATCTGGGGGAATAGGTAAGTATTACCACCGTCCGGCCCTCGGTCGTAGTCAAAGGCGCCTGCCTCCCTGGGCCATTAAGGACACGGGGGTATCGCTCCGGCCTGCCCCCGGGTGGAAAACTCCCCCCTTCCAGCGGTCTGTTATGGCTAATGCAGGGGGTAGAGTGGATGCCGGCTTCGGCCAGCACACAGGGGAGGAACGGCCAACCTAGGCGTACTGGCGTTCCAGGATGTGACATAGCCAGGCACAGTGGCGTGCGTCCCAGCTTCCGCTGAGGCTGCAGGATCAAGGAATTTCTGGCTACACAAGGGATGAATGCCGGGCGGTGAGTGAACTAGGCGGCATTCCTGCAAGGTATGTGATGTATCACTGTATGTTCCAGCATGTTGCTCTCTGAGGCACAGCTGTTGATCACAGATCCCCTGGCTGTTCCAGCTCCCTTGGTGTTGTGAGTACTTGGAACAGCGGCTCTGTACCTGAGAATTTTATTTATTTTTCCCTTTTTATGGGGCAGAGTGTAATTTGGGCTTCCAGTCTCCAATTGTGATCGGAGACGGAAGGTTCCCATAGGAGCAAGGGTGTATTAAAAACTCCAGAGAATGACCACTTTGAGGGAAGGAGTTAGCATTCCTGTTCTAGAAGCCCTATGCTCAGGAAGTACGGCGAAGGCCCTTAAAGGGGTAAGCTGATTTGGGAGGGCTTAGGCCTTTCAGTATAAAGAAGTCCAGTCCTCCAGTTCTAGCCTTGTGCCCTGTCTAGATGACAGAAGGAAAAGTAGGTTTATTTCTCTTAAAAAGCTTAGCCAGGGAAAGCATAGGGGGTAAAGTTCTATTGAGAGGCAAATTCCCAGGATGCCTAGTGTATAACAGAGTAAACCTTGGTAGCAGTTTGCTGATTATCCCGCAGATCCTGCTGGGGGGAAACGCCTAAGGTGAAAGGCTTATCTCAGGTGAAGCCTTGCTAGCTGGGATTCTGACAAAACGGTTTGCACAGGTGCAACATTGTCTGGCGTGGCCTCAGTTAAAATTTGGTCTGGTCTGATCACCACCTGCCACATCCTAAAAGGGCGCGGTGAGTAAGGTCAGGGCTGAGGCCTGATCAAAACCGGCTATTCTGCTGTGTTAAAAACAGAGTGGTACATATGGATATAGGTAATGGGTGCTGGGTGATATATACTAAGTGATATATAGCAGGCATAACACCATTGTTAATGGTAGATACTGATGATACCTTTGCCTTATGATATATATGGATAATGCCAATGCTCATTGATGCATGGGTGTAGGTGTATATGTAGGTATAGTGTACACTGATATATGTATGTGTATATATATGTATGTGTGTATATAGATATGGCAGGCATAGCTCTTTGCGGTGTGGGTTAATCCCATTGTGGAGTCATATGTACTGATAGCATGCATAACACCATTGCTGGTTGATATATGTGGTTCCTTTTGGAACAATATGTGCTGAAGGTGGTAGGCCAGGGTGTGCCATTTTGGAATGAGTTCTTACAGAGTCACTGGCTGTGCTTGTTATATGCTCTTTGACATGTGAACAAAGGCAAAAATTAACTGGATGAATACAAGCCATTTACTAACCTGTATGGCCGCATGGCTAAAAGGTATTTACTAACCTGTATAGCCGCACGGCTAAAAGGCATTTACTAACCTGTATGGCCGCATGGCTAAAAGGTATTTACTAACCTGTATGGCCGCATGGCTAAATGGTATTTACTAACCTGTATGGCCGCATGGCTAAATGGTATTTACTAACCTGTATGGCCGCATGGCTAAATGGTATTTACTAACCTGTATGGCCGCATGGCTAAATGGTATTTACTAACCTGTATGGCCGCATGGCTAAATGGTATTTACTAACCTGTATGGCCGCATGGCTAAATGGTATTTACTAACCTGTTTGGCCGCATGGCTAAATGGTATTTACTAACCTGTATGGCCGCATGGCTAAATGGTATTTACTAACCTGTATGGCCGCATGGCTAAAAGGTATTGACTAACCTGTATGGCCGCATGGCTAAATGGTATTTACTAACCTGTATGGCCGCATGGCTAAAAGGCATTTACTAACCTGTATGGCCGCATGACTAAAAGGCATTTACTAACCTGTATGGCCGCATGACTAAAAGGCATTTACTAACCTGTATGGCCGCATGGCTAAATGGTATTTACTAACCTGTATGGCCGCATGGCTAAATGGTATTTACTAACCTGTATGGCCGCATGGCTAAATGGTATTTACTAACCTGTATGGCCGCATGGCTAAATGGTATTTACTAACCTGTATGGCCGCATGGCTAAATGGTATTTACTAACCTGTATGGCCGCATGGCTAAAAGGCATTTACTAACCTGTATGGCCGCATGGCTAAATGGTATTTACTAACCTGTATAGCTTCATACTAACTGGTATATAATGATAAATATGTAGATATATAGATACGTGCGCATGGCACATATGGCATACATAACTCCATTATTGAATGGTATGTAATGATGATAAATATATAGATATATATATGTGTGCAGGGCACATATGGCATACATAACACCATTGTGGAATGGTATATAATGTCAACTACAGATAGGTGTGTGTATATATAGCATGCATGACACCATTGTTGAATGGTATATAACGGATGCGATACACCAGTATTGAATGCTGTATATACGAAAAGATATAGCATGCTTAATACCATTTTTGAACGGTATATAATGATATAGCATGCATAACACCATTACTGAATGATATATAACGGTGTATGGGTATATAGCTTACATAACACCATTGTCGAATGGTATATAATGGATGCAATATGCCAGTATTAAATGATATATACGGAAAGTTATAGCATGCTCAATACCATCTTTGAAACGGTACATAACGATATGGCATGCATAACACCATTACTGAATGATATATAATGTGTGTGTGTGTGTGTGTATATATATATATATATATATATATATATATATATATATATATATATATATATATATATATATATATATATATATATATGTAGAGATATATGCATATATGTGTATGTAGCTTGCATAACACCATTGTTGAATGGTATATAATGGTTGCATTACACCAGTATGGAATGGTATATATGCATAGAGGTATAACATGCTTAACACCACTGCGGAGTGGTATATAATGATAGCATACATAATGCCATTATTGAAGGGTATATTATGGGGTATATAGATAGGTGTAGATAACATGCATAAACACCATTGGCGAATGGTATAAGGGATACAGTACATCAGGACTGAACAATATATACAGATAGAGATATAGCATGCTTAACACCATCATTGAATAGTATATGGTATGGAGATATATTGTGTGTGTGTATATGTGTGTGTGTGTGTGTATATATGTATATGTATATATATATATATATAATATATATATATAATTTATGTATATGGCACGCATAACGCCATTGTGTGTGTGTAGGTATATAGTGTGTGCAGTCCCATCCACACATTGCAGTAAAATACACGCAGCGGTTTTGGAAATCGCAGCATGTCACTTATACCTACAGACACACCAGCAGTGTCCCTATTTATATAAAGGAAGCAGAAAATCCTCAGAAGAAACCTCTGTGGAGTTTCTGCAATAAGCGGTGTCGGAAAAACTCATGCATTGCCGCCGGGGTTTTTCCTATATGGGGCCTTTGCCTATTACAGTGTAGTACACAGTATATTGAGATGATCAGGATGAGGCCCAACAGTGAGACTCAGCAAAAAACCCTGTGGAAAAAAATTGCGGTGAATCACAATGTATTTTTTCCACAGTGTATTTCATTGAGCTTTTGATGCATTTTCCCTGAACCATCTCCCGATTGCGTAGCTGAAAGTAACCGGCCATGTTTTTTGAAGCGCACACATTTTAGAGGTTGCAGCTGTTCCACATCTTATTTTTTCCTGCAACGTGTGGATGAGGTAAATTTCATTCACTTTGTTGATTCTGTAAAACACTTTGTTTTTTCTGTAGTAGCCAAAGACGTTGCGTTTCTGCAAAGTGGGGTTTCAGGTATTTATGGCCTATACTGAGCATAGGCCATAAAAAAGTTTAACCCTGGACAACCCCTTTAAAATGTCCCACACAGTTTAACATCCCCCTTCTGCACAGGATGTTACCCCATCACTGCTCCCACACAATATAATGTTCCCATCACTGTTCCCCATACATTATGGGGGACCAGTGAAGAGGCCACTGTATGATGGGGAGCAGTGAAAAGGCGATACAAGATTTGGCCCAGACAACCCCTTAAAAGAGGTTGTCTATAAATGGGGGTTATCACTGTAGCGGCCACCAGAGAGGTAAAAAAAAAAAAAAAAAAAAAAAGTATACTGACCTGTCCCCAACACCCCATTGTCCCCAGCCTGTATCTGTTCAGTCTCATGGCGGCAACTCATTTCTGGAAATCCTGTACCTAATTGGTCTCAGCGATCACAGGACTCCCAGCAAGGGGGCGCCAGCACTAGACTGAACGGACACTGGCGGCGGACAACAGAGACAGGTGAGTATGTTTTTTTTATTTGTTTTTTATTTTACACCTCCTGCTTGGCACATGAGTTGCTCCAATTCCTGGACAACCACTTTAAAGGATTTATCCATGTTTCTAATATTGATGGACTGTCCTTAGGATAGACCATCTATATTACATCTGTGATGATACAACAGCTAGGACCTCTGCAGATCAGCTCTTCCAGTACAGAGCAGCTACAGGTAATGGTAACATTTCTAGGAGCCGCACTGTGTACTTGCCATACAAGGTGTAGCAGTAGGTTTAGGTAGTGCAGTGGTGCTCATGGTATAGTGCATGAGCAGCATGGCTCTGGACATGTTATTACATTTAGCTGTTGTGTCTCGGTACCGCTGATCTGCAGGGTCCTGGCGGTGGGCAGAACTCACCCTAGTCTTCTGTCCTTGATTCCCTACAGACTTTCAGTCAATAATGAGAGCATACCTTTCCACCGTCCCAGATTCTACAGAACATTCCCAAATTCCAGGTCCTGTCAGCAGAAGGTATGTCCCGGTTCCACCTCATTTTCATCCAGAGGACACAGATAAGTTGAATACAATGGTGAATGAAGCTGGAGCCGTCTGCAAAGAGCTCCTGCTTCACCACTGATCTATTCATGCTGTGGCAGCTTAGAGGCTGGGGTTACATGTGGGTGAACAGAGATAAGAGACGATGTGTGATGTGCTCTGCAATGTTGTAATATAACCACTTGAAGTCTTATAAAATATATAGATATAACCTACTGTATATTACCTTTCAGTGACCAAATTCCTGTAAATAATTCACATTCTTGGACTGCATTTCCCCATATATTTCTTTCCCAAATTCTTAAAGTACTTGTCTGAGGAATTCCCTATTTTTCACCTTTAAGTTTAGTTTAGTTTAGTTATTCTCTATATAAGATAAGATAATCCTTTAGTAGTCCCATAGTGGGGAAATTTCATTATGTTACAGCAACATAGTAATACAGATACAGAATAATACACAGTAATATATTACAGGACACACATAAGCTGAGAAGAGAAGATATACTAGGAGTCCATAGCAGCTAACGAACAGAAGAAGAAAGAAGGAAGACTTCAGAATCATTTAGTTTTCTGTGCGGAGTGATCTTCGCTTGGTCTGATGTAGATTATACAGCCTAATCGCAGTTGAAAGGAAGGACTTGCGATAGCGTTCCTTCTCACACTTGGGGTGAAGCAGATGGTAACTTACAGTGCTGCCAAGTGCCATCAAGGTCTCATACATGGGGTGGGATTTGTTCTCCCGCATGGAGCTTACCACGGAGAGTATCCTTCTGTCACCCACCACCTGTACTGGGTCCAGGGGGCTCCCCAGGACAGAGCTGGCCCTTCTGATCAGCCTGTCAAGTCTATTTCTGTCCCTGGTTGTTATACTGCTCCCCCTGCAGGCCACACTGAAAAAGATGGCTGAAGCAACCACAGAGTTGAAAAAGGCCCTAAGAATTGGCCCCTGGACTCTGAAAGGCCCTCAGCCTCCTGACCAGGTAGAGTCTGCTGTGACCCTTTCTGTGCAGCACCTCCAGGTGATCAGCCCAATCTAGTTTATTTATGAGGAGCACACCCAGGTACTTATAGGTCCTGACTATCTCAATGCATGTCCCTTGGACCTCCACCGGGGTCAGAGCACTTCTCCGTTTACTAAAGTCCACCGCCATCTCCTTGGTCTTCCCAGCATTAATCCTGAGGTGGTTCTGCTCAGTGGCGTAACTACCGCCATAGCAGCAAAGGCAGCTGCCACAGGACCCCCGAATATAATGATTGGCGGACGGGAGAGGTAAGAAACATAAAAAACACTGTTACTTACCTCTCCACTATCCTAGCCAGGCCTCCTTCCTAGTTGTCTGACGTCTCTGATGTCACATGAACCTGCGTCCTGGGTCATGTGATGTCCGGCGTCATTGAAGGACGGCAGCGGAGACCGACAGCGTAGGAGCCGGGGGACAGGTAAGAAACAGTAGTTTTTTATGTTTTTATTCCCCCGGGTCTCTGATTATTATACTCTGGGGTCTGAAAAAGACCCCAGAGTATAATAATTGGTTATGTCCACAGTGGGACATAGTGTGTGCAGGAGCCACTATGGGAGAAAATACTGTGTGCAGGGGTCACTATTGGGGATAATACTGTGTGCAGGGGCCACTATGGGGGATAATACTGTTTGCAGAGGCCACAATGGGGGATAATACTGTGTGCAGGGGCCACTAAGGGACATAATATTGTGTACAGGGGCCACTATGGGGGATAATACTGTGTGAAGGGGCCACTATGGGGCATAATACTGGGTGCAGGGGCCACTATAGGACATAATAGAACGCGCAGGAATGCGTAGGAGGGGGTCAGTCGAGGTCTTCGGTGTTGGTGGGGGGGGGGCCATGTCAAAAGTTCGTCACGGGACCCCGACATTCCTAGTTACGCTACTGGTTCTGATGGCACCATTCAACAACACCCAGTTTAAAGAGGACCTTTCATCATATTGGGCACAGGCAGTTCTATATACTGCTGGAAAGCCGACAGTGCGCCAATCTGTGCCCGGGTAAAGCGCTATTGGTCCCGGTACAGTAGCTCTTTACAGTTAGAAGGACATTTCTGACAGTCTGTCAGGAACTTCCTTCTATCCGCCTATAGCACTGTACAGTGTGAGCGGGGTGGAACGCCCCCCTCCCCTCCTGATAATAATCGTCTATGGACAAGCACTGTGAGCAGAGGGAGGGGGCGTTCCTCCCCGCTCACACTGTGCAGCGCGATAGCCGCTGCTGTGGAGAAGGACATTCCTGAGACACTGTCAGCAACGCCCTTCTGACTGTAAAACGATGCGGTACCGGGACCGATAGCGCTTTACCCAGAGCACAGATCGGGAAAGCCGATAGTCCACTGAATTCAGCGCACTGTCGGCTTTCCAGTAGTATATGAAACTGCCTGTACCCAATCTGATGAAAGGTCCTCTTTAACTCTTTGTATTCCCTATCGTCACCATCAGTGATAAGGCCTACTATAGCAGAGTCATTGGAGTACTACTGTAAGTAACAGCTGGATGAATGAGACTACTGGTAGTTCCAGATACAGTGCAGAAAGTGTGCATTTGACCGTTTCAGATGGTGTCATTTATTTCTATCGAAAGCCAACTCTCCAACGTGTAATGGTGTCAAGACCTGAATCACCAGATAAGAAGGTTGATTTGATTTCCATTGATGATTTTTGTGTGATTTTGTTGTCCTACAACTTTGGACAGAACAAAGTATTCAATGAGAGAGAATATTTCATTCATTCAGATCTAGGATGTGTTACTTGAGTGTACCCTTTAATTTTTGAGCAATGTGTATACATACAGTATATATATATATATATATATACACAGAGAGTTACACATTTGCCTGTCCTAATCAATACCCCCTTAATAAGCCCCCATAAAATTGACAGCCATAATGACAGTCTTTGTCCACACAGTCTTGTGCATACATGGTGCCATAATGGTGATGAGAAGGTGTGATACAGCGTCCATACACTACTTCACTTTGCTCAGACAAAGTCAAAAATGCCTAAATGGTGCCAATATGGATTACTTTGCATATTTTAGGATTCACTTTTTTGCTTTTTACACAAGAAGCTTTGCAATTCTTCTGTGTCCAACATTAATAATAATAATAATAATAATAATAATAATAATAATAATAATAAATTTTATTTATATAGCGCCAACATATTCCGCAGCACCGTACAATTTGTAGGGTTCAGATACAGACAGATACAAAACAAAGAACGTCATTTCACACAATGGGACTGAGGGCCCTGCTCACAAGAGCTTACAATCTATGAGGTAGAGGGGGTGACACAAGAGGTAGGAGGGGCGGCATTGCTTATACAGTGTTCAGACAATTTTGTAATAGAGGTTGCAGCCATTACACAAACAAAGCTTTATGGGCCGTCACTAGTAGTGTCCTTTAACATGTGGATAGAGCATGGACAAATATGTTAGGCTGAAATGGCATCAAGAACGGAAGGGTTTGCATTAGGAATTGTGATAGGCCTGTCTGAAAAGATGCGTCTTTAGTTTGCGTTTGAAACTGTAGAAATTGGGAGTTAATCTGATTGTCCAGGGTAGAGCATTCCAGAGAAGTGGTGCAGCTTGGGAGAAGTCTTGCATACGAGCGTGGGAGGCTCTGATAATAGAGGATGTAAGTGTTAGGTCATTGAGTGAGCAGAGAACACAGGTTGGGCGGTAGACAAAGATGAGGGAGGAAATGTATGGAGGTGCGGCATTATGGAGAGCCTTGTGGATGAGGGTGATAACTTTATATTTTATTCTATATTGAATAGGCAACCAATGTAGCGACTGACACAGACCGGAGGCATCACTGTAGCGTCTAGCCTGGTAGATGAGCCTGGCCGCTGCATTCAGAATAGATTGTAGAGGGGAGAGTTTAGTGAGGGGAAGACCAATTAGTGAGGAGTTACAGTAGTCAAGGCGAGAATGAATCAGAGAGACAATAAGTGTCTTTAGTGTATCTCTGGTAAGGAAAGGACGTATTCTGGAGATATTTTTGAGGTGGAGGTGACATGAACGTGCGAGTGATTCAATATGAGGGGTGAAGGAAAGGTCTGCGTCAAACATGACCCCAAGGCAGCGGGCCTGCTGCCTAGGAGTTATAGTAAGGCCTGAGACTACAATGGATATATCAGGGACAGATCTGTTAGATGGTGGAAACAGTAGTAGTTCAGTCTTAGAGAGATTTAGTTTCAGATAGAGCGAGGACATGATATTAGAGACAGCAGAGAGACAGTCACTGGTGTTCTGTATGAGTGCAGGGGTGATGTCACGGGAAGATGTGTATAGTTGGGTGTCGTCAGCATAAAGATGGTACCTGAAGCCAAATCTGGCGATGGTTTGTCCAATGGGGGCTGTGTAGAGAGAAAAAAGCAGGGGGCCTAGGACCGAGCCCTGAGGAACCCCAACAGCAAGGGAAAGAGGGGAGGAAACAGAGCCCGCGAATGATACGCTGAAAGTGCAGTCTGAGAGATAAGAGGAGAACCAGGAGAGCACAGTGTCGTTGAGGCCGACTGAGCGGAGCATAGTGAGGAGGAGTTGATGGTCAACAGTGTCAAAAGCTGCAGAGAGGTCCAGAAGAATAAGAAGAGAGAAGTCACCATTGGATTTAGCCGTCAGGAGATCATTGGAGACTTTTGTGAGAGCCGTTTCAGTAGAGTGCAGAGCACAGAAACCAGATTGTAAGGGGTCAAGAAGAGAGTTAGCAGAGAGATAGCGGATTAAACGAGAATAGACCAGGCGTTCCAAGAGTTTAGAGATGAAGGGGAGGTTAGAGACGGGTCGATAGTTAGCAGCACAGGACGGGTCCAGGGAGGGTTTTTTCAATAGCGGGGTTATAACAGCATGCTTGAAGGAGGATGGGAAGATTCCAGAAGAGAGAGAGAGGTTAAATATTTTAGTAAGGTGAGTGGTGACAGCAGGCGACAGAGATTGGAGAAGGTGTGAGGGGAAGGGGTCACTACTGCAGGTTGTAGGGCAAGATGAAGAAAGTAGCTGGGAGACTTCCTCTTCTGTTACAGGTTCAAAAGATGAGAATAGACAGTCTGAGGTGCAATTAGTGAGGGTATCAGTACTATGGTAGGTGTGGGAATCAATGCCACCTGGGGCATGGGAAGTTATTTCCTGACGGATCTTATCAATTTTAGCATGGAAATACGTGGCCAGGTCATCAGCCCTAAGGTCTGTGAATGGCGTCTGCACCTTGGGTGTGAGTAAGGAGTGAAAGGTTTCAAAAAGCCTTTTAGGGTTGCTGGAGAGAGAAGAGATGAGGGTGGTGAAATAGTCTTGTTTGGCTAGGTGAAGGGCAGAACTATATGTTTTAAGCATGAACTTGAAGTGGAGGAAGTCTGCAGGTGAGCGTGATTTTCTCCAGAGACGTTCGGCACACCTAGAGCACCGCTGAAGAAATCGTGTCTGTGGCCAGGGCTGCTGCCTCCTATGTGGGACTTTACGAGTGGAGGGGGGAGCAACCTCATCCAATGCATTTTTAAGGGTTTCATTATAGTGACTGGTGGCCAGATTTGGACAGGAGATTGAAGAGATGGGGGACAGAGAGGACTGTAGAGTATCTGAGAGGTGCTTGGTGTCAATAGCATGCAAATTCCTATATGTGTGATGGGTAGGGGTATCTTGTGAAGGGGAGAGGGCACTGATGGTGAGAGACAGAAGGTTATGATCAGAGAGCGGCAGAGAAGAGTTAGAAAATTTAGAAACTGTGAGGAGTTGATGGAAGACAAGATCAATCGTGTTTCCATCTACATGTGTAGCAGAAGAAGAACATTGTGAGAGACCAAGAGAAGTGATTAATGAGAGAAACTGTGAGGAAGCTGGGGAGTGAGGGGTGTCAATAGGGATGTTAAAGTCACCCATAATAAGGGTAGGAATTTCACTGGATAAGAAGTGGGGAAGCCAAGAGGCAAAGTGGTCCAAAAATTGGTAGGGTGAGCCAGGTGGACGATAGATCACAGCGACACGTAAGGAGAGTGGGCGGAAAAGTCTGATAGCATGGACTTCAAATGAGGAGAATGTGAGTGAGGGGACCGGGGGAATGGACTGAAAAATGCACTGTGGTGACAGGAGTAAGCCTACCCCACCACCCTGCCTGTTGTCAGGCCTAGAGGTATGTGAGAATTGTAGGCCACCATGAGACAGAGCAGCAGGGGAGGCCGTATCTGACTGCTGGATCCAAGTGTCAGTAAGGGCGAGCAGGCCAAGGGATTTGCTAAGGAATAAGTCATTAATGTATTCTAGTTTGTTAAACACTGAGTGGGCGTTCCAGAGAGAGCAGCTAAAAGAGACAGGGGAGAGATGAGGAGAAGGAACATGGTAAATATTGATGAGGTTTGTAGGACTTCTATGTGTGCAGGAAGAAGAGTTAGTGAAGGAAGGAGGGCCGGGGTTAGGAGAGATATCCCCAGCAGCTAGGAGGAGCAGAATGGACAGAGACAGAAGGTGGTTCAGGGATTTATGTGGGCGCTTCTGTTTGGTGTCACTGCTAAAAGAAATAAAGGGGTGATTACAGAGTGAGAAAAGTGTGTGAGAGCTGTACATGGGAGAGGGAAGAAGAGAGGGACTGACATGGATGGTGTGAACTGATGGTAGTGATGGAGGAGAGGTCTGCAGGAAGACAATGGTTAAGATAGTAAGAGACAGTGCAGCTATAGCATACCATGTGGTAAAACTTGTTGTTTTAGGTTGGAATGTACCTGGTGTTCTGCCATGGTTGGCCTGTTCCGTGCCCTGTTTAAGTGCCATGTATAAGTGCACTTTGGTTAGTCTGCACTTCGGTTAAGATGCAATTTGGTTAAAGAGGACCTTACACCATATCTGGGCACAGGCAGTGTTATATACTGCCAGAAAGCTGACAGTGCGCTGAATTCAGCGCACTGTCGGCTTTCCCGATCCGTGCCCGGTGTAAAGAGCTTACGGCCCGGTACCGTAGCTCTTCTATGGTCAGAAGGGCGTTTCTGACCATTAGCCAGAGACGTCCTTCTGCCTCGCGGCGCCTATCGCGCTGTACTGTGGAGCGGGGAGGAACGCCCCCTCCCTCTGCTCACACAGCTCGTCCGTAGACGAGCATTATCAGGAGAGGGAGGGGGCGTTCCTCCCGGCTCCACAGCACAGAGCGATTGGCGCCGCGAGGCAGAAGGACGTCTCTGGCTAATGGTCAGAAACACCCTTCTGACTGTAAAGCGCTACGGTACCGGCACCGATAGCGCTTTACACCGGGCACGGATCGGGAAAGCCAACAGTGCGCTGAATTCAGCGCACTGTCAGCTTTCTGGCAGTATATAACACTGCCTGTGCCCGGATATGGTGAAAGGTCCTCTTTAAGATACATGCTGCACATGAGATGCCCCCGCGTATGAGATGCACCCCATAAGCTACATCTACTTATATAGGAAAGCACATCTTCAGAACTAGCACTAATTTAAGTCGTTAACTAATTAATTTACAAACTATGACACATGAGGAGACTGGCAGTGTGGATCCTAGTAAACACTTGGCCAGAAACAGCAATAAAATCAGTGAGGATCAAAAGACTGATACTAGAGCAGATAAGACATGGAAGTGCAAAAATACAGCCTGGATTAATTGCTGGAATATAGGTCAGAGATCAGGCAGAGGTAAAATAGTGGTTCATATACCATTCAATGTTACAGCAGATGCATGAAGGGAGATACAGACAGCAGCAAGCAGAGGTGGGGTGGATACAATAGAAGATTCATATAAATCTCTAAACGATCATCTAAGACACAACCATGAAAAGATTCCATCATCAGTAAACGGAATACAAGAGCACATATGGAAGCCCAAGGCTACTAAGGTACAAGATTTATTTGTGCAAAGGAAAACAGAAGCCAATTTGCCCCTGTAGGATTCCATGGCTGCAAGTGCCCATCAACCTTATCTCATACTAGCAGTACCCACGACTTCGTTCGCGGAACCCTGACCCCCTGCGTGATCCACCTGTAGCGCCGCACAGGCTTCTTCCTTTGCCTTGTGTCCACAGTGGCTCCCTTTTCCTCATCTCCCCCCTGGCGCCCGCCATCCCCCTTTATTCCTACCCACTCCCTCATGTGCTCGCTTCTTTCTCCTACCCCGTGCTCCTTTTCCCCCCTAGCCCCGTGTCCCCTCCCCCCCAACCCCATGCCCCCTTCCCTCGTGTTACCTACCCTGTGCCCCCCTTTTTCCCACCACCACATGCCCCCTTCTCTGTCTTACCTACCCAGTGACCCCTTCCCCCCCACCCCTAGACCCTGTGTCACCTTTCCCCCCACCAACCTGTGCCCACGGCCTCACCAAACCCCGGGCTCCCCGTGCACCGATGTTACAGAGGTGCCTATGAGGGGCCCCCCTCCCGCGGCAAGCCATGTGCCCCATTCCATCTGTGGGCGCTGTGGCGGCCCTATCCCCGTCCACCTTCCAGGGGCCCCTGGGTTTACCTGCCCAGCCCCCCCCCCATTCCCGCGTCCCCCACTGGACCGGCAACCTCCTCACTCCCAACACCCCACCTCTTTCCCTTCTCAAAGTCCCCTAACTCGCCTGTCGTCACAACCCTTCTCCTGCGGCCGAATGACACTGTAGATAGCCCTGAGCAGACATCAGCGACATCCCTGACGGACATGCAGAGTCCAGAGGCCGCAGCCGCCACGGGACAGCAGGCCGTTCCAGAACGCGGTGCAGGTGACCCCCTGTCCGGCCACGGCAGAACACCGCGGTCCTGTGGTAAGCCCACAAAGCTGCCCCAGAGTATGGGCGCTGGTTCAGGACACTGTGGACCTCTGAGAGCCGCCATGTTCTTGTGGACGCCGGTCGGCCGATAGCTCCGCCCACATAGAGAAGCGGCACCCATCCAGGTGAGCTGCTGATGGGGCTGGGATGACATCCCAGGTCCTACAGCGCCCCAGGTCCTGCAGCGAATTCAAAAGTGAAAAGCACCGGTCACGGAAGTGAATTGCGGTGGTGTACGGGAATTCCATGTACCCTACCTGTCCGGCCACGGCAGAACACAGAATGACACTGAACACCGAATGACACTGTAGATAGCCCTGAGCAGACATCGGCGACATCCCTGACGGACATGCAGAGTCCAGAGGCCACAGCCGCCACGGGACAGCAGGCTGTTCCAGACCACGATGCAGGTGACCCCCTGTCCGGCCACGGCAGAACACAGAATGACACCGAATGACACCGAATGACACTGTAGATAGCCCTGTAGACACTGAACACCGAATGACACTGTAGATAGCAATGAGCAGACATCGCGACATCCCTGACGGACATGCAGAGGCCACAGCTGCCACGGGACTTTTGTGTGGCCCAGTCTGTTAATTGATTTCAACTATTCAGTGACAGCCTCAGGTCACGAGTTTGCTTACAACTCAATATATTCATCTGGACTGGGGCTGTAGTTGAGTAGTTAAAATCAATGTGAAGCGCAACAAAAAGTCACAGTGTAGTCCTGACCTCAAAAACAACAGTGATCCCATGTGAGGGCTTATAGACCTCTGGCCTCTGCAGTACCTCTAAACTGCCAGTAGATGGTGAAAAAGAACCTTGAATAGAATAACACTGAATTTCATGAAGATTTTTCTAATCTAATTTCTTTCTTTTACAGACATTACTTTACTGGGGATCATTTTGGCCTGCATTTGTACTGCAATAAATGTTTTTGCTGTTACTGCTTGTAGCATTCATTTCATCTGGTAAGTTCTTAACAACACTTGTTACATGACAATAGAAATTTGACTTGTTTAAGCCTACTTATCACTGGTTCTCTTTAAAGGGGTTGTCCGGGATAATATTGAATTCATAGACTAATTTAAACACCCTCCCCCACCTACTTTCTAATATGCGTCATAAACAAAAATGTATATATACCCATATGACCGCCCCAGCAACATTTTCAGGTTATTCAGTGACATTCCGTTTCCCCATTTCAGAAAACATCACCAATCTACCCTCCCCCAGCCCATCATACTTACCTGTTTTCCTTCTAGGCTTCCTTCTATGGGACTCCTTCTCCTCTTCCTTGACTCTGCTGGCGTGCGCGCAATAGTCGCAGCGATGCTGCTCTGTGCTTTGCAGCTGGCTATCCATCTCTATTGCACAGGTGTGGGAACTCTAGTATCTCATGCCTGCGCAGTAGAGGTG
Source organism: Leptodactylus fuscus (assembly GCF_031893055.1). Lineage (NCBI taxonomy): Eukaryota > Metazoa > Chordata > Amphibia > Anura > Leptodactylidae > Leptodactylus > Leptodactylus fuscus. The sequence continues at coordinate 195,665,260 of NC_134267.1, forward strand.
AATCGCCAGCTGCAGCGCCAGGACTATTCTGTGCACAGAGTCAAATTTTTTTGTCTGTCTCTGTCTGTCTGGGTCCGGTGCGGCTACCGCTGAGCCTATCCTCCCCACAATAGATATAACCTATATTACCTTTCATTGACCTAATTCCTGTAAATAATTCACATTCTTGGATTGCATTATCCCCATATATTTCTTGCCCAAATTCTTAAAGTAGTTTTCCAATGAAATCCTTGCCATTCATTTCAGTTGGAAACCAACTCTCCAACTGGTAATAGTGTCAAGACCTGAATCACCAGATGACAAGAGTAAAAACATAAGAAATAAAACATTGTCATGGGACAACCAATGCATGTCCTGTCTAGATTGAATACATAATTGCTTTTCCTTTTTATTTTATAGCAAGAGATGTAAAAATAAAGAACATCAGGATGCTGAGCTGTTGGGCGTCATTGTCCATAATCTAGGTAATAACTTCATTACTATACAGGGCTTTACAGTTATCTACCAGCTATTATGTATGTGGCTTTTCTGACACAGAGCTCCAAACCCTCTCCAAAACATATTTTAAGCCTGTATTTACTATTTTTTTTATCCATATGAGCTCTAGGTAGAGGGGACTACAGTCCTATTGGTAGAGCTGGTCGGGGTCTGCTAAACTAAAGCAGCTTTACCATGTAGAGGGCTTCAGGTCTAACATTGACGGCCTATCCTTAGGATTAGATCTGCCGCTCTCATGGATAAGTGAATAACCCCTTTAAGCACTGTGTATTCTATAAAAAGAGAAGCCATATATATATGTGTGTATATGTATGTGTATATATATATATATATATATACACACACAGGTACAGTCCTATGAAAAAGTTTGGGCACCCCTATTAATCTTAATCATTTTTAGTTCTAAATATTTTGGTATTTGCAACAGCCATTTCAGTTTGATATATCTAATAACTGATGGACACAGTAATATTTCAGGATTGAAATGAGGTTTATTGTACTAACAGAAAATGCGCAATATGCATTAAACCAAAATTTGACCGGTGCAAAAGTATGGGCACCTCAACAGAAAAGTGACATTAATATTTAGTACATCCTCCTTTTGCAAAGATAACAGCCTCTAGTCGCTTCCTGTAGCTTTTAATCAGTTCCTGGATCCTGGATAAAGGTATTTTGGACAAACAATTCAAGTTCAGTTAAGTTAGATGGTCGCCGAGCATAGACAGCCCGCTTCAAATCATCCCACAGATGTTCAATGATATTCAGGTCTGGGGACTGGGATGGCCATTCCAGAACATTGTAATTGTTCCTCTGCATGAATGCCTGAGGATTTGGAGCGGTGTTTTGGATCATTGTCTTGCTGAAATATCCATCCCCGGCGTAACTTCAACTTCGTCACTGATTCTTGAACATTATTCTCAAGAATCTGCTGATACTGAGTGGAATCCATGCGACCCTCAACTTTAACAAGATTCCCGATGCCGGCATTGGCCACACAGCCCCAAAGCATGATGGAACCTCCACCAAATTTTACAGTGGGTAGCATGTGTTTTTCTTGGAATGCTGTTTCTTTTTGGACGCCATGCATAACGCCTTTTTTTATAACCAAACAACTCAATTTTTGTTTCCAAAATGAAGCTGCTTTGTCCAAATGTGCTTTTTCATACCTCAGGCAACTCTATTTGTGGCGTACGTGCAGAAACGGCTTCTTTCTCATCACTCTCCCATACAGCTTCTCCTTGTGCAAAGTGCGCTGTATTGTTACCGATGCACAGTGACACCATCTGCAGCAAGATGATGCTGCAGCTCTTTGGAGGTGGTCTGTGGATTGTCCTTGACTGTTCTCACCATTCTTCTTCTCTGCCTTTCTGATATTTTTCTTGGCCTGCCACTTCTGGGCTTAACAAGAACTGTCCCTGTGGTCTTCCATTTCCTTACTATGTTCCTCACAGTGGAAACTGACAGGTTAAATCTCTGAGACAACGTTTTGTATCCTTCCCCTGAACAACTATGTTGAACAATCTTTGTTTTCAGATCATTTGAGAGCGGGTTGTCCATGTTTGGCGACCATCAAACTTAACTGAACTTGAATTGTTTTGTAGAAAGAAATGGTCCAAAATACCTTCATCCAGGATCCAGGAACTGATTAAAAGCTACAGGAAGCGACTAGAGGCTGTTATCTTTGCAAAAGGAGGATGTACTAAATATTAATGTCACTTTTCTGTTGAGGTGCCCATATTTTTGCACCGGTCAAATTTTGGTTTAATGCATATTGCGCATTTTCTGTTAGTACAATAAACCTCATTTCAATCCTGAAATATTACTGTGTCCATCAGTTATTAGATATATCAAACTGAAATGGCTGTTGCAAACACCAAAATATTTAGAACTAAAAATGATTAAGATTAATAGGGGTGCCCAAACTTTTTCATAGGACTGTGTATGTGTGTGTGTATGTATATATGTATATATATATATATATATATATATATATATATATATATATATATATATATATATATATATATACATACACACACACACACACAGGTATATCACACTATTCACATCATCATTTCTTTTCCTTCTTAACAGAGCCTTCTTTCAACACAAATTTGGAAAAAATAGAAACATGGATATCATCAGTCATGTAAGACCAGCGACGACCAGGGAGGATCCACATCAAATCAACAAAGAGTGTAAAACAACTTTTATTTCCATCAGTTACATCGTTTCAGGACTAGCGTGTCCCTTCCTCATGGCATGAAAGAAAAACCAAACACCAACACTTATAAAACAAGCCTGAGTAACTAATCTCCACCTCAGAGGGCAAGTTCACACAGGGTTTTTTGGTCAGGGTTTTGAGGCCGTATTCGCCTGAAAACCCTGACCAAAAAGAAGGCTCCCATTGAAATCAATGGGAGCCGCTCAGGACTTTTTTCCGGGAGCAGTTTCTTCCGGCTCCCGGAAAAAAGAAGCGAGGTGCTTATTCTTCAGGCCGTTTCGCCTCACGGTTTGGCCTGAAGACACACCCTCCTCCGGACTATTCCCATTCATTGGGCCTAATCCGGAGCAGAATGCGCGGCTGAATGCTGGTGCAGTGCACCGGTTCTCAGTCGCGGCTAACCGATATTTGGATCGGAACCTGAGTCGGCCTCCGCTTCAGGTTCCATTCCAAAGAACCCCGTGTGAACTTACCCTCTGATAGCTTAATTCATACTGAATATCTTAAACTATATCATTAATATACATATAAATTTAATAGGATTTAGATTAAAAATAGATTTTCTATTATCTATTTTTAATCTTAATACTATTAAATTCATATGTATATTAATGTTATTGTTTAAGATATTCAATCTTAATTAAGCTATTAGAGGGTAAGTTCACACGAGGTTTTTTTGGATCAGAACCTGAGGCGGAGGCCGACTCAGGTTCCAATCCAAAAACCGGGTAGCCGCAACTGAAAGCCGATGTCCTGCACCAGCATTCAGCCGCGCATTCTGCTCCGGATTAGACCCAATGAATGGGTCTAGTCCAAAGGAGGGTGTGTCTTCAGGCCAAATCGCGAGGCGAAAGGACCTGAAGAATGAGCACCTCGCTTCTTTTTTCCAGGAGCCGGAAGAAAGGGCTCCTGGAAAGAAGTACTGAGCGTCTCCTTTTGATTTCAATGGGAGCCATCTTTTTGGTCAGGGTTTTGAGGAGAATATGGCCTCAAAACCCTGACTAAAAAAACCCGTCTGAACTTACCCTCAGAGGTGGAGTTTATTTACTTAGGTGTGTTGGTGGTTTTTCTTTCATGCCATGAGGAAGGAACACGCTAGTCCCGAAACGCATAGCTTCATCATGAAGTAACTTGACTCCTATTCTTTGTTGATTTGATGTGGATCCTCCCTGGTCGACCCCCTGATGAAGGCTTATCGAACTTCCTAGCCTGCCCCTACAGACTCTGCCACCGCCACTCACCTTATCATTGAGACTGCGGGGATTAAGTGAACCCTAAGAATGGAAACCTTCCCCCAGCAAAACCCAAGGCAAATAAATAAATACACAGACTACAATAAACTTTTTGCATGGGTGTAGGTCGGCCACAGCTTGTTTATTTATAAAACAGTTAAAGGGGTATTCCCACCTCACATACTCAGCAGTCTTCACTCTTGTAAAATCTTCTTTCTTCCTGGTTTCTTGCATCATTTGGTGGGCGGGGTTTCACAGGCAACCTGCCATTTAGCTCCGCCCACCCACATTGGACTATGAAGTACAGGCAGCAGCAACTCCATTCTGTGTTACATACAGAGACTGCCTGTCTCTGCCATAATGAACACAACTGAATTAGCTAGCCTGATAACTGGGAGAACAGAAGAAATGAAAGCAGCTCCTCTATCTGAGTGCAGGACCTAGGTCACATGGTGTAGACACAGGAATAGCTAGATACACAGGCTCGCTCCCTGCACTTAGCCCCTCCTCCCTCCCGCTGAGAGCAGGCAGACACATCACTTGACTCAGGAGCAGCTAGGTCAGGGCTGTGGCCACAAAAAATTGAATAAAGTAAGATAGTGGCCAAACAAAGCAGTTTTGCTGAAGCAGTGTATTTAGGAAAAGTCTTACATCCACATTAACAAGCAGTATAGATAGGATCCTTGTGATGGGACAACCCCTTTAAGTATGAAAACGTTAAGTTGCCATTTCCATGGCAACGAAGATGTAAACATTAACAGTAGTAAACACAATAAACTCAGGAAAGGGTAACCTGGCCCCCTCCCGCGGAGGAGCAGCATCTCCCAGCTACCCTACTTCCTATGCATAACCGCCACGGAGGGACCCGAGTGCCTACACCAGGTGCCGACCCCCACCCAACAAAAACAGGGCCTGCTCAATGCCGTCCTGCAATCCTGACAGGTAAATATTGAGGCCAATATCATTAAGGTGAACACCGTCCTCCCGGAGGAGGCGACCATTGTCGCCCTCCAACTGACGGTGCCAGATTACAACACCTCCACGGGAACGAACGAAGCGCGCCATGCGAGCGTTCACGGACCGTCTGCAGCGCTCAGCGGACTCGGGATCTCTGGAACCATGTCAGCAGACTCTGGGAACAATCTCGGACCAAACTAGAACCATTTCCGAGAAAAACCCAGGATTATGTTCCAAACCTGACCGCATGACAGCCAAAAGCTTGGCCATGCGGACAAAACAGAGGTCATTTCCACCGGCATGGATGACCAGGATGGCCGGGCCTTTGGCACTGCAGCTAAAATCCACCGCCTCAGAAAGAACCTGCGACCACCTCATACACAAATACTCCTTGTGGTAAAGTGTACGGTAAGGTGGTGGACGGAGTGTATATCTTGCCTGGTTTCCTCAGCCAGGCGAGATAAAGGAAAACCAGAGCAATAATGTTGTAGCAGAGCATAGTCTGCTAGAGCTCTTGTTCCATATTATGGGCTGGCTTTTCTGGACTGGAGGGCAGGTTGGTAGTGGGAGCCTTCCAGTCCACACCCTTACTCCACCACGGGTTTTGTCCTGAGTTTGGGGCATTCACAGGTGAGGCTTTCTTAGGGCTATTTACTGGGGAAGGAAGCTCAGTTATGGGGCTGATACACACACTGAGTGTGTGAGGAAAACACTCCTGAGACCAACAGGTATAGTGTGGACTTTGACCTGCTAATGTGCTGACTCAACCTGCTCTAGATCAGAGAGGCAACCTGTTGTATAGGTAGAGCCGGACAAGGCTTAGGTTTTTGTTGTTTTGTTTCTTTGCTGGCACAGTGTTTTATGCCAAAATCCCAAATAAAACACTCTGGACTTGTTTATCCGACTACCTGTCTGCATGGTGTCATTGCCGTTCCCAACCATGTGAGCTGAACCCCCTACAATTGGTGGAGGATGCGGGCACAACGGCATGACAGAAGTCTGGACAGTTGTGTGTGGCAGACATTAAAGGAGCCAGAGGTATATGTCCTGGGTGAAAGAAGCTGCGACTTTGCAAAGACAGTCCAATACCATGGAAGAGGTATTAAAGCAGCTGGTACAAGTCCAGATGCAGCAACAACAGGTCCAGCCGCAACAACAACAGACCCTGACGCAGCAACAGGAAACAAACCGCCTGTTAATGGAGCAGATGGCTGCACTCCGAGAGTCTGGCACGACTCAAGCCCGACGAATGGAAGTAAGCCCGCCTGAGACTGCCAAGGTAAAGAGGGCTGTACAGCAGGTCTTGCAGAAAATGACATCCGATGATGACGCCGAGGCCTACCTCACAGTGTTTGAGAGAGTGGCAGAGAGAGAGGGTCTGCCGAGTGCAGAGTGGGCAGATGTGTGTAACGATGCTAGTTATCAGATTTGGAGTCCAAATGGTGGGGCAAATGGTACAGTACATAAATAATAATAAATGGAGGAAAGGTACCTCAGAGGTAGAAGAAACCGTGGTCAGACGTTAGCAAGGTTCGGTACACAGGAGGAGCAGATCAATCGTAGTCAGGCGTTAGCAAAGTTCGGTACACAGGAGAAGCAAGGTAGTGGTGAGGTTCAGGGCAACAAGGAGCAGATAGCCAGAATAATCAGGCACTGGATGGAGTAAGCTGTGAGTTTATATAGGACAGGCTAAACTGTGATTGGCCACAGAACAGGTGATCTTAATAAACCAATTACTCCAACAGAAGAGACCAGACAAGGTAAAGCACAGAACAAAACAGGATTCCAAATAGTACAATGGTTAAGGCCACAGAACATACCCAGGACGTCATGGGTTCAAGACCCAGTGAATTCAGTCCGTGACATTACTCCCCCTTCTCCAGGAGCGTCCTCTGGACGATACTTGGCTTGGCTTTTCTGGATAGCACTGGATATAATAAGAATACAGATGCACGCACTATCGGCCATGTGTAACATATTTATACTTTAGGCTCTTTACATTTCTCTCCTGACATGACTTTAATGTTAATGTTTTTGATCTGTTTTTTATATGTGACTTTCAATGCTGAGTTTTTCAAAATTTCTATTAACTGGCAGAATCTCATGATACAGAATACATGTCATATATTTTACTGCAGTATAACTGGCACTGGCCTGTGCCGCATGACTTATCCTGGCATGTGCCGCAAACATCAGCCAATAGAATCCCAGCATGCGGCTACAAACCTGGGAAAGAAACGTCAGTTGGTGCCAGTCAGCGATTGCTCTTTCAGAGAATAGACCGGCTCCCTATTGCTCCCAGAAAGCGACAGAAAGCGAGTTTTTTTTTACAGAGACCTGATCGACACCTGAGGATTACGAAGAAAACCGCTAATAGCGAGACACCAGAGGTAAGATATCATCACTTTATTGTGAAATCCGTATTTATGTCACCTGGAAAGGGACAGTGATGGGACCCCAGTTTTTAGGAAAAAGAGATGGTATACACTGTGTGAGATATAGTCGCTGGATTGGATGCACATGGATAAGCCTGGGGGACTATAGGACAACAAAATAGAATTTTAGAAACTTTGATTTATCCATGTGAAGATACTTAATCTATGGTTACACACACACACACACACACACACACACACACACACATATATATACCGTACAAACACTTGGGTGACTGTGGATAGATATGGAGACACTTAGGTAATTATGGATATATGGACATTGGAAAAAAAATGGATGAATATTGAAAAACTCAGGTGCCAATATATTATTTGAATAATTTTGGATGCTCATGGTCTAATGTGGGGAATATTGGACGCTTATTGATAATACAGAGAAATATGGAGGATCATTCCAGTCATTCTTAACCCCTTAACGACCGGCCCATAGGGAATCTACGTCGGCAGTGACAGGTCCTTCCTGACTGCCCTATAGGAAAACTATGTCGGGCAGTCAGGGAAGGATTCCCTGTCAGTGCCGACGTAAATGGAGCGGATCTTAGCTGTATCTTACAGCTAAGACCTTGCTCCATAACCCCACATCGGAGGGGGCTCGGATGGGGGGGGGGTTAACCCCTTCAGTTCCGTGATCAAACATGATTACGGAACTGAAGCGGTTCCATGATGGTGCCGGTCAAATCGGCACCCCCCGCGGCGAGATTGGGGGGCGCCAATATGAAAAACATGCAGTCTGGGGTCTGGCTTGCTCAATCGCATAAAATTTTAAGGAATCTACTTTCCCTGCATGTTTGGAAGCAAAATGACGCGACAAATTGGACATATTATCAATACTCCTTTCACTGTCTGACACGTGTTCAGAGATACGTTTTTTAAATTTTCTTATCGTGCAACCCACATATAGCAATTTACACGACATACACTCTCCCACGTAAACCACATACTGACTGTTGCAGTTCATAAAGGTATCCATATTGTAAATTTTACTATGATCAGAATTATAAAATTCTTTGGTCTTTTTAATGAATTTACATGCATTGCATCGTACCAACCCACAGTTGTAACATCCTTTTAAGGATAACCACGTATCCGTATTTGATCCAGATCTTTCATATAAACTAGGAGATATTCTATTGCCTATTGTATAGCCTCTTCGGGCCACCACTTGAATACCATTATGCAATATCTGTTTTGTTATAGGATCCTGATTTAAGATAGACAAATTACGGTATATAATGTTTCTGATAAATTTAAACTGATTGCTGAAAGGGGTAGAGAAAACAATCTTATTCTCACTACTCTCCTTATCAAAAGTAGAATGTATGTATATATGTAGTATTTTCCTTCAAAAGATCATATCTTGACATAGAATCCACAATACTGCTTGCTCTACGTAGAGACCAGTCAGGGTAACCCCTATCTCTTAACCTCTGTAAGGTCACCTCTTTTTCCACCTGGTAGATAACTTGAGTAGAGCAATTCCGGCGGGTACGCATAAGTTCACCCACCGGTATAGATTTTAGGGTGTGACTCGGATGGTGGCTATCAGCCCGTAAAAGGGTATTGCCCCCCACATCCTTTCTGAATAAACTAGTCTCCACCTTACCTACATCTATATTTCCCTTCAACATAACATCCAGGAAAGAGATACATGTATCATGTTGCATGAAGGTAAAGGACAGGCCAATAGGATTAGCATTAACATATCCCATCCATTCTGGCACGGGCGCTATAGGACCCCTCCAAATGATGAGGGCATCATCAATATAGCGCCCGTACCAGAATATATGCTCAGAGAAAGGATTGGCAGGAGTGAATACGCAATTCTCCTCCCACCATGATAGTGTCAAATTGGCGACAGAAGGGGAAAAAGGTGCCCCCATAGGGACACCCTTGATCTGCAAATAGTAACCTCCATCAAATAGGAAAAAATTATTTGTAAGAAGATGCAAAGTAACCTCCAAGATGTACTCACACAAAATTTCTGAGAATTTACTATATTTGGACAAATGATGGAATAAAGCTTTTATAACCATATCATGAGGGATATTAGAATATAGCGAGACAATGTCCATAGACACCCACGAAAATTCTCTACTCCATTGTATATTCTCCATTTCATTAAGCAACATTTTCGTGTCTCTAATATACCCTGGACACCGTCTCACCATGGGTTTTAAAAGATCATCAACCCAAGAGCACAGCTGTTCATTTAAGGTTCCCACTCCAGCTACAATGGGACATAAGGGTACTGGATGAACTTGCTTGTGCGTCTTGGGTATCCCATGGAAGATAGCTGTCATGGGATGATATAAGAGAGGTATGTTTTTAAGGGAGGTTTCAGTGAGTAAAATTCGTGCCATGATGAAGGAGTAATCCGAAACGCGTAGGCCAAGTTTCCACCTGTGATGCGCCAAGTCTGCTACGACGGGTACTTCATGTGCATTGAACAATTTTAAGATGAAGCAGTAAAGGTGAAGATTTTTATACTTTAACCGGAGTATGCTGGAGTTTCTTTGTATGCACATGTTACTTATACTGTACGCTGCATGGCGCAAAATTTAAAAGGGAAAATTCAATGCCAGAATTGATTTTATTTTTTTAAATCCAGCAAAAAAAAAGAGTTAATAAAATGTATTCAATAGATTGTAGGCACCCAAAAATGGTGTCATTACAAAATGCATGTCATCCCGCAAACAACAAGCCCTTATATGGCCACGTCACCAGAAAAATAAAGAAAATATAGCATCTAGTGATGCGAGAACAAAAACCCGCAAAAATCGCCAAATCATTAGAACACAACTGGCTGCGGCAGGAAGGGAATGTATAAGCTGTGCGAGCGAATATCAGGGGACACCCCAGATTTACAGCTTATGAGGGAACAGACACCAGAAATGACCCCCAAAGTGACCCTCAGAGTGACTCCCCCATTCATAGGAGCTACTGGAACATAGTAGGGAATTTGGTGTCTGCAATGTTCTCCGCACTGCTTATATATTCCCTCTTCGCCATCCGCTGTGCAGTCACGTCCGGGATACTAATACTCACTACACACCCTGATAAATACTTTGAGGGGTGCAGTTTTCAAAATGGGGTCACTCCTTTGGGGAATCCACTTTTCTGGTACCTTACAGGCTCTACAAACATGACATGGCGTTCAGATACCAAACATCTGAATCTGTACTCCAAAAGCCGCATTGCACTCCTTCCCTTCTGCGCCCTGCTGTGCGGCCAAACTGCAGTTTATGCCACATGTATGACATATGTATGACACTGGTGTACCCGGGATAACGGACGTAATGTCATATGTGGGAATAAACTGATATTAGGGCACAGCCGGACACAGAAGGGAAGAAGGGTTATTGGGGTTTTGGAGCGCAGACGGTTTGGTTTTTGGATGCCATGACACTTTTGAAGAGCTGAAACGCCAGTAAAGTGGAATCCCCTGATATGAGACCTTATTTTGGAAACTACAACCCTGAAGGATTCATCCAGGGGTACAGAGAGCATTTTCAACCCCCAAGTGTTGCTATAACTTATTATCCATAAATGAATACGAAGCTGATTGTGTGAAGTGAAAATGACCATTTTTCCAGGAATACGTCATTTCAGTGCGTAATATGTTGTACCCGACTTGTATCAGAGATGAACGCTCTAAAAGCTGTTGTGCCCGGGATACCCACTTAACAGTTTTTGGAGTGTGTATCTCTGCTGATATAAGTTGGGCATAACATATCGGGCACTAAAATAGCGAATCTCTGAAAAACTTTAATTTTTAACTTCTCATTATCAGTTGCGATTTCATTTCTGGAAACTAAATAAATGCAACACTCAGGGGTTAAAAATGCTCGCTACGCCACTTGATTAATCCCATCAGTGGGGTAATGTCCAAAATGGGGTGACATGTCTGCAGATTCCACTTTATTGGCAATTCAGGGTCTTTGCAAAAGTGACGTCCAAAAAACAAAATAGCGCTCCTTCCCTTCTGTGCCCGAACAGCCGATTCTACCCACATATGGCATTAAGTCCGTTATCCGGGGTACACCAGTGTCATACATGTCGGCATACACTGCCATTTGGGTACACAGCAGGGCGCAGATGTGAAGGAGCGATATGTGCTTTTGGAGTGCAGACTTAGATTGTTGGTGTTTGGACACCATGTCACATTTGCAGAGACCCAAAATTGCCCCTACAAAATGGAGTCACTTCTTGGGGAATTCCAGTTTACTGGAACCTGGAACCTCCAGGGCTCTGCAAAAACATCATGGTGCCCAGAGGGTCCCTCTAAATCTGTACCCCAAAAGCTAAAAAGCGCAGTGCTCCTTCTCTTCTGAGCCCTGCTGTGTTCCCAAGCAGCAGTTTACACCCACATATATCATTTTTGTGCAGGTCTCTGACAACACAAAGTGGGGGCAACGTTTTGGGCACCGAAATGGCATATTTCTTTCAAAATTTCAATTTTCATTTTGTACATTAATTTTTGGGAAGCATTTTTAGGCTCAAAATGATAATACGCTTTGATACATTCTTTGATGGGTGTAGTTTTTAAAATGGGGTCACTTTTGAGGGGTTTCTATTGTATTGATACTTTAGGGGCTCAGCTAATGCGACATGGCGCCTGAAAACTATTCCAGCCACATCTGCCCTCCAAAAGCCAAATAGCGCTCTTACCATTCTGAGCCCCACCATGTACCCATACAGCAGATTATGGCCACATATGGGGTATTGCCGTGTTCAGGAGAAATTGTGTAACAAACTGTGGGGGGCTTTTTCTCTTTTAACCCCTTGTGAAAATGAAAACTTTGGGGATAAAGGGACATTTTAGTAATTTTTAACCTACACATCCCAAGGTTAGTAAAATCCGTGAAACGGCTATAGGGTCAAACTACTCACTATACCCCTCAATGAATACCTTAAGGGGTCTAGTTTATAAAATGGGGTCATTTATGAGGGTTTTCAATTGTTTTGGTAACTCAAATCTTGTTTGAATGTGCAATGGGCCTAAAATATCTGCAAGCAAAATTTGTGTCTTGAAATCCAGTTGGTGCTCCCATCTTTTTGGGCCCTACCGTGCGTCCGTACATAGGATTAAGGCCACAAACTGTACATTTTTGAACACGGGAGAAATGGGGTCATCTATTTTGGGGTGTTTTTCTTTATTTTCATGCCTTGTGTGCAAAAAAACTGCCTTTAGGGGGCATTCACACTACGTATACTGAAGCTTATTCTGAAAGTAAAACACATTCAGAATAAGCGCCGTATAAAGCAGCTCCATTCATTTCTATGGGAGCCGGCATACAAGCGCTCCCCATAGAAATGAATGGGCTGCTTCTTTCACTGCGAGCAGTCCCATTGAAGTGAATGGGAAGTGCCGGCGTATACGGCAAGCTCTGCTCATGCCGAGCTGTACACGCCGACACTTCCCAGTCACTTCAATGGGACTGCTCGCAGTGAAAGAAGCAGCCCATTCATTTCTATGGCGAGCGCTCGTATGCCGGCTCCCATAGAAATGAATGGAGCTGCTTTATACGGCGCTTATTCTGAACGTGTTTTACGTTCAGAATAAGCTTCAGTATACGTAGTGTGAATGCCCCCTTAAAATGACTCTTATGTGTAAAAAATATGAGAATTTTTTGTTTGACACAAATTCTTTTAAAACCTATGGGGTCAAAATACTCATTATACCCCTCAATGAATACCTCAAGGGGTCTAGTTTATAAAATGGGGTCATTTATTGGGGTTTTAAATTATTTTGGTAACTCAAATCTTGTTTGAATGTGCAATGGGCCTGAAACATTTGGAAGCAAAAATTGTGTCTTGAAATCCAGTTGGTGCTCCCTTCTTTTTGGGCCCTACCGTGCATCCATACATTGGATTAAGGCTACAAAGTGTACATTTTTTTAACACAGGAGAAATGGAGTCATCTACTTTGGAGTGTTTTTCTTCATTTTCTTGTGTTAACTGCAAAAAAACTGCCTATAAAATGACACTTTTGTGTAAAAAAATATGAAATTTCTTTGTTTGACGCAAATTCTCTAAAAACTTATGGGGTCAAAGTACTCACTATACCCCTCAATGAATACCTTAAGGGGTCTAGTTTATAAAATGGTGCCATTTATGGGGGGTTTCAATTGCTTTGGTAACTCAAATCTTGTTGAAATGTGCAATGGGCCTAAAATATCTGCAAGCAAAATTTGTGTTTTGAAATCCATTTGGCCCTCCCGACCTCTTGGGCCCTAAGGTGCGTCCGTACATAGGACTAAGGCCACAAACTGTACATTTTTTAACATGGGAGAAGTGGGGTGATATATTTTGGGGTGTGTTTCTTCTTTTTGATGTGTTGTGTGCAAAAAAACTGGCTTTAAAATGACACATATTTGAAGAAAATGAAAATGTAATTTTTTTCATCATTTGTAATAATTCTTGCAAAACAATATTTGTTTGATCAAAATGCTCACTATACCCCTCAAAGAATACCTGAAGGGGTCTAGTTTTACAAATCGTGTCAGTTAATGGGAGTTTCTGTCATTATGCCACCTATTCCTGTCTGCAAACATAGCTTGGTACAGGAAAAAATCACAAACTCCAAATTTCCAAAATTTGCTTATAAACTTGATAAACTTCTAAATTGTCTAAATTACTCAAATATGTTAAAATTATTTCAAATATGCTTGAAACACAAAAGGAACATTTGGAAGTATATAACTACTAACTTTTTTGCCCTGTATTATTGTGCATATGTGAGATATCGCAGCTGAAAGTGGAAAACATTGAAAAATTTTAAAAATTTTCAGCATTTGCGAGTTTTTTTAATAAATTTACACAAGTTATATCAGTCTAATTTTACCTTCTCAGTAAAGTACAACATGTCACGAAAAAACAATCTCAGAATCGCTTGGATGCCTAAAACTGTTACAGAATTATTCACTGATAAAGTCACACAGGGCAAATTTCCAAAATTTGGCTTGGTCATTAAGGTCCAAAATAGGCTGGTCACTAATATAATAATATAGATAGAAAAAAGGGGGAAAAGGAATTATACTCAGCCCTCCTGCAGTAGTCCGTCTTAGATTTTTCTTTTTATCTCCATTTGGCTTTTAAATTCTTGCGACACCTTGCCCGGATGAGGAGCTCCCTCGGCATGGAGTGAAATAACCAACATAGAATACAAAGGATCATCCAGCAACGAGATAAGAAAGTCCAATATAAGTCTTCTTTATTTCTTGTTATCGCAATGTAAATAAAACAGCACGCAATGCACAGGAAAAGCCTGCGTCAGACAGACGCGTTTCAGATAACAATCCTTCCTCAGTGTCATCTTTGTGTCATGAGACATCTTTAAAAGGAGTCTGTCATCTGAATAATCAATGTTAAGCTACCACAGCGCCTTACAGGTCTCATCCCCCTCACCAAGCTCCTACCTCCATACTGGTGAACTCATTCTACGTTACTGGGGAAAAAAATTTCAGCAATATGCTAATGTGCTACAAGGTTCAGAGCCCGACATTACCAGTTTAGGATCTCAGCCAAAAATACTGCCTAGCACTGCCCTCCTAATCACCATTGACAAATTGTCAAGCAGGGTAAGCAGGACTCTCACTGTCTCCCCTAAGAGTCCTTTCTGGATTTACTCTACTTCTTAGGGAGCCTGCACACGGAGTAAATGCTCGCTCATTCTGAACGTAAAACTCGTTCAGAGTGAGCGGCGTAAAAATCAGATCCCATTGACTTGAATGGGTGCCGGCATACAAAGGCTCCCCATTGATATCAATGGGAGGCTTTTTTCCCTATTGCTTTCAAAGTATTACGCGCATATCACATTGAAAACAATAGGTAAAAAAGCGTCCCATTGATTTCAATGGGGAGCGTGCATATGCCGGCACCCATTCAAGTCAATGGGATCTGTTTTTTACACCGCTCACTCTGAACGAGTTTTACGTTCATAATGAGTTAGGGTTGGTTCACACTAGTGCTTGTATTCCGTCCGCAAGGAGTCCGCATGGAGACCCCCCGGATGGAATACCAATGCTAATGCAAGCGCTGTGCAGTTAAGCACACGGAGCCCACAGACTATAATGGGCTCCATGTGCTTGCCGCGCACTGCCCGCACAATTAATTTGTGCGGGCAGTGCGCAGCAAGCACACAGAGCCCATTATAGTCTATGGGCTCCATGTGCTTCGCAAGCACATCGCTTGCAATTGTGATTGCATTCCGTCGGGGGGGTCTCCATGCGGACTCCTTGCGGACAGAATACGAGCGCTAGTGTGAACCAACCCTGAGCGTTTACTCCGTGTGCAGGCTCTCTTACTTAGAAAACCTGTTCCAAATCACACAAACCTATATATCACAGGGCATAGCTTTTCTCCTGCTCTCACATAGGACAGCACATCTGAGCGGTGTTGTGGTGTTAGATTTTCCTAAGTTTATGCTTAAACTTCTATGAAAGGTCTTGTTAAGTCACGTTCCCAAGTATTTGTGTACAATTTTCTTTCTATTCACATTTCCCTGGAGGAAGAGAAGATGATGCGGAAAAGGAAGAGAGAACGTATTTCCCAGTAAGTGCGATAGTGTATATCACTGTATTACAAAGATCAGTCAATGGTGGCCTGTCCTTAGAATAGTTCATCAATATCAGATCAGTAAGAGTCCATCAAATGACACCACCACCTATCATCTAATTTCCACTCAGAGCCAGTAGAAGATGGCTTCATCCACTATGTAGCGGCCTTGTAGTTCTATGGCAGCTCAGCTCCCACTCACTTGAAACAAAGACATTACACAGTTTAAGGAGCCATCTAAGGAGCCAACTCTTTACATATATCATCTGATCCGTGTGGGAAGGGGGGCAGTCAGATGTTGGAGCTACTGAAGTAATATTAATGACCTAACCTAAGGATAACACATCAATATCTAATCTTGGACAGACACTTTAATACGAGATTGACCCATGAGGAGACCAGGGTGAATGTTGCCTTTTGTTATTAAGTGTCTGCACCTTACACATACTATACTGCAAAAACCAAACCATGCATAATTCTTTAAAGATTCACTTATTTTGTCACTTGGGGTTTGTAGACTTCTAAACTACAGAGCCATATGCAGCCCTTGTACCTATGAATGGGCCCTTTATACAATGGAAGATTTTTCTCCTACATGAATGCAATGTATTTAAGAGAAAGAAATCTTCTTAATATGGCATCTGATGACACATGGCTCTGTATACAGTCTCTCAGATATCATAAGAATGAATAGTAGAAACCTCTATATGGCACAATATTAATTAATTGTGGCCCACTATGGTCCTATATATGTCCTTTTTTACCATATTTTGGAACCTGGATAAACTATAATGGGTCGTGAACATGAGGCTTAATATAGTTTCTTCTCTCACAGTTCACGGACGGACCCTGAGGAGGAAGCCAAGAAGAGGAAGATGGAGGACAGCGTCTTGCAGAAAGAAAAGACTGCTTACTTCAAATTCCTGGGTAAAATACTCCTTCCAGCCCCTACAACCTGACGGAAAGTATCTTATTTTTACACAAAAGTATGCATAATGGGTGTAAAGAGACTGCTGCATAGTGGCACGGCCACAGGCTGGTATTATTACGCTGGGAGGGGCTTAAACCTATGGCCCTTCCCACCCAGGTAATGTCAGGCTTCTGCTACTTGTTATATCTGGCAGGTTATACCCAGTCAGATATAACAAGTAGGAGGGTGGGAAGGGCCACAGTTTATGACCCTTCGCATACCAGGCCACGGCTTCTCCAATGCCTGCCCTTTTCTTAAGATACACCCCTGACAGCGTTGGGTACCAGTGTAATAACTGAGGGTTTAGTGCCAGCCTTTTCACAGGCTAAGGGCCCCTTCAACGGAGTATACGCTGGCTGATTCTGAACGTGTAAATGTGTAAACATTCTGAATCAGCAACGTTTAAAACAGATCCCATTGCTTTCTATGGGAGCCGGCATACGTGCGCACCCCATAGAAATGAATGGGCTGCCTTAGCAGAGCGCCGGCATGACTGCTGGTTGTAGGTAGTTTAGGGGAGGGGAGGCGGAGGTATCCTACTTACCCTCCCCATCTTCTTAGCAGCGCTGGTGCTGCTATTCGTCCCGGCAGCGGAAATGGTGGGCGGGGCTAAGCGAGGCTTCCGGCGGTTGCACCGGAGAGCCTCACTTGTGGGCATTGCAGCCGGCTGGATTCTGTGCACTGTGCTCCGTGTGCACAGGAAAGCCGGCTGCTGCCTCTACTGTTGTATCCACTGTCCCTTCTGCTATAGGATGAGCTGGGAGATGCCCGCTGTGCATATGCTGCGGGGAGTTCACTCTCCCAGCTCATCCAAGAGGCAGAGGCAGCAGCCGGCATACAGCAGAGGCGCAGCCGGCTTTCCTGTGCACACGGAGCACAGTGCACAGCATCCAGCCGGCTGCAATGCCCACGAGTGAGGCTCTCCAGCGCAACCGCCTGAAGCCTTGCTTAGCCCCGCTCACCATTGCCGCTGCCGGGACAAATAGCAGCACCAGCGCTGCTACAAAGATGGGGAGGGTAAGTAGGATACCTCCGCCTCCCCCCCCCACTAAACTACCTACAACCAGCAGTCATGCCAGAGCTCTGCTAAGGAAGTCGCACCATAATAAGACATTCCTCCGAAAATAAGACAGGTCCTATATTTAGGACAAAGATTTAATATAAGACACTGTCTTATTTTCGGGGAAACACGGTATTATTACAATGTGTTGTATTATGGAGATTTAGCATACTTACAGACAAAACATAGTATAGTATATAGAATACAATGTATCAGTAAAAGTATACACAATGATAAAGCAGTTTGTTCCTTTGCTGTAGATATAAAGGTGTTCTGAACATTTCAGAAGGTATTGATGAAATACATTAAACTAATATCTTATTTTTGTTACTTTGATAGACGACGAGGACATCAAGCTGTATCTAGACAGGGACAGATGTCTTAAGACCTCAGACAAGGTATCATGATATAGAGGGAAAGAATAGAAAATATTCCTGAGCTTTGCAAAGTATGACCTGATATCAGTATTAGATACTATACAATGATATATAACCCCAATCTATGCTGCAGTCAGGTTGTAACTAGATATCAGTATACACAAGAATATACTGAGCTCATATATCTGTACTGCATACTATTATGTATTAGGAAATATATGGAAAACTTCTAACTCTCCTTTTATCCTACTAGTATCTCCTGGCGATGGTCCTGACCTACTTTAGAAGAGCCAAACTGCGTATAAAGGAATATCGCCAGTATTTCTTTCCTTCTCTGTAAGTTTCTATTATTATTAGCCCAATCTATACCTATAGTATGTGTTTCAGAGAAGACAGTCGTCAAATTCCCTTTCTAGGCTTATAACAGCCATTAATTGTACAACCATAGATATAGTGAGCTACAACACTCTGCTATTAACATGCCATTCATACTCTACTAGACAACAGTTCTCCTCATTACCTTTTTTTTTTACATGTTCTATAATTTCTTTGCCCTACTTTTTATTTCTTCCAGGTTTTTAGCAAACCAGTTTGAAGAAGATGAAGAATTTCGAGATGAGATCTACGCCTGGACCCCTGGATGGACATTAAGGACGATTAAGAGGAACCAGCTGCTTCACCTTCGTGACCTAATGCTCATCAAGATGGACTTCAGAGCTTGGGTAGAAAAGGAAACCTGCGATCTGGTGTGTAGCATAAACCAGAAAGATGTAAACTTTGAACTAAAGCTTGTGGTGATTCTAATAATTGTAGATTATGTTAAATTCTAGATCATGGCACAAGACCCTGACCACTGGGCATGGAAGAGACAGAGAGAAGACCATCACAGCTGGGCTATACGCTGGTTCAGGAGGGATATTTCAGAATTCACCATAAGAGGCCCATGGACCACCCTTCCAACCTGCTCTCTTTGTAACCCCATTGTAGATTCTTCAAGCAAGGAAGAAGAGGAGAAAGACATTCATCATCAGACAGACGCAGAGGAGAAACCCGGAACATCAGTCACAATCATCTCAGGTAAGTGTATCCATTGTGTGAAAGAGAACTTCAAGTAGGGAGCCATTCACATGACGTTTCTGCTGTCCATTCAGCAGATCCGTTCAATGGATCTATTTTTTTTAATAGTAAATATGGATACAAATATTCATAATTAAAAAGCAGAGCCATGAATACTGGTGTGTAGACATGGGCGAACCTCACTAGATTTGTTTCCACAAATATTTGTGAAGTTCGCCCCTCCCCCCTTCTTTTCCAAAAGTTCTATTATTATATCTGGGGTCATCTCAGACACCAGAATATAATTAGTGCAGCCCCAAGGGGGTGAATGAAAATAACAAACAGTTAATTTGCATCTTCTTCTAGCCAAGGAGGTCGGGGGTTGGAGCCACTTCTATGGGATTGTTATGGCATATTGTAGAACCTGAAATACCTTTTCAATGAGAAGTTGCTGTAGAAAAGCTTGGTAACTTTGCTTTGCTTCTATTCTATAATAAATGTGTTACTAAAGTTTTCCTTCTATCATTTCTACTTATATGTACAGCAACCAGACCAACAAGAAGAAGAAGAAGAACTAAGAAGACACGATGGAAGACATCGACCAGACGTCCAAGGAGAAGAACAGCACAGGATGAAGACCGAAATCATGGAGAGAAGTATCCTCCATAGTCACACACACATAAATACACTCGTTACATCACTATACACAGTCACTGCACATACACACAATCATCACACAAATGCATACACATATACACTGATACTTGCTCTAGCGGTCGCCTCCCTTAGTATGCCCAGAGGAGGGGCAATACAGTGGCCATGGTTTCCCTGCAGGTTTCCTCCACTGGGGGTTTTTCCTGCCCTGAGTGTTGCTGTACGCTCTTTGTGAGTGATGGGAGGTAACCAGCACATATAAAAATAGATAGAATAAAATACATAGAATAAACTTCACATTAACTTTCTTTATCGTCTCCGTGTTATTTCTTCTATTTTTGTGTGTGAATAAGTGTTTTATTTACAATCTATAATGACATTTGGGTATCTGGAATCCCATGATGGAATTTCCACAAAGTTCTCTCTGACTCCTAGTTAATGTTAATAGAGCAGCTATAGGGGATTGGGGGGTAGCAGTCACACCCGCGCTCTGATGTCACATAAGAAGAGACTAGTGTAATGGTAATTGGGGGACAGTTACACATTTTATAATGGAAATTCTGCTTCATGCTTTGTATAAGTATTTGTAATACTTTTCTCCACTTCCTAGTATAACTGTGTAACGGAAATTGTGTGTGGGTCGGATGTGGAGGAATTGGTAATCTGTGGCAATTTATAGTGCAATAGCTGTGGATGAGGTTATCAAAATGCCATCTACACATGACAGAAAAAAATCAGCACTGAAATCTCAGCATGTTGCACATTATCACATCCACGGCATGCTTATTATGGTGGTGCAAAGCTGCAGATTTGTATCCTATATTTCACTCTATAAATAAAGACAGCTTGTCTCATATTACCTTTGTAAGTCTACACTTTTCTTCATTTCTAGAAGGTTGTACAGGGATATATACCTGTGTAGTAGACATGTCTGTATATAGGAGCCCATATTCTAGAAATAAGTGTCAGGCTGTTATTTTCAAAATATTTCTTTCTTGTGACCAGGCTTCTTTTTTGTTCTCTTTTTATGGAATATGGGGAGCAATCTAGTCTGCAGATATGAAGCTTATTTACTTGACGTTTGTAATACTAAACCATGTTCCAGAATGCCTTCAACCTTGAAAGTCTCAAGCCCAGACTTACTAATAGACGGTGTAAACTTAGGCAGGCTGAAAATCTTCTCCACTCCTCAGGGCTCGTTCACATCTGTGCCCGGTCTCCGTTCTGCAGTTTTCCGTTTTCTGCACAAAACAGAGGCAGGAGACGGAAACCTGCAGGACTCTTTCTCACCCATTCATTTGAATGGGTATGAAAGATGTCCGGCAGTGAGCGTTTTATGCTCTCCGCTGCGAAACCGTTTTTTTTAAATCGGACACAGAGTCGGACATGCAGTACTCTGTGTCCAGTTTTAAAAAACCGGTTTCGTGGGCGGAGAGCATAAAACGCTCACTACCGCTCACGGCCGGACCCGCTCTGACAGCTTTCCATCTTCTTCCTTTACAATGGTGGTCTATGCAGACCGCCGGGCTTCTTTTTTCTGCTAGCGGCAGGTTGCAGCTAGTGGAGAAAAGAAGCGACATGTCCTATCTTCAGGCGGAAACCGCGGCGCACAGGGCCGCGGCTTCCGCCTAGCGGCAGCACCCTCCTATGTCGGCTCATTCATTTGAGCCGACACAGGAGGGGAAAGCCGCGACCGCGATGCTCGCGGCAGGCGGGTTTTGACCAGAGAGAGATGCGGCTCGCCTCGTCTCTCTCTGTGTCAAAACCCGCGTGGACGGCCAACATGTGAACTAACCCTTAAGAGGCTGTAGGCTATAATGGATCTCTAGGAGACCTAAGTCTCCTAGACCCCACCCAAAAGCTTGAGATAGGCCAGGGCTTTACCAAGTATGGAAGTTTGAACAAAGGGGAGCCACAGGGAGATAACAAGGGGGAACACAGAACATACAGATAGCACACAAAAACATAACCCAGAGGCACAAAGACAAAATATAAGCAGGAGCACTGTGGGATGCTGCAATTTTTCCCCTATTTTAACATGAGCCGCCTTTGGCAAACACCAGACCTACGTTATGGAAGGAATTACAGGAAAGGGTTAAACAACAACAAGACAATATATACAACAGTGAACAGTCCAGTCGAAGGTCGAAGAAAGGGGAATATGGGCAAAAACCGAGTACCTGAGGCACAAGTACATTTGTGTCCATCACAGGTACCAGAAAACAAATGGGGAAAAGGGGCATCGACAATACAAAGAGGACCATGAGATACAGATGTGTGAGCATCCAATCCCTGGGCCTCAGCAAAGACATAAGGGACTCCGGCGCACAGGGGCCTAGGTGTCCAATCCTGGAGCATGGGGAAATAACACAAGAGGATGAACTGGAGCAATATCCTCTGTTCGCACTGTATGATGAAACAAGAAGTAACTGGGGTAGTGTCCACAAGTTCAGCACCAAGATAAGGGACAAAAACTTGGTGACTACGTACAACCAGAAAGAGTTCAACTAATCACTCCAAGGGTCACAAATCTTGAGCTCCCCAATCAGGTGTTGACTGGGGGGACACAAAACTTACTGGTAGCAGCTTCCTCAATGCTCAGCTTCTGCAGATGGTTATCCCAATGGCAGGAGGTGAGGATGGCATGGATGATGTTGATGACTCCAGCAATCCGGATTTCTGTTGCAGTTCTTGAGCCAACTTCCTCTCCATGGCCCGGTAGATGGCAATCACAGTGGTTGGGTTCATGGTGCTTCTGTACAGTACATAGTATAGAAAATCAAAGTTTATGAAATTGCAGAGCACTTGGTTATTCAGTGGATTAACTTGGCTATACCCACTGTGGCAGAGGTAACTTGATAGCAATGGCGCAGACCCAAACAGTCAAAGACAGGAACACGAAAGATGCAGGAAACAGGTTTATTTAGAAAATACAGAAACATAAACCTTGACTTCAGGCACAAAATGAACAAAATAAAATACAGCCTTAACTTCAGGCAAAAATAATCCTGCTCGTTTGAGCGGCTAACTAAACAGAAATTCTATCCTAA
The DNA here is from genome assembly GCF_031893055.1 of Leptodactylus fuscus. Classification (NCBI taxonomy): domain Eukaryota; kingdom Metazoa; phylum Chordata; class Amphibia; order Anura; family Leptodactylidae; genus Leptodactylus; species Leptodactylus fuscus. The sequence goes on from NC_134267.1 coordinate 195,688,350, forward strand.
CTATACATGTGGCTTACTATTAGCCACATGAACAAAACAAACACAACTTTTTTTCACTGGACTCAGGGTTACAGGACAGACCCAGGAGCCTCCTCTCACTCCCTGGATCTGCACTGGAGTGCAGGATCTGCAGCCTTTCTGGCTTATTAATGAGCCAAGTTATTGTTGTTAGATGAGGTTCTCCAAGAATAGATAAATGAGGACATCATTTTCCACATTGGGCCCTTCTTTTTATTTTTCTTCTATTGTATGTCTCAAAGCTTGTGAAGGCTCTCCAGCCTTTCATTCAGTACTTTCTATTGCAGCCTACTCTATGTAGCCTGCAATAGAACTGCTGTATTTTTTTCAATGCATTAATGATCAGACCCCCTGGGGTTTAAGACCCTTAGGGGGGGTCTAATAAATGAAAAAATATAAAAAATTCAAATCACCCCCTTTCCCTAGAATACATAAAAGTACTTAAATACTGTGAAACACATACTTATTAGGTATCCCTGAGTCTAAAAACGCCCGCTTTACAAATCTATAAAAATATTTGCATGGGGACCCCCGAACAGACTACCAAATGCACTGGCAGGTGGTGTGCAGTGAAAGCACATGGACCCCATAGACTATAATGGGGTTCATGTGCTTTCTGCGTGCTGCCCGCATGAATCATACGGACATGAAAGTGACCGTAATCTAATTTCCTGTCCACATGTTCCATGCAGGCAGCACAGGGAGAGCACACGGAACCCATTATAGTCTATGGGGTCTGTCTGCTTTGACTGGCACACCGCTTGCCAGTGCGTTTGGTATTCTGTTCGGGGGTCCCCATGCAGAACCCCCCGACGGATTACCAATGCAGATGTGATTGAGGCCTTAGGATGAAGATAAGAAACTGGTAAGAAGGATTCTTCAGTAATATTTTGAAAAGAAGGACTTTTAGTAGAGATGAGCGAATAGTATTAGAAACTAGAGTTTGGAATACTTCGCTCCCATAGTAATGCATGGGACCGGCCGTACAGCAAGGGGTTAAGCGCAAAACTCTAGTTTCTAATACTATTCGCTTATCTCTAACCTTTAGGTATTAAGTTTGGCAGCGTTCTCAAGAGGACTCCATTGGGTAGAAATCTCAAATACAGGCTTCTGGAGTATAAGGCCTGTAGTTCTCCCAGCCTTTTAGCAGATGTAATGGCGACTAAGAAAACCACTTAGCAGGATAGCTGTTTTATATCTACTTCCAGGAACGGCTCCAATGGATGGGATGTAAAGAGCATTGAAAACAACAAACAAGTCCCAAAAAAGCACAGGAGGTTTTACCTCCAGTCTCAGGTTCCTAATTGCTTTGAAAAATCTTGATATTAAAGGAAAACCAGAGAATTTACCATCAGTCACGGCATTAATGGCGGTCATACGTACTTTGAGAGTAAAAAAGGATTTTGCTGAGCCGGGAAGAGAATTTAGACCAATTTTTCTAAGTCTCACAGGCTGCCAATAGAGTATTAATAGCTGATGTAGATAACACTATTCTTCTGTCTCAGTCCTTCACAATCCAAGCTGAAAGATGGAGTTTGCTCAACTCTGATATTCAGAGATCCTTTTATATACAGAGCTTTTAAGTCCAGCAGGGAAGATTCTGCTGGTTGGAGAATCTCCATGCATTCTGTCATCAGTAACCTGCTTTGTGTCCCACCCTGCTTGCTCTAATAATAGGCTGTCTAAAATAGGTTGTCTGTCTGAATTAGGACTGATTTGTGCTGAATTAATGGTTTGAAATGCAGATGTGCCAACCTGACAGCTTTCATCTCCTGAAAATTTGAGGAATGGAGCCCATCTAATTTGTCCCATAGTCCTTGAACCCAAGAAGTTTGCAGATGAGCACCCCAACCTCTCATGGAGGCTGGAGAGAAGGAGTTCTTATACCATTCATTATTCTAATTACCTGTCTCATTGTTACGTAGGTGGGCCGGTCCTGGGAAAAGTTAAGGATGGGGATAAAGACTAGAGATGAGCGAACACTAAAATGTTCGAGGTTCGAAATCCGATTCGAACAGCCGCTCACTGTTCGAATGTTCGAACGTGTTTCAAACCCCATTATAGTCTATGGGGAACATATACTCGTTAAGGGGGAAACCCAAATCCGTGTCTGGAGGGTCACCAAGTCCACTATGACACCCCAGGAAATGATGCCAACACCTCTGGAATGACACTGGGACAGCAGGGGAAGCATGTCTGGGGGCATCTAACACACCAAAGACCCTCTATTACCCCAAAATCAAAGCCTAACAACTACACACTTTACACACTCAATACCACCTCTCTGACAGTAGGAAAACACCTTGAAACATGTGTATTTGGCACTTGCAGTGAGGAGAGCTTGTCACCAGCAGTGAATTTGGCCCTTGTAGTAAGTTGAGGTTGGCACCAACATTTGTTTTGAAAATAAGGGTGGATTCAGCCTCTAACCAGCAGAGTTTGGGCAAATTCATGGTGGAGGGAGCCTCTAAAAACCCCAGTTTGGGAAAATTCATGGTGGAGGGAGCCTCTAAACAGCCCAGTTTGGGCAAATTCATGGTGGAGGGAGCCTCTAACCAGCCCAGTTTGGACCAATTCATGGTGGAGGGAGCCTCTAAAAACCACAGTTTGGACCAATTCATGGTGGAGGGAGCCTCTAAACAGCCAAGTTTTGGGAAATTCATGGTGGAGGGAGCCTCTAACAGCCCAGTTTGGACCAATTCATGGTGGAGGGAGCCTCTAACCAGCCCAGTTTGGACCAATTCATTGTGGAGGGAGCCTCTATCCAGCCCAGGTTGGACCAATTCATGGTGGAGGGAGCCTCTAAAAACCACAGTTTGGCCTAATTCATGGCGGAGGGAACCTCTAACCAGCCCAGTTTGGACCAATTCATGGTGGAGGGAGCCTCTAAACAGCCAAGTTTTGGGAAATTCATGGTGGAGGGAGCCTCTAAACAGACAAGTTTGGACCAATTCATGGTGGAGGGAGCCTCTAACCAGCCCAGTTTGGACCAATTCATGGTGGAGGGAGCCTCTAAACAGCCCAGTTTGGACCAATTCATGGTGGAGGGAGCCTCTAAACAGCCCAGTTTGGGCAAATTCATGGTGAAGAGGGCCTCTAAACAGCCAAGTTTTGGGAAATTCATGGTGGACGGAGCCTCTAACCAGCCCAGTTTGGACCAATTCATGGTGGAGGGAGCCTCTAAACAGCCAAGTTTTGGGAAATTCATGGTGGAGGGAGCCTCTAACCAGCCCAGTTTGGGCAAATTCATGGTGGAGGGAGCCTCTAACCAGCCCAGTTTGGACCAATTCATGGTGGAGGGAGCCTCTAACCAGCCCAGTTTGGACCAATTCATGGTGGAGGGAGCCTCTAAACAGCCAAGTTTTGGGAAATTCATGGTGGAGGGAGCCTCTAACTAGCCCAGTTTGGGCAAATTCATGGTGGAGGGAGCCTCTAACCAGCCCAGTTTCGACCAATTCATGGTGGAGGGAGCCTCTAACCAGCCCAGTTTGGACCAATTCATGGTGGAGGGAGCCTCTAAACAGCCAAGTTTTGGGAAATTCATGGTGGAGGGAGCCTCTAACCAGCCCAGTTTGGACCAATTCATGGTGGAGGGAGCCTCTAAAAACCACAGTTTTCCAAATTCATGGTGGAGGGAGCCTCTAACCAGCCCAGTTTGGACCAATTCATGGTGGAGGGAGCCTCTAACCAGCCCAGTTTGGACCAATTCATGGTGGAGGGAGCCTCTAAACAGCCCAGTTTGGACCAATTCATGGTGGAGGGAGCGTCTAACCAGCCAAGTTTTGGGAAATTCATAGTGGAGGGAGCCTCTAGCCAGCCCAGTTTGGACCAATTCATGGTGGAGGGAGCCACTAACCAGCCCAGTTTGGACCAATTAATGGTGGAGGGAGCCTCTAAAAATCACAGTTTGGCCAAATTCATGGTGGAGGGAGCCTCTAACCAGCCCAGTTTGGACCAATTCATGGTGGAGGGAGCCTCTAACCCCATAGAGACACAGCCCAAAAGTGACTTAAGGACCAGGCCTCTTTTTTCAAAACTGACATGTGTCACTTTAAATGTCAATAACTTTGAGACGCTTTAACTTACACAAGTGATTCTGAGATTGTTTTTTCGTAACACATTGTACTTCATGTCAGTAGTAAATTTTCGACAATATGTTTTGTCTTTAATTATGAAAAAATAGGAAATTTGGTGAAAATTTTGAAAAAAATGCAGTTTTCAAACTTTGAAATTGCAAGCCTTTCAAATAGAAAGTCATACTACCCAAATTTTTTCATAAATATAATTAACCATGTCTCATATTTATGTGGCAATCAAATTTTAATCACCCTTTCATTTTTTTCAGAAATTATAAGGCTTACAAGTCAAGCAGTAATTTTCCAAATTTTCAAGAAAATTTCCAAAACACATTTTTCAAGGGACTAGTTCAGTTCTGAAGGGAAATTGAAAGGCCTCTCTAATAAAACCCCCCAAAAGTCACCCCATTCTAAAAACTGCACTCCTGAAAGAATCCAAAACAGCAGTTAGAAAGTTTCTTAACCCTTTCAGCATTTCACAGCAATTACAACAAAATGGAGGTCAAATTTACATTTTTCAATTTCTGTCACTAATATATTCATTTAGCCCTAGAATTTACACATTTACTAAGGGTTAAAGGAGAAACTGCACCCCACATTTTGTTACACAATTTCTCCCGAACACGACAATACCCCATATGTGCTGGTACCCTAATGTACGGGCACACGGTCGCTCTCAGAGCGGATGGAGCGCTAATTGGATTTTGTAGGCCAGATTTTGCTAGAATACTTTTCAGGCGCCATGTCCCATTTGCAGAGCCCCCAAGGTGCCAAAACAGGGGAAACCCCCAAAATGTCACCCCATTTTGGAAACTAGACCCCTCAAGGAATTTATCAAGGGGTATAGTGAGCCCTTTGACCCTACAGGTGTTTCACAGATTTTTTTACCGTTGAGATGTGAAAATGAAAAATTACTCTTTTTATAATAAAATGTCACTGTAGCCCCAAATTTTTCATCTTCACAAGGGGTTAAAGGAAAAATTGCTCCCCAAATTTTGTTACACAGTTTCTCCCGAACACGACAATACCACATATGTTCTGTTACCCTAATGTACGGGCACACGGTCGCTCTCAGAGCGGATGGAGCGCTAATTGGATTTTGTAGGCCAGATGTTGCTACAATACTTTTCAGGCACCATGTCCTGTTTGCAGAGCCCCCAAGGTGCCAAAACAGTGGAAACCCCCAAAATGTCACCCCATTTTGGAAACTAGACCCCTCAAGGAATTTACCAAGGGGTATAGTGAGCACTTGGACCCTACAGGAGTGTAACAGAATTGGCCCAACAAAAGGAAAAGTGACATTTTTTGCTATAAAATGTTGCTTTAACCTCAAATTTTGCATTTCCACAAGGGGTTAAAAGAGAAAATGCACCCCAAAAATTGTCAAGCATTTTCTCCCAACTACAGAAATGCCCCATATGTGAATGTAAAGTGATGTATGGGCACACTGTGAGGTCCAGAGCTGAAGGATCTCTATTGGGATTTTGGAGGGCAAATTTAGCTGAAATCTGTTTCAGGCACCATGTTGCATTTGGAGAGCCCCTGAAGTGCTAGAACAGTGGAAACCCCCCCAAAATGACCCCATTTTGAAAACTAGACCCCTCAAGGAATTTATAAAGGGGTTTAGTGAGCACTTGGACCCTACAGGTGTTTCACAGATTTTTTTTACCATTGAGATGTGAAAATGAAAAATTACTTTTTTTCCAATAAATCGTCCATTTAGCGCCATATTTTTAATTTTTGCAAGTAGTTAGAGAATTAAAAGCCCCCCACAGTTTGTTACACAATTTCTCCTGAACACGGCAATACCCCATATGTGGCCATAATCTGCTGTATGGGTAAATGGTGGGGCTCAGAATGGAAAGATGGCTATTTGGCTTTTGAGGGCAGTTTTCAGGTGCCATGTCGCATTTGCTGAGCCCCTAAAGTACCAATACAATGGAAACCCCTCAAAAGTTACCCCATTTTAGAAACTACACCCGTCAAGGAATGAATCAAGGGGTATTATCATTTTGAGCCTAAAAAATGCTTCCCAAAAATTAATGTACAAAATGAAAATTTTAATTTTTAAAGAAATATGTCATTTCGGTGCCCAATACGTTGCACCCACTTTGTATTGTCAGAGACCTGCACTCCTAAAACTATTAAGTGGGCGATCCCGAGGGGCAAAAAATTATATATGTGGGTGTAAACTGCTGCTTGGGCACATAGCAGGGCTCAGAAGGGAAGGAGCACTGAGCTTTTTAGCTTTTGGGGTACAGATTTAGAGGGACTTTCTTGGTGCCATGTTGTTTTTGCAGAGCCCTGGAGATGTCAATGAACTGGAATTCCCCAAGAAGTGACCCCATTTTGTAAGGGCAATTTTAGGGTCTCTGCAAAAGTGTCATGGCATCCAAAAAAAAAACCCAAACCGTCTAAGTCTGTGCTACAAAAACCAAATAACCCTTCTTCCCTTCTGTGTCTGGCTGTGCCCTAATATCAGTTTATTCCCACATATGACATTACGTCCGTTATCCGGGGTACACCAGTGTCATACATGTGTCATACATGTGGCATAAACTGCAGTTTGGGCACACAGCAGGGCGCAGAAGGGAAGGAGCGCGATGAGGCTTTTGGAGTACAGATTCAGATGTTTGGTATCTGGACGCAATGTCATGTTTGTAGAGCCTGTAAGGTACCGGAAAAGTGGATTCCACAAAGGAGTGACCCCAGTTTGAAAACTGCACCCCTCAAAGAATTTCTCAGGGGGTGTAGTGAGTATTAGTATCCCGGACGTGACTGCACAGCGGATGGCGAAGAGGGAATATATAAGCAGTGCGGAGAACATTGCAAACACCAAATTGCCTACTATGTCCCAGTAGCTCCTATGATTGGGGGAGTCACTCTGGGGGGGTCACTTTGGGGTCACTTCTGGTGTCTTTTCGCTCATAATCTGTAAATCTGGGGTGTCCCCTGATATCCGCTCACACAGCTTATATATTCCCTTCCTGACGCAGCCAGTCGTGTTCTAATAATTTGACGATTTTGCGGGATTTTGTCTTCACATTGCTAGATGCTATATTTTCTTTATTTTTCTGGTGACGCGGCCATATAAGGGCTTGTTATTTGCGGGATGCGATGTATTTTGTAATGACACCATTTTTGGGTGCCTACAACTTACTGAATACATTTTATTAACTCTTTTTTTGCTGGATTAAAAAAAAAAAAATCAATTCCGGTATTGCGTTTTACCTTTTAAATTTTTCGCCATGCAGAGTACAGTATAAGTAACATATTATCTTTATTCTGCGGGTCGGTACGGTTACGGCGATACCTCATTTATATTATTTTTTTATGCAATACTAATTCTGCAGAATAAAAACACATTTGGAGACATAAATCAATGTTTTTTGCATCGCCATATTTTGAGAGGCGTAACATTTTTATTTTTTCTTTGACAGTGTTGGTTGAGGGCTTATTTTTTGCGGGACAATGTGTGCTTTTTATTGGTACTGTTGTGAGGTGCATTTGACTTTTTGATCACTTTTTATAGCACATTCTGTAAGGTGAGATGGCGAAAAATCACTACTTCCGGCGGGTTTTTTCCGTTTTTTTTTTCTGTGGTTCACCGTGTACATTAAATATTGTTTCAGTTTTATTGTACAGATTGTTACGGACGCGGTGATACCAAATATGTATTGTTTTTATTAATTTTTAGGTTTTTTTTCTATATAATTCATTTTCTATAGAGAAAAAGGGTTTTTGGGCTTTATAACTTTATTAATTGTTTCAAAACACTTTTATTTTTTTTTTTCCACTTTTTTTTTTAACTTTTTCATGTATCCCTTTAGGACACTTGGAGGAGTGATGATTGCATCACTCGTCCACTATCATAGAGTGAGACACAGGCTGCAGTAACAGCCTGCACGTGTCACTCTAGAAACAGGAAGTGAGTCGTACGGACGGCACAGACTCACTTCCAGAAGACGCCGGCCAGGATACAAAGGTGAGTGGGACTCAGGGCTGGCTGGGGTCACTAAACAGACCCCTGGCCACTTAGTAGGGATACCAGCACCCCCCGATCTCGCAGCGGGGGGTGCTGGGGACCCCTACACGATCGGGCAACCCGTTGTTTGCCGTGATCATGTTTGATCACGGCAATCAACGGGTTAAAACCCAAAATCGGCACTCATGTCCGATGGAAGGTGTTGGAGCAGGGTGTTAGGTGTCAGATACAACTAACACCCGCTCCTAGAACGCCCGCACTGCGCTGCGGGGATTGTTTACATCCATGTGGTACTATTACCACATCGGTCGTGAAGCACTAGACATCCATGTGGTAATAGTACCACATGGGTCGGGAAGGGGAACAGCCAAGTTTTGGGAAATTCATGGTGGAGGGAACCTCTAACCAGCCCAGTTTGGACCAATTCATGGTGGAGGGAGCCTCTAAACAGCCCAGTTTGGACCAATTCATGGTGGAGGGAGCCTCTAACCAGCCCAGTTTGGACCAATTCATGGTGGAGGGAACCTCTAAACAGCCAAGTTTTGGGAAATTCATGGTGGAGGGAACCTCTAACCAGCCCAGTTTGGACCAATTCATGGTGGAGGGAGCATCTAAACAGCCCAGTTTGGACCAATTCATGGTGGAGGGAGCCTCTAAACAGCCAAGTTTTGGGAAGTTCATGGTGGAGGGAGCCTCTAACCAGCCCAGTTTGGACCAATTCATGGTGGAGGGAGCCTCTAAACAGCCAAGTTTTGGGAAATTCATGGTGGAGGGAGCCTCTAACCAGCCCAGTTTGGACCAATTCATGGTGGAGGGAGCCTCTAACCAGCCCAGTTTGGACCAATTCATGGTGGAGGGAGCCTCTAACCAGCCCAGTTTGGACCAATTCATAATGGAGGGAGCCTCTAACCAGCCAAGTTTTGGGAAATTCATGGTGGAGGGAGCCTCTAACCAGCCCAGTTTGGGCAAATTCATGATGGAGGGAGACTCTAACCAGCCCAGTTTGGACCAATTCATGGTGGAGGGAGCCTCTAAAAACCACAGTTTGGCCTAATTCATGGTGGAGGGAGCCTCTAAAAACCACAGTTTGGCCTAATTCATGGTGGAGGGAGCCTCTAAAAGCCACAGTTTGGCCAAATTCATGGTGGAGGGAGCCTCTAACCAGCCCAGTTTGGGCAAATTCATGGTGGAGGGAGCCTCTAAACAGCCAAGTTTTGGGAAATTCATGGTGGAAGGAGCCTCTAACCAGACCAGTTTGGACCAATTCATGGTGGAGGGAGCCTCTAAACAGCCCAGTTTGGACCAATTCATGGTGGAGGGAGCCTCTAACCAGCCCAGTTTGGTCCAATTCATGGTGGAGGGAGCCTCTAAACAGCCAAGTATTGGGAAATTCATGGTGGAGGGAGCCTCTAACCAGCCCAGTTTGGACCAATTCATGGTGGAGGGAACCTCTAACCAGCCCAGTTTGGACCAATTCATGGTGGAGGGAGCCTCTAACCAGCCCAGTTTGGACCAATTCATGGTGGAGGGAGCCTCTAAACAGCCAAGTTTTGGGAAATTCATGGTGGAGGGAGCCTCTAACCAGCCCAGTTTGGACCAATTCATGGTGGAGGGAACCTCTAACCAGCCCAGTTTGGACCAATTCATGGTGGAGGGAGCCTATAACCAGCCCAGTTTGGACCAATTCATGGTGGAGGGAGCCTCTAAAAACCACAGTTTGGCCAAATTCATGGTGGAGGGAGCCTCTAAACAGCCCAGTTTGGACCAATTCATGGTGGAGTGAGCCTCTAAACAGCCAAGTTTTGGGAAATTCATGGTGGAGGGAGCCTCTAACCAGCCCAGTTTGGACCAATTCATGGTGGAGGGAGCCTCTAACCAGCCCAGTTTGGACCAATTCATGGTGGAGGGAGCCTCTAAACAGCCAAGTTTTGGGAAATTCATGGTGGAGGGAGCCTCTAACCAGCCCAGTTTGGACCAATTCATGGTGGAGGGAGCCTCTAACCAGCCCAGTTTGGACCAATTCATGGTGGAGGGAACCTCTAAACAGCCAAGTTTTGGGAAATTCATGGTGGAGGGAGCCTCTAACCAGCCCAGTTTGGACCAATTCATGGTGGAGGGAGCCTCTAAAAACCCCAATATATTCTTTGAATTCCCAGTCAGAAACTGGCACTATATGTCAGTGGCAGGACTTGAAGGTATTTGTAACTCCAATATATTCTTTGAATTCCCAGTCAGAAACTGGCACTATATGGCAGTAGCAAGAAATGAGGGTATTTGTAACCCCAATATATTATTGGAATTCCCAGTCAGACAATGGCACTATATGGCAGTAGCAAAAATAGTGAGTGTATATAGCCCCAATTCTATTGCTAGGGGACTTCCAGTGTATTTCTGGGGTGAAGGTGGGGGGGCACACCGTTGGAACGGGGATCGGGGGTGTATATATAGGGTATACGGGAATACACTGTCAGTGTATTCCATTCAGGATCCGGGGAAAGCTGGATTGCGGCAATTGAGCCCGTCAGTGCCACGTTACACTGACAAGCTTCTTTCTGGAATTTAGCTCTTACAAGAGCTGTTGGTTGTCTTCTTCTTCCTATCCTAGCCTGTCCCTGCCTACCCAGAATCTAAGCCCTAGCTAGCTGGACGGAAACCTCCGTCCCCGGTGAATTGCAAGCTCAGAATGACGCGAACCTGGGCGGCGCTGTTCTTTTAAATTAGAGGTCACATGTTTTCGGCAGCCAATGGGTTTTTTCAACGTCACCGATGTCATAGTTCCTGTCCCACCTACCCTGCGCTGTTATTGGAGCAAAAAAGGCGCCAGGGAAGGTGGGAGGGGAATCGAGTAATGGCGCACTTTACCACGCGGTGTTCGATTCGATTCGAACATGGCGAACAGCCTAATATCCGATCGAACATGAGTTCGATAGAACACTGTTCGCTCATCTCTAATAAAGACCCTTCTATGCTGCCTCATGACTGGAATATATTCCAGTATAAACTATATGTACAGCCTCATCATTTTACGTCTCCAAAGTACAAGAGAAAAAAATTCATTACACTTGTCATAATAATTATAGCAATTTATAACATTGTCCATTCTATTTCTTCATGATTTTTAGAATATTCCTATTAGAGGCTCTGAAACGCAGACACGGCAGACAGATGGGCACGGTTAAGAATAGTGTGTATAACATTACACGACGCAACCTTCTATATTCCTCCACATATTCCCAATAAAATCTTGTTACATTCCCAGAGTCATTCTAATGGGGCAAAGCTGTAGTACTATATTGGTATCGCTTTGAGATATATACCACGTACAAAGTCATTTTTATTTAGACATAGGCTTTTTAGACTCTTTCTTTACATTAGGGAGCCTTCACATGGAGTAAACGTGCGTGTATTTTTGCAAGTTTTTTGCAAAATACACGCGTAAAAATAAGACTCCCATTGACTTCAATGACATTTTACACATGTATTTTGACGTGTACTTTGATGTGTATTTTGGAGTGTTTTTTTTACATGAAGTCAATGGGAGTCTAAGGCCGGGTTCACGCGATGTATTTTGGCATGTAATGTGGCACATAGATGGCGCGGGAGCTTTTGCAGGCCGTATACGCTCCCATTGTTTTCAATGGGAGACGGTACCGTATACACGGCGCTATTTTGTGTATGTGTGTGATGTAACGGTTCGCTCATTCTGATAGTAAAAACACGTTCAGAATGAGCGCGTAAAAAGCAGCTCCCATTGACTTGAATGGGAGCCGGCATACGTGCGCTCCCTATGCTTTCAATATATTACGCACGTAATACGCTCAGAATAAAAAAACGCCGTGTAAACGCGACGTAAACACTACCCTCGCATTACTCCGTGTGAAGGCTCCCTTCACTCATTTCCTTAAATTTGTAGCCGTGCCAAAACTGTAGACTGGTTCACACTAGCTTTTCGCCCCAGATTTCTCTTAGAATTGTCAGAGAGAATTCCTACAAGGAGGACTTTTCTCTTTGACGGTTTAAGTAGGGTCTGTGGGTTTCCACGTGTAACTGCTTTTTAAGCGGATTTGGTTTCTGTCTTTCAGGTCCATGTCCACTTTTTATACTTTCTGCCATATAAAAGCACTTTTATGGGAGAAACAAGGGATTAAGGCTTTGTTCAGACTTGCTTTTTTTTGTTCAAGGAATGGTGATCCAGCAATAAATAAAATTACCAGACTAGTTGAAAACAATCTTGTAAGATGTAGTGGAAGCATACTCCATCCTGACTCCAAATATGGCTGTTGGAAAATAATGCCTGGATCAAAAGGCCATAAATATAGTCACCTAATGTACAGCCTATGTAGAGATGGAAATACAGTAGGAGTCCAGGATTGATGGGAAGATGGATAATCGAAGTCCTCCAAGCCTAAGAAATCTGAATAGCTGTCAGGACCATACCAGAGATCCATTGATTCAGAGCCAAGAGTCTGAGCCAGCAATATAAAGTCATTCATGTCACCAAATAAGCAGACCAAGGTGACGTCCAGGGCAAGCTGAGGTCTAATACACAAGCAACAGGCGAAGGAGGTAGAAGGTTTGTGAGCATGTCGCCAGGCCATGATTGATCTGCACTGACGGAACATAGATGTCATCCGTGTAACACCCGTGCACCACATTGCCAGTGAGCATGATCCACAAAACGGACAGGAATAGGACCTATCCTTAGTTTTGCTCATGACCCCAAACACCAAGCTGTGAAAATACTCGGCCATAGGGGGCCATAGAAATGAATGGGTCATGAAAAACATGGCTAGCACATTGACTGTGCGCCTGGTTGTGTATACGAGGCCTTATTGTATAATAAGAATACAGATGCACGCACTATCGGCCATGTGTAACATATTTATACTTTAGGCTCTTTACATTTCTCTCCTGACATGACTTTAATGTTAATGTTTTTGATCTGTTTTTTATATGTGACTTTCAATGCTGAAAATGCTGAATTTTTCAAAATTTCTATTAACTGGCAGGATCTCATGATACAGAATACATGTCATATATTTTACTGCAGTATAACTGGCACTGGCCTGTGCCGCATGACTTATCCTGGCATGTGCCGCAAACATCAGCCAATAGAATCCCAGCATGCGGCTACAAACCTGGAAAAGAAACGTCAGTTGGTGCCAGTCAGCGATTGCTCTTTCAGAGAATAGACCGGCTCCCTATTGCTCCCTATTGCTCCCAGAAAGCGACAGAAAGCGAGAGTTTTTTTTTACAGAGACCTGATCGACACCTGAGGATTACGAAGAAAACTGCTAATAGCGAGACACCAGAGGTAAGATATCATCACTTTATTGTGAAATCTGGATTTATGTCACCTGGAAAAGGACAGTGATGGGACCCCAGTTTTTAGGAAATAGAGATGGTGTACACTGTGTGAGATATAGTAGCTGGATTGGATGCACATGGATAAGCCTGGGGGACTATAGGATGACAAAACAGAATTTTAGAAACTTGGATTTATCTATATGAAGATACTTAATCTATGGTTACACACACACACACACATATATATATATATATATATATACCGTACAAACACTTGGGTGACTGTGGATAGATATGGAGACACTTAGGTAATTATGGATATATGGACATTGGAAAAAAAATGGATGAATATTGAAAAACTCAGGTGCCAATAGATTATTTGAATAATTTTGGATGCTCATGGTCTAATGTGGGGAATATTGGACTTATTGATAATACAGAGAAATATGGAGGATCATTCCAGTCATTCTTAACCCCTTAACGACCGGCCCATAGGGAATCTACGTCGGCAGTGACAGGTCCTTCCTGACTGCCCTATAGGAAAACTACGTCGGGCAGTCAGGGAAGGATTCCCTGTCAGTGCCAACGTAAATGGAGCGGATCTTAGCTGTATCTTACAGCTAAGACCTTGCTCCATAACCCCTCATCGGAGGGGGCTCCGATGGGGGGGGGTTTAACCCCTTCAGTTCCGTGATCAAACATGATCACGGAAATAAAGCGGTTCCGTGATGGTGCCGGTCAGATTGGCACCCCCCGTGGCGAGATCGGGGGGTGCCAATATGAAAAACATGCAGTCTGGGGTCTGGCCAGTGACCCCAGACTGCCTGAGCCCCCTGTTACCTGGTTGATCCTGCCCCATACTCAGGAAGCCAAGCGATGCGTCTACATCGCTTGGCTTCCTGTTACAGACTGGAGACACGTGCAGCCTGTGTCTCCAGCCTGTAATACTGATTCAGCAATGAAATCATTGCTGAATCAAGTGTCCTAAAAGGGACACATAAAAAGGTTAAATAAAAAGTGAAAAAAAAGGTGAAAAATAAATAAATAAAGCTTTTGAAAAAAAATGAATAAAGTTATAAAGCCCCAAAAATCCCTTCTTCTATAGAAAATGAGTAATGTAAAAAAAAAACCTAAAAATTAATAAAAACAATGCATATTTGGTATCGCCGCGTCCGTAACAATCTGTACAATAAAACTGAAATAATATTTAATGTATACGGTAAACGTCGGAAAAAAACCCCGGAAAAAACGGAAAAACCCGCCGGAAGTAGTGATTTTTTTACCATCTCACCTTAGAAAATATGCTATAAAAAGTGATCAAAAAGTCATATGCACCCCACAATAGTACCAATAAAAAGCGCAGGTTGTCCCGCAAAAAATAAACCCCCAACCAACACTGTCAACTATACTGTGAAAAATGAAAATGTTATGCCTCTCAGAAGATGGCGATGCAAAAATCACTGATTTATGTCCCCAAATGTGTTTTTCCTCTGCAGACTTAGTATCGCATAAAAAAATACTATAAATGAGGTATCGCCGTGACCGTACCGACCCGCAGAATAAAGGTCACATGTTACTTATACTGTACGCTGCATGGCGCAAAATTTAAAAGGGAAAATTCAATGCCAGAATTGATTTTATTTTTTTAAATCCATCAAAAAAAGAGTTAATAAAATGTATTCAATAGATTGTAGGCACCCAAAAATGGTGTCATTACAAAATGCATGTCATCCCGCAAACAACAAGCCCTTATATGGCCACGTCACCAGAAAAATAAAGAAAATATAGCATCTAGTGATGCGAGAACAAAAACCCGCAAAAATCGCTAAATCATTAGAACACAACTGGCTGCGGCAGGAAGGGAATGTATAAGCTGTGCGAGCGAATATCAGGGGACACCCCAGATTTACAGCTTATGAGGGAACAGACACCAGAAATGACCCCCAAAGTGACCCCCAGAGTGACTCCCCCATTCATAGGAGCTACTGGAACATAGTAGGGAATTTGGTGTCTGCAATATTCTCCGCACAGCTTATATATTCCCTCTTCGCCATCCGCTGTGCAGTCACGTCCGGATACTAATACTCACTACACCCCCTGATAAATTCTTTGAGGGGTGCAGTTTTCAAAATGGGGTCACTCCTTTGGGGAATCCACTTTTCTGGTACCTTACAGGCTCTACAAACATGACATGGCGTTCAGATACCAAACATCTGAATCTGTACTCCAAAAGCCGCATTGCGCTCCTTCCCTTCTGCGCCCTGCTGTGCGCCCAAACTGCAGTTTATGCCACATGTATGACATATGTATGACACTGGTGTACCCGGGATAACGGACGTAATGTCATATGTGGGTATAAACTGATATTAGGGCACAGCCGGACACAGAAGGGAAGAAGGGTTATTGGGGTTTTGGAGCGCAGACGGTTTGGTTTTTGGATGCCATGACACTTTTGCAGAGCTGAAACGCCAGTAAAGTGGAATCCCCTGATATGAGACCTTATTTTGGAAACTACACCCCTGAAGGATTCATCCAGGGGTACAGAGAGCATTTTTAACCCCCAAGTGTTGCTATAACTTATTATCCATAAATGAATACGAAGCTGATTGTGTGAAGTGAAAATGACCATTTTTCCAGGAATACGTCATTTCAGTGCGTAATATGTTGTGCCCGACTTGCATCAGAGATGAACGCTCTAAAAGCTGTTGTGCCTGGGATACCCGCTTACCAGTTTTTGGAGTGTCTCTGCTGACATAAGTTGGGCACAACATATCGGGCACTAAAATGGCGAATCTCTGAAAAACTTTCATTTTTAACTTCTCATTATCAGTTGCGATTTCATTTCTGGAAACTAAATAAATGCAACACTCAGGGGTTAAAAATGCTCGCTACACCACTTGATAAATCCCATCAGTGGGGTAATGTCCAAAATGGGGTGACATGTCTGCAGATTCCACTTTATTGGCAATTCAGGGTCTTTGCAAAAGTGACGTCCAAAAACCAAAATAGCGCTCCTTCCCTTCTGTGCCCGAACAGCCGATTCTACCCACATATGGCATTAAGTCCGTTATCCGGGGTACACCAGTGTCATACAGGTCGGCATACACTGCCATTTGGGTACACAGCAGGGCGCAGATGTGAAGGAGCGATATGTGCTTTTGGAGTGCAGACTAAGGGTGCATTCAGACTACGTAACGCCGGGCGTGTATGAGAGCCGTACACGCCGGCATTACGGCAGACTGCCGAACACTTCCCATTCACTTCAATGGGAGCGCTCGTAAACGCCGCTGTTACGAGCGCTCCCATTGAAGTGAATGGGAAGTGTTCGGCAGTCTGCCGTAATGCCGGCGTGTACGGCTCTCATACACGCCCGGCGTTACGTAGCCTGAATGCACCCTTAGATTGTTGGTGTTTGGACACCATGTCACATTTGCAGAGACCCAAAATTGCCCCTACAAAATGGGGTCACTTCTTGGGGAATTCCAGTTTACTGGAACCTGGAACCTCCAGGGCTCTGCAAAAACATCATGGTGCCCAGAGGGTCCCTCTAAATCTGTACCCCAAAAGCTAAAAAGCGCAGTGCTCCTTCTCTTCTGAGCCCTGCTGTGTTCCCAAGCAGCAGTTTACACCCACATATATCATTTTTGTGCAGGTCTCTGACAACACAAAGTGGGGGCAACGTTTTGGGCACCGAAATGGCATATTTCTTTCAAAATTTCAATTTTCATTTTGTACATTAATTTTTGGGAAGCATTTTTAGGCTCAAAATGATAATACGCTTTGATACATTCTTTGATGGGTGTAGTTTTTAAAATGGGGTCACTTTTGAGGGGTTTCTATTGTATTGATACTTTAGGGGCTCAGCTAATGCGACATGGCGCCTGAAAACTATTCCAGCCACATCTGCCCTCCAAAAGCCAAATAGCGCTCTTACCATTCTGAGCCCCACCATGTACCCATACAGCAGATTATGGCCACATATGGGGTATTGCCGTGTTCAGGAGAAATTGTGTAACAAACTGTGGGGGGCTTTTTCTCTTTTAACCCCTTGTGAAAATGAAAAATTTGGGGATAAAGGGACATTTTAGTAATTTTTAACCTACACATCCCAAGGTTAGTAAAATCTGTGAAACGGCTATAGGGTCAAACTACTCACTATACCCCTCAATGAATACCTTAAGTGGTCTGGTTTATAAAATGGGGTCATTTATGGGGGTTTTCAATTGTTTTGGTAACTCAAATCTTGTTTGAATGTGCAATGGGCCTAAAATATCTGCAAGCAAAATTTGTGTCTTGAAATCCAGTTGGTGCTCCCATCTTTTTGGGCCCTACCGTGCGTCCGTACATAGGATTAAGGCCACAAACTGTACATTTTTGAACATGGGAGAAATGGGGTCATCTATTTTGGGGTGTTTTTCTTTATTTTCATGCCTTGTGTGAAAAAAAACTGCCTTTAGGGGGTCATTCACACTACGTATACTGAAGCTTATTCTGAACGTAAAACACATTCAGAATAAGCGCCGTATAAAGCAGCTCCATTCATTTCTATGGGAGCCGGCATACGAGTGCTCCCCATAGAAATGAATCGGCTGCTTCTTTCACTGCGAGCAGTCCCATTGAAGTGAATGGGAAGTGCCGGCGTATACGGCAAGCTCTGCTCATGCCGAGCCGTACACGCCGGCACTTCCCAGTCACTTCAATGGGACTGCTCGCAGTGAAAGAAGCAGCCCATTCATTTCTATGGCGAGCGCTCGTATGCCGGCTCCCATAGAAATGAATGGAGCTGCTTTATACGGCGCTTATTC
Organism: Leptodactylus fuscus; assembly: GCF_031893055.1. Taxonomy (NCBI): domain Eukaryota; kingdom Metazoa; phylum Chordata; class Amphibia; order Anura; family Leptodactylidae; genus Leptodactylus; species Leptodactylus fuscus. The sequence continues at coordinate 195,706,541 of NC_134267.1, forward strand.
TGAACGTGTTTTGCGTTCAGAATAAGCTTCAGTATACGTAGTGTGAATGCCCCCTTAAAATGACTCTTATGTGTAAAAAATATGAGAATTTTTTGTTTGACACAAATTCTTTTAAAACCTATGGGGTCAAAATACTCATTATACCCCTCAATGAATACCTCAAGGGGTCTAGTTTGTAAAATGGGGTCATTTATTGGGGTTTTAAATTATTTTGGTAACTCAAATCTTGTTTAAATGCGCAATGGGCCTGAAACATTTGGAAGCAAAAATTGAGTCTTGAAATCCAGTTGGTGCTCCCTTCTTTTTGGGCCCTACCGTGCATCCATACATTGGATTAAGGCTACAAAGTGTACATTTTTGAACACAGGAGAAATGGAGTCATCTACTTTGGAGTGTTTTTCTTCATTTTATTGTGTTAAGTGCAAAAAAACTGCCTATAAAATGACACTTTTGTGTAAAAAAATATGAAATGTTTTTGTTTGATGCAAATTTTCTAAAAACTTATGGGGTCAAAGTACTCACTATACCCCTCAATGAATACCATAAGGGGTCTAGTTTATAAAATGGTGTCATTTATGGGGGGTTTCAATTGCTTTGGTAACTCAAATCTTGTTGAAATGTGCAATGGGCCTAAAATATCTGCAAGCAAAATTTGTGTTTTGAAATCCATTTGGCCCTCCCGACCTCTTGGGCCCTAAGGTGCGTCCGTACATAGGACTAAGGCCACAAACTGTACATTTTTTAACACGGGAGAAGTGGGGTGATATATTTTGGGGTGTGTTTCTTCTTTTTGATGTGTTGTGTGCAAAAAACCTGGCTTTAAAATGACACATATTTGAAGAAAATGAAAATGTAATTTTTTTCATCATTTGTAATAATTCTTGCAAAACAATATTTGTTTGATCAAAATGCTCACTATACCCCTCAAAGAATACCTGAAGGGGTCTAGTTTTACAAATCGGGTCATTTAATGGGAGTATCTGTCATTATGCCACCTATTCCTGTCTGCAAACATAGCTTGGTACAGGAAAAAATCACAAACTCCAAATTTCCAAAATTTGCTTATAAACTTGATAAACTTCTAAATTGTCTAAATTACTCAAATATGTTAAAATTATTTCAAATATGCTTGAAATACAAAAGGAACATTTGGAAGTATATAACTACTAACTTTTTTGCCCTGTATTATTGTGCATATGTGAGATATCGCAGCTGAAAGTGGAAAACATTGAAAAATTTTAAAAATTTTCAGCATTTGCGAGTTTTTTAATAAATTTACACAAGTTATATCAGTCTAATTTTACCTTCTCAGTAAAGTACAACATGTCACGAAAAAAACAATCTCAGAATCGCTTGGATGCCTAAAACTGTTACAGAATTATTCACTGATAAAGTCACACAAGGCAAATTTCCAAAATTTGGCTTGGTCATTAAGGTCCAAAATAGGCTGGTCACTAAGGGGTTAATATAATAACTGTTACAGAGATTGTATGGAATTAGGAAAAGTCTCTTTTATTAGACACACTGTTACCCCGAATCCAGTACATGGAGCTGAGCTGAGACAAACCATTAGCTGATATTGTTTCCAGAAAAGCAGATCCTTTTGGTTAACACTTCATGTAAGTCAGTAATAAAAGCTTATATTTTTTATGAGACATCTTTAAAAGGAGTCTGTCATCTGAATAATCAATGTTAAGCTACCACAGCGCCTTACAGGTCTCATCCCCCTCACCATGCTCCTACCTCCATACTGGTGAACTGATTCTACGTTACTGGGGAAAAAAAATTTCAGCAATATGCTAATGTGCTACAAGGTTCAGAGCCCGACATTACCAGTTTAGGATCTCAGCCAAAAATACTGCCTAGCACTGCCCTCCTAATCACCATTGACAAATTGTCAAGCAGGGTAAGCAGGACTCTCACTGTCTCCCCTAAGAGTCCTTTCTGGATTTACTCTACTTCTTACGGAGCCTGCACACGGAGTAAATGCTCGCTCATTCTGAATGTAAAACTCGTTCAGAGTGAGCGGCGTAAAAATCAGATCCCATTGACTTGAATGGGTTCCGGCATACGAAGGCTCCCCATTGATATCAATGGGAGGCTTTTTTCCCTATTGCTTTCAATGTATTACGCGCATATCACATTGAAAGCAATAGGTAAAAAAGCCTCCCATTGATTTCAATGGGGAGCGTGCATATGGCGGCACCCATTCAAGTCAATGGGATCTGTTTTTTACACCGCTCACTCTGAATGAGTTTTACGTTCATAATGAGTTAGGGTTGGTTCACACTAGCACTTGTATTCCGTCCGCAAGGAGTCCGCATGGAGACCCCCCGGATGGAATACCAATGCTAATGCAAGCGCTGTGCAGTTAAGCACACGGAGCCCACAGACTATAATGGCCTCCATGTGCTTGCCGCGCACTCCTCGCACAATTAATTTGTGCGGGCAGTGCGCAGCAAGCACACAGAGCCCATTATAGTCTATGGGCTGCATGTGCTTCGCAAGCACATCGCTTGCAATTGCGATTGCATTCCGTCCGGGGGGTCTCCATGCGGACTCCTTGCGGACAGAATACAAGCGCTAGTGTGAACCAACCCTGAGCGTTTACTCCGTGTGCAGGCTCTCTTACTTAGAAAACCTGTTCCAAATCACACAAACCTATATATCACAGGGCATAGCTTTTCTCCTGCTCTTACATAGGACAGCACATCTGAGCGGTGTTGTGGTGTTAGATTTTCCTAAGTTTATGCTTAAACTTCTATGAAAGGTCTTGTTAAGTCACGTTCACAAGTATTTGTGTACAATTTTCTTTCTATTCACATTTCCCTGGAGGAAGAGAAGATGATGCGGAAAAGGAAGAGAGAACGTATTTCCCAGTAAGTGCGATAGTGTATATCACTGTATTACAAAGATCAGTCAATGGTGGCCTGTCCTTAGAATAGGTCATCAATATCAGATCAGTAAGGGTGAGTTCACACTGAGTATACGCCAGCTTATTCTGAACGTAAAACACGTTCAGAATCAGCGGCGTATAAAGCAGTTCCATTCATTTCTATGGGAGCCGGCATACGAGCGCTCCCCATAGAAATGAATGGGCTGCTTTTTTCACTACGAGCAGTCCCATTGAAGTGAATGGGAAACGCTCGCGTGTACGGCTCGGCATCAGCAGAGCTAGCCGTACACACGAGCACTTTCCATTCACTTCAATGGGACTGCTCGTAGTAAAAAAAAAGCAGCCCATTCATTTCTATGGGGAGCGCTCGTATGCCGGCTCCCATAGAAATGAATGGAACTGCTTTATACGCCGCTGATTCTGAACGTGTTTCAGAATAAGCTGGCGTATACTCAGTGTGAACTCACCCTAAGAGTCTGTCAAATGACACCACCACCTATCATCTAATTTCCACTCAGAGCCAGTAGAAGATGGCTTCATCCACTATGTAGTGGCCTTGTAGTTCTATGGCAGCTCAGCTCCCACTCACTTGAAGCAAAGACATTACACAGTTTAAGGAGCCATCTAAGGAGCCAACTCTTTACATATATCATCTGATCCGTGTGGGAAGGGGGGCAGTCAGATGTTGGAGCTACTGAAGTAATATTAATGACCTAACCTAAGGATAACACATCAATATCTAATCTTGGACAGACACTTTAATACGAGATTGACCCATGAGGAGACCAGGGTGAATGTTGCCTTTTGTTATTAAGTGTCTGCACCTTACACATACTATACTGCAAAAACCAAATCATGCATAATTCTTTAAAGATTCACTTATTGTGTCACTTGGGGTTTGTAGACTTCTAAACTACAGAGCCATATGCAGCCCTTGTACCTATGAATGGGCCCTTTATACAATGGAAGATTTTTCTCCTACATGAATGCAATGTATTTAAGAGAAAGAAATCTTCTTAATATGGCATCTGATGACACATGGCTCTGTATACAATCTCTCAGATATCATAAGAATGAATAGTAGAAACCTCTATATGGCACAATATTAATTCATAGACACATTGTGGCCCACTATGGTCCTATATATGTCCTTTTTTACCATATTTTGGAACCTGGATAAACTATAATGGGTCGTGAACATGAGGCTTAATATAGTTTCTTCTCTCACAGTTCACGGACGGACCCTGAGGAGGAAGCCAAGAAGAGGAAGATGGAGGACAGCGTCTTGCAGAAAGAAAAGACTGCTTACTTCAAACTCCTGGGTAAAATACTCCTTCCAGCCCCTACAACCTGACGGAAAGTATCTTATTTTTACACAAAAGTATGCATAATGGGTGTAAAGAGACTGCTGCATAGTGGCACGGCCACAGGCTGGTATTATTACGCTGGGAGGGGCTTAAACCTATGGCCCTTCCCACCCAGGTAATGTCAGGCTTTTGCTACTTGTTATATCTGGCAGGTTATACCCAGTCAGATATAACAAGTAGGAGGGTGGGAAGGGCCACAGTTTATGACCCTTCGCATACCAGACCACGGCTTCTCTAATGCCTGCCCTTTTCTTAAGATACACCCCTGACAGTGTTGGGTACCAGTGTAATAACTGAGGGTTTAGTGCCAGCCTTTTCACAGGCTAAGGGCCCCTTCAACGGAGTATACGCTGGCTGATTCTGAACGTGTAAACGTGTAAACATTCCGAATCAGCAGCGTTTAAAACAGATCCCATTGCTTTCTATGGGAGCCGGCATACGCCCCATGGAGCCCCATCTTCATAGCAGCGCTGGTGCTGCTATTCGTCCCGGCAGCGGAAATGGTGAGCGGGGCTAAGCGAGGCTTCCGGCGGTTGCACCGGAGAGCCTCACTTGTGGGCATTGCAGCCGGCTGGATTCTGTGCACTGTGCTCCGTGTGCACAGGAAAGCCGGCTGCTGCCTCTACTGTTGTATCCACTGTCCCTGCTGCTATAGGATGAGCTGGGAGATGCCCGCTGTGCATATGCTGCGGGGAGTTCACTCTCCCAGCTCATCCAAGAGGCAGAGGCAGCAGCCGGCATACAGCAGAGGCGCAGCCGGCTTTCCTGTGCACACGGAGCACAGTGCACAGCATCCAGCCAGCTGCAATGCCCACGAGTGAGGCTCTCCGGCGCAACCGCCTGAAGCCTCGCTTAGCCCCGCTCACCATTGCCGCTGCCGGGACAAATAGCAGCACCAGCGCTGCTACAAAGATGGGGAGGGTAAGTAGGATACCTCCGCCTCCCCCCCCCCACTAAACTACCTACAACCAGCAGTCATGCCAGAGCTCTGCTAAGGAATTCGCACCATAATAAGACATTCCTCCGAAAATAAGACAGGTCCTATATTTAGGACAAGGATTTAATATAAGACACTGTCTTATTTTCGGGGAAACACGGTATTATTACAATGTGTTGTATTATGGAGATTTAGTATACTTACAGACAAAACATAGTATAGTATATAGAATACAATGTATCAGTAAAAGTATACACAATGATAAAGCAGTTTGTTCCTTTGCTGTAGATATAAAGGTGTTCTGAACATTTCAGAAGGTATTGATGAAATACATTAAACTAATATCTTATTTTTGTTACTTTGATAGACGACGAGGACATCAAGCTGTACCTAGACAGGGACAGATGTCTTAAGACCTCAGACAAGGTATCATGATATAGAGGGAAAGAATAGAAAATATTCCTGAGCTTTGCAAACTATGACCTGATATCAGTATTAGATACTATACAATGATATATAACCCCAATCTATGCTGCAGTCAGGTTGTAACTAGATATCAGTATACACAAGAATATACTGAGCTCATATATCTGTACTGCATACTATTATGTATTAGGAAATCTATGACAAACTTCTAACTCTCCTTTTATCCTACTAGTATCTCCTGGCGATGGTCCTGACCTACTTTAGAAGAGCCAAACTGCGTATAAAGGAATATCGCCAGTATTTCTTTCCTTCTCTGTAAGTTTCTATTATTATTAGCCCAATCTGTACCTATAGTATGTGTTTCAGAGAAGACAGTCGTCAAATTCCCTTTCTAGGCTTATAACAGCCATTAATTGTACAACTGTAGATATAGTGAGCTACAACACTCTGCTATTAACATGCCATTCATACTCTACTAGACAACAGTTCTCCTCATTACCTTTTTTTTTTACATGTTCTATAATTTCTTTGCCCTACTTTTTATTTCTTCCAGGTTTTTAGCAAACCAATTTGAAGAAGATGAAGAATTTCGAGATGAGATCTACGCCTGGACCCCTGGACGGACATTAAGGACGATTAAGAGGAACCAGCTGCTTCACCTTCGTGACCTAATGCTCATCAAGATGGACTTCAGAGCTTGGGTAGAAAAGGAAACCTGCGATCTGGTGTGTAGCATAAACCAGAAAGATGTAAACTTTGAACTAAAGCTTGTGGTGATTCTAATAATTGTAGATTATGTTAAATTCTAGATCATGGCACAAGACCCCAACCACTGGGCATGGAAGAGACAGAGAGAAGACCATCACAGCTGGGCTATACGCTGGTTCAGGAGGGATATTTCAGAATTCACCATAAGAGGCCCATGGACCACCCTTCCAACCTGCTCTCTTTGTAACCCCATTGTAGATTCTTCAAGCAAGGAAGAAGAGGAGAAAGACATTCATCATCAGACAGACGCAGAGGAGAAACCCGGAACATCAGTCACAATCATCTCAGGTAAGTGTATCCATTGTGTGAAAGAGAACTTCAAGTAGGGAGCCATTCACATGACGTTTCTGCTGTCCATTCAGCAGATCCGTTCAATGGATCTATTTTTTTTTAATAGTAAATATGGATACAAATATTCATAATTAAAAAGCAGAGCCATGAATACTGGTGTGTAGACATGGGCGAACCTAACTAGATTTGTTTCCACAAATATTTGTGAGGTTTGTCCCTCCCCCCTTCTTTTCCAAAAGTGCTATTATTATATCTGGGGTCATCTCAGACACCAGAATATAATTAGTGCAGCCCCAAGGGGGTGAATGAAAATAACAAACAGTTCATTTGCATCTTCTTCTAGCCAAGGAGGTCGGGGGTTGGAGCCACTTCTATGGGATTGTTATGGCATATTGTAGAACCTGAAATACCTTTTCAATGAGAAGTTGCTGTAGAAAAGCTTGGTAACATTGCTTTGCTTCTATTCTATAATAAATGTGTTACTAAAGTTTTCCTTCTATCATTTCTACTTATATGTACAGCAACCAGACCAACAAGAAGAAGAAGAAGAACTAAGAAGACACGATGGAAGACATCGACCAGACGTCCAAGGAGAAGAACAGCACAGGATGAAGACCGAAATCATGGAGAGAAGTATCCTCCATAGTCACACACACATAAATACACTCGTTACATCACTATACACAGTCACTGCACATACACACAATCATCACACAAATGCATACACATATACACTGATACTTGCTCTAGCGGTCGCCTCCCTTAGTATGCCCAGAGGAGGGGCAATACAGTGGCCATGGTTTCCCTGCAGGTTTCCTCCACTGGGGGTTTTTCCTGCCCTGAGTGTTGCTGTACGCTCTTCGTGAGTGATGGGAGGTAACCAGCACATATAAAAATAGATAGAATAAAATACATAGAATAAACTTCACATTAACTTTCTTTATCGCCTCCGTGTTATTTCTTCTATTTTTGTGTGTGAATATGTGTTTTATTTACAATCTATAATGACATTTGGGTATCTGGAATCTCATGATGGAATTTCCACAAAATTCTCTCTGACTCCTAGTTAAAGTTAATGGAGCAGCTATAGGGGATTGGGGGGTAGCAGTCACACCCGCACTCTGATGTCACATAAGAAGAGACTAGTGTAATGGTAATTGGGGGACAGTTACACATTTTATAATGGATATTCTGCTTCATGCTTTGTATAACGCAATACTTTTCTCCGCTTCCTAGTATGAGGCTGAGTTCACACGTAGTAAAGTGGAGTGCAATCTGGCACGTATATGGCGTGTCAGAGTTTGCGCACTCAAAAAGATCCCATTGATTTCAATGGGAGTTACAAGTGTATACACCGTGTAATTTTGCACCTGTAATTTTGCGGCCGCAAAACAAATGGGGAAAAGGGACATTGACAATACAAAGAGGAACATGAGGTACAGATGTGTGAGAATCCAATCCCAGGGCCTCAACAAAAACATAAGGGACTCCGGTGCACAGGTGCCTAGGTGTCCAGTCCTGGAGCATGGGGAAATAACACAAGAGGATGAACTGGAGCAATATCCTCTGTTCGCACTGTATGATGAAACAAGAAGTAACTGAGGTAGTGTCCACAAGTTCAGCACCAAGATAAGGGACAAAAACTTGGTGGCTATGTACAACCAGAAAGAGTTCAACTAATCACTCCAAGGGTCACACATCTTGAGCTCCCCATCAGGTGTTGACTGGGGGACACAAAACTTACTGGTAGCAGCTTCCTCAATGCTCAGCTTCTGCAGATGGTTATCCCAATGGCAGGAAGTGAGGATGACATGGATGATGTTGATGACTCCAGCAATCCAGATTTCTGTTGCAGTTCTTGAGCCAACTTCCTCTCCATGGCCCGGTAGAAGGCAATCACAGTGGTTGGGTTCATGGTGCTTCTGTACACAAGTGGTTCAACCTGCTGTGCAGTTGCTGATGTATTGGAGTGACCTCCCACAGAAGTGTGGTCACCCCCTGAGATTGTGATGGTGCTCTTGGTAGTAGGTGACCTTGGGATAGTTGTGGCTGACTACTCCCACAACTCTCATAATGGTAGTGACACAGGAATCCGCTCAACGTCAACTGTCCAGAAAACCTTTATGTGGAAATAATTTTGAGATGTTTTAAGTTATCAAAGTGATTCTGAGATTATGTTTATACCCAAATTACTTCATAAATTGAATTTACCATATCTCTGCTTTATGTTGCATTAAATCTTTATTCCCCCTTTTATGTTTTTCACATATTATAAGGTTAACAAGTCAAACAGTAATTTTCCAAAATTTCAAGAATATTTCCATAACACATTTTTCAAGGGACCAGTTCAGTTCTGAAGGGTTCTTGAAAGGCCTCTCTAATAGAAACCCCCATAATTCACCCTATTCTCAAAACTGAACCCCGGAAAGAATTGAAAACAGTACTTAGGAAGTTTCTTAACCCTTTCAGCATTTCACAGCAATTAAAGCAAAATTGAAGTCAAATTTACACTCTTCAATTTCTGTCACTAATCTATTCATTTAGCTCTAGAATTTACACATTCACACGGGGTTAAAAGAGAAAGTGCATTTTACAACCTGTTGCGCAATTTCTCCCGAGTGTGAAATTATCCCACTAATCTGTAATCTAATGTATGGCCACACTGTAGGGTCCAGAACGAAAGGCACACTATCGGGATGTAGAAGGGTATATTTTGCTGGAATTTGTTGCAGGCACCATGTTGCATTTGCAGAGTCCCTTAAGTGCCAGAACAGTGGAGCCACCCCTCCACAAATGACCCCATTTTTGAAACTAGACCCCTCAAGGAATTTATCAAGGGGTATAATGCCTGGGGGACTGCTGTCTGTGTGCTAGTGGTCCAGTCCTGGGGAGCTTGTTGTATGTATGTGGGGGTTCCGGTTCTTAGGGGCTGCCGTCTGTGTCTTGGGATGGGGGGCTGAGGGGCTGCTGCCTTTGTGAGGTGCTGTCTTCATGTAAGTGAGGGGTCTCTGAGGGTGCTGGCTGTGGTGGTCCCTGTGGGGCTGCTGCCTGTGTGCATATGGAGGGATCCATGAGGGGCTGCCATATGTCTGTTGTGGGGAGAGAGGGTCAAGTCCCTGGGGAGTTGCCGCCTATGTGTTGGTGGAGGGGGTCCCTGGGGAGTGTCGCTTTTCGAATGTGTGTGGAGCCCCTGGCATGTTGCTGCATATGTAGAGGAGGTGGTTGTGGGGGTCCTGGGAGAGGGGATGCTTGTATGTGGGGCTGTATAAATCACGTGGCTCTGGTTACATAACACAGGGACGCTGGATTTATAACATACAGTAATACACTCCTGTCCCTCTATGTTATAGGAGTATTCCCAATCCCCCTGCATTATAAATAGAATGGTCCCCACAGACTACTGCTCCAACCTTCCATGTCCAGGGAGTGAGATGTACGTATAAACCTTGTGCACTGCTCACTCTCCAACCCAATGATCACTAGTAGAGATGAGCGAACAGTGTTCTATCGAACTCATGTTCGATCGGATATTAGGCTGTTCGGCATGTTCGAATCGAATCGAACACCGCGTGGTAAAGTGCGCCATTACTCGATTCCCCTCCCACCTTCCCTGGCGCCTTTTTTGCTCCAATAACAGCGCTGGGTAGGTGGGACAGGAACTACGACACCGGTGACGTTGAAAAAAGTAGGCAAAACCCATTGGCTGCCGAAAACATGTGACCTCTAATTTAAAAGAACAGCGACGCCCAGCTTCGCGTCATTCTGAGCTTGCAATTCACCGAGGACGGAGGTTTCCGTCCAGCTAGCTAGGGCTTAGATTCTGGGTAGGCAGGGACAGGCTAGGATAGGAAGGAGAAGACAACCAACAGCTCTTGTAAGAGCTAAATTCCAGGGAGAAGCTTGTCAGTGTAACGTGGCACTGACGGGCTCAATCGCCGCAACCCAGCTTTCCCAGGATCCTGAATGGAATACACTGTCAGTGTATTCCCGTATACCCGATATATACCCCGATACCCGTTCCAACGGTGTGCCCCCCCACCTTCACCCCAGAAATACCCTGCAAGTCCCCTAGCAATAGAATTGGGGCTATATACACCCACAATTTTTACTACTGGTATACAGTGCCATTGTCTGACTGGGAATTCAAAGAATATATTGGGAATACAAATACCCTCATTTCTTGCTACTGCCATATAGTGCCAGTTTCTGACTGGTAATTCAAAGAATATATTGGGGTTACGTGCACCCACAATTTTTACTACTGGTATACAGTGCCATTGTCTGACTGGGAATTCAAAGAATATATTGGGAATACAAATACCCTCATTTCTTGCTACTGCCATATAGTGCCAGTGTCTGACTGGGAATTCAAAGAATATATTGGGGTTACGTGCACCCACAATTTTTAGTACTGGTATACAGTGCCATTGTCTGACTGGGAATTCAAAGAGTATATTGGGAATACAAATACCCTCATTTCTTGCTACTGCCATATAGTGCCAGTTTCTGACTGGGAATTCAAAGAATATATTGGGGTTACGTGCACCCACAATTTTTACTACTGGTATACAGTGCCATTGTCTGACTGGGAATTCAAAGAATATATTGGGGTTATAAATACCCTCATTTCTTGCTACTGCCATATAGTGCCAGTTTCTGACTGGGAATTCAAAGAATATATTGGGGTTACGTGCACCCACAATTTTTACTACTGGTATACAGTGCCATTGTCTGACTGGGAATTCAAAGAGTATATTGGGAATACAAATACCCTCATTTCTTGCTACTGCCATATAGTGCCAGTTTCTGACTGGGAATTCAAAGAATATATTGGGGTTACGTGCACCCACAATTTTTACTACTGGTATACAGTGCCATTGTCTGACTGGGAATTCAAAGAGTATATTGGGAATACAAATACCCTCATTTCTTGCTACTGCCATATAGTGCCAGTTTCTGACTGGGAATTCAAAGAATATATTGGGGTTACGTGCACCCACAATTTTTACTACTGGTATACAGTGCCATTGTCTGACTGGGAATTCAAAGAATATATTGGGGTTATAAATACCCTCATTTCTTGCTACTGCCATATAGTGCCAGTTTCTGACTGGGAATTCAAAGAATATATTGGGGTTACGTGCACCCACAATTTTTACTACTGGTATACAGTGCCATTGTCTGACTGGGAATTCAAAGAATATATTGGGGTTATAAATACCCTCATTTCTTGCTACTGCCATATAGTGCCAGTTTCTGACTGGTAATTCAAAGAATATATTGGGGTTACGTGCACCCACAATTTTTACTACTGGTATACAGTGCCATTGTCTGACTGGGAATTCAAAGAGTATATTGGGAATACAAATACCCTCATTTCTTGCTACTGCCATATAGTGCCAGTGTCTGACTGGGAATTCAAAGAATATATTGGGGTTACGTGCACCCACAATTTTTACTACTGGTATACAGTGCCATTGTCTGACTGGGAATTCAAAGAGTATATTGGGAATACAAATACCCTCATTTCTTGCTACTGCCATATAGTGCCAGTTTCTGACTGGGAATTCAAAGAATATATTGGGGTTACGTGCACCCACAATTTTTACTACTGGTATACAGTGCCATTGTCTGACTGGGAATTCAAAGAGTATATTGGGAATACAAATACCCTCATTTCTTGCTACTGCCATATAGTGCCAGTTTCTGACTGGGAATTCAAAGAATATATTGGGGTTACGTGCACCCACAATTTTTACTACTGGTATACAGTGCCATTGTCTGACTGGGAATTCAAAGAATATATTGGGGTTATAAATACCCTCATTTCTTGCTACTGCCATATAGTGCCAGTTTCTGACTGGGAATTCAAAGAATATATTGGGGTTACGTGCACCCACAATTTTTACTACTGGTATACAGTGCCATTGTCTGACTGGGAATTCAAAGAATATATTGGGGTTATAAATACCCTCATTTCTTGCTACTGCCATATAGTGCCAGTTTCTGACTGGTAATTCAAAGAATATATTGGGGTTACGTGCACCCACAATTTTTACTACTGGTATACAGTGCCATTGTCTGACTGGGAATTCAAAGAGTATATTGGGAATACAAATACCCTCATTTCTTGCTACTGCCATATAGTGCCAGTGTCTGACTGGGAATTCAAAGAATATATTGGGGTTACGTGCACCCACAATTTTTACTACTGGTATACAGTGCCATTGTCTGACTGGGAATTCAAAGAGTATATTGGGAATACAAATACCCTCATTTCTTGCTACTGCCATATAGTGCCAGTTTCTGACTGGGAATTCAAAGAATATATTGGGGTTACGTGCACCCACAATTTTTACTACTGGTATACAGTGCCATTGTCTGACTGGGAATTCAAAGAGTATATTGGGAATACAAATACCCTCATTTCTTGCTACTGCCATATAGTGCCAGTGTCTGACTGGGAATTCAAAGAATATATTGGGGTTACGTGCACCCACAATTTTTACTACTGGTATACAGTGCCAATTTCTAACTAGGAATTCAAAATGCGCAAGGCTCCCGGAAAGGGACGTGGACGAGGCCGTGGGCGAGGTCGGGGGAATGGTTCTGGGGAGCAAGGTAGCAGTGAAGCCACAGGGCGTCCCGTGCCTACTCCTGTGGGGCAGCAAGCATTGCGCCACTCCACAGTGCCAGGGTTGCTTGCCACATTAACTAAACTGCAGGGTACAAACCTTAGTAGGCCCGAGAACCAGGAACAGGTCTTGCAATGGCTGTCAGAGAACGCTTACAGCACATTGTCCAGCAGCCAGTCAGACTCTGCCTCCTCTCCTCCTATTACCCAACAGTCTTGTCTTCCTTCCTCCCAAAATTCCGAAGCTTTACAGAACAATAACCCAAACTGTCCCTGCTCCCCAGAGCTGTTCTCCGCTCCTTTCATTGTCCCTCAACCTGCCTCTCCACGTCACGATTCCACGAACCTAACAGAGGAGCATCTGTATCCAGATGCTCAAACACTAGAGTCTCCTCCATCTCCGTTCGATTTGGTGGTGGATGACCAGCAACCCACCCTCATCGACGATGATGTGACGCAGTTGCCGTCAGGGCATCCAGTTGACCGGCGCATTGTGCGGGAGGAGGAGATGAGACAGGAGTTGGAAGAGGAAGTGGTGGATGATGAGGACACTGACCCGACCTGGACAGGGGGGATGTCAAGCGGGGAAAGTAGTGTGGATGTTGAGGCAGGTGCAGCACCAAAAAGGGTAGCTAGAGGCAGAGGCAGAGGTCAGCAGCTTAGGCGAAGCCAGGCCACACCCGGAATCTCCCAAGATGTTCCAGTTCGTACCCAGCCCCGAAAAACTCCCACCTCGAGGGCACGTTTCTCGAAGGTGTGGAGTTTTTTCAAGGAATGCGCCGAGGACAGATATAGTGTTGTCTGCACAATTTGCCTCTCGAAATTGATTAGGGGCTCTGAGAAGAGCAACCTGTCCACCACTTCAATGCGCCGTCATTTGGAATCCAAGCACTGGAATCAGTGGCAGGCAGCAACGGCAGGACAAAGGCCGACTGCCGTTCACGCCACTGCCACTGCCTCTGCCTCTGCCTCTGCCACTGCCACTGCTGACTGTGCTGGCGATGCACTCCAGAGGACGAGCCAGGACACCACTTCATCTGCCTCCGCCACTTTGTTGACTTCTACCTCATCCTCCCCTGGTCCTGTCTTATCTCCTTCTCCTGCACCATCAAAGGCACCATCAGGCGTTTCTTTACAACAACCCACCATCTCTCAGACATTGGAGCGGCGGCAGAAATACACTGCTAACCACCCACACGCGCAAGCCTTGAACGCCAACATCGCTAAACTGCTGGCCCAGGAGATGTTGGCGTTCCGGCTTGTTGAAACTCCCGCCTTCCTGGACCTGATGGCAACTGCGGCACCTCGCTATGCCGTCCCTAGCCGTCACTACTTCTCCCGGTGTGCCGTCCCCGCCTTGCACCAGCACGTGTCACTCAACATCAGGCGGGCCCTTAGTTCCGCGCTTTGCACAAAGGTCCACTTGACCACCGACGCGTGGACAAGTGCATGCGGACAGGGACGCTACATTTCACTGACGGCACACTGGGTGAATGTAGTTGAGGCTGGGACTGCTTCCCAAACTGGCCCGGTGTACCTCGTCTCCCCGCCTAACATTCCTGGCAGGGACACGAGAAGAACACCCCCCTCCTCCTCCTCCTCCTCTACCGCCTCCTCCTCCGCCACCGCCTCCTCCTCCGCCACCGCCTCCTCCTCCGCTGTTAGATTGACCCCAGCTACGAGTTGGAAACGTTGCAGCACTGGCGTTGGTAGACGTCAGCAGGCTGTGCTGAAGCTGATCAGCTTGGGGGACAGACAGCACACTGCCTCCGAGGTGAGGGATGCCCTCCTCGATGAGACGGCAATATGGTTTGAGCCGCTGCACCTGGGCCCAGGCATGGTCGTTTGTGATAACGGCCGGAACCTGGTAGCAGCTCTGGAGCTTGCCGGACTCCAACATGTTCCATGCCTGGCCCACGTCTTCAACCTAGTGGTGCAACGTTTCCTAAAGAGCTACCCCAATGTTCCAGAGCTACTGGTGAAAGTGCGGCGCATGTGCGCCCACTTTCGCAAGTCGACAGTAGCCGCTGCTAGCTTAAAATCTCTCCAGCAACGCCTGCATGTGCCACAACACCGGCTTTTGTGCGACGTCCCCACACGCTGGAACTCAACGTTTCAGATGTTGAATAGAGTGGTTGAGCAGCAGAGACCTTTGATGGAATACCAGCTACAAAACCCTAGGGTGCCACAAAGTCAGCTGCCTCAGTTTCACATCCATGAGTGGCCATGGATGAGAGACCTTTGTGACATCCTACGGGTCTTTGAGGAGTCCACAAGGAGGGTGAGCTCTGAGGATGCGATGGTGAGCCTTACAATCCCGCTCTTGTGTGTTCTGAGAGAATCCCTGATTGACATCAGGGATAACTCAGATCACACAGAGGAGTTAGGGATAGCATCCGATCCGTCACAGCTGGAGAGTAGGTCCACACATCTGTCCGCTTCACTGCGTTTAATGGAGGAGGAGGAGGAGGAGGAGGAGGAAGAAGAGTTGTCCGATGATGTGATGGTGATACAGGAGGCTTCCGGGCAACTTCGAATCGTCCCATTGTTGCAGCGCGGATGGGTAGACATGGAGGATGAGGAGGAAATGGAGATTGAACTTTCCGGTGGGGCCAGAGGAGTCATGCCAACTAACACTGTGGCAGACATGGCTGAGTTCATGTTGGGGTGCTTTACAACCGACAAGCGTATTGTCAAAATCATGGAGGACAACCAGTACTGGATCTTTGCTATCCTTGACCCCCGGTATAAAAACAACATCTCGTCTTTTATTCCGGTAGAGGGGAGGGCCAATCGCATCAATGCTTGCCACAGGCAATTGGTGCAGAATATGATGGAGATGTTTCCAGCATGTGACGTTGGCGGCAGGGAGGGCAGTTCCTCCAGTAGGCAACCAAGTTCTCACCGGTCCACACAAACGAGGGGCACACTGTCTAAGGTCTGGGACACCTTGATGGCACCCCCTCGCCAAAGTGCCGCCACGGAGGGTCCTAGTGTCACCAGGCGTGAGAAGTATAGGCGCATGTTGCGGGAATACCTTTCCGACCACAGCCCTGTCCTCTCCGACCCCTCTGCGCCCTACACGTATTGGGTGTCGAAGTTGGACCTGTGGCTTGAACTTGCCCTATATGCCTTGGAGGTGCTGTCCTGTCCTGCCGCCAGCGTCCTATCTGAGAGGGTGTTCAGTGCAGCCGGTGGCATCATCACTGACAAGCGCACCCGTCTGTCAGCTGAGAGTGCCGACCGGCTCACTTTGATAAAAATGAACCACCACTGGGTAGAGCCGTCATTTTTGTGCCCACCTGTGTAAAGCACCCCAACATGAAACTCCATGTCTGTACTCAACCTCTCCAATTCCTCCGCATCCTCATACTCATCCACCATAAGCGTTGCACAATTCTGCTAATACTAGGCTCCCTCCACCCTGATTTCCCCCAACTCTGCTGGTTAGAGGCTCCCTCCACCATGAATTTGCCCAAACTGGGCTGTTTAGAGGCTCCCTCCACCATGAATTGGTCCAAACTGGGTTTTTTAGAGGCTCCCTCCACCATGAATTTGCCCAAACTGGGCTGTTTAGAGGCTCCCTCCACCATGAATTGGTCCAAACTGGGCTGGTTAGAGGCTCCCTCCACCATGAATTTCCCAAAACTTGGCTGTTTAGAGGCTCCCTCCACCATGAATTTGCCCAAACTGGGCTGTTTAGAGGCTCCCTCCACCATTAATTGGTCCAAACTGGGCTGGTTAGAGGCTCCCTCCACCATGAATTTGCCCAAACTGGGGTGGTTAGAGGCTCCCTCCACCATTAATTGGTCCAAACTGGGCTGGTTAGAGGCTCCCTCCACCATGAATTTCCCAAAACTTGGCTGTTTAGAGGCTCCCTCCACAATTAATTGGTCCAAACTGGGCTAATTAGAGGCTCCCTCCACCATGAATTGGTCCAAACTGGGTTTTTTAGAGGCTCCCTCCACCATTAATTGGTCCAAACTGGGCTGGTTAGAGGCTCCCTCCACAATTAATTGGTCCAAACTGGGCTAATTAGAGGCTCCCTCCACCATGAATTGGTCCAAACTGGGTTTTTTAGAGGCTCCCTCCACCATGAATTTGCCCAAACTGGGCTGTTTAGAGGCTCCCTCCACCATGAATTGGTCCAAACTGGGCTGGTTAGAGGCTCCCTCCACCATGAATTGGTCCAAACTGGGGTGGTTAGAGGCTCCCTCCACCATTAATTGGTCCAAACTGGGCTGGTTAGAGGCTCCCTCCACCATTAATTGGTCCAAACTGGGCTGGTTAGAGGCTCCCTCCACCATGAATTTGCCCAAACTGGGGTGGTTAGAGGCTCCCTCCACCATTAATTGGTCCAAACTGGGCTGGTTAGAGGCTCCCTCCACAATTAATTGGTCCAAACTGGGCTAATTAGAGGCTCCCTCCACCATGAATTGGTCCAAACTGGGTTTTTTAGAGGCTCCCTCCACCATGAATTTGCCCAAACTGGGCTGTTTAGAGGCTCCCTCCACCATGAATTGGTCCAAACTGGGCTGGTTAGAGGCTCCCTCCACCATGAATTTCCCAAAACTTGGCTGTTTAGAGGCTCCCTCCACCATGAATTTGCCCAAACTGGGCTGTTTAGAGGCTCCCTCCACCATTAATTGGTCCAAACTGGGCTGGTTAGAGGCTCCCTCCACCATGAATTTGCCCAAACTGGGCTGTTTAGAGGCTCCCTCCACCATTAATTGGTCCAAACTGGGCTGGTTAGAGGCTCCCTCCACCATGAATTTGCCCAAACTGGGCTGTTTAGAGGCTCCCTCCACCATGAATTGGTCCAAACTGGGGTGGTTAGAGGCTCCCTCCACCATGAATTGGTCCAAACTGGGGTGGTTAGAGGCTCCCTCCACCATTAATTGGTCCAAACTGGGCTGGTTAGAGGCTCCCTCCACAATTAATTGGTCCAAACTGGGCTAATTAGAGGCTCCCTCCACCATGAATTGGTCCAAACTGGGTTTTTTAGAGGCTCCCTCCACCATTAATTGGTCCAAACTGGGCTGGTTAGAGGCTCCCTCCACAATTAATTGGTCCAAACTGGGCTAATTAGAGGCTCCCTCCACCATGAATTGGTCCAAACTGGGTTTTTTAGAGGCTCCCTCCACCATGAATTTGCCCAAACTGGGCTGTTTAGAGGCTCCCTCCACCATGAATTGGTCCAAACTGGGCTGGTTAGAGGCTCCCTCCACCATGAATTTCCCAAAACTTGGCTGTTTAGAGGCTCCCTCCACCATTAATTGGTCCAAACTGGGCTGGTTAGAGGCTCCCTCCACCATTAATTGGTCCAAACTGGGCTGGTTAGAGGCTCCCTCCACCATTAATTGGTCCAAACTGGGCTGGTTAGAGGCTCCCTCCACCATGAATTTCCCAAAACTTGGCTGTTTAGAGGCTCCCTCCACCATTAATTGGTCCAAACTGGGCTGGTTAGAGGCTCCCTCCACCATGAATTTGCCCAAACTGGGCTGTTTAGAGGCTCCCTCCACCATGAATTGGTCCAAACTGGGTTTTTTAGAGGCTCCCTCCACCATTAATTGGTCCAAACTGGGCTGGTTAGAGGCTCCCTCCACAATTAATTGGTCCAAACTGGGCTAATTAGAGGCTCCCTCCACCATGAATTGGTCCAAACTGGGTTTTTTAGAGGCTCCCTCCACCATGAATTTGCCCAAACTGGGCTGTTTAGAGGCTCCCTCCACCATGAATTGGTCCAAACTGGGCTGGTTAGAGGCTCCCTCCACCATGAATTGGTCCAAACTGGGGTGGTTAGAGGCTCCCTCCACCATTAATTGGTCCAAACTGGGCTGGTTAGAGGCTCCCTCCACCATTAATTGGTCCAAACTGGGCTGGTTAGAGGCTCCCTCCACCATGAATTTGCCCAAACTGGGGTGGTTAGAGGCTCCCTCCACCATTAATTGGTCCAAACTGGGCTGGTTAGAGGCTCCCTCCACAATTAATTGGTCCAAACTGGGCTAATTAGAGGCTCCCTCCACCATGAATTGGTCCAAACTGGGTTTTTTAGAGGCTCCCTCCACCATGAATTTGCCCAAACTGGGCTGTTTAGAGGCTCCCTCCACCATGAATTGGTCCAAACTGGGCTGGTTAGAGGCTCCCTCCACCATGAATTTCCCAAAACTTGGCTGTTTAGAGGCTCCCTCCACCATGAATTTGCCCAAACTGGGCTGTTTAGAGGCTCCCTCCACCATTAATTGGTCCAAACTGGGCTGGTTAGAGGCTCCCTCCACCATGAATTTGCCCAAACTGGGGTGGTTAGAGGCTCCCTCCACCATTAATTGGTCCAAACTGGGCTGGTTAGAGGCTCCCTCCACCATGAATTTCCCAAAACTTGGCTGTTTAGAGGCTCCCTCCACCATTAATTGGTCCAAACTGGGCTGGTTAGAGGCTCCCTCCACCATGAATTTGCCCAAACTGGGCTGTTTAGAGGCTCCCTCCACCATGAATTGGTCCAAACTGGGGTGGTTAGAGGCTCCCTCCACCATTAATTGGTCCAAACTGGGCTGGTTAGAGGCTCCCTCCACAATTAATTGGTCCAAACTGGGCTAATTAGAGGCTCCCTCCACCATGAATTGGTCCAAACTGGGTTTTTTAGAGGCTCCCTCCACCATTAATTGATCCAAACTGGGCTGGTTAGAGGCTCCCTCCACAATTAATTGGTCCAAACTGGGCTAATTAGAGGCTCCCTCCACCATGAATTGGTCCAAACTGGGTTTTTTAGAGGCTCCCTCCACCATGAATTTGCCCAAACTGGGCTGTTTAGAGGCTCCCTCCACCATGAATTGGTCCAAACTGGGCTGGTTAGAGGCTCCCTCCACCATGAATTTCCCAAAACTTGGCTGTTTAGAGGCTCCCTCCACCATTAATTGGTCCAAACTGGGCTGGTTAGAGGCTCCCTCCACCATTAATTGGTCCAAACTGGGCTGGTTAGAGGCTCCCTCCACCATTAATTGGTCCAAACTGGGCTGGTTAGAGGCTCCCTCCACCATGAATTTCCCAAAACTTGGCTGTTTAGAGGCTCCCTCCACCATTAATTGGTCCAAACTGGGCTGGTTAGAGGCTCCCTCCACCATGAATTTGCCCAAACTGGGCTGTTTAGAGGCTCCCTCCACCATGAATTGGTCCAAACTGGGCTGGTTAGAGGCTCCCTCCACCATGAATTTCCCAAAACTTGGCTGTTTAGAGGCTCCCTCCACCATGAATTGGTCCAAACTGGGCTGGTTAGAGGCTCCCTCCACCATGAATTGGTCCAAACTGGGGTGGTTAGAGGCTCCCTCCACCATTAATTGGTCCAAACTGGGCTGGTTAGAGGCTCCCTCCACAATTAATTGGTCCAAACTGGGCTAATTAGAGGCTCCCTCCACCATGAATTGGTCCAAACTGGGTTTTTTAGAGGCTCCCTCCACCATGAATTTGCCCAAACTGGGCTGTTTAGAGGCTCCCTCCACCATGAATTGGTCCAAACTGGGCTGGTTAGAGGCTCCCTCCACCATGAATTTCCCAAAACTTGGCTGTTTAGAGGCTCCCTCCACCATTAATTGGTCCAAACTGGGCTGGTTAGAGGCTCCCTCCACCATTAATTGGTCCAAACTGGGCTGGTTAGAGGCTCCCTCCACCATTAATTGGTCCAAACTGGGCTGGTTAGAGGCTCCCTCTACCATTAATTGGTCCAAACTGGGCTGGTTAGAGGCTCCCTCCACCATTAATTGGTCCAAACTGGGCTGGTTAGAGGCTCCCTCCACCATGAATTTGCCCAAACTGGGCTGTTTAGAGGCTCCCTCCACCATGAATTGGTCCAAACTGGGCTGGTTAGAGGCTCCCTCCACCATGAATTTCCCAAAACTTGGCTGTTTAGAGGCTCCCTCCACCATTAATTGGTCCAAACTGGGCTGGTTAGAGGCTCCCTCCACCATGAATTGGTCCAAACTGGGGTTTTTAGAGGCTCCCTCCACCATGAATTGGTCCAAACTGGGGTTTTTAGAGTCTCCCTCCACCATGAATTGGTCCAAACTGGGGTTTTTAGAGTCTCCCTCCACCATGAATTGGTCCAAACTGGGGTTTTTAGAGGCTCCCTCCACCATGAATTTGCCCAAACTCTGCTGGTTAGAGGCTCAATCCACCCTGATTTTCAAAACAAATGTTGGTGCCAACCTCAACTTACTACAAGGGCCAAATTCACTGCTGGTGACAAGCTCTCCTCACTGCAAGTGCCAAATACACATGTTTCAAGGTGTTTTCCTACTGTCAGAGAGGTGGTATTGAGTGTGTAAAGTGTGTAGTTGTTAGGCTGTGATGTTGGGGTAATAGAGGGTCTTTGGTGTGTTAGATGCCCCCAGACATGCTTCCCCTGCTGTCCCAGTGTCATTCCAGAGGTGTTGGCATCATTTCCTGGGGTGTCATAGTGGACTTGGTGACCCTCCAGACACGGATTTGGGTTTCCCCCTTAACGAGTATCTGTTCCCCATAGACTATAATGGGGTTCGAAACCCGTTCGAACACACGAACATTGAGCGGCTGTTCGAATCGAATTTCGAACCTCGAACATTTTAGTGTTCGCTCATCTCTAATCACTAGCACAAAACTGATAGTCATTGCTGTGTAAAAAAGTTACCCACAAGTGTAAACCCTGGACTGTAACTAACCCCTACATTTAGGATTAGTTGTGGTCAAGTTATGACTACAATTAACCCTTTCTAGTGCATGAGGTAACAACTTTAACAAATGGTAGCTGTCTTTGTATAGAAGGTGCAGCCCTAAGGAACATTAGGGCTGCTATACTTTATTTGTATAGCAGGCTGTCTGTGTTCCCCCCCATATTCATTCAACATGACTGTGGCTAAGGCTAAAAACTGCAGCAGCAAGGCATCGCGGTTCTTCCCGCAGCACATTTCACAGAAAGTTTTGCATAAGTGGGGCAACACGGTGGCTCAGTGTTTAGCACTACAGCCTTGCAGCGCTGGAGTCCTGGGCTTGAATCCCACCAGGAACAACATCTGCAAGAAGTTTGTATGTTTTCCCGTATCAGACATACTGATAGGAAGAAAAAAAATACATTGTGATCCCTATATGGGGCTCAAAATCTACATTTAAAAAAAAAAAAAAAAAAAAGTTTGCAGAGGTTTCATCTCACGTGGGTAAGGCCGTCGTTGCTACACCCGATTACACCGGCGTATTGTACATCTCTGATGTCATCAAAGAGGGCTGCAGACTGAGTAGGGAGTGACACCGGAGCCCAGAAGAGGTAAGTAACATTTTTTTTTATGTTTGTCACTTCTTCTGGGCATCTGATCATTATACTTGGAGGTGTTTTCAGACCCCCGAGTATAATAATAGTTTGTGAGTCATGAACCCCAAAAATTTAGGGTACTGCCAAACGTGAAGTTTTTCCACCCTATGGAATACAATGGGACATTATACCTTGTGAAGAGACCAACCACTATGGGACATCATACTCTGTGGAGGGGCCGCTATGGGACATTATGCCTATGTTGTGTTAACGAAAGATTTAAATTTGCCAGCAAAATATTTCTGTATGTCGCTAGATTCACATTAGCCAGACTGCTACAATGGCGGTTACACACGGAGCCAAACAGACGCCATTGACTATAATGGGGTCTGTTGGGTGTCCAAATGTCTCTGGATGGCAGTACATTGTCTTCCAGTATTGCAATTATTTATGGAATTAAATAACGTCAGACCAACTCACACACAACACTACTGCCCTCTGCAATGACTACCACTGCCCTCTGCATTGACTACTGCTGCCCTCTGCACTGCAATGAAGAATATGATGGATCCCAATCATTTCTTAAACTAGTTGGTAAAAAGAAAGCTCCTTTCTAATTTGACACTATAGGTAAACATGGTTGTGTTTTCCATGGCCCAACCCTCTATACTGCGAGTTTATAACTAGAGATGAGCGAACAGTGTTCTATCGAACTCATGTTCGATCGGATATTAGGCTGTTCGCCATGTTCAAATCGAATCGAACACCGCGTGGTAAAGTGCGCCATTACTCGATTCCCCTCCCACCTTCCCTGGCGCCTTTTTTGCTCCAATAACAGCGCAGGGTAGGTGGGACAGGAACTACGACACCGGTGACGTTGAAAAAAGTAGGCAAAACCCATTGGCTGCCGAAAACATGTGACCTCTAATTTAAAAGAACAGCGCCGCCCAGGTTCGCGTCATTCTGAGCTTGCAATTCACCGGGGACGGAGGTTTCCGTCCAGTTAGCTAGGGCTTAGATTCTGGGTAGGCAGGGACAGGCTAGGATAGGAAGGAGAAGACAACCAACAGCTCTTGTAAGAGCTAAATTCCAGGGAGAAGCTTGTCAGTGTAATGTGGCACTGACGGGCTCAATCGCCGCAACCCAGCTTTCCGCGGATCCTGAATGGAATACACTGACAGTGTATTCCCGTATACCCGATATATACCCCCGATACCCGTTCCAACGGTGTGCCCCCCCACCTTCACCCCAGAAATACCCTGCAAGTCCCCTAGCAATAGAATTGGGGCTATATACACCCACTATTTTTGCTACTGCCATATATTGCCATTGTCTCACTGGGAATTCAAAGAATATATTGGGCTTACATATAACTTCAATTCCAGGGAGAAGCTTGTCAGTGTAACGTGGCACTGACGGGCTCAATCGCCACAACCCAGCTTTCCCAGGATCCTGAATGGAACACACTGACAGTGTATTCCCGTATACCCCATATATACACCCTAAATCCCCGTTCCAACGGTGTGCCCCCCCACCTTCACCTCAGAAATACCCTGCAAGTCCCCTAGCAATAGAATTGGGGATATATACACCCACTATTTTTGCTACTGGTATATAGTGCCATTGTCTGACTGGGAATTCAAAGAATATATTGGGGTTACGTGCACCCACAATTTTTGCTACTGGTATATAGTGCCATTGTCTGACTGGGAATTCAAAGAATATATTGGGGTTACGTGCACCCACAATTTTTGCTACTGGTATATAGTGCCATTGTCTGACTGGGAATTCAAAGAATATATTGGGGTTACAAATACCCTCATTTCTTGCTACTGGTATATAGTGCCATTGTCTGACTGGGAATTCAAAGAATATATTGGGGTTACAAATACCCTCATTTCTTGCTACTGCCATATAGTGCCATTGTCTGACTGGTAATTCAAAGAATATATTGGGGTTATAAATACCCTCATTTCTTGCTACTGGTATATAGTGCCATTGTCTGACTGGGAATTCAAAGAATATATTGGGGTTATAAATACCCTCATTTCTTGCTACTGGTATATAGTGCCATTGTCTGACTGGGAATTCAAAGAATATATTGGGGTTACGTGCACCCACAATTTTTGCTACTGGTATATAGTGCCATTGTCTCACTGGGAATTCAAAGAATATATTGGGGTTACGTGCACCCACAATTTTTGCTACTGGTATATAGTGCCATTGTCTGACTGGTAATTCAAAGAATATATTGGGGTTATAAATACCCTCATTTCTTGCTACTGGTATATAGTGCCATTGTCTGACTGGGAATTCAAAGAATATATTGGGGTTATAAATACCCTCATTTCTTGCTACTCGTATACAGTGCCATTGTCTGACTGGGAATTCAAAGAATATATTGGGGTTACAAATACCCTCATTTCTTGCTACTGGTATATAGTGCCAGTTTCTGACTGGTAATTCAAAGAATATATTGGGGTTACAAATACCCTCATTTCTTGCTACTGGTATATAGTGCCATTGTCTGACTGGGAATTCAAAGAATATATTGGGGTTACAAATACCCTCATTTCTTGCTACTACCATATAGTGCCAGTTTCTGACTGGGAATTCAAAGAATATATTGGGGTTACGTGCACCCACAATTTTTGCTACTGGTATATAGTGCCATTGTCTGACTGGGAATTCAAAGAATATATTGGGGTTACAAATACCCTCATTTCTTGCTATTGGTATATAGTGCCATTGTCTGACTGGGAATTCAAAGAATATATTGGGGTTACAAATACCCTCATTTCTTGCTACTGGTATATAGTGCCATTGTCTGACTGGGAATTCAAAGAATATATTGGGGTTACAAATACCCTCATTTCTTGCTACTGCCATATAGTGCCAGTTTCTGACTGGTAATTCAAAGAATATATTGGGGTTGCGTGCACCCACAATTTTTGCTACTGGTTTATAGTGCCATTGTCTGACTGGGAATTCAAAGAATATATTGGGGTTACAAATACCCTCATTTCTTGCTACCGGTATATAGTACCATTGTCTGACTGGGAATTCAAAGAATATATTGGGGTTACAAATACCCTCATTTCTTGCTACTGGTATATAGTGCCATTGTCTGACTGGGAATTCAAAGAATATATTGGGGTTATAAATACCCTCATTTCTTGCTACTGGTATATAGTGCCATTATGTGACTGGGAATTCACAGAATATATTGGGGTTACAAATCCCCTTATTTCTTGCTACTGCCATATAGTGCCAGTTTTTGACTGGTAATTCAAAGAATATATTGGGGTTACGTGCACCCACAATTTTTGCTACTGGTATATAGTGCCATTGTCTGACTGGGAATTCAAAGAATATATTGGGGTTACAAATACCCTCATTTCTTGCTACTGGTATATAGTGCCATTGTCTGACTGGGAATTCAAAGAATATATTGGGGTTACAAATACCCTCATTTCTTGCTACTGGTATATAGTGCCATTGTCTGACTGGGAATTCAAAGAATATATTGGGGTTACAAATACCCTCATTTCTTGCTACTGTCATATAGTGCCAGTTTCTGACTGGTAATTCAAAGAATATATTGGGGTTACGTGCACCCACAATTTTTGCTACTGGTATATAGTGCCATTGTCTGACTGGGAATTCAAAGAATATATTGGGGTTACAAATACCCTCATTTCTTGCTACTGGTATATAGTGCCATTGTCTGACGGGGAATTCAAAGAATATATTGGGGTTACAAATACCCTCATTTCTTACTACTGCCATATAGTGCCAGTTTCTGACTGGTAATTCAAAGAATATATTGGGGTTACGTGCACCCACAATTTTTGCTACTGGTATATAGTGCCATTGTCTGACTGGGAATTCAAAGAATATATTGGGGTTACGTGCACCCACAATTTTTGCTACTGGTATATAGTGCCATTGTCTCACTGGGAATTCAAAGAATATATTGGTGTTACGTGCACCCACAATTTTTGCTACTGGTATATAGTGCCATTGTCTGACTGGGAATTCAAAGAATATATTGGGGTTACGTGCACCCACAATTTTTGCTACTGCCATATAGTGCCAGTTTCTGACTGGTAATTCAAAGAATATATTGGGGTTACGTGCACCCACAATTTTTGCTACTGGTATATAGTGCCATTGTCTGACTGGGAATTCAAAGAATATATTGGGGTTATAAATACCCTCATTTCTTGCTACTGGTATATAGTGCCATTGTCTGACTGGGAATTCAAAGAATATATTGGGGTTACAAATACCCTCATTTCTTGCTACTGGTATATAGTGCCATTGTCTGACTGGGAATTCAAAGAATATATTGGGGTTATAAATACCCTCATTTCTTGCTACTGGTATATAGTGCCATTGTCTGACTGGGAATTCAAAGAATATATTGGGGTTACAAATACCCTCATTTCTTGCTACTGCCATATAGTGCCAGTTTCTGACTGGGAATTCAAAGAATATATTGGGGTTACGTGCACCCACAATTTTTGCTACTGGTATATAGTGCCATTGTCTGACTGGGAATTCAAAGAATATATTGGGGTTACAAATACCCTCATTTCTTGCTACTGGTATATAGTGCCATTGTCTGACTGGGAATTCAAAGAATATATTGGGGTTACAAATACCCTCATTTCTTGCTACTGCCATATAGTGCCAGTTTCTGACTGGTAATTCAAAGAATATATTGGGGTTACGTGCACCCACAATTTTTGCTACTGGTATATAGTGCCATTGTCTGACTGGGAATTCAAAGAATATATTGGGGTTACATGCACCCACAATTTTTGCTACTGGTATATAGTGCCATTGTCTCACTGGGAATTCAAAGAATATATTGGGGTTACGTGCACCCACAATTTTTGCTACTGGTATATAGTGCCATTGTCTGACTGGGAATTCAAAGAATATATTGGGGTTACAAATACCCTCATTTCTTGCTACTGGTATATAGTGCCATTGTCTGACTGGGAATTCAAAGAATATATTGGGGTTATAAATACCCTCATTTCTTGTTACTGGTATATAGTGCCATTGTCTGACTGGGAATTCAAAGAATATATTGGGGTTACAAATACCCTCATTTCTTGCTACTGCCATATAGTGCCAGTTTCTGACTGGTAATTCAAAGAATATATTGGGGTTACGTGCACCCACAATTTTTGCTACTGGTATATAGTGCCATTGTCTGACTGGGAATTCAAAGAATATATTGGGGTTATAAATACCCTCATTTCTTGCTACTGGTATATAGTGCCATTGTCTGACTGGGAATTCAAAGAATATATTGGGGTTACAAATACCCTCATTTCTTGCTACTGGTATATAGTGCCATTGTCTGACTGGGAATTCAAAGAATATATTGGGGTTACAAATACCCTCATTTCTTGCTACTGCCATATAGTGCCAGTTTCTGACTGGGAATTCAAAGAATATATTGGGGTTACGTGCACCCACAATTTTTGCTACTGGTATATAGGGCCATTGTCTGAATGGGAATTCAAAGAATATATTGGGGTTACAAATACCCTCATTTCTTGCTACTGGTATATAGTGCCATTGTCTGACTGGGAATTCAAAGAATATATTGGGGTTACAAATACCCTCATTTCTTGCTACTGCCATATAGTGCCAGTTTCTGACTGGTAATTCAAAGAATATATTGGGGTTACGTGCACCCACAATTTTTGCTACTGGTATATAGTGTCATTGTCTGACTGGGAATTCAAAGAATATATTGGGGTTACAAATACCCTCATTTCTTGCTACTGCCATATAGTGCCAGTTTCTGACTGGTAATTCAAAGAATATATTGGGGTTATAAATACCCTCATTTCTTGCTACTGGTATATAGTGCCATTGTCTGACTGGGAATCCAAAGAATATATTGGGGTTATAAATACCCTCATTTCTTGCTACTGGTATATAGTGCCATTGTCTGACTGGGAATTCAAAGAATATATTGGGGTTACAAATACCCTCATTTCTTGCTACTGCCATATAGTGCCAGTTTCTGACTGGTAATTCAAAGAATATATTGGGTTTACGTGCACCCACAATTTTTGCTACTGGTATATAGTGCCATTGTCTGACTGGGAATTCAAAGAATATATTGGGGTTACTAATACCCTCATTTCTTGCTACTGGTATATAGTGCCATTGTCTGACTGGGAATTCAAAGAATATATTGGGGTTACAAATACCCTCATTTCTTGCTACTGGTATATAGTGCCATTGTCTGACTGGGAATTCAAAGAGTATATTGGGGTTACAAATACCCTCATTTCTTGCTACTGCCATATAGTGCCAGTTTCTGACTGGTAATTCAAAGAATATATTGGGGTTACGTGCACCCACAATTTTTGCTACTGGTATATAGTGCCATTGTCTGACTGGGAATTCAAAGAATATATTGGGGTTACAAATACCCTCATTTCTTGCTACTGGTATATAGTGCCATTGTCTGACTGGGAATTCAAAGAATATATTGGGGTTACAAATACCCTCATTTCTTGCTACTGCCATATAGTGCCAGTTTCTGACGGGTAATTCAAAGAATATATTGGGGTTATAAATACCCTCATTTCTTGCTACTGGTATATAATGCCATTGTCTGACTGGTAATTCAAAGAATATATTAGGGTTACAAATACCCTCATTTCTTGCTATTGCCATATAGTGCCAGTTTCTGACTGGTAATTCAAAGAATATATTGGGGTTACGTGCACCCACAATTTTTGCTACTGGTATATAGTGCCATTGTCTGACTGGGAATTCAAAGAATATATTGGGGTTACAAATACCCTCATTTCTTGCTACTGGTATATAGTGCCATTGTCTGACTGGGAATTCAAAGAATATATTGGGGTTACAAATACCCTCATTTCTTGCTACTGGTATATAGTGCCATTGTCTGACTGGGAATTCAAAGAATATATTGGGGTTACAAATACCCTCATTTCTTGCTACTGCCATATAGTGCCAGTTTCTGACTGGTAATTCAAGGAATATATTGGGGTTACGTGCACCCACAATTTTTACTACTGGTATATAGTGCCATTGTCTGACTGGGAATTCAAAGAATATATTGGGGTTACAAATACCCTCATTTCTTGCTACTGGTATATAGTGCCATTGTCTGACTGGGAATTCAAAGAATATATTGGGGTTACAAATACCCTCATTTCTTGCTACTGGTATATAGTGCCATTGTCTGACTGGGAATTCAAAGAATATATTGGGGTTACAAATACCCTCATTTCTTGCTACTGCCATATAGTGCCAGTTTCTGACTGGTAATTCATGGAATATATTGGGGTTACGTGCACCCACAATTTTTACTACTGGTATATAGTGCCATTGTCTGACTGGGAATTCAAAGAATATATTGGGGTTACAAATACCCTCATTTCTTGCTACTGGTATATAGTGCCATTGTCTGACTGGGAATTCAAAGAATATATTGGGGTTACAAATACCCTCATTTCTTGCTACTGGTATATAGTGCCATTGTCTGACTGGGAATTCAAAGAATATATTGGGGTTACAAATACCCTCATTTCTTGCTACTGCCATATAGTGCCAGTTTCTGACTGGTAATTCAAAGAATATATTGGGGTTACGTGCACCCACAATTTTTGCTACTGGTATATAGTGCCATTGTCTGACTGGGAATTCAAAGAATATATTGGGGTTACAAATACCCTCATTTCTTGCTACTGGTATATAGTGCCATTGTCTGACTGGGAATTCAAAGAATATATTGGGGTTACAAATACCCTCATTTCTTGCTACTGGTATATAGTGCCATTGTCTGACTGGGAATTCAAAGAATATTTTGGGGTTACAAATACCCTCATTTCTTGCTACTGCCATATAGTGCCAGTTTCTGACTGGTAATTCAAAGAATATATTGGGGTTACGTGCACCCACAATTTTTGCTACTGGTATATAGTGCCATTGTCTGACTGGGAATTCAAAGAATATATTGGGGTTACAAATACCCTCATTTCTTGCTACTGGTATATAGTGCCATTGTCTGACTGGGAATTCAAAGAATATATTGGGGTTACAAATACCCTCATTTCTTGCTACTGCCATATAGTGCCAGTTTCTGACTGGTAATTCAAAGAATATATTGGGGTTATAAATACCCTCATTTCTTTCTACTGGTATATAGTGCCATTGTCTGACTGGGAATTCAAAGAATATATTGGGGTTATAAATACCCTCATTTCTTGCTACTGGTATATAGTGCCATTGTCTGACTGGGAATTCAAAGAATATATTGGGGTTATAAATACCCTCATTTCTTGCTACTGGTATATAGTGCCATTGTCTGACTGGGAATTCAAAGAATATATTGGGGTTACGTGCACCCACAATTTTTGCTACTGGTATATAGTGCCAATTTCTGACTGGGAATTCAAAATGCGCAAGGCTCCCGGAAAGGGACGTGGACGAGGCCGTGGGCGAGGTCGGGGGAATGGTTCTGGGGAGCAAGGTAGTAGTGAAGCCACAGGGCGTCCCGTGCCTACTCCTGTGGGGCAGCAAGCATTGCGCCACTCCACAGTGCCAGGGTTGCTTGCCACATAACTAAACTGCAGGGTACAAACCTTAGTAGGCCCGAGAACCAGGAACAGGTCTTGCAATGGCTGTCAGAGAACGCTTACAGCACATTGTCCAGCAGCCAGTCAGACTCTGCCTCCTCTCCTCCTATTACCCAACAGTCGTGTCCTCCTTCCTCCCAAAATTCCCAAGCTTCACAGAACAATAACCCCAACTGTCCCTGCTCCCCAGAGCTGTTCTCCGCTCCTTTCATTGTCCCTCAACCTGCCTCTCCACGTCACGATTCCACGAACCTAACAGAGGAGCATCTGTGTCCAGATGCTCAAACACTAGAGTCTCCTCCATCTCCGTTCGATTTGGTGGTGGATGACCAGCAACCCACCCTCATCGACGACGATGTGACGCAGTTGCCGTCAGGGCATCCAGTTGACCAGCGCATTGTGCGGGAGGAGGAGATGAGACAGGAGTTGGAAGAGGAAGTGGTGGATGATGAGGACACTGACCTGACCTGGACAGGGGGGATGCCAAGCGGGGAAAGTAGTGTGGATGTTGAGGCAGGTGCAGCACCAAAAAGGGTAGCTAGAGGCAGAGGCAGAGGTCAGCAGCTTAGGCGAAGCCAGGCCACACCCGGAATCTCCCAAGATGTTCCAGTTCGTACCCAGCCCCGAAAAACTCCCACCTCGAGGGCACGTTTCTCGAAGGTGTGGAGTTTTTTCAAGGAATGCGCCGAGGACAGATATAGTGTTGTCTGCACAATTTGCCTCTCGAAATTGATTAGGGGCTCTGAGAAGAGCAACCTGTCCACCACTGCAATGCGCCGTCATTTGGAATCCAAGCACTGGAATCAGTGGCAGGCAGCAACGGCAGGACAAAGGCCGCCTGCCGTTCACGCCACTGCCACTGCCACTGCTGACTGTGCTGGCGATGCACTCCAGAGGACGAGCCAGGACACCACTTCATCTGCCTCCGCCACTTTGTTGACTTCTCCCTCATCCTCCCCTGTTCCTGTCTTATCTCCTTCTCCTGCACCATCAAAGGCACCATCAGGCGCTTCTTTACAAGAACCCACCATCTCTCAGACATTGGAGCGGCGGCAGAAATACATTGCTAACCACCCACACGCGCAAGCCTTGAACGCCAACATCACTAAACTGCTGACCCAGGAGATGTTGGCGTTCCGGCTTGTTGAAACTCCCGCCTTCCTGGACCTGATGGCAACTGCGGCACCTCGCTATGCCGTCCCTAGCCGTCACTACTTCTCCCGGTGTGCCGTCCCCGCCTTGCACCAGCACGTGTCACTCAACATCAGGCGGGCCCTTAGTTCCGCGCTTTGCACAAAGGTCCACTTGACCACCGACGCGTGGACAAGTGCATGCGGACAGGGACGCTACATTTCACTGACGGCACACTGGGTGAATGTAGTTGAGGCTGGGACTGCTTCCCAAACTGGCCCGGTGTACCTCGTCTCCCCGCCTAACATTTCTGGCAGGGACACGAGAAGAACACCCCCCTCCTCCTCCTCCTCTACCGCCTCCTCCTCCGCCACCGCCTCCTCCTCCGCTGTTAGATTTACCCCAGCTACGAGTTGGAAACGTTGCAGCACTGGCGTTGGTAGACGTCAGCAGGCTGTGCTGAAGCTGATCAGCTTGGGGGACAGACAGCACACTGCCTCCGAGGTGAGGGATGCCCTCCTCGATGAGACGGCAATATGGTTTGAGCCGCTGCACCTGGGCCCAGGCATGGTCGTTTGTGATAACGGCCGGAACCTGGTAGCAGCTCTGGAGCTTGCCGGACTCCAACATGTTCCATGCCTGGCCCACGTCTTCAACCTAGTGGTGCAATGTTTCCTAAAGAGCTACCCCAATGTTCCAGAGCTACTGGTGAAAGTGCGGCGCATGTGCGCCCACTTTCGCAAGTCGACAGTAGCCGCTGCTAGCTTAAAATCTCTCCAGCAACGCCTGCATGTGCCACAACACCGGCTTTTGTGCGACGTCCCCACACGCTGGAACTCAACGTTTCAGATGTTGAATAGAGTGGTTGAGCAGCAGAGACCTTTGATGGAATACCAGCTACAAAACCCTAGGGTGCCACAAAGTCAGCTGCCTCAGTTTCACATCCATGAGTGGCCATGGATGAGAGACCTTTGTGACATCCTACGGGTCTTTGAGGAGTCCACAAGGAGGGTGAGCTCTGAGGATGCGATGGTGAGCCTTACAATCCCGCTCTTGTGTGTTCTGAGAGAATCCCTGATTGACATCAGGGATAACTCAGATCACACAGAGGAGTCAGGGATAGCATCCGATCCGTCACAGCTGGAGAGTAGGTCCACACATCTGTCCGCTTCATTGCGTTTAATGGAGGAGGAGGAGGAGGAGGAGGAGGAGGAAGAAGAGTTGTCCGATGATGTGATGGTGATACAGGAGGCTTCCGGGCAACTTCGAATCGTCCCATTGTTGCAGCGCGGATGGGTAGATATGGACGATGAGGAGGAAATGGAGATTGAACTTTCCGGTGGGGCCAGAGGAGTCATGCCAACTAACACTGTGGCAGACATGGCTGAGTTCATGTTGGGGTGCTTTACAACTGACAAGCGTATTGTCAAAATCATGGAGGACAACCAGTACTGGATCTTTGCTATCCTTGACCCCCGGTATAAAAAACAACATCTCGTCTTTTATTCCGGTAGAGGGGAGGGCCAATCGCATCAATGCTTGCCACAGGCAATTGGTGCAGAATATGATGGAGATGTTTCCAGCATGTGACGTTGGTGGCAGGGAGGGCAGTTCCTCCAGTAGGCAACCAAGTTCTCACCAGTCCACACAAACGAGGGGCACACTGTCTAAGGTCTGGGACACCTTGATGGCACCCCCTCGCCAAAGTGCCACCACGGAGGGTCCTAGTGTCACCAGGCGTGAGAAGTATAGGCGCATGTTGCGGGAATACCTTTCCGACCACAGCCCTGTCCTCTACGACCCCTCTGCGCCCTACACGTATTGGGTGTCGAAGTTGGACCTGTGGCTTGAACTTGCCCTATATGCCTTGGAGGTGCTGTCCTGTCCTGCCGCCAGCGTCCTATCTGAGAGGGTGTTCAGTGCAGCCAGTGGCATCATCACTGACAAGCGCACCCGTCTGTCAGCTGAGAGTGCCGACCGGCTCACTTTGATAAAAATGAACCACCACTGGATAAAGCCTTCAATTTTGTGCCCACCTGTGT
Organism: Leptodactylus fuscus; assembly: GCF_031893055.1. Taxonomy (NCBI): domain Eukaryota; kingdom Metazoa; phylum Chordata; class Amphibia; order Anura; family Leptodactylidae; genus Leptodactylus; species Leptodactylus fuscus. The sequence continues at coordinate 195,740,955 of NC_134267.1, forward strand.
AAAGCACTCCAACATGAAACTCCATGTCTGTACTCAACCTCTCCAATTCCTCCGCATCCTCATACTCATCCACCATAAGCGTTGCACAATTCTGCTAATACTAGGCTCCCTCCACCCTGATTTCCACCAACTCTGCTGGTTAGAGGCTCCCTCCACCCTGCTTTCCCACAACTCTGCTGGTTAGAGGCTCCCTCCACCCTGCTTTCCCACAACTCTGCTGGTTAGAGGCTCCCTCCACCCTGCTTTCCCACAACTCTGCTGGTTAGAGGCTCCCTCCACCCTGATTTCTACCAACTCTGCTGGTTAGAGGCTCCCTCCACCCTGCTTTCCCACAACTCTGCTGGTTAGAGGCTCCCTCCACCCTGATTTCCACCAACTCTGCTGGTTAGAGGCTCCCTCCACCATGAATTGATCCAAACTGGGGTTTTTAGAGGCTCCCTCCACCATGAATTGGTCCAAACTGGGCTGTTTAGAGGCTCCCTCCACCATGAATTGGTCCAAACTGGGGTTTTTAGAGGCTCCCTCCACCATGAATTGGTCCAAACTGGGCTGTTTATAGGCTCCCTCCACCATGAATTGGTCCAAACTGGGGGTTTTAGAGGCTCCCTCCACCATGAATTGGTCCAAACTGGGCTGGTTAGAGGCTCCCTCCACCATGAATTTGCCCAAACTGGGCTGTTTAGAGGCTCCCTCCACCATGAATTTGCCCAAACTGGGCTGTTTAGAGGCTCCCTCAACCATGAATTGGTCCAAACTGGGGTTTTTAGAGGCTCCCTCCACCATGAATTGGTCCAAACTGGGCTGTTTAGAGGCTCCCTCCACCATGAATTGGTCCAAACTGGGGTTTTTAGAGGCTCCCTCCACCATGAATTGGTCCAAACTGGGCTGGTTAGAGGCTCCCTCCACCCTGATTTCCACCAACTCTGCTGGTTAGAGGCTCCCTCCACCATGAATTGGTCCAAACTGGGCTGTTTAGAGGCTCCCTCCACCATGAATTGGTCCAAACTGGGGTTTTTAGAGGCTCCCTCCACCATGAATTGGTCCAAAATGGGCTGTTTAGAGGCTCCCTCCACCATGAATTGGTCCAAACTGGGGTTTTTAGAGGCTCCCTCCACCATGAATTGGTCCAAACTGGGGTTTTTAGAGGCTCCCTCCACCATGAATTTGCCCAAACTGGGCTGTTTAGAGGCTCCCTCCACCATGAATTGGTCCAAACTGGGGTTTTTAGAGGCTCCCTCCACCATGAATTGGTCCAAACTGGGCTGTTTAGAGGCTCCCTCCACCATGAATTCGTCCAAACTGGGGTTTTTAGAGGCTCCCTCCACCATGAATTGGTCCAAACTGGGCTGGTTAGAGGCTCCCTCCACCCTGATTTCCACCAACTCTGCTGGTTAGAGGCTCCCTCCACCATGAATTGGTCCAAACTGGGCTGTTTAGAGGCTCCCTCCACCATGAATTGGTCCAAACTGGAGTTTTTAGAGGCTCCCTCCACCATGAATTGGTCCAAAATGGGCTGTTTAGAGGCTCCCTCCACCATGAATTGGTCCAAACTGGGGTTTTTAGAGGCTCCCTCCACCATGAATTGGTCCAAACTGGGGTTTTTAGAGGCTCCCTCCACCATGAATTTGCCCAAACTGGGCTGTTTAGAGGCTCCCTCCACCATGAATTTGCCCAAACTGAGCTGTTTAGAGGCTCCCTCCACCATGAATTGGTCCAAACTGGGGTTTTTAGAGGCTCCCTCCACCATGAATTGGTCCAAACTGGGGGTTTTTAGAGGCTCCCTCCACAATGAATTGGTCCAAACTGGGCTGTTTAGAGGCTCCCTCCACCATGAATTTGCCCAAACTGGGCTGTTTAGAGGCTCCCTCCATCATGAATTGGTCCAAACTGGGGTTTTTAGAGGCTCCCTCCACCATGAATTTGCCCAAACTCTGCTGGTTAGAGGCTCAATCCACCCTGATTTTCAAAACAAATGTTGGTGCCAACCTCAACTTACTACAAGGGCCAAATTCACTGCTGGTGACAAGCTCTCCTCACTGCAAGTGCCAAATACACATGTTTCAAGGTGTTTTCCTACTGTCAGAGAGGTGGTATTGAGTGTGTAAAGTGTGTAGTTGTTAGGCTGTGATGTTGGGGTAATAGAGGGTCTTTGGTGTGTTAGATGCCCCCAGACATGCTTCCCCTGCTGTCCCAGTGTCATTCCAGAGGTGTTGGCATCATTTCCTGGGGTGTCATAGTGGACTTGGTGACCCTTCAGGCACGGATTTGGGTTTCCCCCTTAACGAGTATCTGTTCCCCATAGACTATAATGGGGTTCGAAACCCGTTCGAACACACGAACATTGAGCGGCTGTTCGAATCGAATTTCGAACCTCGAACATTTTAGTGTTCGCTCATCTCTACCAATAATATATTGGGGTTACAAATACCTTCAAGTTCTGCCACTGACATTTAGTGCCAGTTTCTGACTGGGAATTCAAAGAATATATTGGGGTTACAAATACCCTTATTTCTTGCTACTGCCATATAGTGCCATTGTCTGACTGGGAATTCCAAGAATATATTGGGGTTACAAATACCTTCAAGTCCTGCCACTGACATATAGTGCCAGTTTCTGACTGGGAATTCCAAGAATATATTGGGGTTACAAATACCCTCATTTCTTGCTACTGCCATATAGTGCCATTGTCTGACTGGGAATTCAAAGAATATATTGGGGTTACAAATACCCTCATTTCTTGCTACTGCCATATAGTGCCATTGTCTGACTGGGAATTCAAAGAATATATTGGGTTACAAATACCCTCATTTCTTGCTACTGCCATATAGTGCCAGTTTCTGACTGGGAATTCAAAATGCGCAAGGCTCCCGGAAAGGGACGTGGACGAGGCCGTGGGCGAGGTCGGGGGAATGGTTCTGGGGAGCAAGGTAGCAGTGAAGCCACAGGGCGTCCCGTGCCTACTCCTGTGGGGCAGCAAGCATTGCGCCACTCCACAGTGCCAGGGTTGCTTGCCACATTAACTAAACTGCAGGGTACAAACCTTAGTAGGCCCGAGAACCAGGAACAGGTCTTGCAATGGCTGTCGGATAACGCTTACAGCACATTGTCCAGCAGCCAGTCAGGCTCTGCCTCCTCTCCTCCTATTACCCAACAGTCTTGTCCTCCTTCCTCCCAAAATTCCCAAGCTTCACAGAACAATAACCTCAACTGTCCCTGCTCCCCAGAGCTGTTCTCCGCTCCTTTCATTGTCCCTCAACCTGACCCTCCATGTCGCGATTCCACGGACCTAACAGAGGAGCATCTGTGTCCAGATGCTCAAACACTAGAGTCTCCTCCATCTCCGTTCGATTTGGTGGTGGATGACCAGCAACCCACCCTCATCGACGACGATGTGACGCAGTTGCCGTCAGGGCATCCAGTTGACCTGCGCATTGTTCGGGAGGAGGAGATGAGACAGGAGTTGGAAGAGGAAGTGGTGGATGATGAGGACACTGACCCAACCTGGACAGGGGGGATGTCAAGCGGGGAAAGTAGTGTGGATGTTGAGGCAGGTGCAGCACCAAAAAGGGTAGCTAGAGGCAGAGGCAGAGGTCAGCAGCTTAGGCGAAGCCAGGCCACACCCGGAATCTCCCAAGATGTTCCAGTTCGTACCCAGCCCCGAAAAACTCCCACCTCGAGGGCACGTTTCTCGAAGGTGTGGAGTTTTTTCAAGGAATGCGCCAAGGACAGATATAGTGTTGTCTGCACAATTTGCCTCTCGAAATTGATTAGGGGCTCTGAGAAGAGCAACCTGTCCACCACTTCAATGCGCCGTCATTTGGAATCCAAGCACTGGAATCAGTGGCAGGCAGCAACGGCAGGACAAAGGCCGCCTGCCGTTCACGCCACTGCCTCTGCCTCTGCCTCTGCCACTGCCACTGCTGATTGTGCTGGCGATGCACTCCAGAGGACGAGCCAGGACACCACTTCATCTGCCTCCGCCACTTTGTTGACTTCTTCCTCATCCTCCCCTGTTCCTGTCTTATCTCCTTCTCCTGCACCATCAAGCGCTTCTTTACAACAACCCACCATCTCTCAGACATTGGAGAGGCGGCAGAAATACACCGCTAACCACCCACACGCGCAAGCCTTGAACGCCAACATCGCTAAACTGCTGGCCCAGGAGATGTTGGCGTTCCGGCTTGTTGAAACTCCCGCCTTCCTGGACCCTTACTGGAGATTTGGATGCGGGTAAAGTATTCACTAAACTTTTCAGAAAGGAATCTGCAGGTAACACCATTTTGAGGAGTGATAGTTGCCATCCACCTCATACCGCAAGAGCTATTCCTGTAGGCGAACTGGTTAGAGCTAAAAGGTCGTGCACTAGAACAGAAGACTACAGGGCAATAGCCAATGATACTTTTGAAAGATTGAAGTTGAGAAATTATCCTCAGTGGATGTTAAAAAGAGCTGATAATTTGGTTATGAATAGAGATCGTTCTTCACTATTAGAAAATTCCTCTCCAACACAAATTAACAACAACCCTAATTTGATTTTTTCTACACCATATAGTTTACAATACAATGAAATTGTTACCATTATTAAAAGGAATTTGCCTATCTTATGTATAGATGGGGTTACTGACAAAATTTTGGAAAAAGGGATCACATATGTAGCTAAAAAAGGAAGGTCCCTTAATGACTTATTATCTCCTAGTCTTTTTCAGTCCAGTAATATCCCAAACGAAACATGGTTAAACCATAAAGGATTTTTCATGTGTGGAAAGAAGCGGTGTACGGTATGTAAATATGTATACAAAACGGAATGTGTACAAGGTTTCGCTTCACAGTGTTCAGTTAAAATTACATCTCATATGGATTGTAATACACACCATCTTATATACTGGATTAAATGTACCACATGTTGTCTGGATTACATAGGCTGCACGTTTAGGGCGGTCAAGACACGTATCTCGGAGCACGTCACAGATAGCAGTAAATCTTTAGAAAACTGCTCAGGAGCATCTAGGCATTTTTTCTCAGTACATGGGGGAAATCTTGATACTATGATTTTTTGTGGCTTAGAAATGGTCAAAAGGCCTCCCCGAGGTGGGGATTGGAGAAAAAAAACTCCTTATCAGAGAGGCCTTTTGGATCTTGAAATTTAATTCTAGAATCCCCTGTGGTATGAACATACAATCGGATCTTACTTATGTCTACTGAACACTGTGGCATTTGGTTTTCTTTTCTAAATAGCATTGTTTTTAATCGATATATGTATATATTCTAATCTTATACTTTGTTTGCTATTTAGATCTCTTACCTACCCTAATGTGTATTCTTTGGTGCTCCATATCTGGCTTTTCCATCTTCATGTGGCGTTTCTTTACATCGATACCGCATATGCGCCTTTCACATCAGCACTCCGGATACCACGTGGGATAGTACTGCCCTTTCTTGCAATAATGGGATTCCATTGGTTATCTTGGATCACGTGACCCGGTCTTTTCTTTGAATGAATATCCTGTGCTGTTCCTCTCATTGGGTAATTCCGAACAAAGGACCTTCTAGATGGACCAATGATTGATATTTTGGAACCACGTGGGACATTATAGTTGAACATTATACTTATATCTTATTGGTCAGATTACAACACGTGACCGGATTGTGCGGATGAAATAAAAACACATACACCGTGATTGCTTTTGGTATTCGTTTTATGAGAAACATTTGTATTTATAAACTATTTGATACGTTCATATATAATTCACTATGGATTACTATTTTGGAGGTTATTTTCATTGTATGTATATTTATACTTTGTTCATTGAGTGTTGGGAGGGGTGTGTTTTTTTTTTTTTTGTTTTTTTTGCCTGCGCCTGCCTAGTGTGTGGCTGCATGTGTTTACAGCTGCTGAAAACTAAACTGATCTTTCTCTATCCCGTCCTTTTTTCTTCACTTTTTTCTATTACTATAAGGAGTATTAGTATAAGAGCTTACCATGGGCTGGAATTTGATGCAGAAACTCTTATAAAGAAATCCTTTTTGAGCCTTTTTGTCTGAAGCATGCCTCCACACAGACAAGGAAGACTGGTTTACACTAAGGAGACACTATTACACCTTAGAAGCATGCTGCAGGACAAGCTGTACAAGCTACAGGACAAGCATGCTCTTACCATCCCCCACGAACTAATAAGGAAACTTAGAAAACGCGGAAAACGAGCCGGCATACTGAGACGCGAAGGAAAAAAACGCAAAAAGCATGTGATCCCGTCCATCATTATGGGGAATGTGAGATCAATTGTGAATAAGATGGATGAGCTGACAGCACTGACCAGACATCAACAGGAGTTTCGTGAGTGCAGTATGATGCGGTTTACAGAGACTTGGCTTACTGAAATCACTCCGGACATACTTGCCTCCGTGGAGGGCTTCAAACTTCTTTGGGCGGACAGAACACTGGAGAGCGGTAAGCGAATAGGCAGAGGAATTGCAATATTTGTCAATGAAAGATGGTGTAATCCAGGACATATTGTGGTTAAGAAACAATTGTGTGGAAAGGATATTGAACTGCTAGCCGTGGGCATGAGACCTTTTTACCTGCCAAGGGAACTATCACATGTTATTGTACTAGCTGCATATGTTCCCCCCTCTGCTAAAGCTGACGCTGCCTGTGAAGTCCTCCATGCTGTTGTGAGTGAGCTGCAATCATCTCACCCCCATGCCCTGCTCCTAGTGTCTGGAGACTTCAACCATGTCTCAGCATCCACTCTACCAGGCTTCACACAGTATGTAACCTGCCATACAAGAGACAACAAGACGCTGGACTTGCTCTTTGCCAATGTAAGGGATGCATATAACTCATCTGCCCTACCACCCCTAGGCAGATCAGATCACAACCTGGTACATCTGCGACCCACATACATTCCACTGGTGCGCAGAGAACCGGCGGTTACCCGTACCGTGAAGATTTGGTCAGAGGGAAGTGTCGAGTCTCTAAGGGACTGCTTTGATATAACTTTATGGGAAGTGTTTCAAGACTCATTTCCAGAGGACATTGAGGGACTCACACATTGCATAACGGACTACATTAATTTCTGTGTGGACAGCACGGTACCAACTAGGAAGGTGAGGTGTTTCTCCAATAACAAACCATGGATTAACTCTGAGATTAAAACTCTCCTCAAGCAAAAAAAGAGAATTTTTAGGTCTGGGGACAAAGATGGCCTGGGGGCGGTTCAGAAACAGCTAAGACAATTGATCAGAGAAGGGAAAGCCAACTACAGGCGGAAGATGGAGCTACAGATGGGGGAGGGTAGAATCTCTGAGGTGTGGGACAGCCTTAAGGCAATTTCAGGACACAAGGAAAAGACAGGGCACCGAACAGTAGGGGACAGGAAGTGGCTTAACGAGCTTAATCTATTCTTCAATAGATTCGACTCCAAGCAAATGCTCCCTCCACCAGCATGTCAGCCAACCGCCCTCCCCTCACACACCAAGACCCAACCCCCACCGACCTGCGGTCAACTGCAGTCTGACTATCTGATCCTGCAGGAGTCTCAGGTGTGTAAGGAAATGAAGAATATTAGAGCAAACAAAGCGGGGGGACCTGATGGTATAAGCGCAAGAGTTCTTAAAATGTGCAGTGACCAGCTGTGTGGTATTATAACGCACATATACAATATGAGCCTGAAGTTGGGAGTAGTACCTCAACTGTGGAAAACATCTTGCGTGGTACCAGTCCCAAAGAAACCCAACCCGATGGGCTACAATGACTACCAACCTGTAGCACTGACATCACACCTGATGAAGGTCCTAGAGAGACTGGTCCTGACACACCTACGCCCCCTAGTGAGCTCCGCTCTGGACCCCCTCCAGTTTGCCTACCGGCCAGGCATTGGGGTAGATGATGCCATCATTCACCTTCTTCATAGAGCTCTCTCTCACCTGGAGAAACCCGGGAACACTGTGAGAATAATGTTCTTTGATTTCTCCAGTGCGTTCAACACCATTCAGCCAGAGCTACTGAGGGAGAAGCTGGACCTTGGTGGTGTGGACCATCACCTGTCCAACTGGATCCTAGACTACCTGACAAACCGCCCCCAGTATGTGAGAGCCTGGGGCTGTGTGTCTGACACTGTGATCTGTAGTACGGGGGCACCAAAGGTACAGTTCTTGCCCCATTCCTCTTCACACTGTACACTGCTGACTTCAGGCACAACTCATCCAGCTGTTACTTACAGAAGTACTCCGATGACTCTGCTATAGTCGGCCTTATCACTGATGGCGACGATAGGAAATACAGAGACTTAAACCGGGATTTTGTTGAATGGTGCCAGCAGAACCAGCTCAGGATTAATGCTGGGAAGACCGAGGAGATGGTGGTGGACTTTAGTAAACGGAGAGGTGCTCCGACCCCGGTGGAGATCCAAGGAACATGTATTGAGATAGTCAGGACCTATAAGTACCTGGGCGTGCTCCTCAATAATAAACTAGACTGGGCTGATCACCTGGAGGCGCTGCACAGAAAGGGCCACAGCAGACTCTACCTGCTCAGGAGGCTGAGGGCCTTCGGAGTCCGGGGGACACTTCTTAGGGCCTTCTTCAACTCTGTGGTTGCCTCAGCCATCTTTTTCGGTGTGGCCTGCTGGGGAAGCAGTATATCAATCAGGGACAGAAATAGACTTGACAGGCTGATCAGGAGGGCCAGCTCTGTCTTGGGGAGCCCCTTGGACCCAGTACAGGTGGTGGGTGACAGAAGGATACTGTCTGTGGTGACCTCCATGCAGGAGAACAGATCCCACCCCATGTATGGGACCCTGATGGGACTTGGCAGCACTGTAAGCGACCGTCTGCTTCACCCCAAGTGTGAGAAGGAGCGCTATCGCAGGTCCTTCCTTCCAACCGCGACCAGGCTGTATAATCTACATCAGACCAAACGAAGAGCTCTCCGCACAGAGAACTAATGATTATGAGGATGACCATGAGGTCTTCCTCTTTCTCTTCTGTTTTTCCTTAGCTGCCATGGACTCCTAGTATATCTTCTCTTCTCAGCTTATCTGTGTCTACGTCTGTAATATATTACTCTGTATTATCCTGTATCTGTATTACTATGCTGCTGTAACACGCTGAAATTTCCCCAATGTGGGACTATTAAAGGATTATCTTATCTTATCTTAATTCTCTTGCTTAGGTTTCAAGTAGATGTGGGTGTGTTTTTCACTCCACACACGTCTGATTGACTTTGTTACTTCCTTTATATACCAGTCTGTATTTCAATAGCTTAGGATGCCATGAATAAGGAACTGCGTGTTCCGAAACGCGTTGGCGTTTTTTAATGTTTTTTCTTTCCTGTTTTTCATTTCTTTTATTACTTCTTCAATTTTTGTCGTTTATATGGATTAAAGAATAACCTTTTTATTGTCCACAGAGTGATGCCGATTTTCCTCCTTTCTTGTTCGTTTCCTGGACCTGATGGCAACTGCGGCACCTCGCTATGCCGTCCCTAGCCGTCACTACTTCTCCCGATGTGCCGTCCCCGCCTTGCACCAGCACATGTCACTCAACATCAGGCGGGCCCTTAGTTCCGCGCTTTGCACAAAGGTCCACTTGACCACCGACGCGTGGACAAGTGCATGCAGACAGGGACGCTACATTTCACTGACGGCACACTGGGTGAATGTAGTTGAGGCTGGGACTGCTTCCCAAACTGGCCCAGTGTACCTCGTCTCCCCGCCTAACATTCCTGGCAGGGACACGAGAAGAACACCCCCCTCCTCCTCCTCCTCCACCGCCTCCTCCTCCGCCACCGCCTCCTCCTCCGCCGTTAGATTGACCCCAGCTACGAGTTGGAAACGTTGCAGCACTGGCGTTGGTAGACGTCAGCAGGCCGTGCTGAAGTTGATCAGCTTGGGGGACAGACAGCACACTGCCTCCGAGGTGAGGGATGCCCTCCTCGATGAGACGGCAATATGGTTTGAGCCGCTGCACCTGGGCCCAGGCATGGTCGTTTGTGATAACGGCCGGAACCTGGTAGCAGCTCTGGAGCTTGCCGGACTCCAACATGTTCCATGCCTGGCCCACGTCTTCAACCTAGTGGTGCAACGTTTCCTAAAGAGCTACCCCAATGTTCCAGAGCTACTGGTGAAAGTGCGGCGCATGTGCGCCCACTTTCGCAAGTCGACAGTAGCCGCTGCTAGCTTAAAATCTCTCCAGCAACGCCTGCATGTGCCACAACACCGGCTTTTGTACGACGTCCCCACACGCTGGAACTCAACGTTTCAGATGTTGAATAGAGTGGTTGAGCAGCAGAGACCTTTGATGGAATACCAGCTACAAAACCCTAGGGTGCCACAAAGTCAGCTGCCTCAGTTTCTCATCCATGTGTGGCCATGGATGAGAGACCTTTGTGACATCCTACGGGTGTTTGAGGAGTCCACAAGGAGGGTGAGCTCTGAGGATGCGATGGTGAGCCTTACAATCCCGCTCTTGTGTGTTCTGAGAGAATCCCTGATTGACATCAGGGATAACTCAGATCACACAGAGGAGTCAGGGATAGCATCCGATCCGTCACAGCTGGAGAGTAGGTCCACACATCTGTCCGCTTCATTGCGTTTAATGGAGGAGGAGGAGGAGGAGGAGGAGGAGGAAGAAGAGTTGTCCGATGATGTGATGGTGATACAGGAGGCTTCCGGGAAACTTCGAATCGTCCCATTGTTGCAGCGCGGATGGGTAGACATGGACGATGAGGAGGAAATGGAGATTGAACTTTCCGGTGGGGCCAGAGGAGTCATGCCAACTAACACTGTGGCAGACATGGCTGAGTTCATGTTGGGGTGCTTTACAACCGACAAGCGTATTGTCAAAATAATGGAGGACAACCAGTACTGGATCTTTGCTATCCTTGACTCCCGGTATAAAAACAATATCTCCTCTTTTATTCCGGTAGAGGGGAGGGCCAATCGCATCAATGCTTGCCACAAGCAATTGGTGCAGAATATGATGGAGATGTTTCCAGCATGTGACGTTGGCGGCAGGGAGGGCAGTTCCTCCAGTAGGCGACCAAGTTCTCACCGGTCCACACAAACGAGGGGCACACTGTCTAAGGTCTGGGACACCTTGATGGCACCCCCTCGCCAAAGTGCCGCCACGGAGGGTCCTAGTGTCACCAGGCATGAGAAGTATAGGCGCATGTTGCGGGAATACCTTTCCGACCACAGCCCTGTCCTCTACGACCCCTCTGCGCCCTACACGTATTGGGTGTCGAAGTTGGACCTGTGGCTTGAACTTGCCCTATATGCCTTGGAGGTGCTGTCCTGTCCTGCCGCCAGCGTCCTATCTGAGAGGGTGTTCAGTGCAGCCGGTGGCATCATCACTGACAAGCGCACCCGTCTGTCAGCTGAGAGTGCCGACCGGCTCACTTTGATAAAAATGAACCACCACTGGATAGAGCCTTCATTTTCATGCCCACCTGTGTAAAGCACCCCAACATGAAACTCCATGTCTGTACTCAACCTCTCTAATTCCTCCGCATCCTCATACTCATCCACCATAAGCGTTGTACAATTCTGCTAATACTAGGTTCCCTCCACCCTGATTTCCCCCAACTCTGCTGGTTAGAGGCTCCCTCCACCCTGATTTCCCCCAACTCTGCTGGTTAGAGGCTCCCTCCACCCTGATTTTCCCCAACTCTGCTGGTTAGAGGCTCCCTCCACCCTGATTTCCCACAACTCTGCTGGTTAGAGGCTCCCTCCACCCTGATTTCCCACAACTCTGCTGGTTAGAGGCTCCCTCCACCATGAATTGGTCCAAACTGGGGTTTTTAGAGGGTCCCTCCACCATGAATTGGTCCAAACTGGGGTTTTTAGAAGCTCCCTCCACCATGAATTGGTCCAAACTGGGCTGGTTAGAGGCTCCCTCCACCATGAACTTCCCATAGCTTGGCTGTTTAGAGGCTCCCTCCACCATGAATTTGTCCAAACTGGGGTTTTTAGAGGCTCCCTCCACCATGAACTTCCCGTAGCTTGGCTGTTTAGAGGCTCCCTCCACCATGAATTGGTCCAAACTGGGGTTTTTAGAGGCTCCCTCCACCATGAATTAGTCCAAACTGGGGTTTTTAGAGGCTCCCTCCACCCTGATTTCCCACAACTCTGCTGGTTAGAGGCTCCCTCCACCCTGATTTCCCACAACTCTGCTGGTTAGAGGCTCCCTCCACCATGAATTGGTCCAAACTGGGGTTTTTAGAGGCTCCCTCCACCATGAATTGGTCCAAACTGGGCTGGTTAGAGGCTCCCTCCACCATGAATTGGTCAAAACTGGGCTGGTTAGAGGCTCCCTCCACCATGAACTTCCCATAGCTTGGCTGTTTAGAGGCTCCCTCCACCATGAATTGGTCGAAACTGGGGTTTTTAGAGGCTCCCTCCACCATGAATTGGTCCAAACTGGGGTTTTTAGAGGCTCCCTCCACCATGAATTGGTCCAAACTGGGGTTTTTAGAGGCTCCCTCCACCATTAACTTCCCATAGCTTGGCTGTTTAGAGGCTCCCTCCACCATGAATTGGTCGAAACTGGGCTGTTTAGAGGCTCCCTCCACCATGAATTGGTCCAAACTGGGGTTTTTAGAGGCTCCCTCCACCATGAACTTCCCATAGCTTGGCTGTTTAGAGGCTCCCTCCACCATGAATTGGTCCAAACTGGGGTTTTTAGAGGCTCCCTCCACCATGAACTTCCCATAGCTTGGCTGTTTAGAGGCTCCCTCCACCATGAATTGGTCCAAACTGGGGTTTTTAGAGGCTCCCTCCACCATGAACTTCCCATAGCTTGGCTGTTTAGAGGCTCCCTCCACCATGAATTGGTCCAAACTGGGGTTTTTAGAGGCTCCCTCCACCATGAACTTCCCATAGCTTGGCTGTTTAGAGGCTCCCTCCACCATGAATTGGTCCAAACTGGGGTTCTTAGAGGCTCCCTCCACCATGAACTTCCCATAGCTTGGCTGTTTAGAGGCTCCCTCCACCATGAATTGATCCAAACTGGGGTTTTTAGAGGCTCCCTCCACCATGAATTGGTCCAAACTGGGGTTTTTAGAGGCTCCCTCCACCATGAACTTCCCATAGCTTGGCTGTTTAGAGGCTCCCTCCACCATGAATTGGTCGAAACTGGGCTGTTTAGAGGCTCCCTCCACCATGAATTGGTCCAAACTGGGGTTTTTAGAGGCTCCCTCCACCATGAACTTCCCATAGCTTGGCTGTTTAAAGGCTCCCTCCACCATGAATTGGTCCAAACTGGGGTTTTTAGAGGCTCCCTCCACCATGAACTTCCCATAGCTTGGCTGTTTAGAGGCTCCCTCCACCATGAATTGGTCCAAACTGGGGTTTTTAGAGGCTCCCTCCACCATGAACTTCCCATAGCTTGGCTGTTTAGAGGCTCCCTCCACCATGAATTGGTCCAAACTGGGGTTTTTAGAGGCTCCCTCCACCATGAACTTCCCATAGCTTGGCTGTTTAGAGGCTCCCTCCACCATGAATTGGTCCAAACTGGGGTTCTTAGAGGCTCCCTCCACCATGAACTTCCCATAGCTTGGCTGTTTAGAGGCTCCCTCCACCATGAATTGATCCAAACTGGGGTTTTTAGAGGCTCCCTCCACCATGAATTGGTCCAAACTGGGGTTTTTAGAGGCTCCCTCCACCATGAACTTTCCATAGCTTGGCTGTTTAGAGGCTCCCTCCCCCATGAATTGGTCCAAACTGGGCTGTTTAGAGGCTCCCTCCACCATGAATTTGCCCAAACTCTGCTGGTTAGAGGCTCAATCCACCCTGATTTTCAAAACAAATGTTGGTGCCAACCTCAACTTACTACAAGGGCCAAATTCACTGCTGGTGACAAGCTCTCCTCACTCCAAGTGCCAAATACACATGTTTCAAGGTGTTTTCCTACTGTCAGAGAGGTGGTATTGAGTGTGTAAAGTGTGTAGTTCTTAGGCTTTGATTTTGGTGTAATAGAGGGTCTTTGGTGTGTTAGATGCCCCCAGACATGCTTCCCCTGCTGTCCCAGTGTCATTCCAGAGGTGTTGGCATCATTTCCTGTGGTGTCATAGTGGACTTGGTGACCCTCCAGACACGGATTTGGGTTTCCCCCTTAACGAGTATCTGTTCCCCATAGACTATAATGGGGTTCGAAACCCGTTCGAACACACGAACAGTGAGCGGCTGTTCGAATCGAATTTCGAACCTCGAACATTTTAGTGTTCGCTCATCTCTATTTATAACTATAATATATAATTTTGTACCAGCAGGTGGCGCTAAACAGTCATTTACACTCCGCGACTATTTCCTGGACAGGAGCTGGGATAATGTTTTATTTCTAAATCTCGGCATATAAATAGCTTATTCGACTGTACAGCTTCTACCCACACAAATCATATTGCATTGTGCTACTATTTTAACCATTACAGTCATGTGCTCCTCAAACAGCTGCTCTGAATATTCTGTGCAAATTATGTCGTGTGACATAATTATATTGCAATGCAAAAGGCCGATGTATAGGTTAGTCATATTGTGACCGCTGATCAAAGCTAAGGTTCCTAGTTACATAGAAAATGTTGAATTATACTAATATTTAAAGGGGTTTTTGAGACTCCAAAAAAAATTTAGCGAAATACAGGGAATGTTATAAAATGTAAAAACTAAATAAGTATAACTTCCCTGTGCAATAACCCCCTGCTCGGTGACACTGCACCAGTCTTTGTTCCTGGTACCGTGGAGATGACGTGTCCAACTACCCCTCGTAGCCACTGCAGGCAATGAATGGACTCCGTGGTCTTTTGGAGTGGTTGGGAAAGTTTGAAACTTCTTGGCAATGGGATTCCCAACCATATAATTTATGGGGCCACATCTGTGAGAGCAGTTTTTTGTTAATGGCTCTTTTTGGTAGCTTATAGTTGTCACTTCTGTCGCTGGCCCTTGGGTGACAGTTACAGTGGGTCTCCTTATACCCAAATCTTATCCACCCATATAAATACGCTGCTGCTGTAATTGTAATGCAGAGTGAACGCCCTAACAACAACAAACATTAAAATAATTGCAGAATTACTATTAAAAACATTAGAAGAAAAACTCCCAAGCTAAAGGTCCTTAAAAGGTTAAGACAAGGTCATCAGAGTCCCACCCCCTTCTACCTCTTCTATCAAAATGCCTCTGCCTCCCCCATTATCTGCTCTCTATAGCCCCCTCTCACATAGATACCTCTCTTTCTCACAGTCGGGTCACTATATCCCCATTACCATCCCCAATGTTATCAGCAGTAGATGGTGCAGCCTGCAGGACCTTTGATCACATCATTCTCACAGTGTAAGGTTCTGGAATCAGGGGCGCAGAGGGTGCAGTTTCCAACGGATCCCAGGAGCCTTAGGGGGCCATAAGCACTGGCATCAGTATTGAGATTGCAGCTTCCATCTGGTCCAAAAGCCAAGGAGACCCACAGATTACCCTAACCACACTAAGGGTGATTAAACACCTTAGCTCCCGTAACCATCACTATGAAGAATTCGCTTTAGGGATGAGGTAGGGGGCCCCAGACAAAAGATTGCAGCGGGGCCCACAAGACCTTAGTTATGCCACTGTCAGGAATGGTCATTTTATAGTTCTGCAGTGTTTTGCAGTGAAAGGAAATAGATGTGGTTTCAGGTAACAGACTTGGGTGACAACATCAGCAACAGCATATTCTGTCTCTACTATAAATGACTAGCTTGCATACTTAAAAAAAATGGACTTTGAGGTCATAACAGTACAAAGACCAAAAATGAAGCCAAAATATTATCAAGTCATTATTATACACTGTCTACCAATAAGTATTTGCACACTCATGCAAATGAAGATATCTGCGGTTGTGATGTACGTCGCGCTTTCCGTCATTAAATAGGAACCAGCATTGGCATTAGTCGCATGCAAGATGCCACGAAGTACAGAGTTGTCCGATTTCGAGAAAGGGGTAGTTGTGAGGTACCATAGAAATGGTCGATCTTTAAGGGACATAGCAAGTGAACTGAATTACCGAAAATCGACAGTGGCCTATGTGATTACAAAGTGGAAGGTGAACGGTAATTGTCAGAATGTGCCCTGAGTCGGCAGACCCCCGAAACTGGGAGATAGAGACCGACGGGTGCTGGCCAGAGAAACCGCACCCAACCGATGGCTCACATACACCAGGAGTTTCACCAGGAATCCGGGAGTATTGTGTCCATCAATCCCATCCGTAAGGAAACATCTGCTGGGGTCTACCAACTATTATATATGAAGAAATGTTTTTCTATTCTACCCCAGGTGTCCAAATACTTATTGGTAGACAGTGCATAGCTGTCTCTGTTATAACAATTCATATAAAACCTTTTTATTTGTATGTTTACATTAATAAAATCAATACTTAAAACAAAGAGGAACTTGTTTATTAACTTTTTTAATTATTTGGCTCTGCATACATCTAATTCTAGTTCTAAGACATTTTCTAGGTGCCTGCCTGGGCAGTCAGTTGGGCATGTAATACAATTATTAGAGTAAGAAACAATGGCAAAACAAATATGCCTTGTCCCTATGTCCTGTGGCTCAATCTCCTGGTTAAGGGGAGACTATCATTAGAAAATGACATTTTGAAGTAATGTCACTTTGGAATAACCTTTAAATAAGCTATTCTACCCCTACATCTCATTCTCTTGTGGTCCCCGCTGTTCCAGGATAAAGCGTTTATTCGGATATGCAAAATAATGATCAGGGGTGTTCCCCCTGTGCTCCGAGCCCACTAGCGTCATCAACTGCTCTCCGCCCCCTAGTGCCTCCTATTCACTCCCCCCTACATCTTTTCCTCCTATTCAACCTTGTGTAGTCTTCCAATGCAGCGCTATACGTGATTGAAAACATGCACAGTTGTCTCTACCCAAAACTGAGCATAGTTTACATATCCGAATAAACCTTTTTTTTTTTTTTTTTACAGAAACAGCAGGGACCACAAGAGAATGAGAGGAGCAGAATAGCCTTTTTGAAGGCTATTCAGAACGTATCATGATGAACTCCCTTTCATGGTTTGGGGCACAGGCGGTTTTATATACCACTGGAAAGCCGACAGTGCGCTGAATTCAGCGCACTGTCGGCTTTCATGATCCGTGCCCCGGGTGAAGAGCTATCGGTGCCGGTACCATAGCTCTTCACAGTCAGAAGGGTGTTCCTGACAGTCTGTCAGGAACGTCCTTCTTCACAGCAGCGTCTATAGCGTTGTGCTGTGTGAGCGGGGAGGAACGCCCCCTCCCCTTCTGATAATACTCGTCTGTGGACAAGCACTATGAGCAGAGGGAGGGGGCTTTCCTCCCCGCTCTTACAGTACAGTGCTACCCTGTTTCCCCGAAAATAAGACGGTGTCTTATATTAATTTTTGCTCCCAAAGATGCGCCATGTCTTATTTTCAGGGGGTGTCTTATTTTTTTCAAAGAAGAATTCACATATATTGCTAAATATAAAAATTAACATTTATTAAATACTGTACAGTATAAAAATATTTTTATAGATTTGTAGAGCAGGTGATTTTGGACACAGGGATACCTAACATGTACGGTATGTGTTTCACAGTATTTACATACTTTTATATGTGTTCTAGGGAAATGGGTTGATTTGAATTTTTAATACTTTTATTATATATATACACTCACCGGCCACTTTATTAGGTACACCTGTCCAACTGCTCGTTAACACTTAATTTCTAATCAGCCAATCACATGGCGGCAACTCAGTGCATTTAGGCATGTAGACATGGTCAAGACAATCTCCTGCAGTTCAAACCGAGCATCAGTATGGGGAAGAAAGGTGATTTGAGTGCCTTTGAACGTGACATGGTTGTTGGTGCCAGAAGGGCCGGTCTGAGTATTTCAGAAACTGCTGATCTACTGGGATTTTCACGCACAATAGAGATGAGCGAACACTAAAATGTTCGAGGTTCGAAATTTGATTCGAACAGCCGCTCACTGTTCGAGTGTTCGAATGGGTTTCGAACCCCATTATAGTCTATGGGGAACATAAACTCGTTAAGGGGGAAACCCAAATTCGTGTCTGGAGGGTCACCAAGTCCACTATGACACCCCAGGAAATGATACCAACACCCTGGAATGACACTGGGACAGCAGGGGAAGCATGTCTGGGGGCATAAAAGTCACTTTATTTCATGGAAATCCCTGTCAGTTTGCGATTTTCGCAAGCTAACTTTTCCCCATAGAAATGCATTGGCCAGTGCTGATTGGCCAGAGTACGGAACTCGACCAATCAGCGCTGGCTCTGCTGGAGGAGGCGGAGTCTAAGATCGCTCCACACCAGTCTCCATTCAGGTCCGACCTTAGACTCCGCCTCCTCCGGCAGAGCCAGCGCTGATTGGCCGAAGGCTGGCCAATGCATTCCTATGCGAATGCAGAGACTTAGCAGTGCTGAGTCAGTTTTGCTCAACTACACATCTGATGCACACTCGGCACTGCTACATCAGATGTAGCAATCTGATGTAGCAGAGCCGAGGGTGCACTAGAACCCCTGTGCAAACTCAGTTCACGCTAATAGAATGCATTGGCCAGCGCTGATTGGCCAATGCATTCTATTAGCCCGATGAAGTAGAGCTGAATGTGTGTGTTAAGCACACACATTCAGCACTGCTTCATCACGCCAACACAATGCATTAGCCAGTGCTGATTGGCCAGAGTACGGAATTCGGCCAATCAGCGCTGGCTCTGCTGGAGGAGGCGGAGTCTAAGGTCGGACCTGAATGGAGACTGGTGTGGAGCGATCTTAGACTCCGCCTCCTCCAGCAGAGCCAGCGCTGATTGGCCGAATTCCGTACTCTGGCCAATCAGCGCTGGCCAATGCATTCCATTAGCCCGATGAAGTAGAGCTGAATGTGTGTGCTAAGCACACACATTCAGCACTGCTTCATCACGCCAATACAATGCATTAGCCAGTGCTGATTGGCCAGAGTACGGAATTCGGCCAATCAACGCTGGCTCTGCTGGAGGAGGCGGAGTCTAAGGTCGGACCTGAATGGAGACTGGTGTGGAGCGATCTTAGACTCCGCCTCCTCCAGCAGAGCCAGCGCTGATTGGCCGAATTCCGTACTCTGGCCAATCAGCGCTGGCCAATGCATTCTATTAGCTTGATGAAGCAGAGTGTGCACAAGGGTTCAAGCGCACCCTCGGCTCTGATGTAGCAGAGCCGAGGGTGCACAAGGGTTCAAGTGCACCCTCGGCTCTCCTACATCAGAGCCGAGGGTGCGCTTGAACCCTTGTGCAGCCTCAGCTCTGCTACATCAGAGCTGAGGGTGCGCTTGAACCCTTGTGCACACTCTGCTTCATCAAGCTAATAGAATGCATTGGCCAGCGCTGATTGGCCAGAGTACGGAATTCGGCCAATCAGCGCTGGCCAATGCATCCCTATGGGAAAAAGTTTATCTCACAAAAATCACAATTACACACCCGATAGAGCCCCAAAAAGTTATTTTTAATAACATTCCCCCCTAAATAAAGGTTATCCCTAGCTATCCCTGCCTGTACAGCTATCCCTGTCTCATAGTCACAAAGTTCACATTCTCATATGACCCGGATTTGAAATCCACTATTCGTCTAAAATGGAGGTCACCTGATTTCGGCAGCCAATGACTTTTTCCAATTTTTTTCAATGCCCCCAGTGTCGTAGTTCCTGTCCCACCTCCCCTGCGCTGTTATTGGTGCAAAAAAGGCGCCAGGGAAGGTGGGAGGGGAATCGAATTTTGGCGCACTTTACCACGCGGTGTTCGATTCGATTCGAACATGGCGAACACCCTGATATCCGATCGAACATGTGTTCGATAGAACACTGTTCGCTCATCTCTAACGCACAACCATCTCTAGGGTTTACAGAGAATGGTCCGAAAAAGAAAAAACAACCAGTGAGTGGCAGTTCTGTGGGCGAAAATGCGTTGTTGATGCCAGAGGTCAGAGGAGAATGGCCAGACTGGTTCGAGCTGATAGAAAGGCAACAGTGACTCAAATAGCCACCCGTTACAACCAAGGTAGCCAGAAGAGCATCTCTGAACGCACAGTACGTCGAACTTGAGGCAGATGGGCTACAGCAGCAGAAGACCACACCGGGTGCCACTCCTTTCAGCTAAGAACAGGAAACTGAGGCTACAATTTGCACAAGCTCATCGAAATTGGACAATTGAAGATTGGAAAAACGTTGCCTGGTCTGATGAGTCTCGATTTCTGCTGCGACATTCGGATGGTAGGGTCAGAATTTGGCGTCAACAACATGAAAGCATGGATCCATCCTGCCTTGTATCAACGGTTCAGGCTGGTGGTGGTGGTGTCATGGTGTGGGGAATATTTTCTTGGCACTCTTTGGGCCCCTTGGTACCAATTGAGCATCGTTGCAACGCCAAAGCCTACCTGAGTATTGTTACTGACCATGTCCATCCCTTTATGACCACAACATCTGTACCCAACATCTGATGGCTACTTTCAGCAGGATCCATGTCATAAAGCTGGAATCATCTCAGACTGGTTTCTTGAACATGACAATGAGTTCACTGTACTCCAATGGCCTCCACAGTCACCAGATCTCAATCCAATAGAGCATCTTTGGGATGTGGTGGAAAGGGAGATTTGCATCATGGATGTGCAACCGACAAATCTGCGGCAACTGTGTGATGCCATCATGTCAATATGGACCAAAATATGAGGAATGCTTCCAGCACCTTGTTGAATCTATGCCACGAAGAATTGAGGCAGTTCTGAAGGCAAAAGGGGGTCCAACCCGTTACTAGCATGGTGTACCTAATAAAGTGGCCAGTGAGTGTAATATATATATATATATATATATATATATATATATATATATATTTATATATATATATATATATATATTAAGGGGTTCAGCTCACACAGTTGGGAACGGCAATGACACCATGCAGACAGGTAGTAGAATAAACAAGTCCAGTGTTTTATTTGGGCATTCGGCATAAAACACTGTGCCAGCAAAGGAACAAAACAACAAACAAAACCTAAGCCTTGTCCGGCTCTAGCTATACAGCAGGCACAAGAAAAAAAAAATTCATTACACTTGTCATAATAATTATTGCTGATATATTTAATTATATAATTATATAATTAATCATGCTGCACATGAGATGCCCCCGCGTATGACATGCACCCCATAAGCTACATCTACTTATATAGGAAAGCACATCTTCAGAACTAGCACTAATTTAAGTCATTAACTAATTAATCTACAAACTGTGACACATGAGGAGACAGGCAGTGTGGATCCTAGTAAACACTTGGCCTAGAGAGCCCTGTACTGCCTAAGGAGAGGGCTCTGGACTCCTTGGCTTAAGGGGTTAATTTGCCCAGTGACAGGGGACGTAGTGTTTCTCTGCCTGGAGATAAGTGACGTATTTTGTTTACATAAGGAGGGGTTATATGGGCTATATAATAAGGGGCACGTAGGGGGGTGTCTTACCTTCTGCCAAAATCGTGGTGAGAGGAACACCCTCCCACCCTGCCCTCTTGGTTTTTGCTGCCCATGGTCTGGTTGGTGTTTTGGCTTTCTCTCTTTGTTTTTCAGGAATTCGTTGTCACAGCTTGGCGGGAGTCCATGCCAGGATATACGTGTAAAGTATTAGACCTACATGCCCGCTGTCCCACAGCGGGGCGTCCGGGAGGAAGAGAAGTGCCGGAAGTTGGGCATGGACATGCTTAAATTGATTGTTTACATGTTTGTTCGTGTATTGGTAAATAAAGCTGTGGCCTACCCCACAATTCCATAAAAGCTGGTGATTCCTGGTATTTTCTTTAAAGGGGTTTTTCTCTTCATAGCAACGTAGTCACCTAATTTGGTTATAACATTAATGGGTCCAAGGAGTCAGAAACAGCAATAAAATCAGTGAGGATCAAAAGACTGATACTAGAGCAGATAAGACATGGAAGTGCAAAAATACAGCCTGGATTAATTGCTGGAATATAGGTCAGAGATCAGGCAGAGGTAAAATAGTGGTTCATATACCATTCAATGTTACAGCAGATGCATGAAGGGAGATACAGACAGCAGCAAGCAGAGGTGGGGTGGATACAATAGAAGATTCATATACCTGTATGAAGAGAGGGAGAATGAAGGTCATAATCATGCCATGTATAAGTGCACTTTGGTTAGTCTGCACTTCGGTTAAGATGCAATTTGGTTAAGATGCATGCACATTACAATTTAATAGTCATAGCTGAAAATTCATAAGCAGCTGTTAATTGTCATTATTACATTATACCTGGGGTCTGACCAGTGACAGAATTGCTGCTGGACAGGGCCATGTCCCTCGATTAGAAACTATCAATATGTCAATTGCTGCTTGAGAAGTTTACTTTCTATTAGTTTGTCCCTTCTCGGGCCCTGTGGCCAGGCTCTGCTGTAGTGTGTGAGCTAAATGTTCCAAATAAACCTACATGGAAAGCTGAAGAGAATCTTGTGAAAGCTGATCTTTCAAGTCTAAGTGAGAAATACTCATCTCTAAAACTACCATTGAAGTACTGCCACTAGAAGGAGCACTAGAGCAACTTTGTACAATTTATGAGATGTATTCATTGTAATGCCAAGAGTATGTTAGCATCGTGAAGACATTTAATACACAGGGCACAGAAGAATTGCAAAGCTTCTATCATCTGAGGGTAAGTTCAGACGGATGCGGCCTCAAAATCCTGACCAAAAAGACAGCTCCTATTGAAATCAATGGGAGCCGCTCAGGAGTTCTTCCCAGGAGTCGGCTTGCTCCGGCTCTCGGGAAAAGAAGCGAGGTACTCATTCTTCAGCCGTTTCGCCTCGCGATTCGGCCTGAAGACACACCCTCCTCCGGACTAGGCCCATTCATTGGGCCTAATCCAGAGCGGAGTGCACGGCTGGATGCCGATGCAGTGCACTGGCTTTCAGTTGTGGCTACCTGTCTTCGCTTAGCGGTCTCCGCATCAGGATCCTGTCTAAAAAACCCAATCTGAACTTATCCTTAACTTGCAATGAGACAGCTCAGTCCACAAAATGAAGTCTAAAATAGAGGCAAAAATCACTCAACTACTGAAAACATTATCTCGCATTTCGCCAGGCTCTCTAAACGATCATCTAAGACACAACCATGAAAAGATTCCATCATCAGTAAACAGAATACAAGAGCACATATGGAAGCCCAAGGCTACTAAGGTACAAGATTTATTTGTGCAAAGGAAAACAGAAGCCAATTTGCCCCTGTAGGATTCCATGGCTGCAAGTGCCCATCAACCTTATCTCATACTAGCAGTACCTGCGACTTCGTTCGCGGAACCCTGACCCCCTGCGTGATCCACCTGTAGCGCCGCACAGGCTTCTTCCTTTGCCTTATGTCCACAGCGGCTCCCTTTTCCTTATCTCCCCCCTGGCGCCCGCCATCCCCCTTTATTCCTACCCACTCCCTCATGTGCTCGCTTCTTTCTCCTACCCCGTGCTCCTTTTCCCCCCCTAGCCCCGTGTCCCCTCCCCCCCAACCCCATGCCCCCTTCCCTCGTGTTACCTACCCTGTGCCCCCCTTTTTCCCACCACCACATGCCCCCTTCTCTGTCTTACCTACCCAGTGACCCCTTCCCCCCACCAACCTGTGCCCACGGCCTCACCAAACACCGGGCTCCCCGTGCACCGATGTTACAGAGGTGCCTATGAGGGGCCCCCCTCCCGCGGCAAGCCATGTGCCCCATTCCATCTGTGGGCGCTGTGGCGGCCCTGTCCCCGTCCACCTTCCAGGGGCCCCTGGGTTTACCTGACCAGCCCCCCCCCCCCCATTCCCGCGTCCCCCACTGGACCGGCAACCTCCTCACTCCCAACACCCCACCTCTTTCCCTTCTCAAAGTCCCCTAACTCGCCTGTCGTCAAAACCCTTCTCCTGCGGCCGAATGACACTGTAGATAGCCCTGAGCAGACATCGGCGACATCCCTGACGGACATGCAGAGTCCAGAGGCCGCAGCCGCCACGGGACAGCAGGCCGTTCCAGAACGCGGTGCAGGTGACCCCCTGTCCGGCCACGGCAGAACACCGCGGTCCTGTGGTAAGCCCACAAAGCTGCCCCAGAGTATGGGCGCTGGTTCAGGACACTGTGGACCTCTGAGAGCCGCCATGTTCTTGTGGACGCCGGTCGGCCGATAGCTCCGCCCACATAGAGAAGCGGCACCCATCCAGGTGAGCTGCTGATGGGGCTGGGATGACATCCCAGGTCCTACAGCGCCCCAGGTCCTGCAGCAAATTAAAAAGTGAAAAGCACCGGTCACGGAAGTGAATTGCGGTGGTGTACGGGAATTCCATGTACCCTACCGTTCAATCCAGGACCCAAGGTATGTATGTGCGCAATTTCAGCCAAATCCGTTCGCCCGTCTAGGTGTCATTACGTCCCCTTTCCAACCCCCCTCCCCCCCCTCCCCTACTCTCCCCCCGGCCCCTTTGCACCTACCCCGCAGCCCGGCCTCGGCCTCCTCCCCTGCCTGGGGTTAGGGGCTAGGCCCGAGAGGGCAATAGGGAGTTTGTGGCTTGCTATGTGTGTGGGATTGCAGAGCTGGTGGTATGAGTTGTGGATTTGTGGGGGTCCTGGCTAAAACGTATGCCTATCGTTCAATCCTGCCTAGGAACTATGTTTGTTAAAAATTTGAGCCAAATCAGTTTAGCGGTTTTTGCGTGATTGAGGAACAAACATCCAAACACACAAACATTCAAACATCCAATCACACATACTTTCACAGGATTCCTTCCTGAATATGTAAATATTTTTCCAGATGTCGTCATTACATAAAAGGAATTATTATTAATGGTGTTATGCTGTAATCCAGTAGTAAACATATTTCCTACTTTTAATATTTTTAGTCTGGTAATTCATAATAAACTGCTACTTGTCATTATGACATAGTTGTAGTTTTGACAGCATATAGAATGATGATGTCACAATGATGTTCTGGGATAAACAGGCTGCACAGAGTTCTAAGAACTTTGAGAGTGAATTGAAAGCAATACAAAGATGGCAGGTATGTGCTACAACAGATTTTATGAGTCACGTTTTTGCTGTAACCAATATTTTTAGGGATCTGTCCTTAAAAGATGTTCTGCTTCCTTCTTCTAACCCCTGCAGAGGCCTAAAATATCAATATCTGCATACTAATGGGGGACCTGAACAGAGACTCTCTGCTGGATCCCCAGCCAAATGGACAGCTGGATATGCAGTGCTTGTAAGGTTAAGTCTCTGAAGAGGTTTACAAGAATGATCAGAACACCCCTTCAAATGGGGATTTCCAAGGCCAGGGTCATACACAGATAGCATAGGCCCCCATATCAAAACTTTTTACGTACACAAAATTGTGCACCCCCATTTAAAAAGATTCCTCACTGTGCATTCTTCCTAAAATGTCCCCACTGTGGCTCTCATTATAGCAAACAACCGTCACTGTGCCCCATGTTTGCTTAAGTAAAAAAGAATCCCCGGCATCCCAGAATTGAATGATCATCTCTAATCATTCCAACCATGGTCGGGCTCACCTCCCAACATCCCAACTTGTGGCCGGACTCCTGAGAAACATTGTGGGCATTGTGATGAGTTTTGGTTGGAACTTTTGTGTGGCCCAGGCTGTTAATTGATTTCCACTATTCAGTGACAGCCTCAGGTCACGAGTTTGCATACAACTCAATATATTCATCTGGACTGGGGCTGTAGTTGAGTAGTTAAAATCAATATGAAGCGCAACAAAAAGTCACAGTGTAGTCCTGACCTCAAAAACAACAGTGATCCCATGTGAGGGCTTATAGACCTCTGGCCTCTGCAGTACCTCTAAACTGCCAGTAGATGGTGAAAAAGAACCTTGAATAGAATAACACTGAATTTCATGAAGATTTTTCTAATCTAATTTCTTTCTTATACAGACATTACGTTACTAGTGATGATAATGTTGGCCTGCATTTACAATGCGATTATGTCATATGCTATCATCATGCGTTTCATCTGGTAAGTTCTTAACAACACTTGTTACATGACAATAGAAATATGACTTGTTTAAGCCTACTTATCACTGGTTCTCTTTAAAGGGGTTGTCCGGGATAATATTGAATTCATAGACTAATTTAAACACCCTCCCCCACCTACTTTCTAATATGCGTCATTTAACAAAAATGTATATTTACCCATATGACCGCCCCAGCAACATTTTCGGGTTATCCAGTGACATTCCGTTTCTCCATTTCAGAAAACATCACCAATCTACCCTCCCCCAGCCCATCATACTTACCTGTTTTTCTTCTAGGCTTCCTTCTATGGGACTCCTTCTCCTCTTCCTTGACTCTGCTGGCGTGCGCGCAATAGTCGCAGCGATGCTGCTCTGTGCTTTGCAGCTGGCTATCCATCTCTATTGCACAGGTGTGGGAACTCTAGTATCTCATGCCTGCGCAGTAGAGGTGAATCGCCAGCTGCAGCGCCAGGACTATTCTGTGCACAGAGTCAATTTTTTTTGTCTGTCTCTGACTGTCTGGGTCCGGTGCGGCTACCGCTGAGCCTATCCTCCCCACAATAGATATAACCTATATTACCTTTCAGTGACCTAATTCCTGTAAATAATTCACATTCTTGGATTGCATTATCCCCATATATTTCTTGCCCAAATTCTTAAAGTAGTTTTCCAATGAAATCCTTGCCATTCATTTCAGTTGGAAACCAACTCTCCAACTGGTAATAGTGTCAAGACCTGAATCACCAGATGACAAGAGTAAAAACATAAGAAATAAAACATTGTCATGGGACAACCAATGCATGTCCTGTCTAGATTGAATACATAATTGCTTTTCCTTTTTATTTTATAGCAAGAGATGTAAAAATAAAGAACATCAGGATGTAGAGCTGTTGGGCGTCATTGTCCATAATCTAGGTAATAACTTCATTACTATACAGGGCTTTACAGTTATCTACCAGCTATTATGTATGTGGCTTTTCTGACACAGAGCTCCAAACCCTCTCCAAAACACATTTTAAGCCTGTATTTACTATTTTTTATCCATATGAGCTCTAGGTAGAGGGGCAGTGGCGTAACTACCGTGGTAGCAGCAGTAGCAGCTGCCACAGGGCCCGGGCCATTAGGGGGCCCGGTGACAGCCGCTACCGCTGCGGTTTTTTTTCAATAGGCAGTTACGGGCCCTATTCACTTGCCGATCCTGGCTGGGCCGGGATCGGCAAGTGACACCGCGGGCCCCACAAGGGCTATCATTATACTCGGGGGTCTTTGCAGACCCCCGAGTATAATGACCGGCGGACCGGAGAGGTAAGGGAACATAAAAAACTGTTACTTACCTCTCCGCGATCCTGCCAGGCCTCCGTCCTACTGCTGTCTGACGTCTCTGACGTCACATGAACCCGGCATGCCTCCCGGGTCATGTGACGTCCGACGTCATTAACGAAGGACGCGAGAGGAGGACAGCACAGCACAGGAGTCGGGGAACAGGTAAGAAGCAACAGTGTTTTTTTTTTTTTATTTATGTTTTTATTTCCCGGGTCTCCGATTATTATACTCTGGGGTCTGAAAAGACCCCAGAGTATAATAATTGTTTATGGGTGTCCACAGAGGAACATAATACTGTGTACAGGGGACACTATTGGGGTTAATACTGTGTGTACAGGGGACACTATTGGGGTTAATACTGTGTGTGCAGGGAACACTATTGGGGTTAATACTGTGTGTGCAGGGGACACTATTGGGGTTAATACTGTGTGTACAGGGGACACTATTGGGGTTAATACTGTGTGTGCAGGGGACACTATTGGGGTTAATACTGTGTGTACAGGGGACACTATTGGGGTTAATACTGTGTGTGCAGGGGACACTATTGGGGTTAATACTGTGTGTGCAGGGGACACTATTGGGGTTAATACTGTGTGCCGGGGCAAGTATGGGACATAATAGAGTGCGGAGGAGGGGGTCGGTCGAGGTCTTCGGCGTCAGTTGGGATGGGGGGGGGGGGCCCCATGTCAAAAGTTCGCCACGGGGCCCCGCCATTCCTAGTTACGCCACTGTAGAGGGGACTACAGTCCTATTGGTAGAGCTGGTCGGGGTCTGCTAAACTAAAGCAGCTTTGCCATGTAGAGGGCTTCAGGTCTAACATTGACGGCCTATCCTTAGGATTAGATCTGCCGCTCTCATGGATAAGTGAATAACCCCTTTAAGCACTGTGTATTCTATAAAAAGAGAAGATATATATATATATATATATATATATATGTGTGTGTATATCACACTATTCACATCATCATTTCTTTTCCTTCTTAACAGAGCCTTCTTTCAACACAAATTTGGAAAAAATAGAAACATGGACATCATCAGTCATGTAAGACCAGCGACGACCAGGGAGGATCCACATCAAATCAACAAAGAGTGTAAAACAACTTTTATTTCCATCAGTTACATCGTTTCCGGACTAGCGTGTCCCTTCCTCATGGCATGAAAGAAAAACCAAACACCAACACTTATAAAACACGCCTGAGTAACTAATCTCCACCTCAGAGGGCAAGTTCACACAGGGTTTTTTGGTCAGGGTTTTGAGGCCGTATTCGCCTGAAAACCCTGATCAAAAAGACGGCTCCCATTGAAATCAATGGGAGCCGCTCAGGACTTTTTTCCGGGAGCCGTTTCTTCCGGCTCCCGGAAAAAAGAAGCGAGGTGCTTATTCTTCAGGCCGTTTCGCCTCACGGTTTGGCCTGAAGACACACCCTCCTCCGGACTATTCCCATTCATTGGGCCTAATCCGGAGCAGAATGCGCGGCTGAATGCTGGTGCAGTGCACCGGTTTTCAGTCGCGGCTAACCGATATTTGGATCGGAACCTGAGTCGGCCTCCGCTTCAGGTTCCGATCCAAAGAACCCCGTGTGAACTTACCCTCTGATAGCTTAGTTCATACTGAATATCTTAAACTATATCATTAATATACATATAAATTTAATAGGATTTAGATTAAAAATTGATTTTCTATTATCTATTTTTAATCTTAATACTATTAAATTCATATGTACATTAATGTTATCGTTTAAGATATTCAATCTTAATTAAGCTATTAGAGGGTAAGTTCACACGGGTAGCCGCAACTGAAAGCCGATGTCCTGCACCAGCATTCAGCCGTGCATTCTGCTCCGGATTAGACCCAATGAATGGGTCTAGTCCAAAGGAGGGTGTGTCTTCAGGCCAAACCGTGAGGCGAAACGGCCTGAAGAATGAGCACCTCGCTTCTTTTTTTCCAGGAGCCGGAAGAAAGGGTTCTTGGAAAGAAGTACTGAGCGTCTCCTTTTGTTTTCAATGGGAGCCATCTTTTTGGTCAGGGTTTTGAGGAGAATACGGCCTCAAAACCCTGACTAAAAAAACCCGTCTGAACTTACCCTCAGAGGTGGAGTTTATTTACTTAGGTGTGTTGGTGGTTTTTCTTTCATGCCATGAGGAAGGAACACGCTAGTCCCGAAACGCATAGCTTCATCATGAAGTAACTTGACTCCTATTCTTTGTTGATTTGATGTGGATCTTCCCTGGTCGACCCCCTGATGAAGGCTTATCGAACTTCCTAGCCTGCCCCTACAGACTCTGCCACCGCCACTCACCTTATCATTGAGACTGCGGGGATTAAGTGAACCCTAAGAATGGAAACCTTCCCCCAGCAAAACCCAAGGCAAATAAATAAATACACAGACTACAATAAACATTTTGCGTGGGTGCAGGTCGGCCACAGCTTGTTTATTTATAAAACAGTTAAGTATGAAAACGTTAAGTTGCCATTTCCATGGTAACGAAGATGTAAACATTAACAGTAGAAACCCCAATAAACTCAGGAAAGGGTAACCTGGCCCCCTCCCGCGGAGGAGCAGCATCTCCCAGCTACCCTACTTCCTATGCATAACCGCCACGGAGGGACCCGAGTGCCTACACCAGGTGCCGACCCCCACCCAACAAAAACAGGGCCTGCTCAATGCCGTCCTGCAATCCCGACAGGTAAATATTGAGGCCAATATCATTAAGGTGAACACCGTCCTCCCGGAGAAGGCGACCATTGTCGCCCTCCAACTGACGGTGCCAGATTACAACACCTACAAGGGAACGAACGAAGCGCGCCATGCGAGCGTTCACGGACCGTCTGCAGCGCTCAGCGGACTCGGGATCTCTGGAACCATGTCAGCAGACTCTGGGAACAATCTCGGACTAAACTAGAACCATTTCCGAGAAAAACCCAGGATTACGTTCCAAACCTGACCGCATGACAGCCAAAAGCTTGGCCATGCGGACAAAACAGAGGTCATTTCCACCGGCATGGATGACCAGGATGGCCGGGCCGTTGGCACTGCGGCTAAAATCCACCGCCTCAGAAAGAACCTGCGACCACCTCATACACGAATACCCCTTGTGGTAAAGTGTACTCTAAGGTGGTGAACGGAGTGTATATCTTGCCTGGTTTCCTCAGCCAGGCGAGATAAAGGAAAGCCAGAGCAATAATGTTCTAGCAGAGCATAGTCTGCTAGAGCTCTTGTTCCATATTATGGGCTGGCTTTTCTGGACTGGAGGGCAGGTTGGTAGTGGGAGCCTTCCAGTCCACACCCTTACTCCACCACGGGTTTTGTCCTGAGTCTGGGGCATTCACAGGTGAGGCTTCCTTAGGGCTAGTAGTAGAGGGATGCAAGGTCCAATAAGATGGAACAATGTGGTCGTAGGGTCCCAACCCAATATACAATATTAAATGGAACAACACACTTCAAATGTGCGAAGAAACGTAAATTTATTCTGTAGAGCAGAGTTAAACTTTTTCGGCACCTCAGTGCCTTCATCAGACTCTACACATTAAACAGAAAAAGAAAAAGAAAATACCAAACATGGTCATTAAATTAACGCATATGTACAAACATGTATACAATTATAATAAATGGTGCCATTAACGAAAAATGCAGGTATAGACCCGACTCTCAATCCAGATGGAATCAATTTGTCTTGAGTGGTGATGAGATTGAAACGAACACAACAAGTGAAAAAGCTTGAATAGAAGCAGGTAGGAGAACCAGGTGGTACTATATCTTGTGAATATAATAAGGAAGACGTCAGGATGTTAAAACCAAGAATATTGTATATATATATATATATATATATATATACATAACACACACATATATCTATACACAAAGGGATAGGAAAATCCCCAATTAGCAAATGGCAGTAGAGAGGAAAACTATCAAGAAAGCAACAGTCAACCATATATTAAGCATGTACTAGACATATACCTTCCAATTGTATAAAGAACAACTTATGGTATTCCTGGATGTGTACACAAGGATCCCTATAAAATAAAAACATGTCAGTGAGACATTTTCATATAGTGTACACCCCATCTGTACAGTCATAATGAAAAGCCCAGATGTAATATAACCAAATGTACAGCGGTTACATTGCTCATGTACATATACTCTCGGCAATCACAGGAATATCCAGATGTAAACAGAAGCTCGTTGTCTAGGTAGTCACTTACCTCCGCTCAATAGCCCGCAGGGTCCGCTGTAAATAGGTACTCGTAATATAATTGCAGTAGCAATAGCACGCCAAAAAGATTGCCGTCCGGCGATAAGTGGCGTCTGTTAGTGATCAAACATAGCCGGCAATAAAAAGAAGACGCCGGCCAGTCCGTGCGTGTGGTACGCGCATGCCCATTACGGGCCGGAGGCTCGACGTCGTACGTCATCGCGCCAGAGGCCTGCGTGTCATGTCATGACGCGCATGCAAAGTGTAGAAGATACGTGTTATTGGGACAGTGTGAGGCTATGTCTACGTATCGTAGGAGCTACAGAAAGATGTGATAAAGACCCTATATTGCTATAGCGAAAAATGGATATATATGAAAGAATGAATGTATATAAAGTATCCAATTAGTTATATAAAGATGAAACCAAAAACAGACATGGGGAAAATGATTGCAAACGGGACTAGAAATAAACCTCTGGTTAATTGAAACTATAATAAATGGAGGATGAAAAATAAAAATAAAAATCCAAATAAAAATAAATATAAAAAATAAAAATAAAAATTAAAATAGAAATAAGAGTAGGGGATTGAGAAACTAAAAAGTGAAAAACAAAGAAGTAAAAAACTAAAAACAAAAAAATCAAAAAAATCAACATAAAAATGGAAAAAAACAGTCAAAAAAGCAAAAATAAAATAAAAGAAAAATGGAAATAATGAAAATTAAAAAATATGGAAAAATTGAAAAAAATAAATTTAAAAATTAAAAAAATAAAAATAGAAAATAAAAAAGTAAAAATAAAAAATATATGTATAAATTATGAAAGGATACTGAAAAACATAAGCGGACCCTGGAGGCAGAGCAGCAGCGGGGTATGAACGAGCCTGCAAAGAACAAGTATGACATGTCAAATCACACAAATCAAACAAATGCATTAATATCATATTCTCGGTTTAACCCTTTAGGTTCGAGGGTCTGGAGTCTATGAATCCAGTACGCCTCTCGCCTTTTCAGGGTCAAAATCCGATTACCTCCCCTTCTTGGGGTCTCAACATGTTCCAACACTTGAAAACGAAGTTGTGAAATACTATGGTTTTTCTCTTCGAAATGCGCTGGTATGGGAAGAAAAAGATTTTTGCACCGTATGTTGGACTTATGTTGTTTAATGCGGTCTCGGATACGTTGGGTGGTTTCCCCAACGTACCCGAGACCGCACGGGCATTTAATAAAATATACAACAAAGTTTGAATCACAAGTGAAGAAATCATGAATAGGGATCACTTGGCCGCTCAGGGGGTGATAGATTTTATCTCCCTTTTGTACGTTTGAACATTGGTGGCAGTGTAAGCATGGAAATGTGCCTTTCCGTTGAGTATCAAGAAATGTTTGTCGGAGTGATTTTTTATCAGAACCAATATCAGCCCTCACCAAACGATCCCTCAGATTTTGTGGTCTCCTGAAACAGGGTAGAAATGGTTGCTGGAATTCTTCAACTTGGGGGTAGTCTTTGCCCAGTAGGGACCAATGCCTCCTGATGATGTTATGTACTTTGTGTACAAATGGATGGTAATGATGTACAAAGGGAATTCTACTGGTTGTTGTCTTATGTTGTTGTCTGATGGAAGCAGTAGAGACGGTATCCTGGAGTGCTCTATGTAGAACCTTGTTAGGATACCCCCGTTGTGTGAATTTGTTGAGCATTTCGGTATACCGAACCTGTCTTGTACTATGGTCTTCAACAATGCGTTTGACCCTAGTCAATTGGGACTTGGGTAGTGCTCGTTTAAGGGCGGGGGGATGGCAGCTCGAAAAATGTAGCAGACTATTACGATCTGTTGTTTTAGTATACAGATCTGGTTGTAGTCTACCTGTGTCCTTCAGGGTCACCCTAGTGTCCAGATAATGGATGGACTTGAGATCATAGCTCAATGTAAACTGGAGTTCCGGCCATACATGGTTTAGATGATTGGTGAAATCTTGTAATGTGGAGGGGGATCCTGTCCAAACACAAAATATATCATCTATATATCTTCTCCAAACTAGGGAGTGTTTCTGGAACAGGTAGTGGGAGTATACATATTGTTCTTCAAATGAAGCCATATAGGCATTAGCGTACGGAGGGGCCATGTTCGACCCCATGGCTGTGCCCCGCCTCTGTACATAATACTGGTCCTGAAACAGGAAGTAATTCTCTTCCAATATTATCCGTAATAAATCGAGCACCAAGTTAATTACCTGTGGGTCAAGCTCAGCAGTTTCTAATAATCTTTTAGTTGCAGAAATTCCCTTTTGGTGTTGAATAGACGTATAAAGGCTGACAACGTCCCAGGTGACCAAAATACTGTTCTGTGGTATCTTATCTAGACTTTTAATAAGGTCTAAAAATGCTGTGGTATCCAACAAGAAAGATTTGGTATTTTTGACATGGGGTGTCATAATTTTTTCAATAAAAATTGCTAAGGGTGACATGCAGTACTCTGTGTCCGGATAAAAAAATCCGGTTTCGCGACGGAGAGCATAAAACACTCACCGCCGCTCACGGCCGGACCCGGTCTGTGCTTTCCGTCTTCTGGCATGCAGAAGACGGAAAGCACAGAACGGAAAGAAGAACGCAGGTGTGAACCTAGCGTCAAGGACCAACTCTGGTCTGATGTAACGGGCGTAGCATCGATACTTCCATCGCCCGATACGCTTAAGATCCTCCTCAGACAAACCGGCACGAGCCGCCTCTGTAGCCGCTCCTATCCTAAAGGAGTGCGTACCATAATCGGAGGCAGGTAAGCCAATAAAAACCAAACCCCTTTTAAGGAACAACTCGAACTGACACCGGGAAAAGGAGACCCATCCCTATGGGCAAGAAAAACGGGAGCGGGAGGTCTGATACGGCCATATGCAGCAAGGGTCTGAACCGGGAAAACCGGGCCGGATACTGCCTGAAGCATCAACCACTTTCCCTTACCAAGCAGATCAGTTTTTGACCGACGAACCCGGATTCGGAGCGAGTTAGCAGATAAAATGACATCCCCTTCCAACAAACCCCCCAAACGGCTCCTCGAAGGAGAAACCAGCTCCCCAACGCGAAGGGCCCCGAAAAAGGCGAGGCAGCACGCCGCCACAAACAAAACCGCTTCGTAGGGCTCGCTGCAGAAAAGAGGAGAAGAAGACACCAAACGAGTGAGTATGTCATAGGTGATAGGGCACCTGCTGTCCCTACTTACATGCTCCTTACGCCACCCCTTTAATGCCTCCCGAATGCAAAAACAACTAGTAACATCATCCAAACCTAACAATTTAAGGAAAAACCCAACGCCCGCCAAACGACGCTGCGCTACTCTAGCAGACACCCCCGCTCGCCGTAAACTAAGCAAATAATCAATGGTCAATTGTAACAAAAATACCTGGTCACCCCAATGAAAATCCCCTTTAGCCAAGGCGCACAATTCTCCCCAGGCCTTACCGTGTCCTCTCCAAGTGGCAGGGGCAACAGAAGATTGGATCAGAGGCAGGAGCCTGTAGACGCCAAATGCCTCCCGGAACTCCTGCCAACGAAAACGGGACAAAGCATCAGCCATGCCATTGTCGACGCCTGGCACATGACGAGCCCTGAACCAGATGTTAAGTTCAAGACACTTCCAAACCAGGTGCCGAAGCAACGAGAGAACTAGAAGGGACGAAGAAGAAAAACCGGAGTTAGAACTTACCGGTAACTCTGTTTCCATGTAATCCACCATGACGGCTACACAAGGAGGTTGACCTCTGACCCGCTGTAGGGACAGGAACTGAGAGACTTTGTTAAATACACCACTCCCACCACCATTCACCAGTGTTTACCAAATTACAAAGGAAAGGTGCGAAATATAAACTACAGTATGTTGACTTACATAAAGATATTAACTAGGGAGGGTAATTAGACGCCGTCATGGTGGATTACATGGAAACAGAGTTACCGGTAAGTCCTAACTCCGGTTTTTCCATTACATCCACCATGACGGCTACACAAGGACATATACCAAATTACAACTCCTAGGGCGGGATTACCTGCCGAAAGGACCTTACGTCCAAAGGCTAAATCACTTACCGAACCTAACCTGTAGTGTTTAGCAAAGGTCAGCGAACTAGCCCAAGTGGGAGTCCTGCATATCTGCTCCAGGGAAGCCTCCCGTTCCTCATCCCAAGAGGAGGAAGCTGCCCCAGTTGAATGAGCTTTGATGTTCCCTGGCTCTGGTAGATTCCTTAACAGGAAAGCCTGCAGGATTGGCACATTAATCCCCCAGCAATGGTAGTTTTGGAAGCCTTATGACCTTTATTTTTGTACCCACAAATTTAATTTAATAAATTTACATCCTTTCTCCAGGAGGAGGTAGTTTCCAGGTAGGCGACCACTGCCCTTCTGACGTCCATGGCCTGCTACTCCCTCTCTTTTGAAGAAGAGGGATTTGAGCAAAAGGAGGTAGTTCTCTGAGGAACTCTGCCCCTGCCTCCGGCATAAAATTTTGGCACCGGCCATAAAGAATCCTCTTCAATGTTCATGGCTTTACCTAATGGCATTGAATCCTTCATCCTTGTCCTCAGGAGTGGAATTTCTTTTTGAAACTGATAGGATAAGGATCCATAGATATAATCATTTGCTCAGAATCAGGAAGGATAGAATGAGAACCTTCTCTCCGTAGAAAAGATCTGGACACTGACCCTGCTGCAGAACAGGCAGAATGTGTATAGGCCATTATCCGGACCTGCCCCAAAATCTACGAACATACCCCTTTATCCGAACAGGCATAAAGTGTAACCTACATACACTATTATCAGAACAGACGGATCTATTATAAACCGCCGAAGACTGTAGCCATTTGCACTGTTGTCAGAAAGGGGTTTTATTCTCCAATCAATAGAGATCTGCCCTGATATAAGCAGGAACCTGTAATGAATATTATGTCCTTGCGCAATAGGCATATACCATTCGACAATGGCGTCAGTCCTATATATACCGATCGATGTGTACCATTCCACAATGGCGTTATGCGTGTATACACATATAGGGAATATACAGTCCTATGAAAAAGTTTGGGCACCCCTATTAATCTTAATCATTTTTAGTTCTAAATATTTTGGTGTTTGCAACAGCCATTTCAGTTTGATATATCAGTGACGAAGTTGAAGTTACGCCGGGGATGGATATTTCAGCAAGACAATGATCCAAAACACCGCTCCAAATCCTCAGGCATTCATGCAGAGGAACAATTACAATGTTCTGGAATGGCCATCCCAGTCCCCAGACCTGAATATCATTGAACATCTGTGGGATGATTTGAAGCGGGCTGTCCATGCTCGGCGACCATCTAACTTAACTGAACTTGAATTGTTTGTCCAAAATACCTTTATCCAGGATCCAGGAACTGATTAAAAGCTACAGGAAGCGACTAGAGGCTGTTATCTTTGCAAAAGGAGGATGTACTAAATATTAATGTCACTTTTCTGTTGAGGTGCCCATACTTTTGCACTGGTCAAATTTTGGTTTAATGCATATTGCGCATTTTCTGTTAGTACAATAAACCTCATTTCAATCCTGAAATATTACTGTGTCCATCAGTTATTAGATATATCAAACTGAAATGGCTGTTGCAAACACCAAAATATTTAGAACTAAAAATGATTAAGATTAATAGGGGTGCCCAAACTTTTTCATAGGACTGTATATTCCCTATATGTGTATACATTCTGTCAATAACTTAAGATTGTAACATGCATCTCCAGGTCAGCTTGACACATATTCCATATTAATCAGAATATTTGCAGACATAATGCCGCACCCCATAATAAACAGAGTAATAAAGTGGCCGGAATAAAGTGATAAGATGGTTATTAAAATAGACTTTGTTATGCCACGCGGTAAGGTGACTAAAACATACACTACGTAATGCGCACTGAGTTAACCTCATCATCAGATGTCAGAACAGTTAGAATATTCATGATTAGGGAGGGGATATTCTTGTAATACTCATGTATAGAAATTGCTGAATCCTAACGGGTAATGATTACTCAATGACACACCCATATACGCCTACCAAGTTAATGATTACTCTATAATACACCCTGTATGTACACCCACTTCTGTGGGTATAAGAAGAGATGATTTGTTCAATAAAGTATGCTTTAGCCCAGATTCAACTTGTTTCTGTGTCATTGCATCACTGACGCTCCGGAGTGTGACGTAATTTGGAATCCATCCAATATACCTATTGGTCTGACTTGAGGACCACCTTGACAATACCATTCAACAATGGTGTTATGCAAGCTATATACACATATATGCATATATCTCTACATATATATATATATATATATATATATATATATATATATATACACACACACACACACACACATTATATATCATTCAGTAATGGTGTTATGCATGCCATATCGTTATGTACCGTTTCAAAGATGGTATTGAGCATGCTATAACTTTCCGTATATATCATTTAATACTGGCATATTGCATCCATTATATACCATTCGACAATGGTGTTATGTAAGCTATATACCCATACACCGTTATACATCATTCAGTAATGGTGTTATGCATGCTATATCATTATATACCGTTCAAAAATGGTATTAAGCATGCTATATCTTTTCGTATATACAGCATTCAATACTGGTGTATTGCATCCGTTATATACCATTCAACAATGGTGTCATGCATGCTATATATACACACACCTATCTGTAGTTGACATTATATACCATTCCACAATGGTGTTATGTATGCCATATGTGCCCTGCACACATATATATATCTATATATTTATCATCATTACATACCATTCAATAATGGAGTTATGTA
Source organism: Leptodactylus fuscus (assembly GCF_031893055.1). Lineage (NCBI taxonomy): Eukaryota > Metazoa > Chordata > Amphibia > Anura > Leptodactylidae > Leptodactylus > Leptodactylus fuscus. Next base: position 195,779,332 of record NC_134267.1, read on the forward strand.
TGCCATATGTGCCATGCGCACGTATCTATATATCTACATATTTATCATTATATACCAGTTAGTATGAAGCTATACAGGTTAGTAAATACCTTTTAGCCATGTGGCCATACAGGTTAGTAAATGCCTTTTAGCCATGCGGCCATACAGGTTAGTAAATGCCTTTTAGCCATGCGGCCATACAGGTTAGTAAATGCCTTTTAGCCATGCGGCCATACAGGTTAGTAAATGCCTTTTAGCCATGCGGCCATACAGGTTAGTAAATGCCTTTTAGCCATGCGGCCATACAGGTTAGTAAATGCCTTTTAGCCATGCGGCCATACAGGTTAGTAAATGCCTTTTAGCCATGCGGCCATACAGGTTAGTAAATGCCATTTAGCCATGCGGCCATACAGGTTAGTAAATGCCTTTTAGCCATGCGGCCATACAGGTTAGTAAATGCCTTTTAGCCATGCGGCCATACAGGTTAGTAAATGCCTTTTAGCCATGCGGCCATACAGGTTAGTAAATACCATTTAGCCATGCGGCCATACAGGTTAGTAAATGCCTTTTAGCCATGCGGCCATACAGGTTAGTAAATGCCTTTTAGCCATGCGGCCATACAGGTTAGTAAATACCTTTTAGCCATGCGGCCATACAGGTTAGTAAATGCCTTTTAGCCATGCGGCCATACAGGTTAGTAAATACCTTTTAGCCATGCGGCCATACAGGTTAGTAAATACCATTTAGCCATGCTGCCATACAGGTTAGTAAATACCTTTTAGCCATGCGGCCATACAGGTTAGTAAATACCATTTAGCCATGCGGCCATACAGGTTAGTAAATACTTTTTAGCCATGCGGCCATACAGGTTAGTAAATACCTTTTAGCCATGCGGCCATACAGGTTAGTAAATACCATTTAGCCATGCGGCCATACAGGTTAGTAAATACCATTTAGCCATGCGGCCATACAGGTTAGTAAATGCCTTTTAGCCGTGCGGCTATACAGGTTAGTAAATACCTTTTAGCCATGCGGCCATACAGGTTAGTAAATGGCTTGTATTCATCCAGTTAATTTTTTGCCTTTGTTCACATATTGTTCACATGTCAAAGAGCATATAACAAGCACAGCCAGTGACTCTGTAAGAACTCATTCCAAAATGGCACACCCTGGCCTACCACCTTCAGCACATATTGTTCCAAAAGGAACCACATATATCAACCAGCAATGGTGTTATGCATGCTATCAGTACATATGACTCCACAATGGGATTAACCCACACCACAAAGAGCTATGCCTGCTATATCTATATACACACATACATATATATATACACATACATATATCAGTGTACACTATACCTACATATACACCTACACCCATGCATCAATGAGCATTGGCATTATCCATCTATATCATAAGGCAAAGGTATCATCAGTATCTACCATTAACAATGGTGTTATGCCTGCTATATATCACTTAGTATATATCACCCAGCACCCATTACCTATATCCATATGTACCACTCTGTCTTTAACACAGCAGAATAGCCGGTTTTGATCAGGCCTCAGCCCTGACCTTACTCACCGCGCCCTTTTAGGATGTGGCAGGTGGTGATCAGCCAGACCAAATTTTAACTGAGGCCACGCCAGACAATGTTGCACCTGTGCAAACCGTTTTGTCAGAATCCCAGCTAGCAAGGCTTCACCTGAGATAAGCCTTTCACCTTGGGCGTTTCCCCCCAGCAGGATAATCAGCAAACTGCTACCAAGGTTTACTCTGTTATACACTAGGCATCCTGGGAATTTGCCTCTCAATAGAACTTTACCCCCTATGCTTTCCCTGGCTAAGCTTTTGAAGAGAAATAAACCTACTTTTCCTTCTGTCATCTAGACAGGGCACAAGGCTAGAACTGGAGGACTGGACTTCTTTATACTGAAAGGCCTAAGCCCTCCCAAGTCGGCTTACCCCCTTAAGGGCCTTCGCCGTACTTCCTGAGCATAGGGCTTCTAGAACAGGAATGCCAACTCCTTCCCTCAAAGTGGTCATTCTCTGGAGTTTTTAATACACCCTTGCTCCTATGGGAACCTTCCGTCTCCGATCACAATTGGAGACTGGAAGCCCAAATTACACTCTGCCCCATAAAGGAAAAAGGGAAAAATAAATAAATAAAATTCTCAGGTACAGAGCAGCTGTTCCAAGTACTCACAACACCAAGGGAGCTGGAACAGCCAGGGGATCTGTGATCAACAGCTGTGCCTCAGAGAGCAACATGCTGGAACATACAGTGATACATCACATACCTTGCAGGAATGCCGCCTAGTTCACTCACCGCCTGGCATTCATCCCTTGTGTAGCCAGAAATTCCTTGATCCTGCAGCCTCAGCGGAAGCTGGGACGCACGCCACTGTGCCTGGCTATGTCACATCCTGGAACGCCAGTACGCCTAGGTTGGCCGTTCCTCCCCTGTGTGCTGGCCGAAGCCGGCATCCACTCTACCCCCTGCATTAGCCATAACAGACCGCTGGAAGGGGGGAGTTTTCCACCCGGGGGCAGGCCGGAGCGATACCCCCGTGTCCTTAATGGCCCAGGGAGGCAGGCGCCTTTGACTACGACCGAGGGCCGGACGGTGGTAATACTTACCTATTCCCCCAGATGGAGGAGAGCCTCTCATTCCGACCCTGTGTAGGGACAGGAAACACTGGTGAATGGTGGTGGGAGTGGTGTATTTAACAAAGTCTCTCAGTTCCTGTCCCTACAGCGGGTCAGAGGTCAACCTCCTTGTGTAGCCGTCATGGTGGATGTAATGGAAAGTTGGTTAACACAATGAATGACCAAAAGGTTATCGGTCCAAAAACAGACCCTACGATCCTGGAGCTGGTGCCCCCAAACCTCCACTGCCACAACAATGGGAAACAGCTTCAGGAAAGTAAGATTCATACATAAGCCTGCAGCCTTCCAAGAAGGCGGCCAGGGCTCCGCACACCACTGTGAACCAAACACCGCCCCAAAACCCAGGCTGCCAGACGCATCAGTAAAAAGGGAAATATCGAAATTAGAACACCTACTCGATCGAACACTACTCGCTCATCTCTAGTCTTTACCCTACCCTAACAAAGTTTGTTAACAGCAAAACTCTTCAGGAGCTCTCCGTAACAGCAGGACAACAGTGTAAAATCAGGGTTGTCCTGCCGAATCTGATATGGTTGGGAGCTAGGCATACTTTTGCTTGTTTGTGCCGTAACCAATATTTTTAGAAATCTGTCCTTAAAAGGTGTTCTGCTTCTTTTTTCTAACCCCTGCAGAGGCCTAAAATATCAAACTTTGCACACTCACTTCTCCATTCAGCTGGGGATCTAGGAGAAAGTCTCTGTTCCCTGGTCTTTGTTGTCATTCTTCCCACATGTGAGTGTGTCAGCCATTTCATTCAGGCAGGACACAATGTCTCCCAGCTCAGATTTCAGGTTCTTGAGCACGTGGCGATGCCACGCAGAGGTGGTAATAGAATTACCCTCCTAAAAAAACGGGAGGCTTACTGGATACATAGGTTACAGACCATGGAGCCACGTGGTCTTAATAGAGAATACGAAAGCCAGGCATTTTTGTAGGCCAGTTTTCCATCTGTTACACAATAGTTTGTTAAATTATCTTATGTTTTCATATAGCCATGTCATAATTCAATCTCACTCACCTGTGAATTTTTTATCCTACAGGCTCGCTAGGCCCACCTCTGACTGACCCTACCGGGCCTGCCCACAACAGTATCCTTTTATTCATTTTGTCGTTCCATTATTTTTTTATTTTTCAAGTTTATTTTTTATTTTTTGTTTATATTTTTTAAAATTTTTATTTTTTATTTCTATTTTTATTTTTAATTTTATTTCTATTTACATTATTATTTTTTATTTTATAATTTTTTTATGCATTTTTTTTATTTTTACATTTTTTTACTTTTTTATTCCCTTTTTCCATTCTTTACATTCTTTATTTCCATTATTCCTGTAGGTTCCACATTTGCTTTATGGTATACTATTTCTATTTTCAAAATTTTCTTTTTTCTTTTTTTCCCACTACTTTGTGCTCATTGTTTATTACTTTTTTAAATCTTTACTTTTCATTTTCCAATCGTATCTGCTTATGTTTCACGTTGTCCTCTTTTCTTATCTCTTATCTTCTGCCTCTCGATTTCCTTTCTTGGTTTTCTCTTTTTCTGCCTTCTTTTCATCTTTTGTCTTTCTCTTTGTTGCCATTCTCTTTAAACTGGTCTACTAATCACTAACCACAATGACATCCTGATTCAACGCACCTTCACCACGGTCTTGCGCACTTCCCCACTGTCCATACGCCCTACAGTACGCAGGCGCATATTGGACCAATGAGCTTAGGTCCGGCGCCCTTTTTAAAGGCAGGGAAGACGCTATGGACACGCGATTCCCTGCGGCAGACAGCCTTTTTCGCTCTGTGCATCATACTACAGGAAATTTTGACTACAGAGCGGGCTTGGGTCAGCGGCGGCAGAGGTAAGGACCCCTAGGAAACGAGCAGTGACGGTCTGATGTAAGTTCCAGTTTTAGTGGGAACTTTATAATATTCCTAGGTACCCGGAAACTTCCCTATACCTCCAGACCTAAGTCACCTATGATTATTCACTGCATTCCACAGGTATTTGAGACATACTATTCTATGCATAACACCAGTTCCTATATATATATTAGCATGGTTCATTGAGCACTGAATGTTCTGTGGCACACTATGCATGATTTGGACCATGCCTGGTTTTATAAAGATATATCTATCATTGTTTTGAGACTGCTGCAATGTTTTTATGATATGTTGCCGATTTAGTCTCACTGTAACCTATCACTGGGACCTATCACTGGTAACCATTTTTTACTGTTGTAATTTTTCTTTGTGTAGAGCCTGAGGAAGGTCCATAGAGACCGAAAACGTTCGCTCTACCAATAAACACGTTTGATTGGTTGGCATAGAATATTACCTAATATACGTGTCAGCCAATTGGTGACTTCATACAAATAGATCGTGACTGCTCAGCTAGTGATTGGCTGATGTGCTCACGTATGATCAGAAAGTTAGTAAAATTGGGGACTTGAATCTGGACTCTCTGCTGGATCCCCAGCCAGATGGAGAGGTGAATTGGCAGTGCTTGTAAGATTAAGTCTCTGAAGAGCAGGGTCGGACTGGCCTACCGGGGAATCGCTGAATCCCCCGGTAGGCCCCAACCCCCGACTGTTAATTTCTCACTTACCCATGGCAGATGCATTGTTCAGGGGCTCAAACGGGATCCTGAGCAATGCATTTGCTTCAACACACAGGGGCCCCCATTAGCTGATGCAGAAGCTATACATGGTGCCCTCCCAATATATAGGAAAAGTATATATATAGGAGGACACCAGGTAAAGCTTCAGCATTAGCTAATGGCCGTTTGTAACCCTCTCACTTATCTGTTGCAGCGATCGCTCCTTTCTTCCCTGTCCATGCTGCCTGAACTTCTCCCCTCCCCCTCATAAACTATTGCCTCATCTCTCACATCGGAGCGTGTGGGGAAGACAGGGACAGTCTGCTCAAATGCTTCGCTTCTGACAAAGGTGAGTGTAACACTCAGGAGGGCCAGGGCTGGTATCACGGGTAATATATCAGATGTGGCCAGCTTTTAGGGGTCCCTGGGTCCCAAATGTGCACAAAATCTCCTTTTTGATGTCCCCGACTACCCACCCCCACGTGGTACCTGACAATGACAACAGACAACCAGGTCTCGGGGGTAGTCGTTGCTCTTTAACTAGCAGGACAAGGTAATACAAATGTACATATGGAGTAATTCTTCACATACAATACAGCGATCTTTGTAGATAGTGTCCAATTGAGCAGGTGATGGAGCTTGGAGCAGGAATGCTTTGGATAGTCTAATTAGTAATTGCTTGGGTAGTTAAACTTGTATATACTTGTAAAGATGGCCTGTATCCAGGGGGTTAGTCCTCAACAAACTGGGTACACGTATGTAGGAGAGGAAATAGGGGTGTCGACAGCGGGAGACCCTCAAATTCTGCCAGACTAGCTGTGGGCTTCTTAAATATAGATTTGTCCCAAAGACTTACTTGAATAGGGAGATATGTGCAGAGGTCCCAGATGTATGGATAACCAGGTCCGTATCCTTTAGTAATTGTAGACTTGGAAATTTAGAGGAAAACGCTCTCTGAGGAGGATCTTGAGGACAGAGGAAAATACATCTCTGTTTGAAGCCCCCTGATGCTTGGCTTCCAATTTTTAGCTCCACATGTCTTGAGCTCTTCACACAAAAGACCAAGACAAAGGGTTTCCAACTCCCTCTAGAGAGGGTGTAACTCCTCCTCCTCCAGGCCAAGTCAAGGGAACTTGATTGGTCCTGAAGGTCACCTGATCATACTGGACACTCCTTTACATTGGCAACATAAATTACAATGGCAAGTATAGGCAGGTGTAGTTCACAAAACATCCACAAGATGGCGCATTAATAGACACCCCCTGTGTGCTGGCTCTGGTAAAATAGAAATACTGTTAATATAGAAGGAATAAAAGGGGAGGAACCTCTTTACCTTATATGCAAGTGCCCATACCATCTCGGTCTGCAAGGAATATTAAAGGGAATTGGACGAGCAATACCGGGACATTATATACACTCCCACTAAGAAAAGAGCTGTCCTCGTCGACTAACTAGTGCGGAGGAACCTAGGGAAATGGAACGCACACATGTAGTAGGGTTGGATAACTGAGAAACAATAAACAGAGAATAATGGCAAACAACAATGTGACATGACTTATGTAAAAGAATAATACCCCGTGAACATATGCAAAACCAAAACATAGTAAACAGTAGAAACATAATGCCAATAGGTGGGTAGAGTCTCTTTCAGCAATATGGCATTGTCCATGGAAAGGCTCAGATAGGCACTATGTGGCAAAATACAGTCCTCAGTAGTCCATAGGCTGTAGAGAAATATATAATGCAAAACAAGAACATAACAAAATGCTTGGGATTACCCAGGTACAGAGGCTTAAATGGTTGCTAACTAACTAATTAATAAGGACATAGGTATATAAAAGAGGCAAAGTATATATACATGAAAGGATATGGTTGCTCAGTCTCTATAGCAAGCTGACGGAGTTCCCTTGGTGCATCGCTCTCATCGCCTCAGCACTTGGTCTTCTACTTGCGCAGGAATACTGGAATCTGGAATTCCATCTTGTGCTGGTTCAGGGGCAACAACTGGAGCAGGAATACTGGAATCCGGAACATGAGTAGGGATAGAAACAGGAAAAGGAACAAACTGGTAACAGCCGGGGATAAGAAATTGAGATCTGAAGATCGATTCATCTACAGAAGGCTGTCTTTGAGGAGTTTCCATCACAGGAACTGGTTGGTAGACAGTTGTAACTTGTGGTGGTACTGACATCATCAGTAAGTCCTCTTTGGTGCACAATTTGATACGGTTCCGATGCACTGTTTGTGGAGCCATGCCTGGTGTCTTTACTTCATAAACATCAGACTCTGGATAGGGAATTGATGTAATGGTGTATGGCTCGGTTTCCCAAAGAGAATCAAGTTTTCCAGTTCTGTGGTACTTCTTTAACCATACTTTGTCACCAATGTGTAAAGGTGTAGCATTAGCTCTTTGGTTGTAGTTCCCTTCTTGTCGTCTGTGAGCTTCCTTCATGCGACAGTCAACTATCTCTTGCGCTTGTTGCTTTTGGAAGTTGACCTTGTCTTCCAAACATTAAGAAATATGGTGAATAGCCTGTAGAACAGTGGGTAGTGTTATTGTAGATCTCCACTAATTCATCAAGTAGTTGAGGCCATTCTGCTTGTTTGGTGACAAATGCTGTTCTCAGCATGTTGATGAAGATCTGGTTAATCTTTTCACAAAGTCCATTCCCATGGGGATGGTAGGCAGTTGTTCTCAGCTTTTTGCATTTATGGAACTGGCATAGTTCTTGGAAAAGTTGTGACTCGAATGCAGGTCCTCTGTCAGTTAGGACTGCTTCAGGACACCCGTAGTGTCTCACATATTCACGGTAGAATGTGATGGCTGTGGTACATGCAGTGAGGTCTTTAACTGGCACAATGACAACCCACTTGGAGTAGTGGTCCACCATTGTAAGGGCATATGTGTAGCCTGAACGAGTTGGTGCTAACTTCACATGGTCAAGAGCAACTAGCTTGTTTGGCCTCTGAGTATGGACGGGATGTAGTGGTGCTCTAGCATCGTTCTTACCAGTCTTAGTAAGGTTTCCAGGCTGGACAATCACTACACCAACTCTCAATGTCGGCACGCATTCCAATCCAATAGAAGCGTTGGCGTATGGTGGCTTCAGTTTTATGCACTCCAAAGTGTCCAGATTGATCAAGGTAAGCATCAAGAACAATCTTGGCATCCCGCCTAGGAATGAGAATTTGGTGCAACCTCTCACCTGAAACAGGATCTAAGGTGTTGTGCAGAATCAAGCCTTTCTGGATGAAAAGTCTTTTGCGCTGCCTCCATAGGCGTTTGAGCTCAGTATCTGTATACTGTCTTCTGAGTCTGACAGGTATTCTTCCAGCAGTTAGGTAATCATAGATTTCACCTATGACACAAGATTCTTTCTGGAGGGTTTGCCATCTAGATAGTTCTTGAAGTGGGTCAGATTTCTCTTGAGGACCTTCTTCAGTCTAGTAGCAGCAATGACATTCTGAGTAGCAAACTTTTGGTAGAAGGGAGGCATCTCAACATCTTCCCACATGTCTTCTTCAGGAGGTTCTTCTCCTATAGGCAAACGGGATAACGCATCAGCGTTTATGTTGGTCTTACCACTGCGGTATTTGAGGTTGAAACAATAGTTTGCCAATCTGGAAGTCCATCTCTGTTCGAGAGCACCTAGCTGTGCTGTGTTTAGGTGAGCTAGAGGATTGTTGTCTGTATAAACGGTAAATGGTGTAGCCGCAAGGTAGTCTTTGAAGTTCTCTGTGACGGCCCACACAACAGCAAGCTGCTCTAACTTGAACGAGCTGTAATTGTGATCGTTCTTCTCATCACCTCTCAAGCTTCGGCTGGCATAAGCGATGACTCTCTCTTTGTTGTCCTGGACTTGTGACAGTACAGCTCCTAGGCCTTGATAGCTGGCATCTGTATAGAGATGGAAAGGATGGCTGTAGTCAGGATAAGCCAGAATTGGAGGAGAAGTCAATAAGGCTTTCAAAGTCTGGAATGCAGTTTCTAGTCTTTCAGACCAATCAATTAGGAGTCTTCTGTTTGAGTTTTCTTTAGGACAACCACATAGCAATTCTGTCAGTGGTTCCGCTACCTGTGCAAAGTGAGGTATAAAGCGGCGGTAGTAACCCGCGAATCCTAGAAAACTTCTGATTTCCTTTACTGTTCTTGGAGTTTCCCAGTCTCTGAGAGCAGAGATCTTGTCAGGATCAGGCTGGGTACCTTCAGCACTGACTACATGCCCTAAGTAATTGACCTTTGGTTTTAATAGGTGGCATTTTGAAGGTTTTATCTTCAGGCCGTGTTCAATAAAAACCTGGAACACTTCTGCTAGGTGGTTCAGATGGTCTTCATAAGTGCGAGAATACACAACAACATCGTCAAGATACAGCAAAACACTCTGGAAGTTGAGGTGGCCAAGACATCTTTCCATGAGTCGCTGGATTGTTGCTGGGGCATTGCACAACCCAAAAGGCATGCTATTAAACTCATAAAGTCCCATTGGGGTGGTAAAAGCTGTTTTTTCTCTATCCTCAGGAGCCATGGGTACCTGCCAGTAGCCACTGGTTAGGTCGAGAGTTGACAAGTATGCAGCTGAACCAAGAGCAGTGAGAGATTCTTCAATCCGTGGAAGAGGATATGCATCTTTATGTGTGATGTTGTTCAATTTTCTGTAGTCAACACAGAATCTGATGTTACCATCCTTCTTCCTTACCAAAACAATAGGTGCTGCCTAAGGACTTTGACTTTCTTGGATGACTTTGGTGTCTTTCATCTCCTTTTTCAGCTTCTTTACTTGCTGGTAGTTAGCAGGAGGTATTGGACGGTGTCTTTCTTTGATAGGAGGATGATCGCCTGTGTTGATCTTATGCTGGTTCAAAGAGGTTTTCCCAAAATCAAGTGGATGCTTGCTGAAAGCCTGGCTGTGCCGTTTTGCAACTTCGATGACACCATTGATGTGTTCAATAGGGGTATTCGCATCCCCAATGTTGAGTTCATTCCACCAGCAGGTAGTAGGTTTGTGAGTACCTTCGGCAGGGACATGAATTGACTTTTGATAAGCAAGTGCTTTATCATCTAGGATGTCTTCTGAATCAAGCCAATACAGTTGAGCAACAGACTTAAACTTGTGCAATTCAATAGGTGCATCACTTAGGTTGACTAGCCGTACTGGTACTTTACTGTTGGAGACGGTGACGATGCTTCTGGCGGCTTTCACCAGCGGCTGTCCTTCAATCTGAATAGGGTCAAGAAGAGCTTTGTAATCTTCGTTGTTAATGCCTGGACGAACTCGGCACCAGATGAGAGTCTCACTGTTAGGAGTCAGAGTGACGGGTCTGGCATCCTGGATATGGACACGACAGATTTCACCATTACGATTAGCAAACTTCTGCTGGGCAAAGAGCACTTTGATGGTACGTTGTACAGCTTGCCTGTAAGAAAGAGTAGCTGTAGGGAGAGAAGCATGCAAAGCATCTAGCAATTCAGTGAATACATTATTATTTATTATTATTTATATAGCACCATTAATTCCATGGTGCTTTACATTTGGGGGTTACATACAATACACAGAATATACAGGTAGATATAATGCTAACAATGACCGACTGGCACAGTGGGGTAGAGGGCCCTGCCCGCGAGGGCTTACAATCTATGAGGGAAGGGGGGTAGAGACAGAAGGAGAGGGGGAGACTGTACAGATGGTGGTGCGGTGATAGTGTTATTGGAGGTTGTAGGCCTTCCTGAATAGGTGAGTCTTCAGGGCCTTCTTGAAGCCTGTGATTGTGGGGGTCAGTCTTATGTGTCTTGGTAAGGAGTTCCAGAGTATGGGGGATGCACAAGAGAAATCTTGGAGACGGTTGTGTGAGGAGCAGATGAGAGCAGAGCGGAGTAGGAGGTCATTGGAGGATCTGAGGTTACGTGTGGGCAGGTAGCGTGAGATTAGTTCAGAGATATACGGAGGGGACAGGTTGTGGATGGCTTTGTATGTTAGTGTTAGTAGCTTGAACTCAATTTGCTGGGCTATAGGTAGCCAGTGGAGGGACTGGCAGAGGGGAGCAGCCGATGAAGATCTAGGGGTGAGGTGAATTAAGCAAGCAGCGCAGTTTAAGGTGGACTGGAGAGGGGCGAGGGTGTTAGCTGGGAGTCCATGGAGAAGGGTGTTGCAGTAGTCTAGGCGGGAGATTATGAGGGCCTGGACAAGCATCTTGGTAGTTTCCTGGGTGAGGAAGGGGCGAATTCGGTGGATGTTCTTGAGCTGGAGGCGGCAGGAGGTGTTGAGGTCTTGAATATGTGGCTTGAAGGATAGGTCAGAGTCCAGGGTTACCCCAAGGCATCGGGCCTGTGGGACAGGGTTAATTGTGGTTCCATTAACTTTGATAGATGGGTCAGGTGGAGGGGCCATACAGGATGGGCTGAAGATGATAAACTCTGTTTTCTCTATGTTGAGTTTGAGAAAGCGGGAGGAGAGGAAGGAGGCTACGGCCGCTAAACAATCTGGAACTCTGGCCAGCAGGGAGGTAATGTCTGGTCCAGAGATGTATATTTGGGTGTCATCGGCATAGCAGTGGTACTGAAAGCCATGAGATTCTATGAGTTGGCCCAGGCCAAGGGTGTAGATGGAGAACAGGAGGGGTCCTAGGACGGAGCCCTGGGGGACACCTACAGAGAGAGGGCGTGGTGAGGAGGTGGTGTGCGAGTGGGAGACGCTGAATGTGCGGTCGGTGAGGTATGAGGAGATCCACGAAAGGGCCAAGTCTGAGATACCAAGGGATGAGAGAATTTCTAACAGGAGGGAGTGGTCAACTGTGTCAAAGGCAGAGGAGAGGTCGAGGAGGAGGAGGACAGAGTAGTGGCGCTTGGCTTTGGCGGTTAGCAGGTCATTGGTGACTTTTGTTAGGGCAGTTTCAGTGGAGTGCCGGGTCTGAAGCCTGACTGAAGTCTGTCAAAGAGCAGGTTGGATGAGAGATAGGAGAAGAGTTCGGAGTGGACATGCTGCTCAAGAAGTTTTGAGGCGTACGGGAGCAGAGAGATGGGACGATAGTTGGCAGGAGAGGACGGGTCGAGGGACGGTTTCTTAAGTATAGGAGTGACAGTGGCATGTTTGAAGGCTGAGGGGAAGGATCCATTGGTTAGGGATAGATTGAAAAGATGGGTTAGGACTGGAGTAATGACTTCAGCGAGTTTGGGGATGAGGTGTGACTGAATCGGGTCGAGCACGCAGGAGGTGAGGTGGGATTTGGAGATTAGGGAGGAGAGTTTTTCGTCAGTTATGGAGGAGAAACAGGTCAGGGATGAGGAAAAGTAAGTAGTTGGGTAGAGGGGTTGTCGGGGGAGTAGGGTGAGACTGTCTCTGATGGTGTCAATTTTAGTTTTAAAGTAAGCGGCAAAGTCGTCAGCTGAGATAAGTGATGTCGGAGGGGGGCGGGAGGACGGAGGAGGGAGTTGAAGGTGGAGAAGAGCTGTTTGGGGTTGCGAGAGAGTGCAGATATGAGTGTGGTGAAGTAGACCTGCTTTGCAGAGGTGAGTGCATTCTTAAATGAGAGAACTGCTTCTTTGTACCTGAGGAAATCCTCCTGGGAGTGGCTTTTCTTCCAGAGGCGTTCTGCAACCCGCGAGGCACATCTCAGTTTTTTAGTCAGGTCAGTGTGCCAGGGTTGTCTATTGATCGGTCGGGCTCTGGTGTATGTGTAGGGGGCCACAGAATCAAGGGCTGAGGTAATGGTGTTGTTATAGAAGGCAGCAGCGGCATCTGTGTCCTGGAGTGAGGATATGTCAGCGAGTGGTAGGAGAGAGTCTGAGAGGGTGCAGGTGTCAAGGCGGTTGAGGTTCCTGCGGGGGCGTGTTGGTTTAGAGGTTGGGGTGTCTATTGGAGAGGAGAGGGCAGAGAATGTCAGCAGGTTGTGGTCAGAGAGCGTGGATGGAGAGTTAGAGAGGTTGCATATGGAGCAGAGGCGGGTGAATATTAGGTCTAGTGTGCCCCCTTTTATGTGGGTGGCAGAGGAGGACCATTGGGAGAGACCAAAGGAGGCGGTGAGGGATAGGAGACTGGAGGCGGAGGGGTGGTCTGTGTTAATGGGGATGTTGAAGTCACCCATGATGATGGTGGGGGTGTCTGTAGATAGGAAGTGTGTAAGCCAGGTGGTGAAGTGGTCGATAAAGGCAGCGGTAGGTCCCGGCGGTCGATATATGACGGCCAGTTGGAGGGTGAGTAGATATGAACAGCGTGCACTTCAAAGGATGGGGGGATGAGGGCAGGTAGCGCCTGGATAGGGGCAAATGAGCACTTGTCTGACAGGAGGATGCCTACACCTCCACCAGGTTTGTTGTTGGGGAGGGGGGTATGTGAGAAGTGCAGACCTCCATAGGAGAGGGCGGCGGGGGAGGCTGTGTCTGAGGGGGGTCAGCCATGTTTCTGTGAGACAGAGAAATGTAAGTTTATTAAGAATAAAAAGGTCGTGGATGTAGGCAAGTTTATTACATACGGAGCGGGCATTCCATAGTGCACCAGGGAGGGCAGGGGGAGGGGAAGGAGTGAGTGTGATTGGTTTGAGATTTCGGAGGTTCCGTGTGCTAGCGCCAGGTGTGGGGATTTGCTGGGGAGGTCCAGGATTAGGAGATATGTCGCCAGAAGTAAGGAGGAGTAGGGAGAGTGACAGCAGGTGTAGGTAGGAGAGGCTGCGGGGGGGGTTGTATGTGTCTGGGGCGGAAAGCCTGCAGGTTTGTGAGGAGCTGTGCAAAGAAAGTTATATGGTGGGGTAGGAGAGAGGGAGAGATGAGGATTTCTTTACTGACCAGGCTGGTTTGGGGTGGAAAAGTGGTTTTTACAAGGATTGGGAGAACAACAGTGATTAAAGTGAGAGACATTTCTGTTAGACAAGTGAGCAGTTTACAGCAGTTAGATTGTGTTACCTTCTGTTCCAGTCTACTTCATTCTGGTATAATTCTGAAGTCTACACTTAGATGCACACTTGGATGGCACACTGGATTGCAGAATACATGACGCATAACATTCATACCTAATATCACTGGTGTAGTCATTCCCTGAGACTCTGTAACAATTACAACTTGTCGTGGTAATTTACGCTCACCAATACGAATGGTAGGTTCCCAGTAACCTAGTTGGGATATAGGCTGACCATTACTTGCAATCAAGCGTAACTTGGCTTTGACCACAGAATTTAGTATGTCAGAGTCCCAATATTTTTCAAAGGCTTGTTGCTCAATAGTTGTTACTTGTGACCCAGTGTCCACTAAAGCTTCTAATGATCATATCCACAAAGAAATATAAAAAGTATATAATTTTTATTACTCTCCAATTAAAAAGTTTTACATGGACATATAGTAACACATTACACAAGAAACACAAAATAAATAGGGTAAATAGGGTAAACCGTAAGGTTTATAGGTGCCAGCAAGCCAGAGTGATGTCAGAGAGACAAGGCATAAGTATTTATAATCACTATTTAGCCATGGGCCGGGCAGCTGAGGGATTAGTTGAATAGTATAAATGCATACATATATGCCATGATGAGAAAAAGGACCACTAGTCCATTCGTCCAGGGACGAAGCCCTGTAGCAGGGGTGAAACGCGCGTCGGACAGTTTATATGATGTTAAGGTGAGCTAAGGTATATATTCTTCCATATGTGGGCACTTTGGGATGAGATTGAGTTGCTTGACTTTTTAACTACTATGCCATATGTAACTTCATATAGTAATGGACTAGTGGTCCTTTTTCTCATCATGGCATATATGTATGCATTTATACTATTCAACTAATCCCTCAGCTGCCCGGCCCATGGCTAAATAGTGATTATAAATACTTATGCCTTGTCTCTCTGACATCACTCTGGCTTGCTGGCACCTATAAACCTTACGGTTTACCCTATTTACCCTATTTATTTTGTGTTTCTTGTGTAATGTGTTACTATATGTCCATGTAAAACTTTTTAATTGGAGAGTAATAAAAATTATATACTTTTTATATTTCTTTGTGGATATGGTTGTTTTTCCTGTGTAAATGAGTTGAGTCCCGTAACCACAGTATGCATTATTGGCCTCTTTATGTGTTTATAAAGCTTCTAATGGTACACCCTCAATCCAAATAGTTATGTACGGGCATTTTGAGATGAATCTGGATGTCCATGGCGATTGTCCCTCTGGGCCTTTGGATTCACCTCCCGAGGGGAGGCCCTTGGCCTCAGTGGTGTCTCGTTTAACTTAAAGCACTGGAATTTGTAATGCCCAACACGCTCAAACAGTAAGTACAATAAGGACATTCACGTTGTGAAGACCTGTCAGGAGGAAGCCTATCAGGACTTGGGCGGTTAGAGTGAGGCTCTGCAGGCACTGTTCTAGATAAAGAGGACTCACAGGATGCAGACTGGCCTTTTAATTCCTTTAGGGCTTGGCAAAGAGAGTCCACTACCTGAGCAAGGATATTGGTGGTAGAGGGTATAGTGGCAGGAGTAGGAACCTGTACAGTCTGAGCTGCCTGCATGGGCACAATAGGAGGTAATGGAGATGCAGCGGAGGTTCCACCAGCCAGGTCTGGGGATTATGTGACAGAGTAATAACTAGCACAAGGTGAATCAGTTCTCACTATTCGTAGGGCCAAAGTCTTAAAGTCTAGAAAAGACATGTTTGGATTTTGGGCTGCTAGCATGCGGAGTTGACGCTGTATTAGTTGTCCACACCTTGTATGAACCTGTCTGTAATAATGCTTTCTGCAGCAGTAGGATCAATGTGGTCAACTTGGCGCAGAGCCCTATATGCTGGCTGGAGTGCTAGTGCATAGTCTCTGAGGGTCTCACCTGGTCTCTGATGTCTGTCATAGAATTTAAGACGAACCTCAGTTGGTGATTGGACTTCAAATTCTTTTCTCAGACGAGTGTGGATCTGGTCAACGGTGATCTTTTTTTTTTTGAAATTCTTTATTTATGAAGATTTTTACAACATTTTACATCAATGCCAAAAAGGTCAGAGAGGATGACAGAGCAATTTGTACGTATTATACATACAACAAGTAAAACAAATCAAATTACGTTTCTAATGAGTGTACTACAAAGCAGTACTTTCCGCATAAGTGTCATAAGTAAAAAACCAGTTCAGCAAGAATGGCAAGACATATATCACGATAAACAACTAAAAGAAATAGTAGGCAAGAAATAGAAGAACACAATTTGTTACTTTCACTAGAAAGTGGTCAATTTATTGGCTATACGTACAGGAAAAAAAAAAAACCGTCTAGATTACCAGTGGCGAGGGTAAACATGAGAAAAAAAAAAAAAAAAAGTAGTGACTATGAGGGGAGGGGATGGGGAGGGTAATTATATCAGGGGGTGTAAATGCTTAACTAGGGTGGTCTGAGTACAGTACAGAGTTACTATGTTGAAGCCAGGGTAGCCAAATGTTTAGAAATTTTTTGTGAGTGCCTTTTGCACGGCTTAAAGCTTCTTCAAATCTTGCTATTTGGGCTACTTTCGCCTTCCAGCTAGCAATTTGTGGGGTAATTGGTTGGAGCCAGTATTTGGGAATCAGAGACTTAGCTGCTTCTATAAGGTGAGTTGTTAAGTCGGTTTTGCCCAAGGAGAAATTCGATTGGGGTAGTGACAGCAGGACCAGGGCTGGCGACAGAATCACGGATTTAGCTGTAATGGTAGAGATGTTTTGTTGAATTTGGGACCAAAATGGCGAGATTAGTGGACACGACCACCAGATATGGAGTTGCGTACCAGGTTCCAGAGAGCATCTCCAACAAAGATTTGTATCTGAGAGTTTATGGGCATGTAGCCAATCAGGGGTTCTGTACCACCTTGCCAAACACTTGAAATGTAGTTCCTGAAGTTTGGTGCAGGTGGAGAAGCCGTGTGAGTGAGACAGAATTGACTTAATGTCTTCTTCTTCCAGCGTTAGATTTAAATCCTTCGCCCACGAATTAATATAGATAGGAGTTCGCTCAGACTGGGTGGAGGTTAGAGCTAATTTGCATTTTGACAATTTTCTCATTGAGTGATTGTCCGAGAGAATCAGATTTTCAAATAAGGTGAGCGGCCTACGTATTTTTTGTAAGTTGGGAATAGAAGATAATGTTTTTTTAAAGTGTGCGAGATGTAAGTGGGTTAATGGGATTTCAGGAAGCCAGTTGTAGAGAGTCTCGGGAGATATTGGTTCACCATGGTGAAGTAGTTCGCCTAGCGTCTTGCCCGAGAGTTTAGACCAAAAGTCGTCCATAGGTTTCACCTTCGAAGGTAAGAGGTATGGTGTTAAATCAGCAGGGTATGCTTTTGATGGGTAGGGTGCTAGGGCTGATTTGTGTATGCACCAGGCTTCACAGGGCCCTTGTAACAACAGGTCAAATGGTTTAGATCTCACCGTTCTGAGAGAAGTGTTCCAGAGAATATTTTTTAGTTGCGCGCCATGTTCCGCTTTAGCGATTGCCCCTAAAATAGAGTCTGAATGGGGTGAACTTAGAGTCAGCCAACAATTGAGGAGATTGGCATGATAGTAGGAAGTAATGTCAGGCATGGAGATTCCCCCTTTTTGCTTAGGTTTAACTAAAAGTGCAAAAGAAATTCTAGGTGGTTTATCTTTCCAGACGAATTTGTTCAAAAGGGAGTGAACCGAACGTAGGTAAGAAATTGGGAGGGCAATGGGAATCATTTGCAATTTATACAGTATCATAGGAACCACGTATGATTTTATAAGATTTTTGCGACCCATCCAAGACAGGTAGGGAAGATCGTATGAGCGTAATACTTTGCGAAGATCTTTAAGCAGAGGAAGGAAGTTATCTTTATATAAGTCCGCTAGATTACTGGAAAGGCGAATCCCTAAATATTTCAAATAGTCATTTTTCCAAACGTACGGAGAAGATGTTTTAAGTTCCTCCAGGTCTTTGTGAGGGATGGAGATTACTAAAGCCTCTGATTTGGATAGGTTTGGTTTATAATTTGAGAGATAACCATAATTTGACATTAAATTGGTAATTATGGGAAGGGCTACTTTCGGGTTTGAGATTATGAATAGCACGTCGTCGGCGAATGCGACAGCATGGAGTGTCTGATCGCCTAGCTGAAGGCCCTTAACCTCTGGGTGCAGCCTTACTGCTTGAAGAAGCGGTTCTAACGATAGAATAAACAAGGAGGGAGAAAGGGGGCAGCCCTGTCGGGTCCCATTCTTAATACTGAAATAAGGTGACAATGTGCCATTAATTTTCAGGCGAGCCTGCGGGTCTGAGTACAGGGAAAAAACGGCTGTGATAAAAGGGGCAGGGAAACCAAAGGTTTTAAGGGAGGCTTTAAGGAAAGACCAGTCTACCCTGTCAAAAGCCTTCTCGGCATCTACGCCGAGAAGGACAAGATCAGAGCGACGTTTTCTGGACAGGGAAATGGCGTGCAGAAGTCTGTGGGAGTTATCTTTCCCTTCCCTCGATTTCACGAAACCGGACTGTTCCTCGTTTAAAAGGCGCGGTAGGAAGGGTTGTAGCCTAAAGGCAAGAAGTTTGGCCCATATTTTAATATCGAAATTTAGTAGCGAGATTGGGCGATAACTCCCACAGAGATCCGGGTCCTTCCCTTCCTTAGGGATAAGGGTTACAAAGGCTTCAAGGGATTGTCTCTGTAGCTCACTTCCTTGGAAAAGTGCATTGCATAGTTGGGTCAAATGGGGGAGAAGAATGTCTCCAAATTTTTTATAGTAGGGAAGGGACAGACCATCTGGTCCGGGGCTCTTGCCCGGAGCAAAAGTAGATAATACCTGTTGAAGCTCCTGGACAGTGACTGGTTCTATCAGCGATGCAGCTGCTGATGGAGACAAAGTGGGTAAGTTGAGGGGTCTCAAGAAATCTTCAATTTGCGACAATCTATCAGACAAAGAAGACTGAGATTCAGAACTCCTGATGTTATATAACTGCTCATAAAATGTACGAAACGTGTCAGCTATACCTGGTGTGTCTACCAGCACGGCATTTGTGGGTGACCTGATTTGCTTGATAAAAGCCTGTTCCTTCCTTTTCTTAATATAGCTAGTCATGAGTTTCCCACTTTTATCTCCGTGCTCGTATAGCCGAAGCTTATAGAAAAATTGATGCTTTGATACCTGCTGTTGAAAAAGTCTCTTGAGCTTCTCACGAAGAGCAGTTAGCTCAGATTGAAGTGAGTTTAGTCTAGTAAGCTTGTGAATTCTCTCAATGGATGAGATTTGTGCTAGGATTGAATCAGACTCCTTCTGTTTCTGTTTTTTAATCTGGGCTGCTTTAGCTATCAGAACGCCCCGTACAAATGCCTTATGGGTCTCCCATACTACACTAACCGATGATTCCTGAGTCGTATTTAGCGCAAAAAATTCTGTCAGCTGTGCGGATAAATCGGAGGTAAGTTGTGTGTCATTTAGTAAATTTTCATTTAGCCGCCACGTCCATTCCCTGGGCGTAAGGTCCCTAAGGACCATTGAAATAGTTACCGGCGCGTGGTCAGATATTGAAGCTGGATGTATTCGCGCTGATGTGATGTCCTGTGCTAAAGAGGACGAACATAAAATATAGTCGATTCTCTGATGTGAGTTACACTTAGCAGAGAAATGAGTATAATCTCTCATAGAGGGGTTTTGAAATCTCCAAGCATCTAACAACTTTAGGTCGTGAAGGGATTTGAGAAGGGAGGCTATCCATCTCTGAGATATAGCCGACTTGTTTGTGGAGGAATCTAATTGCGGGTTAAGTGTCACATTGAGATCTGTGCCTATTATGATTTCCCCCTGGGCAAATTGCGATAGCGTTTGGAGTGCATCCTTGAGCCATGAGCATTGGTCATGGTTTGGTGCATACATGCAAGCTAGTGTGAGTTTCCTGGAAGCCAGCACACCTCTCAGAAAGAGGTACCTGCCCTCCGCGTCAGATAATTCTTGGTGGCATTCGAAGGGGACAGAGCGGTTAATGGCAATCGCCACCCCCTTGCTCGCAGATGTGGGGTGAGAGCTAAAGAACCACTGATTAAATGGGTGCGTTGGGAACGAGATAGGTTTGCTGGCTTTCAAATGAGTCTCTTGCATGAATATAATATCTGATTTAAATTTCCTTAAGATGCGTATCATACCATGATGTTTGTGGGGGGAATTCAAACCATTTATGTTAATGGTAGTGAAAGAAACAGTAGCCATTTTAGAGACTAATGGGCCAACCTCAACTGCAAATACTACAGACGCCCCTAGTCAGGACAAGGAAGATGGGAGTGGGGTATGAATAAATTTTTTGGGGAGGCAGGGAAGGGGCCTAGCAAGGTAAGGGGAGGGGATGGGGAGAGATAGATAAGAGCTGCGAGACAAAAGTCAAAAAACAGTATGCACCTTAATGATGGCAATAGCACAAATAATGATATGCAGTAATAGCGAACTGGTTATGTTACCTATAAACTAGGTTTTACTGTTGTGAACCGATTTAACTTAAGCTAAGCAATAAGTAAATACAAAGGAGCGGGTAATAACAAAGGTCTGATCTATTGGGCAGCCTTGCCCCGCTCATTTTAGTAACATCAGATGGTCAGAGATAGGGCGAGTAAGAAGAAAAGAAAGAAAATCCTAGAACAAATAAACAGGGAGAAAGGAGGACAGGGGCTACAGTGACAATAAATTGAGTGTGGGGGAAGGGAAGGAGAGGAGAGATGGGCGAGGGGAGGTGGGGGGAGGGGGGGAAAGGGACGAGTGATAAAAGGGAGATCAGTTAATGTACATACGGTGAGAAGAAAAAGAAAGAAAAAAAAAAAACATATTAGAGACAACAGAGGACCAGAGAGTTTATCATTTCTAATCTAACAATATCCTCCAAATCTAGGACCTCAGCTCTGGTCAAAGTGGCCCGTGGGCCACCCACTAGGATGTTGTGTCTATGACAAACAGAGAAGAAAAAATAAACTTGCATGTCGCTTAAACTGTAGCACCTAGGTTTAAGGGCAAGAAAATTGAGGGCCACCCTGAGCAAAGTCCACTATAAAAGTGTGAATAAAGATAAGGTGCTACAAATATAGGAAAATGTCCAACTAGGAGTAACTTATAACGTAACAAGTAACTTAGCTAGGAAGCAAAGAGATGTCATGTCCTCTTCAATAAGAGCTCCTCTCACAGGCGCTGGGAGAGCCAGGCACGAAGTGGGCCGTAGGATCAAGATGGAAGCAGTCTCGGGGGAATCCTCTTCTGCTTCGGTGACTTGAGTCTCCTGGATTGGGACCAAGAATCGGGATCCGGTAGCTCCGGGGATTCCGGTAGAGGAGGGACAGGCAGCCAGGATGGTATGTCCAGCGGCTCGACCCCCAAAAAGGACCAGATTGCAGGTAAGTCCGATGGGGTGTGTATTGTAAACCTCTTCCCTTTGTAGGAAAAGGCCAAGCCAAAAGGGTAAAGCCATGCGTATCTAATCTCCTTTTTCCTGAGCAAATCAAGCAATGGGCGTAGTGTGCGGCGTTTCGCCAAAATGGAGGGAGCGATGTCTTGGTAAATGCCGATTTCATCGTCCCCTATCAGAACCTTATCTTTGCCCTTTGCAGCAGTTAGAATAGCTACCGTGTCCTGATATGACAAAAGGCCACAGACTATATCTCTTGGCGGCTCACCTGGCTGCGGCTTCGGCTTTACCGCTCTGTGGATGCGTTCCACAGTAATAGTTGCTGCGCGTTCAGGGCCTACTAGGTCCGTGAAGAGAGTGGTGGCCATCTTGTGGAGGTCTTCCGCGGCACTTGCTTCTGGATAGCCTTTAATTCTTATGTTCTTTCTTCTATTTCTATTTTCTTGATCCTCGATCAATGTGAGGGATCTGTCAATATATTCTTTTTGAAAATGGAGCGCCGCTTCCACTGAGGTGGAGTGATTTTGTATTGCTCCCACTCCATGCTCTAGCTGCTGAACTCTCTGGCCATTGTTGTAGAGTTCAGCTTTAATCTCCGCCAACTCTGCCATAACTGGAGATAAAGCTTTGATTAGAGCTTTCTGAAGAAATGCCCGGGAGATGTATTCAGCACCCGAGGCAGCTGGATCTATGTCCGTAGTGCTCTCCATGTCAGAGTCGTCTGCTATATCCTGTTCGGTGCAAGAGAGCGGCGCCATCTTAGACACGCGGGCCGGAGAGTTCAGTGACTTTCTCTGTAGATATTTCTGCAGATCGTTTTGCTGTTTAGAGCGTTTAGGGGTCTCTGGGGGGTCTGTACCCCTTTCCCTTCCTGTTCTGACCATCTTAGCTGGAGTAAGCTTGAATTATGAGCGGGGTCTCGGCTAACTGCTACGGAGCTCTCAGCTCAGGCTGCCATCTTCACTCGCGGTCAGACTCCGCCCCCCCAACGGTGATCTTTTCTATCGGTGGCCAGGAACGAACTTCCTCAGCAGCTGGACCTTCAAGTTGTCCTAAGAGAAGCTGTACCTGCTGGGTGGGAGAAAGTAATACAAGTTAAACAGTATGCAATATCTTTTCTTGAAACCCAGCAAGGGTATGAGGATCCCCTCTGTAACTTGGAAGACTGGAGGTTCCTATAAAGAAAGGCAAGCCTGTCGTTATACCAAGAGCTGGAGCAGAGATGGTAGCTGTATCCTGAGGTGCAGGAGCACTGGAGGATGAGGTTGTAGGGTTACCTGCGCCAGGCGGATCACCCTGAGGCGATGTAGACATTTTTGCAAAAATTAGGATACTGTCTCTTTAAGTAAAATAATAAAGCTTCTGTCACTTTTAAGAAATGCAAATCTCAGCAAATACAAAGTCACTTTATAAAATGCACTTATCTGTATCCCAGGAATGGCAGATAACAGCGGACAATGGCGGTTGAGGTTCTTGCAGAAGTGATGAGCAGGAGATGCAGGCAGGATGAAGATCACTTTGGTCCCTGAAGAGATGAGGAGTCTCTGCAAAAGTACTGGAAGCAGGGAAGCTGAAGTTCTGTAACAACTGGGATGGATCTGAGGATTCAGTGCTTTAGTAAAGATGGCGGCACCCAGTTTTGGCGCGCGGGGGAAGTTTTATGGGCGGAGTTTACTCCTGATAAATTGCTCCAGCGGTCAGGCAATCCAAACTGGTGGAATATACAGTCACAAACCATGAAATACAATAACACAGTCTTGATAAGATGGCGCATTAATAGACCCCCCTGTGTGCTGGCTCTGGTAAAATAGAAATACTGTTAATATAGAAGGAATGAAGGGGAGGAACCCCTTTACCTTATATGCAAATGTCCATACCATCTCGGTCTGCAAGGACTATTAAAGGGAATTGGACGAGCAGTACCGGGACATTACATGAGTATATTCTTTTGGTTTAATAAGTATATTTAATATGTATATATGTGTGTACATTTGTTTAAAGTATGTGTCTTGTGTACTGTGTGAGTATTGTGTGTTTGTATACAGGTATGTGTGAGTATATACAGTATGCTATAATAATGTGTACGGGTGAGTGTATGTATATATGTGAGTATATATAGTATTCATACATTCATAGAAGTATATAAGATAAGATAAGATATTCCTTTAATAGTCCCACAATGGGGAAATTTCAGTGATACAGTTTCATAGATGGTACAGTAGTATATAACTGTAAGGATTGGCGTCAGGGTCAGGCAGTGCAAAGTGGCACAGCTGGGAAAGCAACACTGTGCAACTAATGACAAAAGGGGTCGCAGGCCCTGCAGCTATGGCTATGCTGTAGTATCTGAGATGAGGCAGACCAATGCACTTCCTAATTGAAGTGCGCCTACCACGACTCCTACACTTCTATCTGGCGGCTAGGATAAGGGGAGAGGAGGCCCTGAAAGTGCTAGGGACTGGAGTCACGGGGTCACACCTAAACAGAAAGCACAGTGTAAATGCAATGCCACACAAAAGACTAACCAGCATGGAACCAGGGAGGACCACAAGTCCCAGCAAGACACAGAAGAGAAGGTGAGGTCAGACGAGCAAGAGGTCGAGCCAGGAGATATAATAAAGGTACCAAATCAAAAGACAAGGGATAGTCAAAATACAAGCCGGGTATAAAAACCAAGGAACAGATAGAATACAAACAGACAGGGAATCAGACTGAGCAGGGGAACCAGGAAACACAAGTGAATGGCTGGCAAGGATCCATGCCTGGGTGGGGTTTAAATAGCAGCAGAGAAAAACACACCTGATGGCTAATGGCATGGAGACTGAAGGCAAGGAAAAGATTAACCCTTAATGACCTAAGCAAACCCAATAGAACTCCTAACACGTCTCCCAGGGAGACGCCGCGCAGCAAGGAGACCGCGGCGACTCCGTATCCTGACAATAACAAGAGAGAAAAACACATACAAGCTCATGGCAGATAGAGAAATCCTAGGAATCATAGCAACTAAAAAAAAGAAAGAAACACAGATACATTGCAGGATCATTTAGTTCTCTGTGCGGATTGATGTTAATAATACAGCCGACTGTGGTTGGAGGACGCGAGGAGGGGTCACAGCATGTAGATATAACAAGCAGAAATTTTTGCAGAGGTGGAGGACATCATCAGCTATCATGATAACATGTGGTAGTTCTTGGTAGGTAGTGAGATCTCCTGCTCACAGCTGATAGTTTGGTATCTTGTATCAGCACTATTGTCCATTAACCACAAAAAATGCCCCAAATGTCCTTCATCAAAAGCCCTCCTCCTCCTTTCTTCTTATCACTGTGTTCTACTGCCCCAAAGGAGTCAGAAACCATCCAGGTAGACAGGTTGCTGATCTCTTGCCAAGCTTCCATAACTCCTGGGGTAGGTGGGTGATGGTAGGTTCCCAGGCTGTAGCAAAGTCCCACATGTCCACAGTAGAAGAAAGAAATACCAGTCAGCTGTAGGCATCTTCACACATCAGCAATAGATACCAAAAAAAAAAAAACCGGAGTTAGAACTTACCGGTAACTCTATTTCCATGTAATCCACCATGACGGCTACACAAGGAGGTTGACCTCTGACCCGCTGTAGGGACAGGAACTGAGACTCTGTTAAATACACCACTCCCACCACCATTCACCAGTGTTTACCAAATTACAAAGGAAAGGTGCGAAATATAAACTACAGTATGTTGTCATACATAAAGATATTAACTAGGGAGGGTAATTAGACGCCGTCATGGTGGATTACATGGAAATAGAGTTACCGGTAAGTTCTAACTCCGGTTTTCCATTACATCCACCATGACGGCTACACAAGGAGATATACCAGATTACAACTCCTAGGGTGGGATTACCGCCGAAAGGACCTTACGTCCAAAGGCTAAATCACTTACCGAACCCAACCTGTAGTGTTTAGCAAAGGTCCGCGAACTAGCCCAAGTGGGAGTCCTGCATATCTGCTCCAGGGAAACCTCCCGTCTCTCATTCCAAGAAGAGGAAGCTGCCCCAGTTGAATGAGCTTTGATGTTCCCTGGCTCTGGTAGATTCCTTAACAGGAAAGCCTGCAGGATTGGCACATTAATCCCCCGGCAATGGTGGTTTTGGAAGCCTTATGACCTTTATTTTGGTACCCACAAATTTAATTTAATAAATTTACATCCTTTCTCCAGGAGGAGGTAGTTTCCAGGTAGGCGACCACTGCCCTTCTGATGTCCATGGCCTGCTACTCCCTCTCTTTTGAAGAAGAGGGATTTGAGCAAAAGGAGGTAGTTCTCTGAGGAACTCTGCCCCTGCCTCCGGCATAAAATTTTGGCACCGGCCATAAAGAATCCTCTTCAATGTTCATGGCTTTACCTAATGGCATTGAATCCTTCATCCCTGTCCTCAGGAGTAGAATTTCTTTTTGAGACTGATAGGATAAGGATCCATAGATATAATCATTTGCTCAGAATCCAAGAAGGATAGAATGAGAACTTTCTCTCTGTAGAAAAGATCTGGACACTGACCCTGCTGCAGAACAGGCAGAATGTGTATAGGCCATTATCCGGACCTGCCCCAAAATCTACGAACATACCCCTTCATCCGAACAGGCATAAAGTGTAACCTACATACACTATTATCAGAACAGACGGATCTATTATAAACCGCAGAAGACTGTAGCCATTTGTACTGTTGTCAGAAAGGGGTTTTATTCTCCAATCAATAGAGATCTGCCCTGATATAAGCAGGAACCTGTAATGAATATTATGTCCTTGCGCAATAGGCATATACCATTCGACAATGGCGTCAGTCCTATATATACCGATCGATGTGTACCATTCCACAATGGCGTTATGCGTGCCATATACATATATATACATATATATATATATATATACATATATATACACATATACACACACACACAATATATCTCCATACCATATACTATTCAATGATGGTGTTAAGCATGCTATATCTCTATCTGTATATATTGTTCAGTACTGATGTACTGTATCCCTTATACCATTCGCCAATGGTGTTTATGCATGTTAGCTACACCTATCTATATACCACATAATATACCCTTCAATAATGGCATTATGTATGCTATCATTATATACCACTCCGCAGTGGTGTAAAGCATGTTATACCTCTATGCATATATACCATTCCATACTGGTGTAATGCAACCATTATATACCATTCAACAATGGTGTTATGCAAGCTACATACACATATATGCATATATCTCTACATATATATATATATATATATATATATATATATATATATATATATATATACACACACACACATTATATATCATTCAGTAATGGTGTTATGCATGCCATATCATTATGTACCGTTCAAAGATGGTATTGAGCATGCTCTAACTTTCCGTATATATCATTTAATACTGGCATATTGCATCCATTATATACCATTCGACAATGGTGTTATGTAAGCTATATACCCATACACCGTTATATATCATTCAGTAATGGTGTTATGCATGCTATATCATTATATACCGTTCAAAAATGGTATTGAGCATGCTATATCTTTTCGTGTATACAGCATTCAATACTGGTGTATTGCATCCGTTATATACCATTCAACAAAGGTGTCATGCATGCTATATATACACACACCTATCTGTAGTTGACATTATATACCATTCCACAATGGTGTTATGTATGCCATATGTGCCCTGCACACATATATATATCTATATCTTTATCATTATATACCATTCAATAATGGAGTTATGTATGCCATATGTGCCATGCGCACGTATCTATATATCTACATATTCATCATTATATACCAGTTAGTATGCAGCTATACCGGTTAGTAAATACCTTTTAGCCGTGCGGCCATATAGGTTAGTAAATACCTTTTAGCCCTCCGGCCATACAGGTTAGTAAATGCCTTTTAGCCATGCGGCCATACAGGTTAGTAAATACCTTTTAGCCCTCCGGCCATACAGGTTAGTAAATACCTTTTAGCCCTCCGGCCATACAGGTTAGTAAATGCCTTTTAGCCATGCGGCCATACAGGTTAGTAAATACCTTTTAGCCATGCGGCCATACAGGTTAGTAAATACCTTTTAGCCATGCGGCCATACAGGTTAGTAAATACCTTTTAGCCATGCGGCCATACAGGTTAGTAAATACCTTTTAGCCATGCGGCCATACAGGTTAGTAAATACCTTTTAGCCATGCGGCCATACAGGTTAGTAAATGGCTTGTATTCATCCAGTTAATTTTTGCCTTTGTTCACATGTCAAAGAGCATATAACAAGCACAGTCCCGGGACTCTGTAAGAACTCATTCCAAAATGGCACACCCTGGCCTACCACCTTCAGCACATATTGTTCCAAAAGGAACCACATATATCAACCAGCCATGGTGTTATGCATGCTATCAGTACATATGACTCCACAATGGGATTAACCCACACCGCAAAGAGCTATGCCTGCCATCAGGGCCGACTCCAGGTTTTTATGGGCCTTGGGCGACAGAGCCTCAGTGGGCCCTCTTGTAAAGGAGGTGGGGGAGTCGAGACACTGTGCGTTGCAGATGAAGCGAGTGACGTCATGCAGGAGTGTGGCGTCACCAACGCCATACCTCCCAATCTTTTAAAGAGTAGAAAGAGGGGTAAAATGTGCGGCGCGCTCTGCGCGCCGTGGCAAGTTTAGTTCCACCCGATTTTATGTTGATTCCACCCATTCTCATTCATTTATTATGTGCTCCCACACAGTATAATCCTCCTACAGTCACCCGTAAATTATATGCCCCCCTCCATCTCTCCCCCAGTTTCATATACACCCTTCCTCTGCCCCCAGTTTCATGTCCCCCCTCCATCTCTGTCCCCAGTTTCATCACGTTCTCCCCCTTCATCTGCCCACAGTTTAATGTCCCCCGTCTCTGCCCCAGTGTCATGCCGTTCCCCCCCTCCCCTTCATTTGCCCCTTCAGTTTCATTGGGCCCCCTCCATCTCTGTCCCCAGTTTCATGCCGTTCTCTCCCCACCCCCTTCCCCAGTGTCATGCCGTTCCCCCCCCTTCATTTGCCCCCTCAGTTTCATTGGGCCCCCTCCATCTCTGTCCCCAGTTCCATGCCGTTCTCTCCCCACCCCCTCCATCTGCCCCAGTGTCATGCTGTTCTCCCCCCCTCCATCTGCCCCAGTGTCATGCTGTTCTCCCCCCTCCATCTGCCCCAGTGTCATGCCGTTCTCCCCCTCCATCTGCCCCAGTGTCATGCTGTTCTCCCCCCTCCATCTGCCCCAGTGTCATGCCGTCTCCCCCCCTTCATCTTCCCCAGTGTCATGCTGTTCCCCCCTCCCCTTCATTTGCCCCCCAGTTTCTTTGGGCCCCCTCCATCTCTGTCCCCAGTTTCATGCCGTTCTCTCCCCACCCCATTCATCTTCCCCAGTGTCATGCCGTTCCTCCCCTCCCCTTCATTTGCCCCTCAGTTTCATGGGCCCCCTTCATTATGTTTCACCTTAATATGTAATGTAATACAAAACAAACACTTACATCACTCACCTTCCCTCGTTCCCCCGACGCTCCTCTCTCTCTCCCTCCAATCACATACGCGATGCAGGAGCTGTGAGATCAGCTCCTGCTTAGCTCCGGACCGGCTTGTGTGTGTAGGCGTGATGCGATGACGTCATCGCGCCTACACACGCAAGCCGGGGCCGGAGCTTTAAAGCAGGAGCTGATCTCACAGCTCCTGCATCGCGTATGTATTTCAGCTCATCGGCGGACGGACGCCGATGAGCTGAAACTGTGACAGGCAAGTGCCGGGGGGACCCCAGAGGCTCTGTGGGCCCCGGCACTTGCCCGACTATGCCGTGCGCTGACGCCGGCCCTGCCTGCCATATCTATATACACACACATACATATATATACACATACATATATCAGTGTACACTATACCTACATATACACCTACACCCATGCATCAATGAGCATTGGCATTATCCCTATATATCATAAGGCAAAGGTATCATCAGTATCTACCATTAACAATGGTGTTATGCCTGCTATATATCACTTAGTATATATCACCCAGCACCCATTACGTATATCCATATGTACCACTCTGTCTTTAACACAGCAGAATAGCCGGTTTTGATCAGGCCTCAGCCCTGACCTTACTCACCGCGCCCTTTTAGGATGTGGCAGGTGGTGATCAGACCAGACCAAATTTTAACTGAGGCCACGCCAGACAATGTTGCACCTGTGCAAACCGTTTTGTCAGAATCCCAGCTAGCAAGGCTTCACCTGAGATAAGCCTTTCACCTTGGGCGTTTCCCCCCAGCAGGATAATCAGCAAACTGCTACCAAGGTTTACTCTGTTATACACTAGCCATCCTGGGAATTTGCCTCTCAATAGAACTTTACCCCCTATGCTTTCCCTGGCTAAGCTTTTTAAGAGAAATAAACCTACTTTTCCTTCTGTCATCTAGACAGGCTAGAACTGGAGGACTAGACTTCTTTATACTGAAAGGCCTAAGTCCTCCCAAGTCGGCTTACCCCCTTAAGGGCCTTCGCCGTACTTCCTGAGCACAGGGCTTCTAGAACAGGAATGCCAACTCCTTCCCTCAAAGTGGTCATTCTCTGGAGTTTTTAATACACCCTTGCTCCTATGGGAACCTTCCGTCTCCGATCACAATTGGAGACTGGAAGCCCAAATTACACTCTGCCCCATAAAAAGGGAAAAATAAATAAATAAATTCTCAGGTACAGAGCAGCTGTTCCAAGTACTCACAACACCAAGGGAGCTGGAACAGCCAGGGGATCTGTGATCAACAGCTGTGCCTCAGAGAGCAACATGCTGGAACATACAGTGATACATCACATACCTTGCAGGAATGCCGCCTAGTTCACTCACCGCCCGGCATTCATCCCTTGTGTAGCCAGAAATTCCTTGATCCTGCAGCCTCAGCGGAAGCTGGGACGCACGCCACTGTGCCTGGCTATGTCACATCCTGGAACGCCAGTACGCCTAGGTTGGCCGTTCCTCCCCAGTGTGCTGGCCGAAGCCGGCATCCACTCTACCCCCTGCATTAGCCATAACAGACCGCTGGAAGGGGGGAGTTTTCCACCCGGGGGCAGGCCGGAGCGATACCCCCGTGTCCTTAATGGCCCAGGGAGGCAGGCGCCTTTGACTACGACCGAGGGCTGGACGGTGGTAATACTTACCTATTCCCCCAGATGGAGGAGAGCCTCTCATTACGACCCTGTGTAGGGACAGGAAACACTGGTGAATGGTGGTGGGAGTGGTGTATTTAACAGAGTCTCAGTTCCTGTCCCTACAGCGGGTCAGAGGTCAACCTCCTTGTGTAGCCGTCATGGTGGATGTAATGGAAAATCATCTCCTTGAAGAAGAAGTCCACACTTCCATGTAGGTTTTCCTCCATGCCGCATGGTGTCCATGCTGTCCTGGGGGGATGGTAACAGGCACACGTGTACACAAAGGAAACCAGCTGAACCAGGTCTTGTCATTGTCCATGCTTTACAATAGAAACAAAGGAACAAAATACTCCACAGGGTCTTCCATTCGAATTATAGTTGCTAATTCATAGTGCTAGTTTGCTTGGTTACAGGATTCTTGAAGATACAGAGAAAAAGAGTGAGAAAGGAAAGATAAAGGTTGCTCCCAGCTTGGAGCTCTGTATCAGGCAGCCAGCCACTCAGGGGGGCGGCGCCAGAAAAAAAAAAATGATATATGCGGTATATGAATATATATAAATGTATATGTGTGAGTATATATGCTATAATGTATATGTGAAAGTATATATAGTATATGTATAAGGCCTGGTTCACATGTGCGTTTGGTAATCCGTTCGGGGAGTCCACATGGAGACCCCCCTGAATGGATTACCAAAAGCATTAGCAAGTGGTGTGCAGTGATAGCACACCGACCCCATAGACTATAATGGGGTCCGTTTGGTGTCCGCACTAATCATACGGACAGGAAAGTAGATCGTGAAGTACTTTTCTGTCCGCATGTTCTCTGCAGACACCGCACGGAAAGCACACAGATCCCATTATAGTCTATGGGGTCCATGTGCTTTCACTGCACACCGTTTGCTAATGCGTTCGGTAGTCTGTTTGAGGGGGGACCCATGCGGACTCCCCGAACGGATTACCAAATGCAGATGTGAACCAGGCCTGAGTGTGTAGCTATATAGTGTGTGCAGTCCCATCCACACATTGCAGTAAAATACACGCAGCGGTTTTGGAAATCGCAGCATGTCACTTATACCTACAGACACACCAGCAGTGTCCCTATTTATATAAAGGAAGCAGAAAATCCTCAGAGGAAACCTCTGTGGAGTTTCTGCAATAAGCGGTGTCGGAAAAACTCATGCATTGCCGCCGGGGTTTTTCCTATATGGGGCCTTTGCCTATTACAGTGTAGTACACAGTATATTGAGATGATCAGGATGAGGCCCAACAGTGAGACTCAGCAAAAAACCCTGTGGAAAAAAATTGCGGCGAATCACAATGTATTTTTTCCACAGTGTATTTCATTGAGCTTTTGATGCATTTTCCCTGAACCATCTCCCGATTGCGTAGCTGAAAGTAACCGGCCATGTTTTTTGAAGCGCACACATTTTAGAGGTTGCAGCTGTTCCACATCTTATTCTTTCCTGCAACGTGTGGATGAGGTAAATTTCATTCACTTTGTTGATTCTGTAAAACACTTTGTTTTTTCTGTAGTAGCCAAAGACGTTGCGTTTCTGCAAAGTGGGGTTTCAGGTATTTATGGCCTATACTGAGCATAGGCCATAAAAAAGTTTAACCCTGGACAACCCCTTTAAAATGTCCCACACAGTTTAACATCCCCCTTCTGCACAGGATGTTACCCCATCACTGCTCCCACACAATATAATGGCCTCCTCACTGTTCCCCATACATTATGGGGGACCAGTGAAGAGGCCACTGTATGATGGGGAGCAGTGAAAAGGCCATACAAGATTTGGCCCAGACAACCCCTTAAAAGAGGTTGTCTATAAATGGGGGTTATCACTGTAGCGACCACCAGAGAGGTGTAAAAAAAAAAAAAAGTATACTGACCTGTCCCCAACACCCCATTGTCCCCAGCCTGTATCTGTTCAGTCTCATGGCGGCAACTCATTTCTGGAAATCCTGTACCTAATTGGTCTCAGCGATCACAGGACTCCCAGCAAGGAGGCGCCAGCACTAGACTGAACGGACACTGGCGGCGGACAACAGAGACAAGTGAGTATGTTTTTTTATTTGTTTTTTATTTTACACCTCCTGCTTGGCACATGAGTTGCTCCAATTCCTGGACAACCACTTTAAAGGATTTATCCATGTTTCTAATATTGATGGACTGTCCTTAGGATAGACCATCTATATTACATCTGTGATGATACAATAGCCAGGACCTCTGCAGATCAGCTCTTCCAGTACAGAGCAGCTACAGGTAATGGTAACATTTCTAGGAGCCGCACTGTGTACTTGCCATACAAGGTGTAGCAGTAGGTTTAGGTAGTGCAGTGGTGCTCATGGTATAGTGCATGAGCAGCATGGCTCTGGACATGTTATTACATTTAGCTGTTGTGTCTCGGTACCGCTGATCTGCAGGGTCCTGGCGGTGGGCAGAACTCACCCTAGTCTTCTGTCCTTGATTCCCTACAGACTTTCATTCAATAATGAGAGCATACCTTTCCACCGTCCCAGATTCTACAGAACATTCCCAAATTCCAGGTCCTGTCAGCAGAAGGTATGTCCCGGTTCCACCTCTTTTTCATCTAGAGGACACAGATAAGTTGAATACAATGGTGAATGAAGCTGGAGCCGTCTGCAAAGAGCTCCTGCTTCACCACTGATCTATTCATGCTGTGGCAGCTTAGAGGCTGGGGTTACATGTGGGTGAACAGAGATAAGAGACGATGTGTGATGTGCTCTGCAATGTTGTAATATAACCACTTGAAGTCTTATAAAATATATAGATATAACCTACTGTATATTACCTTTCAGTGACCAAATTCCTATAAATAATTCACATTCTTGGACTGCATTTCCCCATATATTTCTTTCCCAAATTCTTAAAGTACTTGTCTGAGGAATTCCCTATTTTTCACCTTTAAGTTTAGTTTAGTTTAGTTATTCTCTATATAAGATAAGATAATCCTTTAGTAGTCCCATAGTGGGGAAATTTCATTATGTTACAGCAACATAGTAATACAGATACAGAATAATACACAGTAATATATTACAGGACACACATAAGCTGAGAAGAGAAGATATACTAGGAGTCCATAGCAGCTAACGAACAGAAGAAGAAAGAAGGAAGACTTCAGAATCATTTAGTTTTCTGTGCGGAGTGATCTTCGCTTGGTCTGATGTAGATTATACAGCCTAATCGCAGTTGAAAGGAAGGACTTGCGATAGCGTTCCTTCTCACACTTGGGGTGAAGCAGATGGTAACTTACAGTGCTGCCAAGTGCCATCAAGGTCTCATACATGGGGTGGGATTTGTTCTCCCGCATGGAGCTTACCACGGAGAGTATCCTTCTGTCACCCACCACCTGTACTGGGTCCAGGGGGCTCCCCAGGACAGAGCTGGCCCTTCTGATCAGCCTGTCAAGTCTATTTCTGTCCCTGGTTGTTATACTGCTCCCCCTGCAGGCCACACTGAAAAAGATGGCTGAAGCAACCACAGAGTTGAAAAAGGCCCTAAGAATTGGCCCCTGGACTCTGAAAGGCCCTCAGCCTCCTGACCAGGTAGAGTCTGCTGTGACCCTTTCTGTGCAGCACCTCCAGGTGATCAGCCCAATCTAGTTTATTTATGAGGAGCACACCCAGGTACTTATAGGTCCTGACTATCTCAATGCATGTCCCTTGGACCTCCACCGGGGTCGGAGCACTTCTCCGTTTACTAAAGTCCACCGCCATCTCCTTGGTCTTCCCAGCATTAATCCTGAGGTGGTTCTGCTCAGTGGCGTAACTACCGCCATAGCAGCAAAGGCAGCTGCTACAGGGCCCGGGACATTAGGTGCTCAGTGACAGCTGCTACCACTGCTATCATTATATTCGGGGGTCTTTTCGGACCCCCGAGTATAATGATTGGCGGACGGGAGAGGTAAGAAACATAAAAAACACTGTTACTTACCTCTCCACTATCCTAGCCAGGCCTCCTTCCTAGTTGTCTGACGTCTCTGATGTCACATGAACCTGCGTCCTGGGTCATGTGATGTCCGGCGTCATTGAAGAAGGACGGCAGCGGAGACCGACAGCGTAGGAGCCGGGGGACAGGTAAGAAACAGTAGCTTTTATGTTTTTATTCCCCCGGGTCTCTGATTATTATACTCTGGGGTCTGAAAAAGACCCCAAAGTATAATAATTGTTTATGTCCACAGTGGGACATAGTGTGTGCAGGAGCCACTATGGGAGAAAAAACTGTGTGTAGGGGTCACTATTGGGGATAATACTGTGTGTAGGGGCCACTATTGGGGATAATACTGTGTGCAGGGGCCACTATTGGGGATAATACTGTGTGCACGGGCCACCATTGGGGATAATACTGTTTGCAGGGGCCACTATGGGGGTAATACTGTGTGCAGGGGCCACTATGGAGGATGATACTGTGTGCAGGGGCCACTATGGAGGATGATACTGTGTGCAGGGGCCACTATGGAGGATAATACTGTGTGCAGGGGCCACTATGGAGGATAATACTGTGTGCAGGGGCCACTATGGGGGATAATACTGTGTGCTGGGGCCACTATGGGGGATTATACTATGTGCAGGGGCCACTATGGGGGATTATACTATGTGCAGGGGCCACTATGGGGGATAATACTGTTTGCAGAGGCCACAATGGGGGATAATACTGTGTGCAGGGGCCACTAAGGGACATAATATTGTGTACAGGGGCCACTATGGGGGATAATACTGTGTGAAGGGGCCACTATGGGGCATAATACTGGGTGCAGGGGCCACTATAGGACATAATAGAACGTGCAGGAATGCGTAGGAGGGGGTCAGTCGAGGTCTTCGGTGTTGGTGGGGGGGGGCCATGTCAAAAGTTCGTCACGGGACCCCGACATTCCTAGTTACATCACTGGTTCTGATGGCACCATTCAACAGCACCCAGTTTAAAGAGGACCTTTCATCATATTGGGCATAGGCAGTTCTATATACTGCTGGAAAGCCGACAGTGCGCCAATCTGTGCCCGGGTAAAGCGCTATTGGTCCCGGTACAGTAGCTCTTTACAGTTAGAAGGACATTTCTGACAGTCTGTCAGGAACTTCCTTCTATCCGCCTATAGCACTGTACAGTGTGAGCGGGGTGGAACGCCCCCCTCCCCTCCTGATAATAATCGTCTATGGACAAGCACTGTGAGCAGAGGGAGGGGGCGTTCCTCCCCGCTCACACTGTGCACCGCGATAGCCGCTGCTGTGGAGAAGGACGTTCCTGAGACACTGTCAGCAACGCCCTTCTGACGGTAAAGCGATGCGGTACCGGGACTTTATCCAGAGCACAGATCGGGAAAGCCGATAGTCCACTGAATTCAGCGCACTGTCGGCTTTCCAGTAGTATATGAAACTGCCTGTACCCAATCTGATGAAAGGTCCTCTTTAACTCTTTGTATTCCCTATCGTCACCATCAGTGATAAGGCCTACTATAGCAGAGTCATTGGAGTACTACTGTAAGTAACAGCTGGATGAATGAGACTACTGGTAGTTCCAGATACAGTGCAGAAAGTGTGCATTTGACCGTTTCAGATGGTGTCATTTATTTCTATCGAAAGCCAACTCTCCAACGTGTAATGGTGTCAAGACCTGAATCACCAGATAAGAAGGTTGATTTGATTTCCATTGATGATTTTTGTGTGATTTTGTTGTCATACAACTTTGGACAGAACAAAGTATTCAATGAGAGAGAATATTTAATTCATTCAGATCTAGGATGTGTTACTTGAGTGTACCATATAATTTTTGAGCAATGTGTATACATACAGTGTATATATATATATATATATATATATATATATATATACACACACACACACACACACACACACACACAAATACACGCAGAGAGTTACACATTTGCCTGTCCTAATCAATACCCCCTTAATAAGCCCCCATAAAATTGACAGCCATAATGACAGTCTTTGTCCACACAGTCTTGTGCATACATGGTGCCATAATGGTGATGAGAAGGTGTGATACAGCGTCCATACACTACTTCACTTTGCTCAGACAAAGTCAAAAATGCCTAAATGGTGCCAATATGGATTACTTTGCATATTTTAGGATTCACTTTTTTGCTTTTTACACAAGAAGCTTTGCAATTCTTCTGTGTCCAACATTAATAATAATAATAATAATAATAATAATAATAAATTTTATTTATATAGCGCTAACATATTCCGCAGCACCGTACAATTTGTAGGGTTCAGATACAGACAGATACAAAACAAAGAACGTCATTTCACACAATGGGACTGAGGGCCCTGCTCACAAGAGCTTACAATCTATGAGGTAGAGGGGGTGACACAAGAGGTAGGAGGGGCGGCATTGCTTATACAGTGTTCAGACAATTTTGTAATAGAGGTTGCAGCCATTACACAAACAAAGCTTTATGGGCCGTCACTAGTAGTGTCCTTTAACATGTGGATAGAGCATGGACAAATATGTTAGGCTGAAATGGCATCAAGAATGGAAGGGTTTGCATTAGGAATTGTGATAGGCCTGTCTGAAAAGATGCGTCTTTAGTTTGCGTTTGAAACTGTAGAAATTGGGAGTTAATCTGATTGTCCAGGGTAGAGCATTCCAGAGAAGTGGTGCAGCTTGGGAGAAGTCTTGCATACGAGCGTGGGAGGTTCTGATAATAGAGGATGTAAGTGTTAGGTCATTGATTGAGCAGAGAACACAGGTTGGGCGGTAGACAAAGATGAGGGAGGAAATGTATGGAGGTGCGGCATTATGGAGAGCCTTGTGGATGAGGGTGATAACTTTATATTTTATTCTATATTGAATAGGCAGCCAATGTAGCGACTGGCACAGACCGGAGGCATCGCTGTAGCGTCTAGCCTGGTAGATGAGCCTGGCCGCTGCATTCAGAATAGATTGTAGAGGGGAGAGTTTAGTGAGGGGAAGACCAATTAGTGAGGAGTTACAGTAGTCAAGGCGAGAATGAATCAGAGAGACAATAAGTGTCTTTAGTGTATCTCTGGTAAGGAAAGGACGTATTCTGGAGATATTTTTGAGGTGGAGGTGACATGAACGTGCGAGTGATTCAATATGAGGGGTGAAGGAAAGGTCTGCGTCAAACATGACCCCGAGGCAGCGGGCCTGCTGCCTAGGAGTTATAGTAAGGCCTGAGACTACAATGGATATATCAGGGACAGATCTGTTAGATGGTGGAAACAGTAGTAGTTCAGTCTTAGAGAGATTTAGTTTCAGATAGAGCGAGGACATGATATTAGAGACAGCAGAGAGACAGTCACTGGTGTTCTGTATGAGTGCAGGGGTGATGTCACGGGAAGATGTGTATAGTTGGGTGTCGTCAGCATAAAGATGGTACCTGAAGCCAAATCTGGCGATGGTTTGTCCAATGGGGGCTGTGTAGAGAGAAAAAAGCAGGGGGCCTAGGACCGAGCCCTGAGGAACCCCAACAGCAAGGGAAAGAGGGGAGGAAACAGAGCCCGCGAATGATACGCTGAAAGTGCAGTCTGAGAGATAAGAGGAGAACCAGGAGAGCACAGTGTCGTTGAGGCCGACTGAGCGGAGCATAGTGAGGAGGAGTTGATGGTCAACAGTGTCAAAAAGCTGCAGAGAGGTCCAGAAGAATAAGAAGAGAGAAGTCACCATTGGATTTAGCCGTCAGGAGATCATTGGAGACTTTTGTGAGAGCCGTTTCAGTAGAGTGCAGAGCACAGAAACCAGATTGTAAGGGGTCAAGAAGAGAGTTAGCAGAGAGATAGCGGATTAAACGAGAATAGACCAGGCGTTCCAAGAGTTTAGAGATGAAGGGGAGGTTAGAGACGGGTCGATAGTTAGCAGCACAGGACGGGTCCAGGGAGGGTTTTTTCAATAGCGGGGTTATAACAGCATGCTTGAAGGAGGATGGGAAGATTCCAGAAGAGAGAGAGGTTAAATATTTTAGTAAGGTGAGTGGTGACAGCTGGCGACAGAGATTGGAGAAGGTGTGAGGGGAAGGGGTCACTACT
The DNA here is from genome assembly GCF_031893055.1 of Leptodactylus fuscus. Taxonomy (NCBI): domain Eukaryota; kingdom Metazoa; phylum Chordata; class Amphibia; order Anura; family Leptodactylidae; genus Leptodactylus; species Leptodactylus fuscus. The sequence continues at coordinate 195,818,120 of NC_134267.1, forward strand.
GCAGGTTGTAGGGCAAGATGAAGAAAGTAGCTGGGAGACTTCCTCTTCTGTTACAGGTTCAAAAGATGAGAATAGACAGTCTGAGGTGCAATTAGTGAGGGTATCAGTACTATGGTAGGTGTGGGAATCAATGCCACCTGGGGCATGGGAAGTTATTTCCTGACGGATCTTATCAATTTTAGCATGGAAATACGTGGCCAGGTCATCAGCCCTAAGGTCTGTGAATGGCGTCTGCACCTTGGGTGTGAGTAAGGAGTGAAAGGTTTCAAAAAGCCTTTTAGGGTTGCTGGAGAGAGAAGAGATGAGGGTGGTGAAATAGTCTTGTTTGGCTAGGTGAAGGGCAGAACTATATGTTTTAAGCATGAACTTGAAGTGGAGGAAGTCTGCAGGTGAGCGTGATTTTCTCCAGAGACGTTCGGCACACCTAGAGCACCGCTGAAGAAATCGTGTCTGTGGCCAGGGCTGCTGCCTCCTATGTGGGACTTTACGAGTGGAGGGGGGAGCAACCTCATCCAATGTATTTTTAAGGGTTTCATTATAGTGACTGGTGGCCAGATTTGGACAGGAGATTGAAGAGATGGGGGACAGAGAGGACTGTAGAGTATCTGAGAGGTGCTTGGTGTCAATAGCATGCAAATTCCTATATGTGTGATGGGTAGGGGTATCTTGTGAAGGGGAGAGGGCACTGATGGTGAGAGACAGAAGGTTATGATCAGAGAGCGGCAGAGAAGAGTTAGAAAATTTAGAAACTGTGAGGAGTTGATGGAAGACAAGATCAATCGTGTTTCCATCTACATGTGTAGCAGAAGAAGAACATTGTGAGAGACCAAGAGAAGTGGTTAATGAGAGAAACTGTGAGGCAGCTGGGGAGTGAGGGGTGTCAATAGGGATGTTAAAGTCACCCATAATAAGGGTAGGAATTTCACTGGATAAGAAGTGGGGAAGCCAAGAGGCAAAGTGGTCCAAAAATTGGTAGGGTGAGCCAGGTGGACGATAGATCACAGCGACACGTAAGGAGAGTGGGCGGAAAAGTCTGATAGCATGGACTTCAAATGAGGAGAATGTGAGTGAGGGGACCGGGGGAATGGACTGAAAAATGCACTGTGGTGACAGGAGTAAGCCTACCCCACCACCCTGCCTGTTGTCAGGCCTAGAGGTATGTGAGAATTGTAGGCCACCATGAGACAGAGCAGCAGGGGAGGCCGTATCTGACTGCTGGATCCAAGTGTCAGTAAGGGCGAGCAGGCCAAGGGATTTGCTAAGGAATAAGTCATTAATGTATTCTAGTTTGTTACACACTGAGTGGGCGTTCCAGAGAGAGCAGCTAAAAGAGACAGGGGAGAGATGAGGAGAAGGAACATGGTAAATATTGATGAGGTTTGTAGGACTTCTATGTGTGCAGGAAGAAGAGTTAGTGAAGGAAGGAGGGCCGGGGTTAGGAGAGATATCCCCAGCAGCTAGGAGGAGCAGAATGGACAGAGACAGAAGGTGGTTCAGGGATTTATGTGGGCGCTTCTGTTTGGTGTCACTGCTAAAAGAAATAAAGGGGTGATTACAGAGTGAGAAAAGTGTGTGAGAGCTGTACATGGGAGAGGGAAGAAGAGAGGGACTGACATGGATGGTGTGAACTGGTGGTAGTGATGGAGGAGAGGTCTGCAGGAAGACAATGGTTAAGATAGTAAGAGACAGTGCAGCTATAGCATACCATGTGGTAAAACTTGTTGTTTTAGGTTGGAATGTACCTGGTGTTCTGCCATGGTTGGCCTGTTCCGTGCCCTGTTTAAGTGCCATGTATAAGTGCACTTTGGTTAGTCTGCACTTCGGTTAAGATGCAATTTGGTTAAAGAGGACCTTACACCATATCTGGGCACAGGCAGTGTTATATACTGCCAGAAAGCTGACAGTGCGCTGAATTCAGCGCACTGTCGGCTTTCCCGATCCGTGCCCGGTGTAAAGAGCTTACGGCCCGGTACCGTAGCTCTTCTATGGTCAGAAGGGCGTTTCTGACCATTAGCCAGAGACGTCCTTTTGCCTCGCGGCGCCTATTGCGCTGTACTGTGGAGCGGGGAGGAACGCCCCCTCCCTCTGCTCACACAGCTCGTCCGTAGACGAGCATTATGAGGAGAGGGAGGGGGCGTTCCTCCCGGCTCCACAGCACAGCGCGATTGGCGCCGCGAGGCAGAAGGACGTCTCTGGCTAATGGTCAGAAACACCCTTCTGACTGTAAAGCGCTACGGTACCGGCACCGATAGCGCTTTACACCGGGCACGGATCGGGAAAGCCAACAGTGCGCTGAATTCAGCGCACTGTCAGCTTTCTGGCAGTATATAACACTGCCTGTGCCCGGATATGGTGAAAGGTCCTCTTTAAGATACATGCTGCACATGAGATGCCCCCGCGTATGAGATGCACCCCATAAGCTACATCTACTTATATAGGAAAGCACATCTTCAGAACTAGCACTAATTTAAGTCGTTAACTAATTAATTTACAAACTGTGACACATGAGGAGACTGGCAGTGTGGATCCTAGTAAACACTTGGCCAGAAACAGCAATAAAATCAGTGAGGATCAAAAGACTGATACTAGAGCAGATAAGACATGGAAGTGCAAAAATACAGCCTGGATTAATTGCTGGAATATAGGTCAGAGATCAGGCAGAGGTAAAATAGTGGTTCATATACCATTCAATGTTACAGCAGATGCATGAAGGGAGATACAGACAGCAGCAAGCAGAGGTGGGGTGGATACAATAGAAAATTCATATACCTGTATGAAGAGAGGGAGAATGAAGGTCATAATCATGCCATGTATAAGTGCACTTTGGTTAGTCTGCACTTCGGTTAAGATGCAATTTGGTTAAGATGCATGCACATTACAATTTAATAGTCATAGCTGAAAATTCATAAGCAGCTGTTAATTGTCATTATTACATTATACCTGGGGTCTGACCAGTGACAGAATTGCTGCTGGACAGGGCCATGTCCCTCGATTAGAAACTATCAATATGTCAATTGCTGCTTGAGAAGTTTACTTTCTATTAGTTTGTCCCTTCTCGGGCCCTGTGGCCAGGCTCTGCTGTAGTGTGTGAGCTAAATGTTCCAAATAAACCTACATGGAAAGCTGAAGAGAATCTTGTGAAAGCTGATCTTTCAAGTCTAAGTGAGAAATACTCATCTCTCAAACTACCATTGAAGTACTGCCACTAGAAGGAGCACTAGAGCAACTTTGTACAATTTATGAGATGTATTCATTGTAATGCCAAGAGTATGCTAGCATCGTGAAGACATTTAATACACAGGGCATAGAAGAATTGCAAAGCTTCTATCATCTGAGGGTAAGTTCAGACGGATGCGGCCTCAAAATCCTGACCAAAAAGACAGCTCCTATTGAAATCAATGGGAGCCGCTCAGGAGTTCTTCCCAGGAGTCGGCTTGCTCCGGCTCCCGGGAAAAGAAGCGAGGTACTCATTCTTCAGCCGTTTCGCCTCGCGATTCGGCCTGAAGACACACCCTCCTCCGGACTAGGCCCATTCATTGGGCCTAATCCAGAGCGGAGTGCACGGCTGGATGCCGATGCAGTGCACTGGCTTTCAGTTGTGGCTACCCGTCTTCGCTTAGCGGTCTCCGCATCAGGATCCTGTCCAAAAAAACCCCATCTGAACTTATCCTTAACTTGCAATGAGACAGCTCAGTCCACAAAATTAAGTCTAAAATAGAGGCAAAAATCACTCAACTACTGAAAACATTATCTCGCATTTCGCCAGGCTCTCTAAACGATCATCTAAGACACAACCATGAAAAGATTCCATCATCAGTAAACAGAATACAAGAGCACATATGGAAGCCCAAGGCTACTAAGGTACAAGATTTATTTGTGCAAAGGAAAACAGAAGCCAATTTGCCCCTGTAGGATTCCATGGCTGCAAGTGCCCATCAACCTTATCTCATACTAGCAGTACCTGCGACTTCATTCGCGGAACCCTGACCCCCTGCGTGATCCACCTGTAGCGCCGCACAGGCTTCTTCCTTTGCCTTGTGTCCACAGCGGCTCCCTTTTCCTTATCTCCCCCCTGGCGCCCGCCATCCCCCTTTATTCCTACCCACTCCCTCATGTGCTCGCTTCTTTCTCCTATCCCGTGCCCCATTTCCCCCCTAGCCCCATGTTCCCTTCCCCCCCAACCCCATGCCCCCTTCCCTCGTGTTACCTACCCCGTGCCCCCTTTTTCCCACCACCACATGCCCCCTTCCCTGTCTTACCTACCCAGTGACCCCTACCCCTCCACCCCTAGACCCTGTGTCACCTTTCCCCCCACCAACCTGTGCCCACGGCCTCACCAAACCCCGGGCTCCCCGTGCACCGATGTTACAGAGGTGCCTATGAGGGGCCCCCCTCCAGCGGCAAGCCATGTGCCCCATTCCATCTGTGGGCGTTGTGGCGGCCCTGTCCCAGTCCACCTTCCAGGGGCCCCCGGGTTTACCTGCCCAGCCCCCCCCATTCCCGCGTCCCCCACTGGACCGGCAACCTCCTCACTCCCAACACCCCACCTCTTTCCCTTCTCAAAGTCCCCTAACTCGCCTGTCGTCACAACCCTTCTCCTGCGGCCGAATGACACTGTAGATAGCCCTGAGCAGACATCGGCGACATCCCTGACGGACATGCAGAGTCCAGAGGCCGCAGCCGTCACGGGACAGCAGGCCGTTCCAGACCACGGTGCAGGTGACCCCCTGTCCGGCCACGGCAGAACACAGAATGACACGGAACACCGAATGACACTGTAGATAGCCCTGTAGACACCTAACACCGAATGACACTGTAGATAGCAATGAGCAGACATCGGCGACATCCCTGACGGACATGTAGAGTCCAGAGGCCACAGCTGCCACGGGACTTTTGTGTGGCCCAGTCTGTTAATTGATTTCAACTATTCAGTGACAGCCTCAGGTCACGAGTTTGCATACAACTCAATATATTCATCTGGACTGGGGCTGTAGTTGAGTAGTTAAAATCAATGTGAAGCGCAACAAAAAGTCACAGTGTAGTCCTGACCTCAAAAACAACAGTGATCCCATGTGAGGGCTTATAGACCTCTGGCCTCTGCAGTACCTCTAAACTGCCAGTAGATGGTGAAAAAGAACCTTGAATAGAATAACACTGAATTTCATGAAGATTTTTCTAATCTAATTTCTTTCTTTTACAGACATTACTTTACTGGGGATCATTTTGGCCTGCATTTGTACTGCAATAAATGTTTTTGCTGTTACTGCTTGTAGCATTCATTTCATCTGGTAAGTTCTTAACAACACTTGTTACATGACAATAGAAATATGACTTGTTTAAGCCTACTTATCACTGGTTCTCTTTAAAGGGGTTGTCCGGGATAATATTGAATTCATAGACTAATTTAAACACCCTCCCCCACCTACTTTCTAATATGCGTCATTTAACAAAAATGTATATTTACCCATATGACCGCCCCAGCAACATTTTCGGGTTATCCATTGACATTCCGTTTCCCCATTTCAGAAAACATCACCAATCTACCCTCCCCCAGCCCATCATACTTACCTGTTTTCCTTCTAGGCTTCCTTCTATGGGACTCCTTCTCCTCTTCCTTGACTCTGCTGGCGTGCGCGCAATAGTCGCAGCGATGCTGCTCTGTGCTTTGCAGCTGGCTATCCATCTCTATTGCACAGGTGTGGGAACTCTAGTATCTCATGCCTGCGCAGTAGAGGTGAATCGCCAGCTGCAGCGCCAGGACTATTCTGTGCACAGAGTCAAATTTTTTTGTCTGTCTCTGACTGTCTGGGTCCGGTGCGGCTACCGCTGAGCCTATCCTCCACACAATAGATATAACCTATATTACCTTTCAGTGACCTAATTCCTGTAAATAATTCACATTCTTGGATTGCATTATCCCCATATATTTCTTGCCCAAATTCTTAAAGTAGTTTTCCAATGAAATCCCTGCCATTCATTTCAGTTGGAAACCAACTCTCCAACTGGTAATAGTGTCAAGACCTGAATCACCAGATGACAAGAAGTAAAAACATAAGAAATAAAACATTGTCATGGGACAACCAATGCATGTCCTGTCTAGATTGAATACATAATTGCTTTTCCTTTTTATTTTATAGCAAGAGATGTAAAAATAAAGAACATCAGGATGTAGAGCTGTTGGGCGTCATTGTCCATAATCTAGGTAATAACTTCATTACTATACAGGGCTTTACAGTTATCTACCAGCTATTATGTATGTGGCTTTTCTGACACAGAGCTCCAAACCCTCTCCAAAACATATTTTAAGCCTGTATTTACTATTTTTTATCCATATGAGCTCTAGGTAGAGGGGACTACAGTCCTATTGGTAGAGCTGGTCGGGGTCTGCTAAACTAAAGCAGCTCTGCCATGTAGAGGGCTTCAGGTCTAACATTGACGGCCTATCCTTAGGATTAGATCTGCCGCTCTCATGGATAAGTGAATAACCCCTTTAAGCACTGTGTATTCTATAAAAAGAGAAGCTATATATACAGTCCTATGAAAAAGTTTGGGCACCCCTATTAATCTTAATCATTTTTAGTTCTAAATATTTTGGTATTTGCAACAGCCATTTCAGTTTGATATATCTAATAACTGATGGACACAGTAATATTTCAGGATTGAAATGAGGTTTATTGTACTAACAGAAAATGCGCAATATGCATTAAACCAAAATTTGACCGGTGCAAAAGTATGGGCACCTCAACAGAAAAGTGACATTAATATTTAGTACATCCTCCTTTTGCAAAGATAACAGCCTCTAGTCGCTTCCTGTAGCTTTTAATCAGTTCCTGGATCCTGGATAAAGGTATTTTGGACAAACAATTCAAGTTCAGTTAAGTTAGATGGTCGCCGAGCATGGACAGCCCGCTTCAAATCATCCCACAGATGTTCAATGATATTCAGGTCTGGGGACTGGGATGGCCATTCCAGAACATTGTAATTGTTCCTCTGCATGAATGCCTGAGGATTTGGAGCGGTGTTTTGGATCATTGTCTTGCTGAAATATCCATCCCCGGCGTAACTTCAACTTCGTCACTGATTCTTGAACATTATTCTCAAGAATCTGCTGATACTGAGTGGAATCCATGCGACCCTCAACTTTAACAAGATTCCCGATGCCGGCATTGGCCACACAGCCCCAAAGCATGATGGAACCTCCACCAAATTTTACAGTGGGTAGCATGTGTTTTTCTTGGAATGCTGTTTCTTTTTGGACGCCATGCATAACGCCTTTTTTTTTTATAACCAAACAACTCAATTTTTGTTTCCAAAATGAAGCTGCCTTGTCCAAATGTGCTTTTTCATACCTCAGGCAACTCTATTTGTGGCGTACGTGCAGAAACGGCTTCTTTCTCATCACTCTCCCATACAGCTTCTATTTGTGCAAAGTGCGCTGTATAGTTGACCGATGCACAGTGACACCATCTGCAGCAAGATGATGCTGCAGCTCTTTGGAGGTGGTCTGTGGATTGTCCTTGACTGTTCTCACCATTCTTCTTCTCTGCGTTTCTGATATTTTTCTTGGCCTGCCACTTCTGGGCTTAACAAGAACTGTCCCTGTGGTCTTCCATTTCCTTACTATGTTCCTCACAGTGGAAACTGACAGGTTAAATCTCTGAGACAACGTTTTGTATCCTTCCCCTGAACAACTATGTTGAACAATCTTTGTTTTCAGATCATTTGAGAGCGGGCTGTCCATGTTCGGCGACCATCAAACTTAACTGAACTTGAATTGTTTTGTAGAAAGAAATGGTCCAAAATACCTTCATCCAGGATCCAGGAACTGATTAAAAGCTACAGGAAGCGACTAGAGGCTGTTATCTTTGCAAAAGGAGGATGTACTAAATATTAATGTCACTTTTCTGTTGAGGTGCCCATATTTTTGCACCGGTCAAATTTTGGTTTAATGCATATTGCGCATTTTCTGTTAGTACAATAAACCTCATTTCAATCCTGAAATATTACTGTGTCCATCAGTTATTAGATATATCAAACTGAAATGGCTGTTGCAAACACCAAAATATTTAGAACTAAAAATGATTAAGATTAATAGGGGTGCCCAAACTTTTTCATAGGACTGTATATCACACTATTCACATCATCATTTCTTTTCCTTCTTAACAGAGCCTTCTTTCAACACAAATTTGGAAAAAATAGAAACATGGACATCATCAGTCATGTAAGACCAGCGACGACCAGGGAGGATCCACATCAAATCAACAAAGAGTGTAAAACAACTTTTATTTCCATCAGTTACATCGTTTCGGGACTAGCGTGTCCCTTCCTCATGGCATGAAAGAAAAACCAAACACCAACACTTATAAAACACGCCTGAGTAACTAATCTCCACCTCAGAGGGCAAGTTCACACAGGGTTTTTTGGTCAGGGTTTTGAGGCCGTATTCGCCTGAAAACCCTGACCAAAAAGACGGCTCCCATTGAAATCAATGGGAGCGGCTCAGGACTTTTTTCCGGGAGCCGTTTCTTCCGGCTCCCAGAAAAAAGAAGCGAGGTGCTTATTCTTCAGGCCGTTTCGCCTCACGGTTTGGCCTGAAGACACACCCTCCTCCGGACTATTCCCATTCATTGGGCCTAATCCGGAGCAGAATGCGCGGCTGAATGCTGGTGCAGTGCACCGGTTTTCAGTCGCGGCTAACCGATATTTGGATCGGAACCTGAGTCGGCCTCCGCTTCAGGTTCCGATCCAAAGAACCCCGTGTGAACTTACCCTCTGATAGCTTAATTCATACTGAATATCTTAAACTATATCATTATTATACATATAAATTTAATAGGATTTAGAATAAAAATAGATTTTCTATTATCTATTTTTAATCTTAATACTATTAAATTCATATGTACATTAATGTTATCGTTTAAGATATTCAATCTTAATTAAGCTATTAGAGGGTAAGTTCACATGAGGTTTTTTTGGATCAGAACCTGAGGCGGAGGCCGACTCAGGTTCCAATCCAAAAACCAGGTAGCCGCAACTGAAAGCCGATGTCCTGCACCAGCATTCAGCTGTGCATTCTGCTCCGGATTAGACCCAATGAATGGGTCTAGTCCAAAGGAGGGTGTGTCTTCAGGCCAAATCGCGAGGCGAAAGGACCTGAAGAATGAGCACCTCGCTTCTTTTTTTCCAGGAGCCGGAAGAAAGGGCTCCTGGAAAGAAGTACTGAGCGTCTCCTTTTGATTTCAATGGGAGCCATCTTTTTGGTCAGGGTTTTGAGGAGAATACGGCCTCAAAACCCTGACTAAAAAAACCCGTCTGAACTTACCCTCAGAGGTGGAGTTTATTTACTTAGGTGTGTTGGTGGTTTTTCTTTCATGCCATAAGGAAGGAACACGCTAGTCCCGAAACGCATAGCTTCATCATGAAGTAACTTGACTCCTATTCTTTGTTGATTTGATGTGGATCCTCCCTGGTCGACCCCCTGATGAAGGCTTATCGAACTTCCTAGCCTGCCCCTACAGACTCTGCCACCGCCACTCACCTTATCATTGAGACTGCGGGGATTAAGTGAACCCTAAGAATGGAAACCTTCCCCCAGAAAAACCCAAGGCAAATAAATAAATACACAGACTACAATAAACTTTTTGCATGGGTGTAGGTCGGCCACAGCTTGTTTATTTATAAAACAGTTAAAGGGGTATTCCCACCTCACATACTCAGCAGTCTTCACTCTTGTAAAATCTTCTTTCTTCCTGGTTTCTTGCATCATTTGGTGGGCGGGGTTTCACAGGCAACCTGCCGTTTAGCTCCGCCCCCAAATTCGTGTGTAGCTCCACCCACCCACATTGGACTATGAAGTACAGGCAGCAGCAATTCCATTCTGTGTTACATACAGAGACTGCCTGTCTCTGCCATAATGAACACAACTGAATTAGCTAGCCTGATAACTGGGAGAACAGAAGAAATGAAAGCAGCTCCTCTATCTGAGTGCAGGACCTAGGTCACATGGTGTAGACACAGGAATAGCTAGATACACAGGCTTGCTCCCTGCACTTAGCCCCTCCTCCCTCCCCCCGAGAGCAGGCAGACACATCACTTGACTCAGGAGCAGCTAGGTCAGGGCTGTGGCCACAAAAAATTGAATAAAGTAAGATAGTGGCCAAACAAAGTAGTTTTGCTGAAGCAGTGTATTTAGGAAAAGTCTTACATCCACATTAACAAGCAGTATAGATAGGATCCTTGTGATGGGACAACCCCTTTAAGTATGAAAACGTTAAGTTGCCATTTCCATGGCAACGAAGATGTAAACATTAACAGTAGTAAACACAATAAACTCAGGAAAGGGTAACCTGGCCCCCTCCCGCGGAGGAGCAGCATCTCCCAGCTACCCTACTTCCTATGCATAACCGCCACGGAGGGACCCGAGTGCCCATACCTCCCAACTTTTGAAGAACCAAAAGAGGGACAAAATTTAGCCCCGCCCATTTTTGTGTTGACCCCGCCCACTCATTAATTTTTCATGTGCCCGCACACAGTATAATCCTCCTACAGTCACCCGTAAATTATATGTCCCCCCTCTATCTCTCCCCCAGTTTCATATACACCCTTCATCTGCCCTCAGATTCATGTCCTCTCCATCTCTGCCCCCAGATTCATGTCCCCCATCTCTGCCCCCAGTTTCATGTCCACTTCATCTCTGCCCCCAGATTCATGTCCCTCCATATCTGCCCCCAGATTCATGTCCCACATCTCTGCCCCCAGATTCATGTCCCCCCATCTCTGCCCCCAGATTCATGTCCCCCATCTCTGCCCCCAGATTCATGTCCCCCATCTCTGCCCCCAGATTCATGTCTTCTCCATCTCTGCCCCCAGTGCCATGCCGTCCTCTCCTTCATCTGCCCCCAGATTCACGTTCCACCTCCACATTAAACTTACCTTCTCCTCCGCTCCCTCGCCGCTCTCTGCCCTGTGTCAGCTCCTTGCTTCAGCCGCAGATGTGTTCAACTCAGATCTGCATCCTGTGGACGCAGATCTGAGTTGAAATCGGGACATACCTCCCTCCAACCGGGACCGTGGGACATATCACCCAAATCGGGACTGTCCCGCGGAAATCGGGACGGTTGGGAGGTATGCGAGTGCCTACACCAGGTGCCGACCCCCACCCAACAAAAACAGGGCCTGCTCAATGCCGTCCTGCAATCCCGACAGGTAAATATTGAGGCCAATATCATTAAGGTGAACACCGTCCTCCCGGAGGAGGCGACCATTGTCGCCCTCCCACTGTCGGTGCCAGATTACAACACCTCCACGGGAACGAACGAAGCGCGCCATGCGAGCGTTCACGGACCGTCTGCAGCGCTCAGCGGACTCGGGATCTCCGGAACCATGTCAGCAGACTCTGGGAACAATCTCGGACCAAACTAGAACCATTTCCGAGAAAAACCCGGGATTATGTTCCAAACCTGACCGCATGACAGCCAAAAGCTTGGCCATGCGGACAAAACAGAGGTCATTTCCACCGGCATGGATGACCAGGATGGCCGGGCCGTTGGCACTGCGGCTAAAATCCACCGCCTCAGAAAGAACCTGCGACCACCTCATACACGAATACTCCTTGTGGTAAAGTGTACGGTATGGTGGTGGACGGAGTGTATATCTTGCCTGGTTTCCTCAGCCAGGCGAGATAAAGGAAAACCAGAGCAATAATGTTGTAGCAGAGCATAGTCTGCTAGAGCTCTTGTTCCATATTATGGGCTGGCTTTTCTGGACTGGAGGGCAGGTTGGTAGTGGGAGCCTTCCAGTCCACACCCTTACTCCACCACGGGTTTTGTCCTAAGTCTGGGGCATTCACAGGTGAGGCTTCCTTAGGGCTATTTACTGGGGAAGGAAGCTCAGTTATGGGGCTGATACACACAAGGAGTGTGTGAGGAAAACACTCCTCAGACCAACAGGTATAGTGTGGACTTTGACCTGCTAATGTGGTGACTCAACCTGCTCTAGATCAGAGAGGCAACCTGTTGTATAGGTAGAGCCAGACAAGGCTTAGGTTTTTGTTGTTTTGTTTCTTTGCTGGCACAGTGTTTTATGCCAAAATCCCAAATAAAACACTCTGGACTTGTTTATCCGACTACCTGTCTGCATGGTGTCATTGCCGTTCCCAACCATGTGAGCTGAACCCCCTACAATTGATGGAGGATGCGGGCACAACTGCATGACAGAAGTCTGGACAGTTGTGTGTGGCAGACATTAAAGGAGCCAGAGGTATATGTCCTGGGTGAAAGAAGCTGCGACTTTGCAAGGACAGTCCAATACCATGGAAGAGGTATTAAAGCAGCTGGTACAAGTCCAGATGCAGCAACAACAGGTCCAGCCGCAACAACAACAGACCCTGGCGCAGCAACAGGAAACAAACCGCCTGTTAATGGAGCAGATGGCTGCACTCCGAGAGTCTGGCACGACTCAAACCCGACGAATGGACGTAAGCCCGCCTGAGACTGCCAAGGTAAAGAGGGCTGTACAGCAGGTCTTGCAGAAAATGACATCCGATGATGACGCCGAGGCCTACCTCACAGTGTTTGAGAGAGTGGCAGAGAGAGAGGGTCTGCCGAGTGCAGAGTGGGCAGATGTGTGTAACGATGCTAGTTATCAGATTTGGAGTCCAAATGGTGGGGCAAATGGTACAGTACATAAATAATAATAAATGGAGGAAAGGTACCTCAGAGGTAGAAGAAACCGTGGTCAGACGTTAGCAAGGTTCGGTACACAGGAGGAGCAGATCAATCGTAGTCAGGCGTTAGCAAAGTTCGGTACACAGGAGAAGCAAGGTAGTGGTGAGGTTCAGGGCAACAAGGAGCAGATAGCCAGAATAATCAGGCACTGGATGGAGTAAGCTGTGAGTTTATATAGGACAGGCTAAACTGTGATTGGCCACAGAACAGGTGATCTTAATAAACCAATTACTCCAACAGAAGAGACCAGACAAGGTAAAGCACAGAACAAAACAGGATTCCAAATAGTACAATGGTTAAGGCCACAGAACATAGCCAGGACGTCATGGGTTCAAGACCCAGTGAATTCAGTCCGTGACATTACTCCCCCTTCTCCAGGAGCGTCCTCTGGACGGTACTTGGCTTGGCTTTTCTGGATAGCACTGGATATAATAAGAATAAAGATGCACGCACTATCGGCCATGTGTAACATATTTATACTTTAGGCTCTTTACATTTCTCTCCTGACATGACTTTAATGTTAATGTTTTTGATCTGTTTTTTATATGTGACTTTCAATGCTGAGTTTTTCAAAATTTCTATTAACTGGCAGAATCTCATGATACAGAATACATGTCATATATTTTACTGCAGTATAACTGGCACTGGCCTGTGCCGCATGACTTATCCTGGCATGTGCCGCAAACATCAGCCAATAGAATCCCAGCATGCGGCTACAAACCTGGAAAAGAAACGTCAGTTGGTGCCAGTCAGCGATTGCTCTTTTAGAGAATAGACCGGCTCCCTATTGCTCCCAGAAAGCGACAGAAAGCGAGAGTTTTTTTTACAGAGACCTGATCGACACCTGAGGATTACGAAGAAAACTGCTAATAGCGAGACACCAGAGGTAAGATATCATCACTTTATTGTGAAATCTGGATTTATGTCACCTGGAAAGGGACAGTGATGGGACCCCAGTTTTTAGGAAAAAGAGATGGTGTACACTGTGTGAGATATAGTAGCTGGATTGGATGCACATGGATAAGCCTGGGGGACTATAGGACAACAAAATAGAATTTTAGAAACTTTGATTTATCCATGTGAAGATACTTAATCTATGGTTACACACACACACATATACATATATATACCGTACAAACACTTGGGTGACTGTGGATAAATATGGAGACACTTAGGTAATTATGGATATATGGACATTGGAAAAAAAAATGGATGAATATTGAAAAACTCAGGTGCCAATATATTATTTGAATAATTTTGGATGCTCATGGTCTAATGTGGGGAATATTGGACGCTTATTGATAATACAGAGAAATATGGAGGATCATTCCAGTCATTCTTAACCCCTTAACGACCGGCCCATAGGGAATCTACATCGGCAGTGACAGGTCCTTCCTGACTGCCCTATAGGAAAACTATGTCGGGCAGTCAGGGAAGGATTCCCTGTCAGTGCCGACGTAAATGGAGCAGATCTTAGCTGTATCTTACAGCTAAGACCTTGCTCCATAACCCCACATCGGAGGGGGCTCGGATGGGGGGGGTTTAACCCCTTCAGTTCCGTGATCAAACATGATCACGGAACTGAAGCGGTTCCATGATGGTGCCGGTCAAATCGGCACCCCCCGCGGCGAGATTGGGGGGCGCCAATATGAAAAACATGCAGTCTGGGGTCTGGCCAGTGACTGACCCCAGTGACAGACTGCCTGAGCCCCCCGTTACCTGGTTGATCCTGCCCCATACTCAGGAAGCCAAGCGATGCGTCTACATCGCTTGGCTTCCTGTTACAGACTGGAGACATGTGCAGCCTGTGTCTCCAGCCTGTAATACTGATTGTACAATCTGTACAATAAAACTGAAATAATATTTAATGTATAAGGTAAACGTCGGAAAAAACCCCGGAAAAAACGGAAAAACCCGCCGGAAGTAGTGATTTTTTGCCATCTCACCTTAGAAAATATGCTATAAAAAGTGATCAAAAAGTCATATGCACCCCACAATAGTACCAATAAAAAGCGCAGGTTGTCCCGCAAAAAATAGACCCCCAACCAACACTGTCAACTATACTGTGAAAAATAAAAATGTTATGCCTCTCAGAAGATGGCGATGCAAAAATCACTGATTTATGTCCTCAAATGTGTTTTTCCTCTGCAGACTTAGTATCGCATAAAAAAATACTATAAATGAGGTATCGCCGTAACCGTACCGACCCGCAGAATAAAGGTCACATGTTACTTATGGATAAATAGCAAAGTCCAGCTCACCCACTTGTCAATCAAAATTCATAATCCGGGATGCAAGGATACCGAAGGACTCACATCGCCAATAAAAATCTGCATACAAAGAAACTCCAGCATACTCCAGTTAAAGTATAAAAATCTTCACCTTTATTGCTTCATCTTAAAATTGTTCAATGCACATGAAGTACCCGTCGTAGCAGACTTGGCGCATCACAGGTGGAAACTTGGCCTACGCGTTTCGGATTACTCCTTCATCATGGCACGAATTTTACTCACTGAAACCTCCCTTAAAAACATACCTCTCTTGGTGTAACCTCCCCTTAATTAACCCCCAATACCAGCTTAAACCCCTCCTGTGATCACGTCCAGTCTACCACGACGTACAATATATTTGTATCAGCAATTCACATAATACATTTATATACAAGAATAAACATCCATGGAATAAATGTTTCACTACTCCACATAAGGCAAATAAATATATGTACAGACCTCAAAACAATCCTACTTGACAGCAGGGTCTCTTGCCGTCCTCATAGTATATACATAGCGATCATGTGATCTCCCAACCACATGACCGGACTGTATCCACTCGACCTGATTCTGCTTATCGCGAGACAACATACCTACAATCAGAGCCTAGGAAATGACTACTATCCTATACAGAGAGACCCTATGAATGAAAAACTCATCAAAGGTAAGTATACAACCAGAATTTGAATCTATAACCAGTATATGGTACATTTAATAAGATAGGGACTCCCTACCTATAATTAGCACCTATATACCCTAGAATACCAGAAAGATTAATTAACAAATAATTATTCAGAAACTACACCATTGTTAATAAACATAAGCCAGGTTAGATCTTATGTTTAATAAATATAAGCCAGGTCAGATCTTATATTTAACCCTTCTGGAGAGCGGGTTTTAAGCTCCATAATCCAGAAGGCCTCTCTACGTAGTAATTTTCTGCGTCTATCTCCTCCCCTTACCGATTTTTCCACTTGCTCAATCGCATAAAATTTTAAGGAATCTACTTTCCCTGCATGTTTGGAAGCAAAATGACGCGACAAATTGGACATATTATCAATACTCCTTTCACTGTCTGACACGTGTTCAGAGATACGTTTTTTAAATTTTCTTATCGTGCAACCCACATATAGCAATTTACACGACATACACTCTCCCACGTAAACCACATACTGACTGTTGCAGTTCATAAAGGTATCCATATTGTAAATTTTACTATGATCAGAATTATAAAATTCTTTGGTCTTTTTAATGAATTTACATGCATTGCATCGTACCAACCCACAGTTGTAACATCCTTTTAAGGATAACCACGTATCCGTATTTGATCCAGATCTTTCATATAAACTAGGAGATATTCTATTGCCTATTGTATAGCCTCTTCGGGCCACCACTTGAATACCATTATGCAATATCTGTTTTGTTATAGGATCCTGATTTAAGATAGACAAATTACGGTATATAATGTTTCTGATAAATTTAAACTGATTGCTGAAAGGGGTAGAGAAAACAATCTTATTCTCACTACTCTCCTTATCAAAAGTAGAATGTATGTATATATGTAGTATTTTCCTTCAAAAGATCATATCTTGACATAGAATCCACAATACTGCTTGCTCTACGTAGAGACCAGTCAGGGTAACCCCTATCTCTTAACCTCTGTAAGGTCACCTCTTTTTCCACCTGGTAGATAACTTGAGTAGAGCAATTCCGGTGGGTACGCATAAGTTCACCCACCGGTATAGATTTTAGGGTGTGACTCGGATGGTGGCTATCAGCCCGTAAAAGGGTATTGCCCCCCACATCCTTTCTGAATAAACTAGTCTCCACCTTACCTACATCTATATTTCCCTTCAACATAACATCCAGGAAAGAGATACATGTAACATGTTGCATGAAGGTAAAGGACAGGCCAATAGGATTAGCATTAGAGATGAGCGAACACTAAAATGTTCGAGGTTCGAAATTCGATTCGAACAGCCGCTCAATGTTCGTGTGTTCGAACGGGTTTCGAACCCCATTATAGTCTATGGGGAACAGATACTCGTTAAGGGGGAAACCCAAATCCGTGTCTGGAGGGTCACCAAGTCCACTATGACACCCCAGGAAATGATGCCAACACCTCTGGAATGACACTGGGACAGCAGGGGAAGCATGCCTGGGGGCATCTAACACACCAAAGACCCTCTATTACCCCAACATCACTGCCTAACAACTACACACTTTCCACATTCAAAAAAACCTCTATCAAAGTGGGAAAATACCTGGAAACCTTCTTTACTCCCCAAATGGATGGACACAAACCCCAATTTAAGCTCAACAAACAGTAACAACCACCCCTTTAAATCACGTTCCCCATGACAACCACAAATGGAATAGGCAATGGGAATTCCAAAAGCCCTCACCCTTAACTGTCATTTTGAGTGTGTGTGTGTGTGTGTGTGTGTGTGTGATGTGGTAAGACCTTCCAAAATTCACTTTTCTAGCCCTTAACATGAGCCCTTCCAAACAAAGTTACATGACCTTAAGCTGAGCTACCAGCAGAGATTGAGGCCCTTGGCATGAGTAGAGCCTTGCACCAGCAGTGTTTTTGGCACTTAGGGTGAGTTGAGCCTTGTACCAGCGTGTGTCCCTTAACATCAGGCGGGCCCTAAGTTCTGCGCTTTGCACAAAAGTTCCACATTAACTAGGCTGAATGGTACAAAGATTAGTAGGCCCGAGAACCAGGAACAGGTCTTGCAATGGCTGTCGGATAACGCTTAAAGCACATTGTCCACCAGCCAGTCAGCCTCTACCTCCTCTTACCCAACAGTCTTGTCCTCCTTCCACCCAAAATTCCCAATCTTCTCAGAACAATAACCCCAACTGTCCCTGCTCCCCAGAGCTGTTCTCCCTTCCTTTGACTGTACCGCAACCTGCCCCTCCATTTCGCGATTCCACGGACCTAACAGACGAGTATCTGTGTCCAGATGCTCAAACACTAGAGTCTCCTCCATTCCATCTCCGGTCGATTTGGTGGCGGATGACCAGCAACCCACCCTCATCGACGACGATGAGACGCAGTTGCTGTCAGGGCAGCCAGTTGACATGCGCATTGTGCAGGAGGAGGAGGCGAGACAGGAGTTGGAAGAGGAGGTGGTGGACGACGAGGACACCGACCCCACCTGGACAAGGCAGATGTCAAGCTGGGAAAGTAGTGTGGATGTTGAGGCAGGTGCAGCACCAAAAAGGGTAGCTAGAGGCAGAGACATGTCCAGAGGCAGAGGTCAGCTGCTTTGCCGAAGCCAGGCCAGACCCGGAATGTCCGAAGATGTTCCCTTTTGTACCCAGCCCAGAAAAACTCCCCCATCGAGGGCACGTTTCTTGAAGGTGTAGAGTTTTTTCAAGGAATGCGCCGAGGACAGATATAGTGTCGTCTACACAATTTGCCTCTCGAAATCGAGTAGGGGCCCTGAGAAGAGCAACCTGTCCACCACTTCAATGCACCGTCATTTGGAATCCAAGCAATGGAATCAGTGGCAGGCAGCAACGGCAGGACAAACGTCGCCCGCCGTTCATGCCACTGCCTCTGCTCACAGTGCTGGCGATGCACTCCAGAGGACGAGCCAGGACATCACTTCATCTGCCTCCGCCACTTTGTTGACTTCTCCCTCATCCTCCCCTGTTTCTGTCTTATCTCCTTCTCCTGCACCATCAAAGGCACCATCAGGCGCTTCTTTACAACAACCCACCATCTCTCAGACATTGGAGCGCCGGCAGAAATACACCGCTAACCACCCACCCACGCAAGCCTAGAACGCCAACATCGCTAAACTGCTGGCCCAGGAGAGGTTGGCGTTCCGGCTTGTTGAAACTCCCGCCTTCCCGGACCTGATGGCAACTGTGGCACCTCACTATGCCGTCCCTAGCCGTCTCAACTTCTCCCGGTGTGGCGTCCCCGCCTTGCACCAGCACGTGTCACTCAACATCAGGTGGGCCCTTAGTTCCGTGCTTTGCTGCAAGGTCCACTTGACCACCGACACTTGGACAAGCGCCTGTGGTCAGGGATGCTGCAGTGCTTATCTTTAATGACAGGCAGGGTGAATGTGGTGGAGTCTGTTCCCCGGGTGCAAACTGGGGTGGCCTATCTCCTCTCCCAGGCCAAAATTCATGGCAGGAGTAGACTGAAACCCTACGACGCTGCAACCTCCACCACAGCTACTAGCGGCAAACGCTAAAACACTGGTGTGGGGAGACGTCAGCAGGCGGTGCTGAAGCTCATCAGCTTGGGGGACAGACAGCACAGTGCCTCCGAGGTCAGGGATGCCATCCTGGCTGAGATGGCATTTTTTTTTCCCTGCTACACCTGGGGCCTGGCATTTTTACGCCTGTGATAATGGCTGGAACCTGGTAGCGGCTCTGGAGCTTGCCAGCCTCCAACACGTTCCATGTTTGGCCCACGTCTAACCTAGTGGTGCAAAGTTTTTTAAAAACATACCCAAATGTACCGAAGCTACTGTTGAAAATGCAGCGCTTGTGCGCCCACTTTTGCAAGTGCACAGGAGTCGCTGCTAGCCTAAAAACACTCTAGCAAGGCCTACATCTGTCCAAACACAGGCTGTTGTCCGTCATTCACACACGCTGAAACCCTACAATACCATATCTTGAGCAGGGTGTGTGAGCTGCACAGACCTTTGATGGAGTTCCATCTACAAAACCCAAGGGTTCCTCAAAGTCAGCAACCAAAGTTTCTGCACCATGAGTTTCCAGGGGTGGCAGAGTTATGGCTAGGGGAAGAGGCATGGATAGGGATGATGTCTAGGGGCAAAAGCAGTGTGGATGTGGAGGCAAGCTAAGCAGGAAAAACTGGGGGTACAAGCTAAGGCATGGACTGGGGTGATGTCTAGGGGCAAAAGCAGTGTGGATGTGGAGGCAAGCTAAGCAGGAAAAACTGGGGATACAAGCTAAGGCATGGACTGGGGTGATGTCTAGGGGCAAAAGCAGTGTGGATTTGGAGGCAAGCAAAGCAGGGAAAATGGTGGCTAGAGGCAAAGGGATGTCCATAGGCAGCAAGGGCAAAGATGCAAAACTCTCCCGTTTCAAGAATTTTCCTGACTTGTTTCCCCACAAAACATTCCTGGGAGGAGGGCTGAAACACCACCCTCCTCCTCCTCCGCTGTTAGATTTACCCCAGCTACGAGCTGAAAACGCTGCAACACTGGTGTGGGGAGACGTCAGCAGGCTGGGCTGAAGCTCATCAGCTTGGGAGACGGACAGCACACTGCCTCTGAGGTCAGGGATGCCATCCTGGATGAGATGGCAATTTGTTTATCCCCGCTGCCCCTGGGGCCAGGTTTTTTAGCTTGTTGGAGGGCTCTGGAGCTTGCCAGCCTCCAACACGTTCCATGCCTGGCCCACATGTTCAATGTAGTGGTGCAATGATCTTTAAAAACATACCCCAAATTAGCTGAGCTAAGGGTGAAAGTGCGGCACTTGGACACCCACTTTCCCAAGTCTACAGTACCTGGAGCTAGCCGCAATACACTCCAGCAAGGCCTACATCTGCCTGAAGCACCTACTGTTGTGCGAGGTCACCACACGCTCTAACCCTAGATACCGTATGTTCAGCAGGGTGTGTGAGCAGCAGAGACCTTTGATGGAGTACCAGCTACAAAACCCAAGGGTTCCTCAGAGTCAGCTCCCTCACTTTCTGCACCATGAGTTTCCATGGGTGGCAGACTTATGGCTAGAGGCACAGGCATGGATAGGGGTGATGTGTAGGGGCAAAAGCAGTGTGGATGTGGAGGCAAGCTAAGCAGCAAAAACTGGGGGTACAAGCAGCCGGTGACATCATCACTGACAAGCACAGCTGTCTGTCAGCTGACAGGCTGACTTTCACCAAAATGAACAGACAATGGATAGACTCATCATATACATGTCAGTTACATGACAAATTTAGTGCAATTTGCAAGTCCAAGATGGTTTGGAGATCTGCGGAGAGGAATCTCACCACCTCTTGCGGGTGCCATCATTTGGAAGGCAAGCCCTGGGCTCAGTGGGTGAGAGCAAGCGCAGGATAATCGTCGTTTGGCCTGGCGGCCACTGCCTCTTCCACTGTTGACAGGGCTGGCGCTGCAGTCCAGACCAGGAGCCAGGACACCTCCACATCTGCCTCTGACACTTTGGGGAGTTCACCCTTATCCTCACCTTTTCCTGCCATTTCTCCTTTTGCCCGCGCCATCATGCGCCTCTTCCCAGCAACTCCCCATCTCCCAAGCCTTTCATTTCATGCTAAAGTACAGCGCAACCCACCCACATGCCCAAGGCTTCAACGGCCTCATCTCAAGAAATCTGGCCCAGGAGATGTTGGAATCCCGGCTGGGGGACACTCTGCCCTTTTTGGGCAGAGTGTCTACTGCGCCACCGCACTGTGCCGTCCACACCAGCACTTTCCCCCAAACATGAGGCGGTCCCTAAATTCAGCGCTTAGCCCTAAAGTTCCATGTGACCAGTTACGAATGGACAAGTGCATGCGGACAGGGACGCTACCTTTCAATTTGGGCACAGTGGTTGAATGTAGTTGAGGCGTGGACCGGGTCGCAAAATGTGGTGGCCTGACTTGTCTCCCCACACAACATTCCTGGGAGGAGGGCTGAAACACCACCCTCCTCCGCTGTTAAATTGACCCCAGCTACGAGCTGGAAACGCTGCAACACTGGTGTGGGGAGACGTCAGCGGGCCGTGCTGAAGCTCATCAGCTTGGGGGCCAGACAGCACACTGCCTACAAAGTGAGTCATGCCATCCTCGATGAGACGGCAATGTGGTTTTTGCCACTGCACCTGGGCCCAGGCATGTTGTCATGTGTGATAATGGCCGTAACCTGGGATTGGCTCTGTAGCTTGGCAGCCTGCAACATATTCCATGCCTGGGCCACGTTTTTAACTCATTGCTGCTAATCTTTTGAAAAAGGTACCCCAATGTTCCTGAGCTACTGGTGAAAGTGTGGCGCTTGTGCGGATAGTTTTTAAAGTGTATAGTTGCCGCTGCTAGCCTCTATGCACTCCTACAACGCCTGTACCTGCTGGAACAACGGCTGTTGTGCGACGTCTCCACACTGCTGGCACTAAACATATCATGTGTTGAGCAGAGTGTGTGAGCAGCACAGACCTTTGATGTAGTTCCAACTCCAAAACCCTCGGGTTCGTCAAAGTCAACTCCCTCAGTTGCTCAACCATGAGTGGCCATGGGTGGCAGACTTATGTGAAATCCCATCCCATCCATTGCACTGGACATGAAACATTAGCATGCGCTCAGCACAACTTCGGATATGGCAGATGCGTTAAGCAGGGTGCAGGGTACAACACAGACCAGGCCCGAGCACCAGGAACAGGTGTTAGAAATACTGCAGCATCTGCCATTTCCTTCCAATTTTGGGGTTTTGGACCCGCCACCGACTTGTCTGGACCTAAGTGGGGATCATGAGACACAGTTGCCATCAAGGCAAGCTGTGGTCATGTGCGGTTTGCAGTAAGGGGGCAGTGCGCAATTGGAAGAGGAGTTGGTGGATGACGAGGCCACCGACCCCACATGGACAGGGGTGATGTCTAGGGGCTAAAGCAGTGTAGATGTAGAGGGAAGCTAAATCAACAAAAAACCTGGGTAGAAGCAAAGGCATAAACTGGGGTGATGTTTAGGGGTGAAAGCAGAGTAGATGTGGAGGGAAGCTAAGCAGCAAAAACAGTGGGTAGAAGCAAAGGCATGCAAAACTCTACCCTGTTGGAAGACTTATTCCTAGGTCTGGAACACGTTAATGGCCCCCCTGGACAAATTACTGCCACTCAGGGGCCTAGTGTCACCAGGAGGGACAAGTATAGGCGCATGTTGTGGGAATACCTGGCCGACACCAGCTCTGTCCTCTCCGATCCCTCTGTGCTCTACAGCCTAAACTTATTTTCTCATCTTTTTTTCTGAACTGCACATCTCTTGCCTGCTTCCTTTGGGATCTTAGAAATGGTGGTCCACTTCCACAGATGGTAACTTCAATAGACAGTGTAAGGGGAGTAGCTGAGGGATCGCTGTCTTAACCACTTTTTGGCACAAAATTAACTTCCAAAGCCAAATATGGTGCAAGTATATGATGCAAGGACACCTACACACCTATCTCTGACACATTGGGGAGTTCACCCTCATGCGCCCTTTTGGCCTGCACCATCATGCGCCTCTTCCCAGCCACTCCACATTTCCCAAGCTTTTCATTGCAGGCAGAAGTACAATACAACCCACCCCCATGCCCAAGCCTGTAACAGCCTCATCGATAAACTGCTGGCCCTGGAGATGTTGGTGTTTGTTTATGCTTCTGGAGACCCAGGCCTTCCGTCAGCAGATGGCAGCTGGGGCACCTCCCTATGCTGGGCCTAGCCGTTACTACTTCTCTTGGTGTGCTGTCTCTGCCTTGCGCCTGCATGTGTCCCATAACATCAGTCGGGCCCAGAGCTCTGCGCTTTGCTGCAAGGTCCACTTGACCACCGACACATGGACAAGCGCCTGTGGTCACGGATGCTGCAGTGCTTATCTTTAATGACAGGCAGGGTGAATGTGGTGGAGTCTGTTCCCCGGGTGCAAACTGGGGTGGCCTATCTCCTCTCCCAGGCCAAAATTCATGGCAGGAGTAGACTGAAACCCTACGAAGCTGCAACCTCCACCCCAGCTACTAGCGGAAAACACTGTAACACTGGCATGGGGAGATGTCAGTAGGCCGTGCTGAAACTGATCAGCTTGGGGGACAGACAGCACAGTGCCTCCGAGGTCAGGGATGCCATCCTGGCTGAGATGGCATTTTTTTTTTCCCTGCTACACCTGGGGCCTGGCATTTTTGCGCCTGTGATAATGGCTGGAACCTGGTAGCAGATCTGGAGCTTGCCAGACTCAAACACGGTCCACGCATGGCCCACGTTTTCCAACTTGTTGGTGCCATGTTTCTTTGAAACCTACACCATTGTGCCTGATATACAGGTCAAAGTGGGGCCATTTTCGTAAGTGAGAACTAGCCTCTGCTAGGCAGAAAACATTCAGAGCACACTCCTCTCATCTTCGCACCGTTGGCTGGCGGAGGAAGACGAGGGGGTTGGAGTGGCATCTGATGTCCCTATCCCACACGAGGCTAGAGGGTGCACTTCAGTGCATCCCATTGCTTCACCACAAATGGTGTGAAGGGGAGTGGAAAATGGAGGAAATGGAGAGTGACCCTTACAGTTGGGGCCAGCAAAGGCATGCCAAGTAACACACTGGCACACATGGCTGACTTCATCTTGGGTTGCTTTTCAACACATATTTCACATCATGAAGAACAAATACTGGATTTTTTCAAGCCTCGAACCCCGGTCTAGGTCTAATGTCTGTTCCTTTCTTATATTAGGGGAGAGGGAAAAAAAATTACTTCAGTGATACGTTTAGCGTACATAGACTGACTATTAATGTGTATCCCACTTAGTGTTGTTAGGGTTACACACCGTCACAACCTGGCTAAAGCTTCTATAGCTGTTAATAAAGTCAACATAACTTTACGGTATCCAAAAAGACAGCTGGTACCGACAGAGAGCAAGACAAATGTCACCCAAAGCTGTGAGCTCTGAACACCCACAGTGACTTTGGCGTCATCATCATTATAAGGGAGTGGGTGGTAATAAATAACTTGGCAGTGCCTAAAACCCAAAAAGCTTATACAACTATATTTACATTAAGATACACAAATGAAACTTTTCAGTAGCATGTCATGAGACAAGCTGATAAGCTCTTCCTTTGTGCAGTGCTATTTGAAAGTTAAACGCTGCCTTTATTTTAATTCTGGAGAAGGTGCAGACATTAGATTTAGAACATGTTGTCTTCATTGTCCAAATCCTCTATATAGGTAACGCGTTTTTCGGGCCGAGCTGTCTGTGAACGAGCTGGTGCAGCACTGACAACCTGGGTGAATATGGCAAGAGCCTGAGATGTAGGGTGAATGAATCCCCAAATTATTTGTGGAATTCCCAGTGAGACAATGGCACTGTATACCAGTATTAAAAATTGTGGGTGCACGTAACCCCCATATATTCTTTGAATTCCCAGTCAGACAATGGCACTATATACCAGTATTAAAAATTGTGGGTGCACATAACCCCCATATATTCTTTGAATTCCCAGTCAGACAATGGCACTGTATACCAGTAGTAAAAATTGTGGGTGCACGTCACCCCAATATATTCTTTGAATTCCCAGTTAGACAATGGCACTGTATACCAGTAGTAAAAATTGTGGGTGCACATAACCCCCATATATTCTTTGAATTCCCAGTCAGACAATGGCACTGTATACCAGTATTAAAAATTGTGGGTGCACATAACCCCCATATATTCTTTGAATTCCCAGTCAGACAATGGAACTGTATACCAGTAGTAAAAATTGTGGGTGCACATAACCCCCATATATTCTTTAAATTCCCAGTCAGACAATGGCACTGTATACCAGTATTAAAAATTGTGGGTGCACATAACCCCCATATATTCTTTAAATTCCCAGTCAGACAATGGCACTATATACCAGTATTAAAAATTGTGGGTGCACATAACCCCCATATATTCTTTGAATTCCCAGTCAGACAATGGCACTGTATACCAGTATTAAAAATTGTGGGTGCACATAACCCCCATATATTCTTTGAATTCCCAGTCAGACAATGGCACTGTATACCAGTATTAAAAATTGTGGGTGCACATAACCCCCATATATTCTTTGAATTCCCAGTCAGACAATGGCACTGTATACCAGTATTAAAAATTGTGGGTGCACATAACCCCCATATATTCTTTGAATTCCCAGTCAGACAATGGCACTGTATACCAGTATTAAAAATTGTGGGTGCACGTAACCCCCATATATTCTTTGAATTCCCAGTCAGACAATGGCACTGTATACCAGTAGTAAAAATTGTGGGTGCACGTCACCCAAATATATTCTTTGAATTCCCAGTTAGACAATGGCACTGTATACCAGTAGTAAAAATTGTGGGTGCACATAACCCCCATATATTCTTTGAATTCCCAGTCAGACAATGGCACTGTATACCAGTATTAAAAATTGTGGGTGCACATAACCCCCATATATTCTTTGAATTCCCAGTCAGACAATGGCACTGTATACCAGTATTAAAAATTGTGGGTGCACATAACCCCCATATATTCTTTGAATTCCCAGTCAGACAATGGCACTGTATACCAGTATTAAAAATTGTGGGTGCACGTAACCCCCATATATTCTTTGAATTCCCAGTCAGACAATGGCACTATATACCAGTATTAAAAATTGTGGGTGCACATAACCCCCATATATTCTTTGAATTCCCAGTCAGACAATGGCACTGTATACCAGTATTAAAAATTGTGGGTGCACATAACCCCCATATATTCTTTGAATTCCCAGTGAGACAATGGAACTGTATAGCAGTAGCAAAAATTGTGGGTGCACGTCACCCCAATATATTCTTTGAATTCCCAGTTAGACAATGGCACTGTATACCAGTAGTAAAAATTGTGGGTGCACATAACCCCCATATATTCTTTGAATTCCCAGTCAGACAATGGAACTGTATAGCAGTAGCAAAAATTGTGGGTGCACGTCACCCCAATATATTCTTTGAATTCCCAGTTAGACAATGGCACTGTATACCAGTATTAAAAATTGTGGGTGCACATAACCCCCATATATTCTTTGAATTCCCAGTCAGACAATGGCACTGTATACCAGTATTAAAAATTGTGGGTGCACATAACCCCCATATATTCTTTGAATTCCCAGTGAGACAATGGAACTGTATAGCAGTAGCAAAAATTGTGGGTGCACGTCACCCCAATATATTCTTTGAATTCCCAGTTAGACAATGGCACTGTATACCAGTAGTAAAAATTGTGGGTGCACATAACCCCCATATATTCTTTGAATTCCCAGTCAGACAATGGCACTGTATACCAGTATTAAAAATTGTGGGTGCACATAACCCCATATATTCTTTGAATTCCCAGTCAGACAATGGCACTGTATACCAGTATTAAAAATTGTGGGTGCACATAACCCCCATATATTCTTTGAATTCCCAGTCAGACAATGGCACTGTATACCAGTATTAAAAATTGTGGGTGCACATAACCCCCATATATTCTTTGAATTCCCAGTGAGACAATGGAACTGTATAGCAGTAGCAAAAATTGTGGGTGCACGTCACCCCAATATATTCTTTGAATTCCCAGTTAGACAATGGCACTGTATACCAGTAGTAAAAATTGTGGGTGCACATAACCCCCATATATTCTTTGAATTCCCAGTCAGACAATGGCACTGTATACCAGTATTAAAAATTGTGGGTGCACATAACCCCCATATATTCTTTGAATTCCCAGTCAGACAATGGCACTGTATAGCAGTATTAAAAATTGTGGGTGCACGTAACCCCCATATATTCTTTGAATTCCCAGTCAGACAATGGCACTATATACCAGTATTAAAAATTGTGGGTGCACATAACCCCCATATATTCTTTGAATTCCCAGTCAGACAATGGCACTGTATAGCAGTATTAAAAATTGTGGGTGCACATAACCCCCATATATTCTTTGAATTCCCAGTGAGACAATGGCACTGTATACCAGTAGTAAAAATTGTGGGTGCACGTAACCCCAATATATTCTTTGAATTCCCAGTCAGACAATGGCACTATATGGCAGTAGCAAGAAATCAGGGTATTTGTAACCCCAATATATTCTTTGAATTCCCAGTCAGACAATGGCAGTATATACCAGTAGCAAGAAATCAGGGTATTTGTAACCCCAATATATTCTTTGAATTCCCAGTCAGACAATGGCACTATATACCAGTAGCAAAAATTGTGGGTGCACGTAACCCCCATATATTCTTTGAATTCCCAGTCAGACAATGGCAGTATATACCAGTAGCAAGAAATCAGGGTATTTGTAACCCCAATATATTCTTTGAATTCCCAGTCAGACAATGGCACTATATACCAGTAGCAAAAATTGTGGGTGTATATAGCCCCAATTTTATTGCTAGGGGACTTGCAGGGTATTTCTGAGGTGAAGGTGGGGGGGCACACCGTTGGAACGGGGATTTGGGGTGTATATATGGGGTATACGGGAATACACTGTCAGTGTGTTCCATTCAGGATCCTGGGAAAGCTGGGTTGCGGCGATTGAGCCCGTCAGTGCCACGTTACACTGACAAGCTTCTCCCTGGAATTGAAGTTATATGTAAGCCCAATATATTCTTTGAATTCCCAGTGAGACAATGGCACTATATGGCAGTAGCAAAAATAGTGGGTGTATATAGCCCCAATTCTATTGCTAGGGGACTTGCAGGGTATTTCTGGGGTGAAGGTGGGGGGGCACACCGTTGGAACGGGTATCGGGGGTATATATCGGGTATACGGGAATACACTGACAGTGTATTCCATTCAGGATCCTGGGAAAGCTGGGTTGCGGCGATTGAGCCCGTCAGTGCCACGTTACACTGACAAGCTTCTCCCTGGAATTTAGCTCTTACAAGAGCTGTTGTGGTTGTCTTCTTCTTCCTATCCTAGCCTGTCCCTGCCTACCCAGAATCTAAGCCCTAGCTAACTGGACGGAAACCTCCGTCCTCGGTGAATTGCAAGCTCAGAATGACGCGAAGCTGGGCGGCGCTGTTCTTTTAAATTAGAGGTCACATGTTTTCGGCAGCCAATGGGTTTTGCCTACTTTTTTCAACGTCACCGGTGTCGTAGTTCCTGTCCCACCTACCCTGCGCTGTTATTGGAGCAAAAAAGGCGCCTGGGAAGGTGGGAGGGGAATCGAGTAATGGCGCACTTTACCACGCGGTGTTCGATTCGATTCGAACATGCCGAACAGCCTAATATCCGATCGAACATGAGTTCGATAGAACACTGTTCGCTCATCTCTAATTAGCATTAACATATCCCATCCATTCTGGCACGGGCGCTATAGGACCCCTCCAAATGATGAGGGCATCATCAATATAGCGCCCGTACCAGAATATATGCTCAGAGAAAGGATTGGCAGGAGTGAATACGCAATTCTCCTCCCACCATGATAGTGTCAAATTGGCGACAGAAGGGGAAAAAGGTGCCCCCATAGGGGCACCCTTGATCTGCAAATAGTAACCTCCATCAAATAGGAAAAAATTATTTGTAAGAAGATACAAAGTAACCTCCAAGATGTACTCACACAAAATTTCTGAGAATTTACTATATTTGGACAAATGATGGAATAAAGCTTTTATAACCATATCATGAGGGATATTAGAATATAGCGAGACAATGTCCATAGACACCCACGAAAATTCTCTACTCCATTGTATATTCTCCATTTCATTAAGCAACATTTTCGTGTCTCTAATATACCCTGGACACCGTCTCACCATGGGTTTTAAAAGATCATCAACCCAAGAGCACAGCTGTTCATTTAAAGATCCCACTCCAGCTACAATGGGACGTAAGGGTACTGGATGAACTTGCTTGTGCGTCTTGGGTATCCCATGGAAGATAGCTGTCATGCGATGATATAAGAGAGGTATGTTTTTAAGGGAGGTTTCAGTGAGTAAAATTCGTGCCATGATGAAGGAGTAATCCGAAACGCGTAGGCCAAGTTTCCACCTGTGATGCGCCAAGTCTGCTACGACGGGTACTTCATGTGCATTGAACAATTTTAAGATGAAGCAATAAAGGTGAAGATTTTTATACTTTAACCGGAGTATGCTGGAGTTTCTTTGTATGCACATGTTACTTATACTGTACGCTGCATGGCGCAAAATTTAAAAGGGAAAATTCAATGCCAGAATTGATTTTATTTTTTTAAATCCAGCAAAAAAAAAGAGTTAATAAAATGTATTCAATAGATTGTAGGCACCCAAAAATGGTGTCATTACAAAATGCATGTCATCCCGCAAACAACAAGCCCTTATATGGCCACGTCACCAGAAAAATAAAGAAAATATAGCATCTAGTGATGCGAGAACAAAAACCCGCAAAAATCGCCAAATCATTAGAACACAACTGGCTGCGGCAGGAAGGGAATGTATAAGCTGTGCGAGCGAATATCAGGGGACACCCCAGATTTACAGCTTATGAGGGAACAGACACCAGAAATTACCCCCAAAGTGACCCCCAGAGTGACTCCCCCATTCATAGGAGCTACTGGAACATAGTAGGGAATTTGGTGTCTGCAATGTTCTCCGCACTGCTTATATATTCCCTCTTCACCATCCGCTGTGCAGTCACATCCGGGATACTAATACTCACTACACACCCTGATAAATACTTTGAGGGGTGCAGTTTTCAAAATGGGGTCACTCCTTTGGGGAATTCACTTTTCTGGTACCTTACAGGCTCTACAAACATGACATGGCGTTCAGATACCAAACATCTGAATCTGTACTCCAAAAGCCGCATTGCGCTCCTTCCCTTCTGCGCCCTGCTGTGCGGCCAAACTGCAGTTTATGCCACATGTATGACATATGTATGACACTGGTGTACCCGGGATAACGGACGTAATGTCATATGTGGGAATAAACTGATATTAGGGCACAGCCGGACACAGAAGGGAAGAAGGGTTATTGGGGTTTTGGAGCGCAGACGGTTTGGTTTTTGGATGCCATGACACTTTTGAAGAGCTGAAACGCCAGTAAAGTGGAATCCCCTGATATGAGACCTTATTTTGGAAACTACAACCCTGAAGGATTCATCCAGGGGTACAGAGAGCATTTTTAACCCCCAAGTGTTGCTATAACTTATTATCCATAAATGAATACGAAGCTGATTGTGTGAAGTGAAAATGACCATTTTTCCAGGAATACGTCATTTCAGTGCGTAATATGTTGTACCCGACTTGTATCAGAGATGAACGCTCTAAAAGCTGTTGTGCCCGGGATACCCACTTAACAGTTTTTGGAGTGTGTATCTCTGCTGATATAAGTTGGGCATAACATATCGGGCACTAAAATAGCGAATCTCTGAAAAACTTTAATTTTTAACTTCTCATTATCAGTTGCGATTTCATTTCTAGAAACTAAATAAATGCAACACTCAGGGGTTAAAAATGCTCGCTACGCCACTTGATTAATCCCATCAGTGGGGTAATGTCCAAAATGGGGTGACATGTCTGCAGATTCCACTTTATTGGCAATTCAGGGTCTTTGCAAAAGTGACGTCCAAAAAACAAAATAGCGCTCCTTCCCTTCTGTGCCCGAACAGCCGATTCTACCCACATATGGCATTAAGTCCGTTATCCGGGGTACACCAGTGTCATACATGTCGGCATACACTGCCATTTGGGTACACAGCAGGGCGCAGATGTGAAGGAGCGATATGTGCTTTTGGAGTGCAGACTTAGATTGTTGGTGTTTGGACACCATGTCACATTTGCAGAGACCCAAAATTGCCCCTACAAAATGGGGTCACTTCTTGGGGAATTCCAGTTTACTGGAACCTGGAGCCTCCAGGGCTCTGCAAAAACATCATGGTGCCCAGAGGGTCCCTCTAAATCTGTACCCCAAAAGCTAAAAAGCGCAGTGCTCCTTCTCTTCTGAGCCCTGCTGTGTTCCCAAGCAGCAGTTTACACCCACATATATCATTTTTGTGCAGGTCTCTGACAACACAAAGTGGGGGCAACGTTTTGGGCACCGAAATGGCATATTTCTTTCAAAATTTCAATTTTCATTTTGTACATTAATTTTTGGGAAGCATTTTTAGGCTCAAAATGATAATACGCTTTGATACATTCTTTGATGGGTGTAGTTTTTAAAATGGGGTCACTAGGGGTTTCTATTGTATTGATACTTTAGGGGCTCAGCTAATGCGACATGGCACCTGAAAACTATTCCAGCCACATCTGCCCTCCAAAAGCCAAATAGCGCTCTTACCATTCTGAGCCCCACCATGTACCCATACAGCAGATTATGGACACATATGGGGTATTGCCGTGTTCAGGAGAAATTGTGTAACAAACTGTGGGGGGCTTTTTCTCTTTTAACCCCTTGTGAAAATGAAAACTTTGGGGATAAAGGGACATTTTAGTAATTTTTAACCTACACATCCCAAGGTTAGTAAAATCCGTGAAACGGCTATAGGGTCAAACTACTCACTATACCCCTCAATGAATACCTTAAGGGGTCTAGTTTATAAAATGGGGTCATTTATGGGGGTTTTCAATTGTTTTGGTAACTCAAATCTTGTTTGAATGTGCAATGGGCCTAAAATATCTGCAAGCAAAATTTGTGTCTTGAAATCCAGTTGGTGCTCCCATCTTTTTGGGCCCTACCGTGCGTCCGTACATAGGATTAAGGCCACAAACTGTACATTTTTGAACACGGGAGAAATGGGGTCATCTATTTTGGGGTGTTTTTCTTTATTTTCATGCCTTGTGTGCAAAAAAACTGCCTTTAGGGGGCATTCACACTACGTATACTGAAGCTTATTCTGAAAGTAAAACACATTCAGAATAAGCGCCGTATAAAGCAGCTCCATTCATTTCTATGGGAGCCGGCATACGAGCGCTCCCCATAGAAATGAATGGGCTGCTTCTTTCACTGCGAGCAGTCCCATTGAAGTGAATGGGAAGTGCCGGCGTATACGGCAAGCTCTGCTCATGCCGAGCTGTACACGCCGGCACTTCCCATTCACTTCAATGGGACTGCTCGCAGTGAAAGAAGCAGCCCATTCATTTCTATGGCGAGCGCTCGTATGCCGGCTCCCATAGAAATGAATGGAGCTGCTTTATACGGCGCTTATTCTGAACGTGTTTTACGTTCAGAATAAGCTTCAGTATACGTAGTGTGAATGCCCCCTTAAAATGACTCTTATGTGTAAAAAATATAAGAATTTTTTGTTTGACACAAATTCTTTTAAAACCTATGGGGTCAAAATACTCATTATACCCCTCAATGAATACCTCAAGGGGTCTAGTTTATAAAATGGGGTCATTTATTGGGGTTTTAAATTATTTTGGTAACTCAAATCTTGTTTGAATGCGCAATGGGCCTGAAACATTTGGAAGCAAAAATTGTGTCTTGAAATCCAGTTGGTGCTCCCTTCTTTTTGGGCCCTACCGTGCATCCATACATTGGATTAAGGCTACAAAGTGTACATTTTTTT
The DNA here is from genome assembly GCF_031893055.1 of Leptodactylus fuscus. Classification (NCBI taxonomy): domain Eukaryota; kingdom Metazoa; phylum Chordata; class Amphibia; order Anura; family Leptodactylidae; genus Leptodactylus; species Leptodactylus fuscus. Next base: position 195,851,282 of record NC_134267.1, read on the forward strand.
AACACAGGAGAAATGGAGTCATCTACTTTGGAGTGTTTTTCTTCATTTTCTTGTGTTAAGTGCAAAAAAACTGCCTATAAAATGACACTTTTGTGTAAAAAAATATGAAATTTCTTTGTTTGACGCAAATTCTCTAAAAACTTATGGGGTCAAAGTACTCACTATACCCCTCAATGAATACCATAAGGGGTCTAGTTTATAAAATGGTGCCATTTATGGGGGGTTTCAATTGCTTTGGTAACTCAAATCTTGTTGAAATGTGCAATGGGCCTAAAATATCTGCAAGCAAAATTTGTGTTTTGAAATCCATTTGGCCCTCCCGACCTCTTGGGCCCTAAGGTGCGTCCATACATAGGACTAAGGCCACAAACTGTACATTTTTTAACACGGGAGAAGTGGGGTGATATATTTTGGGGTGTGTTTCTTCTTTTTGATGTGTTGTGTGCAAAAAAACTGGCTTTAAAATGACACATATTTGAAGAAAATGAAAATGTAATTTTTTTCATCATTTGTAATAATTCTTGCAAAACAATATTTGTTTGATCAAAATGCTCACTATACCCCTCAAAGAATACCTGAAGGGGTCTAGTTTTACAAATCGGGTCAGTTAATGGGAGTTTCTGTCATTATGCCACCTATTCCTGTCTGCAAACATAGCTTGGTACAGGAAAAAATCACAAACTCCAAATTTCCAAAATTTGCTTATAAACTTGATAAACTTCTAAATTGTCTAAATTACTCAAATATGTTAAAATTATTTCAAATATGCTTGAAACACAAAAGGAACATTTGGAAGTATATAACTACTAACTTTTTTGCCCTGTATTATTGTGCATATGTGAGATATCGCAGCTGAAAGTGGAAAACATTGAAAAATTTTAAAAATTTTCAGCATTTGCGAGTTTTTTAATAAATTTACACAAGTTATATCAGTCTAATTTTACCTTCTCAGTAAAGTACAACATGTCACGAAAAAACAATCTCAGAATCGCTTGGATGCCTAAAACTGTTACAGAATTATTCACTGATAAAGTCACACAGGGCAAATTTCCAAAATTTGGCTTGGTCATTAAGGTCCAAAATCTGAGTATACGCCAGCTTATTCTGAACGTAAAACACGTTCAGACTCAGCGGCGTATAAAGCAGTTCCATTCTTTTCTATGGGAGCCGGCATACGAGCGCTCCCCATAGAAATGAATGGGCTGCTTTTTTCACTACGAGCAGTCCCATTGAAGTGAATGGGAAGCGCTCGCGTGTACGGCTCGGCATCAGCAGAGCTAGCTGTACACACGAGCACTTTCCATTCACTTCAATGGGACTGCTCGTAGTAAAAAAAAGCAGCCCATTCATTTCTATGGGGAGCGCTCGTATGCCGGCTCCCATAGAAATGAATGGAACTGCTTTATACGCCGCTGATTCTGAACGTGTTTCAGAATAAGCTGGCGTATACTCAGTGTGAACTCACCCTAAGAGTCTGTCAAATGACACCACCACCTATCATCTAATTTCCACTCAGAGCCAGTAGAAGATGGCTTCATCCACTATGTAGTGGCCTTGTAGTTCTATGGCAGCTCAGCTCCCACTCACTTATAGCACAGACATTACACAGTTTAAGGAGCCATCTAAGGAGCCAACTCTTTACATATATCATCTGATCCGTGTGGGAAGGGGGGCAGTCAGATGTTGGAGCTACTGAAGTAATATTAATGACCTAACCTAAGGATAACACATCAATATCTAATCTTGGACAGACACTTTAATACGAGATTGACCCATGAGGAGACCAGGGTGAATGTTGCCTTTTGTTATTAAGTATCTGCACCTTACACATACTATACTGCAAAAACCAAACCATGCATAATTCTTTAAAGATTCACTTATTGTGTCACTTGGGGTTTGTAGACTTCTAAACTACATAGCCATATGCAGCCCTTGTACCTATGAATGGGCCCTTTATACAATGGAAGATTTTTCTCCTACATGAATGCAATGTATTTAAGAGAAAGAAATCTTCTTAATATGGCATCTGATGACACATGGCTCTGTATACAATCTCTCAGATATCATAAGAATGAATAGTAGAAACCTCTATATGGCACAATATTAATTCATAGGCACATTGTGGCCCACTATGCTCCCATATATGTCCTTTTTTACCATATTTTGGAACCTGGATAAACTATAATGGGTCGTGAACATGAGGCTTAATATAGTTTCTTCTCTCACAGTTCACGGACGGACCACGAGGAGGAAGCCAAGAAGAGGAAGATGGAGGACAGCGTCTTGCAGAAAGAAAAGACTGCTTACTTCAAACTCCTGGGTAAAACACTCCTTCTAGCCCCTACAACCTGACGGAAAGTATCTTATTTTTACAAAAAAGTATGCATAATGGGTGTAAAGAGACTGCTGCATAGTGGCACGGCCACAGGCTGGTATTATTACGCTGGGAGGGGCTTAAACCTATGGCCCTTCCCACCCGGGTAATGTCAGGCTTCTGCTACTTGTTATATCTGGCAGGTTATACCCAGTCAGATATAACAAGTAGGAGGGTGGGAAGGGCCACAGTTTATGACCCTTCGCATACCAGGCCACGGCTTCTCTAATGCCTGCCCTTTTCTTAAGATACACCCCTGACAGCGTTGGGTACCAGTGTAATAACTGAGGGTTTAGTGCCAGCCTTTTCACAGGCTAAGGGCCCCTTCAACGGAGTATACGCTGGCTGATTCTGAACGTGTAAACGTGTAAATATTCTGAATCAGCAACGTTTAAAACAGATCCCATTGCTTTCTATGGGAGCCGGCATACGTGCGCACCCCAAAGAAATGGATGGGCTGCCTTAGCAGAGCGCCGGCATGACTGCTGGTTGTAGGTAGTTTAGGGGAGGGGAGGCGGAGGTATCCTACTTACCCTTCCCATCTTCATAGCAGCGCTGGTGCTGCTATTCGTCCCGGCAGCGGAAATGGTGGTCGGGGCTAAGCGAGGCTTCCGGCGGTTGCACCGGAGAGCCTCATTTGTGGGCATTGCAGCCGGCTGGATTCTGTGCACTGTGCTCCGTGTGCACAGGTAAGCCGGCTGCTGCCTCTACTGTTGTATCCACTGTCCCTGCTGCTATAGGATGAGCTGGGAGATGCCCGCTGTGCATATGCTGCAGGGAGTTCACTCTCCCAGCTCATCCAAGAGGCATAGACAGAAGCCGGCATACAGCAGAGGCGCAGCCGGCTTTCCTGTGCACACGGAGCACAGTGCACAGCATCCAGCCGGCTGCAATGCCCACGAGTGAGGCTCTCCGGCGCAACCGCCTGAAGCCTCGCTTAGCCCAGCTCACCATTGCCGCTGCCGGGACAAATAGCAGCACCAGCGCTGCTACAAAGATGGGGAGGGTAAGTAGGATACCTCCGCCTCCCCCCCCCACTAAACTACCTACAACCAGCAGTCATGCCAGAGCTCTGCTAAGGAAGTCGCACCATAATAAGACATTCCTCCAAAAATAAGACAGGTCCTATATTTAGGACAAGGATTTAATATAAGACACTGTCTTATTTTCGGGGAAACACGGTATTATTACAATGTGTTGTATTATGGAGATTTAGCATACTTACAGACAAAACATAGTATAGTATATAGAATACAATGTATCAGTAAAAGTATACACAATGATAAAGCAGTTTGTTCCTTTGCTGTAGATATAAAGGTGTTCTGAACATTTCAGAAGGTATTGATTAAATACATTAAACTAATATCTTATTTTTGTTACTTTGATAGACGACGAGGACATCAAGCTGTATCTAGACAGGGACAGATGTCTTAAGACCTCAGACAAGGTATCATGATATAGAGGGAAAGAATAGAAAATATTCCTGAGCTTTGCAAAGTATGACCTGATATCAGTATTAGATACTATACAATGATATATAACCCCAATCTATGCTGCAGTCAGGTTGTAACTAGATATCAGTATACACAAGAATATACTGAGCTCATATATCTGTACTGCATACTATTATGTATTAGGAAATCTATGACAAACTTCTAACTCTCCTTTTATCCCACTAGTATCTCCTGGCGATGGTCCTGACCTACTTTAGAAGAGCCAAACTGCGTATAAAGGAATATCGCCAGTATTTCTTTCCTTCTCTGTAAGTTTCTATTATTATTAGCCCAATCTATACCTATAGTATGTGTTTCAGAGAAGACAGTCGTCAAATTCCCTTTCTAGGCTTATAACAGCCATTAATTGTACAACCGTAGATATAGTGAGCTACAACACTCTGCTATTAACATGCCATTCATACTCTACTAGACAACAGTTCTCCTCATTACCTTTTTTTTTTTACATGTTCTATAATTTCTTTGCCCTACTTTTTATTTCTTCCAGGTTTTTAGCAAACCAGTTTGAAGAAGATGAAGAATTTCGAGATGAGATCTACGCCTGGACCCCTGGACGGACATTAAGGACGATTAAGAGGAACCAGCTGCTTCACCTTCGTGACCTAATGCTCATCAAGATGGACTTCAGAGCTTGGGTAGAAAAGGAAACCTGCGATCTGGTGTGTAGCATAAACCAGAAAGATGTAAACTTTGAACTAAAGCTTGTGGTGATTCTAATAATTGTAGATTATGTTAAATTCTAGATCATGGCACAAGACCCCGACCACTGGGCATGGAAGAGACAGAGAGAAGACCATCACAGCTGGGCTATACGCTGGTTCAGGAGGGATATTTCAGAATTCACCATAAGAGGCCCATGGACCACCCTTCCAACCTGCTCTCTTTGTAACCCCATTGTAGATTCTTCAAGCAAGGAAGAAGAGGAGAAAGACATTCATCATCAGACAGACGCAGAGGAGAAACCCGGAACATCAGTCACAATCATCTCAGGTAAGTGTATCCATTGTGTGAAAGAGAACTTCAAGTAGGGAGCCATTCACATGACGTTTCTGCTGTCCATTCAGCAGATCCGTTCAATGGATCTATTTTTTTAATAGTAAATATGGATACAAATATGCAGAATTAAAAAGCAGAGCCATGAATACTGGTGTGTAGACATGGGCGAACCTCACTAGATTTGTTTCCACAAATATTTGTGAAGTTCGCCCCTCCCCCCTATTATTATATCTGGGGACATCTCAGACACCATAATATAATTAGTGCAGCCCCAAGGGGGTGAATGAAAATAACAAACAGTTCATTTGCATCTTCTTCTAGCCAAGGAGGTCGGGGGTTGGAGCCACTTCTATGGGATTGTTATGGCATATTGTAGAACCTGAAATACCTTTTCAATGAGAAGTTGCTGTAGAAAAGCTTGGTAACATTGCTCTGCTTCTATTCTATAATAAATGTGTTACTAAAGTTTTCCTTCTATCATTTCTACTTATATGTACAGCAACCAGACCAACAAGAAGAAGAAGAAGAACTAAGAAGACACGATGGAAGACATCGACCAGACGTCCAAGGAGAAGAACAGCACAGGATGAAGACCGAAATCATGGAGAGAAGTATCCTCCATAGTCACACACACATAAATACACTCGTTACATCACTATACACAGTCACTGCACATACACACAATCATCACACACATGCATACACATATACACTGATACTTGCTCTAGCGGTCGCCTCCCTTAGTATGCCCAGAGGAGGGGCAATACAGTGGCCATGGTTTCCCTGCAGGTTTCCTCCACTGGGGGTTTTTCCTGCCCTGAGTGTTGCTGTACGCTCTTCGTGAGTGATGGGAGGTAACCAGCACATATAAAAATAGATAGAATAAAATACATAGAATAAACTTCACATTAACTTTCTTTATCGCCTCCGTGTTATTTCTTCTATTTTTGTGTGTGAATATGTGTTTTATTTACAATCTATAATGACATTTGGGTATCTGGAATCTCATGATGGAATTTCCACAAAGTTCTCTCTGACTCCTAGTTAAAGTTAATGGAGCAGCTATAGGGGATTGGGGGGTAGCAGTCACACCCGCGCTCTGATGTCACATAAGAAGAGACTAGTGTAATGGTAATTGGGGGACAGTTACACATTTTATAATGGAAATTCTGCTTCATGCTTTGTATAACGCAATACTTTTCTCCGCTTCCTAGTATGAGGCTGAGTTCACACGTAGTAAAGTGGAGCGCAATCTGGCACGTATATGGCGTGTCAGAGTTTGCGCGCTCAAAAAGATCCCATTGATTTCAATGGGAGTTACGAGTGTATACACCGTGTAATTTTGCACCTGTAATTTTGCGGCCGCAAAACAAATGGGGAAAAGGGGCATCGACAATACAAAGACAGATGTGTGAGAATCCAATCCCAGGGCCTCAACAAAAACATAAGGGACTCTGGCGCACAGGTGCCTAGGTGTCCAATCCTGGAGCATGGGGAAATAACACAAGAGGATGAACTGGAGCAATATCCTCTGTTCGCACTGTATGATGAAACAAGAAGTAACTGGGGTAGTGTCCATAAGTTCAGCACCAAGATAAGGGACAAAAACTTGGTGGCTATGTACAACCAGAAAGAGTTCAACTAATCACTCCAAGGGTCACAAATCTTGAGCTCCCCAATCAGGTGTTGACTGGGGGACACAAAACTTACTGGTAGCAGCTTCCTCAATGCTCAGCTTCTGCAGATCGTTATCCCAATGGCAGGAGGTGAGGATGGCATGGATGATGTTGATGACTCCAGCAATCCAGATTTCTGTTGCAGTTCTTGAGCCAACTTCCTTTCTATGGCTCGGTAGAAGGCAATCACAGTGGTTGGGTTCATGGTGCTTCTGTACAGTCATGGCCAAAAGTTTTGAGAATGATACAAATATTAATTTTTACAAAGTCTACTGCTTCAGTTGTTCTAATGGCAATTTGCATATACTCCAGAATGTTATAAAGAGTGATCAGCTTAACAGCAATTACTTGCAAAGTCAATATTTGCCTAGAAAATGAACTTTATCCCCCAAAAAACATTTCAACATCATTGCAGCCCTGCCTTAAAAGGACCAGCTAACATCATTTCAGTGATTGCTCCATTAACACAGGTGTGGGTGTTGATGAGGACAGGGCTGGAGATCAATCTGTCATGATTAGGTAAGAATGACACCACTGGACACTTTAAAAGGAGGCTGGTGCTTGGCATCATTGTTTCTCTTCTGTTAACCATGGTTATCTCTAAAGAAACACGTGCAGTCATCATTACACTGCACAAAAATGGCCTAACAGGGAAGAGTATCACAGCTAGAAAGATTGCACCTCAGTCAACAATCTATCGCATCATCAAGAACTTCAAGGAGAGAGGTTCCATTGTTGGCAAAAAGGCTCCAGGGCGCCCAAGAAAGACCAGCAAGCACCAAGACTGTCTCTTAAAAGTGTTTCAGCTGCGGGATCAGGCTACCAGCAGTGCAGAGCTTGCTCAGGAATGGCAGCAGGCAGGTGTGAGTGCATCTGCACGCACTGTGAGGCGGAGACTCTTGGAGCAAGGCCTGGTCTCAAGGAGGGCAGCGAAGAAGCCACTTTTCTCCAGAAAAAACATCAGGGACAGACTGATATTCTGCAAAAGGTATAGGGAGTGGACTGCTGAGGACTGGGGTAAAGTCATTTTCTCTGATGAACCCCTATTCGATTGTTTGGGACATCTGGAAAACAGCTTATTCGGAGAGGACGAGGTGAGCGCTACCACCAGTCTTGTCTCGTGCCAACTGTAAAGCATCCTGAAACCATTCATGTGTGGGGTTGCTTCTCAGCCAAGGGAATCGGCTCTCTCACAGTCTTGCCTAAAAACACAGCCATGAATAAAGAATGGTACCAGAATGTCCTCCAAGATCAACTTCTCCCAACCGTCCAAGAGCAGTTTGGCAATCAACAATGCCTTCTCCAGCATGATGGAGCACCTTGCCATAAAGCAAAGGTGATAACTAAATATATTGGGGTTACAAATACCTTCAAGTCCTGCCACTGCCATATAGTGCCAGTTTCTGACTGGGAATTTAAAGAATATATTGAGGTTACAAATACCTTCAAGTCCTGCCACTGCCATATAGTGCCAGTTTCTGACTGGAAATTCAAAGAATATATTGGGGTTACAAATACCTTCAAGTCCTGCCACTGCCATATAGTGCCAGTTTCTGACTGGGAATTCAAAGAATATATTGGGGTTACAAATACCTTCAAGTCCTGCCACTGCCATATAGTGCCAGTTTCTGACTGGGAATTCAAAGAATATATTGGGGTTACAAATACCTTCAAGTCCTGCCACTGCCATATAGTGCCAGTTTCTGACTGGGAATTCAAAGAATATATTGGGGTTACAAATACCTTCAAGTCCTGCCACTGCCATATAGTGCCAGTTTCTGACTGGGAATTCAAAGAATATATTGGGGTTTCAAATACCTTCAAGTTCTGCCACTGCCATATAGTGCCAGTTTCTGACTGGGAATTCAAAGAATATATTGGGGTTACAAATACACTCAAGTTGTAACGATGCTAGTTATCAGATTTGGAGTCCAAATGGTGGGGCAATGGTACAGTACTTAAATAATAATAAATGGAGGAAAGGTACCTCAGAGGTAGAAGAAACCGTGGTCAGATGTTTGCCGGGATCGGTGCACAGGAGGAGCAGATCAACCGTAGTCAGACGTTAGCAAGGTTCGGTACACAGGAGGAGTAGATCAGTCGTAGTCAGGCGATAGCAAAGTTCGGTACACAGGAGGAGCAGGTCAATCGTAGTCAGACGTTAGCAAGGTTCGGTACACAGGAGAAGCAAGGTAGTGGTGAGGTTCAGGGCAACAGGAAACAGACAGCCAGAATAATCAGGCACAGGATGGAGTGAGCTGTGAGTTTATATAAGACAGGCTAAACTGTGATTGGCCACAGAACAGGTGATCTTAATAACCAATTACTCCAACAGAAAACACCAGACAAGGTAAAGCACAGAACAAAACAGGATTCCAAATAGTACAATGGTTAAGGCCGCAGAACATAGCCAGGAAATCATGGGTTCAAGACCCAGTGAGTTCAGTTCGTGACACAAGTCCTGCCACTGCCATATAGTGCCAGTTTCTGACTGGGAATTCAAAGAATATATTGGGGTTACAAATACACTCAAGTCCTGCCACTGCTATATAGTGCCAGTTTCTGACTGGGAATTCAAAGAATATATTGGGGTTACAAATACACTCAAGTCTTGCTACTGCCATATAGTGCCAGTTTCTGACTGGGAATTCAAAGAATATATTGGGGTTACAAATACACTCAAGTCTTGCTACTGCCATATAGTGCCAGTTTCTGAGTGGAAATTCCCCAAATAATTTGGGGATTCATTCACCCTACATCTCAGGCTCTTGCCATATTCACCCAGGTTGTCAGTGCTGCACCAGCTCGTTCCCAGACAGCTCGGCCCGAAAAACACATTACCTATATAGAGGATTTGGACAATGAAGACAACATGTTCTAAATCTAATGTCTGCACCTTCTCCAGAATTAAAATGAAGGCAGCTATTAACTTTCAAATAGCACTGCACTAAGGAAGATCTTATCAGCTTGTCTCATGACATGCTACTAAAAAGTGTCATTTGTGTATCTTAATGTAAATATAGTTGTATAAGCTTGTTGGGTTTTAGGCACTGCCAAGTTATTTATTACCACCCGCTCCCTTATAATGATGATGACGCCAAAGTCACTGTGGGTGTTCAGAGCTCACAGCTTTGGTTGACATTTGTCTTGCTCTCTGTCAGTACCAGCTGTCTTTTTGGATACTGTAAAGTTATGTTGACTTTATTAACAGCTATGGAAGCTTTAGCCAGGTTGTGACGGTGTGTAACCCTAACAACACTAAGTGGGATACACATTAATAGTCAGTCTATGTACGCTAAACGCATCACTGAAGTAATTTTTTTTCCCTCTCCCCTAATATAAGAAAGGAACAGACATTAGACCTAGACTGTGGTTCGAGGCTTATAAAAATCCAGTATTATTTGTTCTCTATGAAGTGAAATATGCGTTAGACTCTTGAAAAGCAACCCAACATGAAGTCAGCCATGTGTGCCAGTGTGTTACTTGGCATGCCTTTGCTGGCCCAAACTGTAAGGGTCACTCTCCATTTCCTCCATTTTCCACTCCCCTTCACACCATTTGTGGTGAAGCAATGGGATGCACTGAAGTGCACCCTCTAGCCTCGTGTGGGACAGGGACATCAGATGCCACTCCAACCCCCTCGTCTTCCTCCGCCAGCCAACGGTGCGAAGATGAGAGGAGTGTGCTCTGAATGTTTTCTGCCTAGCAGAGGCTAGTTCTCACTTACAAAAATGGCCCCACTTTGACCTGTATATCAGGCACAATGGTGTAGGTTTCAAAGAAACATGGCACCAACAAGTTGAAAACGTGGGTCATGTGTGGACCGTTTTGAGTCTGGCAAGCTCCAGATCTGCTACCAGGTTCCAGCCATTATCACAGGCGCAAAAATGCCAGGCCCAAGGTGTAGCAGGGAAAAAAAAATGCCATCTCAGCCAGGATGGCATCCCTGACCTCGGAGGCACTGTGCTGTCTGTCCCCCAAGCTGATCAGCTTCAGCACGGCCTGCTGACGTCTCCCCACGCCAGTGTTACAGCGTTTGCCGCTAGTAGCTGGGGTGGAGGTTGCAGCGTCGTAGGGTTTCAGTCTACTCCTGCCATGAATTTTGGCCTGGGAGAGGAGATAGGCCACCCCAGTTTACACCCGGGGACCAGACTCCACCACATTCACCCTGCCTGTCATTAAAGATAAGCACTGCAGCATCCCTGACCACAGGCGCTTGTCCATGTGTCGGTGGTCAAGTGGACCTTGCAGCAAAGCGCAGAGCTCTGGGCCCGACTGATGTTATGGGACACATGCAGGCGCAAGGCAGGGACAGCACACCAAGAGAAGTAGTAACGGCTAGGCCCAGCATAGGGAGGTGCCCCAGCTGCCATCTGCTGACGGAAGGCCTAGGTATCCAGAAGCATAAACAAACACCAACATCTCCAGGGCCAGCAGTTTATCGATGAGGCTGTTAAAGGCTTGGGCATGGGGGTGGGTTGTGTTGTACTTCTGCCCGCAATGAAAAGCTTGGGAGATGTGGAGTGACTGGGAAGAGGCGCATGATGGTGCAGGCCAAAAGGGCGCATGAGGGTGAACTCCCCAATGTGTCAGAGATAGGTGTGTAGGTGTCCTTGCATCATATACTTGCACCATACTTGGCTTTGGAATTTAATTTTGTGCCAAAAAGTGGTTAAGACAGCGATCCCTCAGCTACTCCCGTTACACTGTCTATTGACAACTCCAGCACTGAAGTTACCATCTGTGGAAGTGGACCACCACTTCTAAGATCCCAAAGGAAGTAGGCAAGAGATGTGCGGTGCAGAAAAAAAGATGAGAAAATAAGTGTAGGCTGTAGAGCACAGAGGGATCGGAGAGGACAGAGCTGGTGTCGGCCAGGTATTCCCACAACATGCGCCTATACTTGTCCCTCCTGGTGACACTAGGCCCCTGAGTGGCAGTAATTTGTCCAGGGGGGCCATTAACGTGTTCCAGACCTAGGAATAAGTCTTCCAACAGGGTAGAGTTTTGCATGCCTTTGCTTCTACCCACTGTTTGTGCTGCTTAGCTTCCCTCCACATCTACACTGCTTTCGCCCCTAAACATCACCCCAGTTTATGCATCTGCTTCTACCCTGTTTTTTTGTTGAATTAGCTTCCCTCCACATCTACACTGCTTTCGCCCCTAAACATCACCCCAGTTTATGCCTTTGCTTCTACCCAGGTTTTTTGTTGATTTAGCTTCCCTCTATATCTACACTGCTTTAGCCCTCAGACATCACCCCTGTCCATGTGGGGTCGGTGGCCTCGTCATCCACCAACTCCTCTTCCAATTGCGCACTGCCCCCTTACTGCAAACCGCACATGACCACAGCTTGCCCTGATGGCAACTGTGTCTCATGATCCCCACTTAGGTCCAGACAAGTCGGTGGCGGGTCCAAAACCCCAAAATTGGAAGGAAATGGCGGATGCTGCAGTATTTCTAACACCTGTTCCTGGTGCTCGGGCCTGGTCTGTGTTGTACCCTGCACCCTGCTTAACGCAGCTGCCATATCCGGAGTTGTGATGAGAGCATGCTAATGTTTTGTGTCCAGTGCAATGGATGGGATGGGATTTCACATAAGTCTGCCACCCATGGCCACTCATGGTTGAGCAACTGAGGGAGTTGACTTTGACGAACCCGAGGGTTTTGGAGTTGGGACTACATCAAAGGTCTGTGCTGCTCACACACTGTGCTCAACACATGATATGTTTAGTGCCAGCAGTGTGGAGACGTCGCACAACAGCCGTTGTTCCAGCAGGTACAGGCGTTGTAGGAGTGCATAGAGGCTAGCAGCGGCAACTATAGACTTTAAAAACTATCCGCACAAGCGCCACACTTTCACCAGTAGCTCAGGAACATTGGGGTACCTTTTTAAAAAGATTAGCAGCAATGAGTTAAAAACGTGGCCCAGGCATGGAATATGTTGCAGGCTGCCAAGCTACAGAGCCGATCCCAGGTTACGGCCATTATCACACATGACAACATGCCTGGGCCCAGGTGCAGTGGCAAAAACCACATTGCCGTGTCATCAAGGATGGCATGACTCACTTTGTAGGCTGTGTGCTGTCTGGCCCCCAAGCTGATGAGCTTCAGCCCAGCCTGCTGACATCTCCCCACACCAGTGTTGCAGCGTTTCCAGCTCGTAGCTGGGGTCAATCTAACAACGGAGGAGGAGGGTGGTGTTTCAGCCCTCCTCCCAGGAATGTTGTGTGGGGAGACAAGTCAGTCCACCACATTTTGCGACCCGGTCCATGCCTCAAGTACATTCAACCACTGTGCCAAGATTGAAAGGTAGCGTCCCTGTCCGCATGCACTTGTCCATTCATAGCTGGTCACGTGGAACTTTTGGGCAAAGCGCTGAACTTAGGGACCGCCTCATGTTTGGGGAAAAGTCCTGGTGTGGACGGCACAGTGAGGTGGCACAGTAGCCAGCAGGCCCAAAAAGGGCAGAGTGTCCACAAGCCGGGACCCCAACATCTCCTGGGCCAGAATTTTTGAGATGAGGCAGTTGAAGCCTTGGGAATGTGGGTGGGTTGTGCCTGGAATGAAAGGCCTGGGAGATGTGGAGTCGCATTGCAAAGTGTGTAAACCACACTCAGTTTGTCCTCGACCTATACATTTAGAAATTATCTCCCCCAGCGAGGAACGTGGCCTCGATGGGGGAATTTTTCTAAGGAAGCTAGAAAAGAGGGCATCTTGGGCCTTGCTGGCTCAGGTCTAGCTTTTGTCATGCAGCTGTCTTCTGCCTCTGGACATCCCTTTGCCTCTAGCCACCTTTTTCCCTGCTTAGCTTGCCTCCACATCCACACTGCTTTTGCCCCTAGACATCACCCCAGTCTATGCCTTAGCTTGTACCCCCAGTTTTTTCTGCTTAGGTTGCCTCCACATCCACACTGCTTTTGCCCCTAGATATCATCCCTATCCATGCCTCTGCCCCTAGCCATAACTCTGCCACCCCTGGAAACTCATGGTGCAGAAACTTGGGAGCTGACTTTGAGGAACCCTTGGGTTTTGTAGATGGAACTCCATCAAAGGTCTGTGCAGCTCACACACTCTGGTCAAGATATGGTATGTAGCGTTTCAGCGTGTGTGGACATCAGGCAGATGTAGGCCTTGCTGGAGTGTTTTGAGGCTAGCAGCGGCTCCTGTACACTTGCAAAAGTGGGCGCACAAGCGCCGCATTTTCAACAGTAGCTTCAGTACATTTGGGTATGTTTTCAAAAAACGTTGCACCACTAAGTTAGATGTGGGCCAAACATGGAACGTGTTGGAGGCTGGCAAGCTCCAGAGCCGCTACCAGGTTCCAGCCATTATCACAGGCGCAAAAATGCCAGGCCCCAGGTGTAGCAGGGAAAAAAAAATGCCATCTCAGCCAGGATGGCATCCCTGACCTCGGAGGCACTGTGCTGTCTGTCCCCCAAGCTGATGAGCTTCAGCACGGCCTGCTGATGTCTCCCCATGCCAGTGTTTTAGCGTTTGCCTCTAGTAGCTGGGGTGGAGGTTGCAGCGTCGTAGGGTTTCAGTCTACTCCTGCCATGAATTTTGGCCTGGGAGAGGAGATAGGGTACCTCAGTTTGCACCCCGGGACCAGACTCCACCACATTCACCCTGCCTGTCCTTAAAGATAAGCAGTATCCCTGACCACAGGCGCTTGTCCAAGTGTCGGTGGTCAAGTGGACCTTGCAGCAAAGCGCGGAACTAAGGGCCCACCTGATGTTGAGTGACACGTGCTGGTGCAAGGCGGGGACGCCACACCAGGAGAAGTTGTGACGGCTAGGGACGGCATAGCGAGGTGCCACAGTTGCCATCAGGTCCAGGAAGGCCGGAGTTTCAACAAGCCAGAACGCCAACATCTCCTGGGCCAGCAGTTTAGCGATGTTGGCGTTCAAGGCTTGCGTGGGTGAGTGGTTAGCAGTGTATTTCTGCCGGCGCTCCAATGTCTGAGAGATGGTGGGTTGTTGTAAAGAAGCACCTGATGGTGCCTTTGATGGTGCAGGAGAAGGAGATAAGACAGAAACAGGGGAGGATGAGGGAGAAGTCAACAAAGTGGCGGAAGCAGATGAAGTGATGTCCTGGCTCGTCCTTTGGAGTGCATCGCCAGCACTGTGAGCAGAGGCAGTGGCATGAACGTCGGGCGACGTTTGTCCTGCCGTTGCTGCCTGCCACTGATTCCAGTGCTTGGATTCCAAATGACGGTGCATTGAAGTGGTGGACAGGTTGCTCTTCTCAGGGCCCCTACTCGATTTCGAGAGGCAAATTGTGTAGAGGACACTATATCTGTCCTCGGCGCATTCCTTGAAAAAACTCTACACCTTCGAGAAATGTGCCCTCGATGGGGGAGTTTTTCTGGGCTGGGTACAGAAGGGAACATCTTCGGACATTCCGGGTGTGGCCTGGCTTCGCCTAAGCTGCTGACCTCTGCCTCTAGCTACCCTTTTTGGTGCTGCACCTGCCTCAACATCCACACTACTTTCCCAGCTTGACATCCGCCTTGTCCAGGTGGGGTCGGTGTCCTCGTCGTCCACCACCTCCTCTTCCAACTCCTGTCTCGCCTCCTCCTCCTGCACAATGCGCATGTCAACTGGCTGCCCTGACAGCAACTGCGTCTCATCGTCGTCAATGAGGGTGAGTTGCTGGTCATAAATTCACTGATTTCAAACAAATGTGTGTATATTAGAAAGTTCACAGAGGGACAAATGACACTATCTGCCCCAAAAAATAAACATATAAAATTTCACTTTTATTGATATCCTTTAAAACCAATCCAAAAAGTAAAACAAAATGATTGTGTTCCACCTGTTCAGTCCATACAAAAGTGAAGAAGTAACTAGGGAGGGGCAATTGTATATACACCTATATATGCCCTATAGGATATTGAAACCCTCACTCCCTAATAAACCACAGTGGCTTTTTTCCAAACAGCAACTTGTGAACAGGACCCAAAGCGTGAACTGCCAGCAAATCACTCCCCCCCCTCTGAGGTTACTGGCCTATTGCCACGCCAACAGAGAGGAGAGAGGCACTGACAGTCAGGTCACCGTACAAATGCTGAACTGGATGATAAGTCCACTGACTAACTGGGAATTTATGATTCCAGTTAGTCAGTGGACTTATCATCCAGTTCAGCATTTGTACGGTGACCTGACTGTCAGTGCCTCTCTCCTCTCTGTTGGCGTGGCAATAGGCCAGTAACCTCAGAGGGGGGGGGAAGTGATTTGCTGGCAGTTCACGCTTTGGGTCCTGTTCACAAGTTGCTGTTTGGAAAAAAGCCACTGTGGTTTATTAGGGAGTGAGGGTTTCAATATCCTATAGGGCATATATAGGTGTATATACAATTGCCCCTCCCTAGTTACTTCTTCACTTTTGTATGGACTGAACAGGTGGAACACAATCATTTTGTTTTACTTTTTGGATTGGTTTTAAAGGATATCAATAAATGTGAAATTTTATGTGTTTATTTTTTGGGGCAGATAGTGTCATTTGTCCCTGTGTGAGTTGTTGGTCATCCGCCACCAAATCGACCGGAGATGGAGGAGACTCTAGTGTTTGAGCATCTGGACACAGATACTCGTCTGTTAAGTCCGTGGAATCGCGAAATGGAGGGGCAGGTTGCGGTACAGTCAAAGGAAGGGAGAACAGCTCTGGGGAGCAGGGACAGTTGGGGTTATTGTTCTGGGAAGATTGAGAATTTTGGGTGGAAGGAGGACAAGACTTTTGGGTAAGAGGAGGTAGAGGCTGACTGGCTGGTGGACAATGTGCTTTAAGTGTTATCCGACAGCCATTGCAAGACCTGTTCCTGGTTCTCGGGCCTACTAAGGTTTGTACCATTCAGCCTAGTTAATGTTGAACTTTTGTGCAAAACGCAGAACTTAGGGCCCGCCTGATGTTAAGGGACACACGCTGGTACAAGGCTCAACTCACCCTAAGGGCCAAAAACACAGCTGGTGCAAGGCTCTACTCATGCCAAGGGCCTCAATCTCTACTGGTAGCTCAGCTTAAGGTCCTGTAACTTTGTTTGGAAGGGCTCATGTTAAGGGCTAGAAAAGTCAATTTTGGAAGGTCTTACCACATCACACACACACACACACACACACACACACAATGACAGTTGTGGGTGAGGACTAAAGGATTTCCCATTGCCTATTCCATCTGTGGTTGTCATGGTTTAAAGGGGTGGTTGTTACTGTTTGTTGAGCTTAAATTGGGGTTTGTGTCCATCCATTTGGGGAGTAAAGAAGGTTTCCAGGTATTTTCCCACTTTAATAGAGGTTTTTTTGAATGTGGAAAGTGTGTAGTTGTTAGGCTGTGATGTTGGGGTAATAGAGGGTCTTTGGTGTGTTAGATGCCCCCAGACATGCTTCCCCTGCTGTCCCAGTTGTATTCCAGATGTGTTGGCATTATTTCCTGGGGTGTCATAGTGGACTTGGTGACCCTCCAGACACGGATTTGGGTTTCCCCCTTAACGAGTATATGTTCCCCATAGACTATAATGGGGTTCGAAACACGTTCGAATACTCGAACAGTGAGCGGCTGTTCGAATCGAATTTCGAACCTCGAACATTTTAGTGTTCGCTCATCTCTAATAAATAATACTTGACTTCAGGCACAAAATGAACAAAATAAAATACAGCCTTAACTTCAGGCAAAAATAAAATCCTGCTCGTTTGAGCCGCTAACTAAACAGAAATTCTATCCTAACTATACATGTGGCTTACTATTAGCCACATGAACAAAACAAACACAACTTTTTCTCACTGGACTCAGGGTTACAGGACAGACCCAGGAGCCTCCTCTCACTCCCTGGATCTGCACTGGAGTGCAGGATCTGCAGCCTTTCTGGCTTATTAATGAGCCAAGTTATTGTTCTTAGGTGAGGTTCTCCAAGAATAGATAGATGAGGACATCATTTTCCACATTGGGCCCTTCTTTTTTTTTTTCTTCTAGTGTGTGTTTCAAAGCTTGTGAAGGCTCCCCGGCCTGTCATTCAGTACTTTCTATTGCAGCCTACTCTATGTAGCCTGCAATAGAACTGCTGTATTTTTTTCAATGCATTAATGATCAGACCCCCTGGGGTTCAAGACCCTTAGGGGGGTCTAATAAATGAAAAAATATAAAAATTTCAAATCACCCCCTTTCCCTAGAACACATAAAAGTACTTAAATACTGTGAAACACATACTTATTAGGTATCCCTGAGTCTAAAAACGCCCGCTTTACAAATCTATAAAAATATTTGCATGGGGACCCCCGAACAGACTACCAAATGCACTGGCAGGCGGTGTGCAGTGAAAGCGCATGGACCCCATAGACTATAATGGGGTCCGTGTGCTTTCTGCGTGCTGCTCCCCTGAATTATACGGACATGAAAGTGATCGTGATCTACTTTCCTGTCCGCATGTTCCATGCAGGCAGCACAGGGAGAGCACACGGACCCCATTATAGTCTATGGGGTCTGTGTGCTTTGACTGGCACACCGCTTGCCAGTGCGTTTGGTATTCTGTTCGGGGGTCCCCATGCAGAACCCCCCGACGGATTACCAATGCAGATGTGATTGAGACCTTAGGATGAAGACAGTAAACTGGTAAGAAGGATTCTTCTGTAATATTTTGAAAAGAACGACTTTTAGTAGAGATGAGCGAATAGTATTAGAAACTAGAGTTTGGAATACGTTGCTCCCATAGGAATGCATGGGACTGGCTGTACAGCAAGGGGTTAAGTGCCGGCCAGCGAAACTCTAGTTTCTAATACTATTCCCATCATCTCTAACCTTTAGGTATTAAGTTTGGCAGCGTTCTCAAGAGGACTCCATTGGGTAGAAATCTCAAATACAGGCTTCTGGAGTATAAGGCCTGTAGTTCTCCCAGCCTTTTAGCAGATGTAATGGCGACTAAGAAAACCACTTAGCAGGATAGCTGTTTTATATCTACTTCCTGGAACGGCTCCAATGGATGGGATGTCAGAGCATTGAAAACAACAAACAAGTCCCAAAAAAGCACAAGAGGTTTTACCTCCAGTCTCAGGTTCCTAATTGCTTTGAAAACTCTTGATATTAAAGGATAACCAGAGAATTTACCATCAGTCACGGCATTAATGGCGGTCATACGTACTTTGAGAGTAAAAAAGGATTTTGCTGAGCCAGGAAGAGAATTTAGACCAATTTTTCTAAGTCTCACAGGCTGCCAATAGAGTATTAATAGCTGATGTAGATAACACTATTCTTCTGTCTCAGTCCTTCACATTCCAAGCTGAAAGATGGAGTTTGCTCAACTCTGATATTCAGAGATCCTTTTATATACAGAGCTTTTAAGTCCAGCAGGGAAGATTCTGCTGGTTGGAGAATCTCCATGCATTCTGTCATCAGTAACCTGCTTTGTGTCCCACCCTGCTTGGTCTAACAATAGGCTGTCTAAAATAGGTTGTCTGTCTGAATTAGGACTAATTTGTCCTGAATTGATGGTTTGAAATGCAGATGTGCCAACCTGACAGCTTTCATCTCCTGAAAATTTGAGGAATGGAGCCCATCTAATTTGTCCCATAGTCCTTGAGCCCAAGAAGTTTGCAGATGAGCACCCCAACCTCTCATGGAGGCTGGAGAGAAGGAGTTCTTATACCATTCATTATGCTAATTACCTGTCTCATTGTTACGTTGGTGGGCCGGTCCTGGGAAAAGTTAAGGACGGGATAAAGACCCTTCTATGCTGCCTCATGACTGGAATATATTCCAGTATAAACTATATGTATAGTCTCATCATTTTATGTCTCCAAAGTACAAGAAAAAAAATTCATTACGCTTGTCATAATAATTATAGCAATTTATAACACTGTTCATTCTTTTTCTTCATGATTTTTAGTATATTCCTATTAGAGGCTCTGAAACACAGACATGGCAGACAGATGGGCACTGTTAAAGGGGTATTCCCACGCCGCATACTCACCAGTCTTCGCTGCTATAAAATCTTCTTTCTTCCTGCTTTGTTGCGTCATTGGTGGGCGGGGTTACATATGCAAAGCCAGTGGCAAGATGACGTCACTTCTATGCCGCTGGCCTTGCGTGCGCGCTCATAGATGTTGAGACCAGTCAGTTCCCCAGCCTTCACAATGCCAATACAGACACGGCATCCGCATTTCTATGACAGCGGATGCTGGGTCTGTATTGGTGGCCCCTGTGCCGGGTTAGACGCCGGCACAGGTGCCTGCGACATCGCTACGCTCCTGCCCTGCATTAAGCCAGCAGTGGCAGGAGCCGTGCTGCTATTCCGGGGAGGGGGGGCAGAGGAGCGGAATAGCAGCATAGCAGAATCGCTCCTGCCGCTGCTGGCTTTATGCAGGGCAGGAGCGTAGCGTTGTCGCAGGCACCTGTGCTGGTGTCTAACCCTCCCCAGCATCTGCCTCTCTATTACAGCGGATGCCGGGTCTGTATTGGCGGGCCCTTCCCCCCTAAGTATAAACTACCCCCCTCCCCCTCCAGGCTCCTGTGCACTTAGCCCCTTCTCCCTCCCCCCTGAGAGCAGCAGATACATCACTTGACTTTTGACCAGATAAGTCAAGGGCTATGTCAACAAAGAAATGAATAAAGTAAGATAGTGGACAAACAAAGCAGTTTTGCTGAAGCAGTGTATTTAGGAAAAGTCTTACATCCACATTAGCAAGCAGTATAGATAGGATCCTTGTGATGGGACAACCCCTTTAAGAATAGTGTGTATAACATTACACGACGCAACCTTCTATATTCCTCCACATATTCCCAATAAAAACTTGTTACATTCCTAGAGTCATTCTAATGGGGCAAGCTGTAGTACTATATTGGTATTGCTTTGGGTTATATACCACGTACAAAGTCATTTTTATTTTGAGCATAGGCTTTTTAGACTCTTTCTTCATGTTAGGGAGCCTTCACATGGAGTAAACACGCGTGTATTTTTGCAAAATACAGGTGTAAAAATCAGACTCCCATTGACTTCAATGACATTTTACAGGCATATTTTTCCAATTGTAAAAAATATCATTGAAGTCAATGGGAGTCTTATTTTTACATGTTTATTTTTACACGTGTATTTTGCAAAAATACACGCGCGTTTACTCCGTGTGAAGGCTCCCTTAAGCCTCATTTCCTTAAATATGTAGCCGTGCCAAAACTGTAGACTGGTTCACACCAGCTTTCCGCCCCAGACGTCTCTTAGAATTGTCAGAGAGAAGTCCTACAAGGAGGACTTTTCTCTTTGACGGTTTAAGTAGGGTCTGTGGGTTTCCACGTGTAACTGCTTTTTAAGCGGATTGGGTTTCTGTCTTTCAGGTCCATGTCCACTTTTTATACTTTCTTCCATATAAAAGCACTTTTATGGGAGAAACAAGGGATTAAGGCTTTGTTCAGACTTGCTTTTTTTTGATCCAGCAATAAATAAAATTACCAGACTAGTTGAAAAAAACCTTTGTAAGATGTAGTGGAAGCATATTCCATCCTGACTCCAAATATGGCTGTTGGAAAATAATGCCTGGATCAAAAGGCCATAAATATAATCACCTAATGTACAGCCTATGTAGAGATGGAAATACAGTAGGAGTCCAGGATTGATGGGAAGATGGATAATCGAAGTCCTCCAAGCCTAAGAAATCTGAATAGCTGTCAGGACCATACCAGAGATCCATTGATTCAGAGCCAAGAGTCTGAGCCAGCAATATAAAGTCATTCATGTCACCAAATAAGCAGACCAAGGTGACGTCCAGGGCAAGCTGAGGTCTAATACACAAGCAACAGGCGAAGGAGGTACAAGGTTTGTGAGCATGTCGCCAGGCCATGATTGATCTGCACTGACGGAACATAGATGTCATCCGTGTAACACCCGTGCACCACATTGCCAGTGAGCATGATCCACAAAACAGACAGGAATAGGACCTATCCTTAGATTTGCTCATGACCCCAAACACCAAGCTGTGAAAATACTCGGCCATAGGGGGCCATAGTAATGAATGGGTCATGAAAAACACGGCTAGCACATTGACTGTGCGCCTGGTTGTGTATACGAGGCCTTATTGTATAATAAGAATACAGATGCACGCACTATCGGCCATGTGTAACATATTTATACTTTAGGCTCTTTACATTTCTCTCCTGACATGACTTTAAAGTTAATGTTTTTGATCTGTTTTTTATATGTGACTTTCAATGCTGAAAATGCTGAATTTTTCAAAATTTCTATTAATTGGCAGGATCTCATGATACAGAATACATGTCATATATTTTACTGCAGTATAACTGGCACTGGCCTGTGCCGCATGACTTATCCTGGCATGTGCCGCAAACATCAGCCAATAGAATCCCAGCATGCGGCTACAAACCTGGAAAAGAAACGTCAGTTGGTGCCAGTCAGCGATTGCTCTTTCAGAGAATAGACCGGCTCCCTATTGCTCCCAGAAAGCGACAGAAAGCGAGAGGTTTTTTTTACAGAGACCTGATCGACACCTGAGGATTACGAAGAAAACCGCTAATAGCGAGACACCAGAGGTAAGATATCATCACTTTATTGTGAAATCCGTATTTATGTCACCTGGAAAGTGACAGTGATGGGACCCCAGTTTTTAGGAAAAAGAGATGGTGTACACTGTGTGAGATATAGTAGCTGGATTGGATGCACATGGATAAGCCTGGGGGACTATAGGACAACAAAATAGAATTTTAGAAACTTTGATTTATCCATGTGAAGATACTTAATCTATGGTTACACACACACACACACACACATATATATATATACCGTACAAACACTTGGGTGACTGTGGATAGATATGGAGACACTTAGGTAATTATGGATATATGGACATTGGAAAAAAAATGGATGAATATTGAAAAACTCAGGTGCCAATATATTATTTGAATAATTTTGGATGCTCATGGTCTAATGTGGGGAATATTGGACGCTTATTGATAATACAGAGAAATATGGAGGATCATTCCAGTCATTCTTAGCCCCTTAACGACCGGCCCATAGGGAATCTACGTCGGCAGTGACAGGTCCTTCCTGACTGCCCTATAGGAAAACTACGTCGGGCAGTCAGGGAAGGATTCCCTGTCAGTGCCGACGTAAATGGAGCGGATCTTAGCTGTATCTTACAGCTAAGACCTTGCTCCATAACCCCTCATCGGAGGGGGCTCCGATGGGGGGGGGTTTAACCCCTTCAGTTCCGTGATCAAACATGATCACGGAACTGAAGCGGTTCCGTGATGGTGCCGGTAAGATCGGCACCCCCCGCGGCGAGATTGGGGGGTGCCAATATGAAAAACATGCAGTCTGGGGTCTGGCCAGTGACCCCAGACTGCCTGAGCCCCCTGTTACCTGGTTGATCCTGCCCCATACTCAGGAAGCCAAGCGATGCGTCTACATCGCTTGGCTTCCTGTTACAGACTGGAGACACGTGCAGCCTGTGTCTCCAGCCTGTAATACTGATTCAGCAATGAAATCATTGCTGAATCAAGTGTCCTAAAAGGGACACATAAAAAGGTTAAATAAAAAGTGAAAAAAAGTGAAAAATAAATAAATAAAGCTTTTGAAAAAAATGAATAAAGTTATAAAGCCCTTTTTTCTATAGAAAATGAGTTATGTAAAAAAAAAACTAAAAATTAATAAAAATGCATATTTGGTATCGCCGCGTCCGTAACAATCTGTACAATAAAACTGAAATAATATTTAATGTATACGGTAAACGTCGGAAAAAAAGGAAAAACCCGCTGGAAGTAGTGATTTTTTGCGATCTCACCTTAGAAAATATGCTATAAAAAGTGATCAAAAAGTCATATGCACCCCACAATAGTACCAATAAAAAGCGCAGGTTGTCCCGCAAAAAATAGACCCCCAACCAACACTGTCAACTATACTGTGAAAAATAAAAATGTTATGCCTCTCAGAAGATGGCGATGCAAAAATCACTGATTTATGTCCCCAAATGTGTTTTTCCTCTGCAGACTTAGTATCGCATAAAACAATACTAGAAATGAGGTATCGCCGTGACCGTACCGACCCGCAGAATAAAGGTCACATGTTGCTTATACTGTATGCTGCATGGCGCAAAATTTAAAAGGGAAAATTCAATGCCAGAATTGATTTTATTTTTTTAAAATCCAGCAAAAAAAGAGTTAATAAAATGTATTCAATATATTGTAGGCACCCAAAAATGGTGTCATTACAAAATGCATGTCATCCCGCAAACAACAAGCCCTTATATGGCCACGTCACCAGAAAAATAAAGAAAATATAGCATCTAGTGATGCGAGAACAAAAACCCACAAAAAAGGGGCCACACGGTGGCTCAGTGGTTAGCACTGCAGCCTTGCAGCGCTGGAGTCCTGGTGTTCAAATCTCGCCAAGGGCAAAAAACCATCTGCAAGGAGTTTGTATGTTCTCCCCGTGTTTGCATGGATTTCCATCCCATATTCCAAAAAAGACATACTGAGGGAAAAATGTACATTGTGAGCTCTATGTGGGGCTCACAATCTACATTAAAAAAAAAAACCCGCAAAAATCACCAAATCATTAGAACACAACTGGCTGTTGCAGGAAGGGAATGTATAAGCTGTGCGAGCGAATATCAGGGGACACCCCAGATTTACAGCTTATGAGGGAACAGACACCAGAAATGACCCCCAGAGTGACTCCCCCATTCATAGGAGCTACTGGAACATAGTAGGGAATTTGGTGTCTGCAATATTCTCCGCACAGCTAATATATTCCCTCTTCGCCATCCGCTGTGCAGTCACGTCCGGGATACTAATACTCACTACACACCCTGATAAATACTTTGAGGGGTGCAGTTTTCAAAATGGGGTCACTCCTTTGGGGAATCCACTTTTCTGGTACCTTACAGGCTCTACAAACATGACATGGCGTTCAGATACCAAACATCTGAATCTGTACTCCAAAAGCCGCATCGCGCTCCTTCCCTTCTGCGCCCTGCTGTGTGCCCAAACTGCAGTTTATGCCACATGTATGACATATGTATGACACTGGTGTACCCGGGATAACGGACGTAATGTCATATGTGGGAATAAACTGATATTAGGGCACAGCCGGACACAGAAGGGAAGAAGGGTTATTGGGGTTTTGGAGCGCAGACGGTTTGGTTTTTGGATGCCATGACACTTTTGCAGAGCTGAAACGCCAGTAAAGTGGAATCCCCTGATATGAGACCTTATTTTGGAAACTACACCCCTGAAGGATTTCTCCAGGGGTACAGAGAGCATTTTTAACCCCCAAGTGTTGCTATAACTTATTATCCATAAATGAATACGAAGCTGATTGTGTGAAGTGAAAATGACCATTTTTCCAGGAATACGTCATTTCAGTGCGTAATATGTTGTGCCCGACTTGTATCAGAGATGAACGCTCTAAAAGCTGTTGTGCCCGGGATACCCGCTTACCAGTTTTTGGAGTGTCTCTGCTGACATAAGTTGGGCATAACATATCGGGCACTAAAATAGCGAATCTCTGAAAAACTTTAATTTTTAACTTCTCATTATCAGTTGCGATTTCATTTCTGGAAACTAAATAAATGCAACACTCAGGGGTTAAAAATGCTCGCTACGCCACTTGATAAATCCCATCAGTGGGGTAATGTCCAAAATGGGGTGACATGTCTGCAGATTCCACTTTATTGGCAATTCAGGGTCTTTGCAAAAGTGACGTCCAAAAAACAAAATAGCGCTCCTTCCCTTCTGTGCCCGAACAGCCGATTCTACCCACATATGGCATTAAGTCCGTTATCCGGGGTACACCAGTGTCATACAGGTCGGCATACACTGCCATTTGGGTACACAGCAGGGCGCAGATGTGAAGGAGCGATATGTGCTTTTGGAGTGCAGACTAAGGGTGCATTCAGACTACGTAACGCCGGGCGTGTATGAGAGCCGTACACGCCGGCATTACGGCAGACTGCCGAACACTTCCCATTCACTTCAATGGGAGCGCTCGTAAACGCCGCTGTTACGAGCGCTCCCATTGAAGTGAATGGGAAGTGTTCGGCAGTCTGCCGTAATGCCGGCGTGTACGGCTCTCATACACGCCCGGCGTTACGTAGTCTGAATGCACCCTTAGATTGTTGGTGTTTGGACACCATGTCACATTTGCAGAGACACAAAATTGCCCCTACAAAATGGGGTCACTTCTTGGGGAATTCCAGTTTACTGGAACCTGGAACCTCCAGGGCTCTGCAAAAACATCATGGTGCCCAGAGGGTCCCTCTAAATCTGTACCCCAAAAGCTAAAAAGCGCAGTGCTCCTTCTCTTCTGAGCCCTGCTGTGTTCCCAAGCAGCAGTTTACACCCACATATATCATTTTTGTGCAGGTCTCTGACAACACAAAGTGGGGGCAACGTTTTGGGCACCGAAATGGCATATTTCTTTCAAAATTTCAATTTTCATTTTGTACATTAATTTTTGGGAAGCATTTTTAGGCTCAAAATGATAATACGCTTTGATACATTCTTTGATGGGTGTAGTTTTTAAAATGGGGTCACTTTTGAGGGGTTTCTATTGTATTGATACTTTAGGGGCTCAGCTAATGCGACATGGCGCCTGAAAACTATTCCAGCCACATCTGCCCTCCAAAAGCCAAATAGCGCTCTTACCATTCTGAGCCCCACCATGTACCCATACAGCAGATTATGGCCACATATGGGGTATTGTCGTGTTCAGGAGAAATTGTGTAACAAACTGTGGGGGGCTTTTTCTCTTTTAACCCCTTGTGAAAATGAAAACTTTGGGGATAAAGGGACATTTTAGTAATTTTTAACCTACACATCCCAAGGTTAGTAAAATCTGTGAAACGGCTATAGGGTCAAACTACTCACTATACCCCTCAATGAATACCTTAAGTGGTCTGGTTTATAAAATGGGGTCATTTATGGGGGTTTTCAATTGTTTTGGTAACTCAAATCTTGTTTGAATGTGCAATGGGCCTAAAATATCTGCAAGCAAAATTTGTGTCTTGAAATCCAGTTGGTGCTCCCATCTTTTTGGGCCCTACCGTGCGTCCGTACATAGGATTAAGGCCACAAACTGTACATTTTTGAACATGGGAGAAATGGGGTCATCTATTTTGGGGTGTTTTTCTTTATTTTCATGCCTTGTGTGAAAAAAAACTGCCTTTAGGGGGTCATTCACAGTACGTATACTGAAGCTTATTCTGAACGTAAAACACATTCAGAATAAGCGCCGTATAAAGCAGCTCCATTCATTTCTATGGGAGCCGGCATACGAGTGCTCCCCATAGAAATGAATCGGCTGCTTCTTTCACTGCGAGCAGTCCCATTGAAGTGAATGGGAAGTGCCGGCGTATACGGCAAGCTCTGCTCATGCCGAGCCGTACACGCCGGCACTTCCCAGTCACTTCAATGGGACTGCTCGCAGTGAAAGAAGCAGCCCATTCATTTCTATGGCGAGCGCTCGTATGCCGGCTCCCATAGAAATGAATGGAGCTGCTTTATACGGCGCTTATTCTGAACGTGTTTTGCGTTCAGAATAAGCTTCAGTATACGTAGTGTGAATGCCCCCTTAAAATGACTCTTATGTGTAAAAAATATGAGAATTTTTTGTTTGACACAAATTCTTTTAAAACCTATGGGGTCAAAATACTCATTATACCCCTCAATGAATACCTCAAGGGGTCTAGTTTGTAAAATGGGGTCATTTATTGGGGTTTTAAATTATTTTGGTAACTCAAATCTTGTTTGAATGCGCAATGGGCCTGAAACATTTGGAAGCAAAAATTGTGTCTTGAAATCCAGTTGGTGCTCCCTTCTTTTTGGGCCCTACCGTGCATCCATACATTGGATTAAGGCTACAAAGTGTACATTTTTGAACACAGGAGAAATGGAGTCATCTACTTTGGAGTGTTTTTCTTCATTTTATTGTGTTAAGTGCAAAAAAACTGCCTATAAAATGACACTTTTGTGTAAAAAAATATGAAATGTTTTTGTTTGATGCAAATTTTCTAAAAACTTATGGGGTCAAAGTACTCACTATACCCCTCAATGAATACCTTAAGGGGTCTAGTTTATAAAATGGTGCCATTTATGGGGGGTTTCAATTGCTTTGGTAACTCAAATCTTGTTGAAATGTGCAATGGGCCTAAAATATCTGCAAGCAAAATTTGTGTTTTGAAATCCATTCGGCCCTCCCGACCTCTTGGGCCCTAAGGTGCATCCGTACATAGGACTAAGGCCACAAACTGTACATTTTTTAACACGGGAAAAGTGGGGTGATATATTTTGGGGTGTGTTTCTTCTTTTTGATGTGTTGTGTGCAAAAAAACTGGCTTTAAAATGACACATATTTGAAGAAAATGAAAATGTAATTTTTTTCATCATTTGTAATAATTCTTGAAAAACAATATTTGTTTGATCAAAATGCTCACTATACCCTTCAAAGAATACCTGAAGGGGTCTAGTTTTACAAATCGGGTCATTTAATGGGAGTATCTGTCATTATGCCACCTATTCCTGTCTGCAAACATAGCTTGGTACAGGAAAAAATCACAAACTCCAAATTTCCAAAATTTGCTTATAAACTTGATAAACTTCTAAATTGTCTAAATTACTCAAATATGTTAAAATTATTTCAAATATGCTTGAAATACAAAAGGAACATTTGGAAGTATATAACTACTAACTTTTTTGCCCTGTATTATTGTGCATATGTGAGATATCGCAGCTGAAAGTGGAAAACATTGAAAAATTTTAAAAATTTTCAGCATTTGCGAGTTTTTTAATAAATTTACACAAGTTATATCAGTCTAATTTTACCTTCTCAGTAAAGTACAACATGTCACGAAAAAAACAATATCAGAATCGCTTGGATGCCTAAAACTGTTAAAGAATTATTCACTGATAAAGTCACACAAGGCAAATTTCCAAAATTTGGCTTGGTCATTAAGGTCCAAAATAGGCTGGTCACTAAGGGGTTAATATAATAACTGTTACAGAGATTGTATGGAATTAGGAAAAGTCTCTTTTATTAGACACACTGTTACCCCGAATCCAGTACATGGAGCTGAGCTGAGACAAACCATTAGCTGATATTGTTTCCAGAAAAGCAGATCCTTTTGGTCAACACTTCATGTAAGTCAGTAATAAAAGCTTATATTTTTTATGAGACATCTTTAAAAGGAGTCTGTCATCTGAATAATCAATGTTAAGCTACCACAGCGCCTTACAGGTCTCATCCCCCTCACCAAGCTCCTACCTCAATACTGGTGAACTCATTCTACGTTACTGGGGAAAAAAAATTTCAGCAATATGCTAATGTGCTACAAGGTTCAGAGCCCGACATTACCAGTTTAGGATCTCAGCCAAAAATACTGCCTAGCACTGCCCTCCTAATCACCATTGACAAATTGTCAAGCAGGGTAAGCAGGACTCTCACTGTCTCCCCTAAGAGTCCTTTCTGGATTTACTCTACTTCTTACGGAGCCTGCACACGGAGTAAATGCTCGCTCATTCTGAACATAAAACTCGTTCAGAGTGAGCGGCGTAAAAATCAGATCCCATTGACTTGAATGGGTTCCGGCATACGAAGGCTCCCCATTGATATCAATGGGAGGCTTTTTTCCCTATTGCTTTCAATGTATTACGCGCATATCACATTGAAAGCAATAGGTAAAAAAGCCTACCATTGATTTCAATGGGGAGCGTGCATATGGCGGCACCCATTCAAGTCAATGGGATCTGTTTTTTACACCGCTCACTCTGAATGAGTTTTACGTTCATAATGAGTTAGGGTTGGTTCACACTAGCGCTTGTATTCCGTCCGCAAGGAGTCCGCATGGAGACCCCCCGGACGGAATACCAACGCTAATGCAAGCGCTGTGCAGTTAAGCACACGGAGCCCACAGACTATAATGGCCTCCATGTGCTTGCCGCGCACTCCTCGCACAATTAATTTGTGCGGGCAGTGCGCAGCAAGCACACAGAGCCCATTATAGTCTATGGGCTCCATGTGCTTCGCAAGCACATCGCTTGCAATTGCGATTGCATTCCGTCCGGGGGGTCTCCATGCGGACTCCTTGCGGACAGAATACAAGCGCTAGTGTGAACCAACCCTGAGCGTTTACTCCGTGTGCAGGCTCTCTTACTTAGAAAACCTGTACCAAATCACACAAACCTATATATCACAGGGCATAGCTTTTCTCCTGCTCTTACATAGGACAGCACATCTGAGCGGTGTTGTGGTGTTAGATTTTCCAAAATTTATGCTTAAACTTCTATGAAAGGTCTTGTTAAGTCACGTTCCCAAGTATTTGTGTACAATTTTCTTTCTCTTCACATTTCCCTGGAGGAAGAGAAGATGATGCGGAAAAGGAAGAGAGAACGTATTTCCCAGTAAGTGCGATAGTGTATATCACTGTATTACAAAGATCTGTCAATGGTGGCCTGTCTTTAGAATAGGTCATCAATATCAGATCAGTAAGGGTGAGTTCACGCTGAGTATACGCCAGCTTATTCTGAACGTAAAACACGTTCAGACTCAGCGGCGTATAAAGCAGTTCCATTCATTTCTATGGGAGCCGGCATACGAGCGCTCCCCATAGAAATGAATGGGCTGCTTTTTTCACTACGAGCAGTCCCATTGAAGTGAATGGGAAGCGCTCGCGTGTACGGCTCGGCATCAGCAGAGCTAGCTGTACACACGAGCACTTTCCATTCACTTCAATGGGACTGCTCGTAGTAAAAAAAAAGCAGCCCATTCATTTCTATGGGGAGCGCTCGTATGCCGGCTCCCATAGAAATGAATGGAACTGCTTTATACGCCGCTGATTCTGAACGTGTTTCAGAATAAGCTGGCGTATACTCAGTGTGAACTCACCCTAAGAGTCTGTCAAATGACACCACCACCTATCATCTAATTTCCACTCAGAGCCAGTAGAAGATGGCTTCATCCACTATGTAGTGGCCTTGTAGTTCTATGGCAGCTCAGCTCCCATTCACTTGAAGCAAAGACATTACACAGTTTAAGGAGCCATCTAAGGAGCCAACTCTTTACATATATCATCTGATCCGTGTGGGAAGGGGGGCAGTCAGATGTTGGAGCTACTGAAGTAATATTAATGACCTAACCTAAGGATAACACATCAATATCTAATCTTGGACAGACACTTTAATACGAGATTGACCCATGAGGAGACCAGGGTGAATGTTGCCTTTTGTTATTAAGTGTCTGCACCTTACACATACTATACTGCAAAAACCAAACCATGCATAATTCTTTAAAGATTCACTTATTTTGTCACTTGGGGTTTGTAGACTTCTAAACTACAGAGCCATATTCAGCCCTTGTACCTATGAATGGGCCCTTTATACAATGGAAGATTTTTCTCCTAGATGAATGCAATGTATTTAAGAGAAAGAAATCTTCTTAATATGGCATCTGATGACACATGGCTCTGTATACAGTCTCTCAGATATCATAAGAATGAATAGTAGAAACCTCTATATGGCACAATATTAATTCATAGCCACATTGTGGCCCACTATGCTCCCATATATGTCCTTTTTTACCATATTTTGGAACCTGGATAAACTATAATGGGTCGTGAACATGAGGCTTAATATAGTTTCTTCTCTCACAGTTCACGGACGGACCCTGAGGAGGAAGCCAAGAAGAGGAAGATGGAGGACAGCATCTTGCAGAAAGAAAAGACTGCTTACTTCAAACTCCTGGGTAAAATACTCCTTCCAGCCCCTACAACCTGACGGAAAGTATCTTATTTTTACACAAAAGTATGCATAATGGGTGTAAAGAGACTGCTGCATAGTGGCACGGCCACAGGCTGGTATTATTACGCTGGGAGGGGCTTAAACCTATGGCCCTTCCCACCCGGGTAATGTCAGGCTTCTGCTACTTGTTATATCTGGCAGGTTATACCCAGTCAGATATAACAAGTAGGAGGGTGGGAAGGGCCACAGTTTATGACCCTTCGCATACCAGGCCACGGCTTCTCCAATGCCTGCCCTTTTCTTAAGATACACCCCTGACAGTGTTGGGTACCAGTGTAATAACTGAGGGTTTAGTGCCAGCCTTTTCACAGGCTAAGGGCCCCTTCAACGGAGTATACGCTGGCTGATTCTGAACGTGTAAACGTGTAAACATTCCGAATCAGCAGCGTTTAAAACAGATCCCATTGCTTTCTATGGGAGCCGGCATACGTGCGCACCCCATAGAAATGAATGGGCTGCCTTAGCAGAGCGCCGGCATGACTGCTGGTTGTAGGTAGTTTAGGGGAGGGGAGGCGGAGGTATCCTACTTACCCTCCCCATCTTCATAGCAGCGCTGGTGCTGCTATTCGTCCCGGCAGCGGAAATGGTGAGCGGGGCTAAGCGAGGCTTCCGGCGGTTGCACCGGAGAGCCTCACTTGTGGGCATTGCAGCCGGCTGGATTCTGTGCACTGTGCTCCGTGTGCACAGGAAAGCCGGCTGCTGCCTCTACTGTTGTATCCACTGTCCCTGCTGCTATAGGATGAGCTGGGAGATGCCCGCTGTGCATATGCTGCGGGGAGTTCACTCTCCCAGCTCATCCAAGAGGCATAGACAGAAGCCGGCATACAGCAGAGGCGCAGCCGGCTTTCCTGTGCACACGGAGCACAGTGCACAGCATCCAGCCGGCTGCAATGCCCACGAGTGAGGCTCTCCGGCGCAACCGCCTGAAGCCTCGCTTAGCCCCGCTCACCATTGCCGCTGCCGGGACAAATAGCAGCACCAGCTCTGCTACAAAGATGGGGAGGGTAAGTAGGATACCTCCGCCTCCCCCTCCCCACTAAACTACCTACAACCAGCAGTCATGCCAGAGCTCTGCTAAGGAAGTCGCACCATAATAAGACATTCCTCCAAAAATAAGACAGGTCCTATATTTAGGACAAGGATTTACTATAAGACACTGTCTTATTTTCGGGGAAACACGGTATTATTACAATGTGTTGTATTATGGAGATTTAGTATACTTACAGACAAAACATAGTATAGTATATAGAATACAATGTATCAGTAAAAGTATACACAATGATAAAGCAGTTTGTTCCTTTGCTGTAGATATAAAGGTGTTCTGAACATTTCAGAAGGTATTGATTAAATACATTAAACTAATATCTTATTTTTGTTACTTTGATAGACGACGAGGACATCAAGCTGTATCTAGACAGGGAAAGATGTCTTAAGACCTCAGACAAGGTATCATGATATAGAGGGAAAGAATAGAAAATATTCCTGAGCTTTGCAAAGTATGACCTGATATCAGTATTAGATACTATACAATGATATATAACCCCAATCTATGCTGCAGTCAGGTTGTAACTAGATATCAGTATACACAAGAATATACTGAGCTCATATATCTGTACTGCATACTATTATGTATTAGGAAATATATGACAAACTTCTAACTCTCCTTTTATCCTACTAGTATCTCCTGGCGATGGTCCTGACCTACTTTAGAAGAGCCAAACTGCGTATAAAGGAATATCGCCAGTATTTCTTTCCTTCTCTGTAAGTTTCTATTATTATTAGCCCAATCTGTACCTATAGTATGTGTTTCAGAGAAGACAGTCGTCAAATTCCCTTTCTAGGCTTATAACAGCCATTAATTGTACAACCGTAGATATAGTGAGCTACAACACTCTGCTATTAACATGCCATTCATACTCTACTAGACAACAGTTCTCCTCATTACCTTTTTTTTTTACATGTTCTATAATTTCTTTGCCCTACTTTTTATTTCTTCCAGGTTTTTAGCAAACCAATTTGAAGAAGATGAAGAATTTCGAGATGAGATCTACGCCTGGACCCCTGGACGGACATTAAGGACGATTAAGAGGAACCAGCTGCTTCACCTTCGTGACCTAATGCTCATCAAGATGGACTTCAGAGCTTGGGTAGAAAAGGAAACCTGCGATCTGGTGTGTAGCATAAACCAGAAAGATGTAAACTTTGAACTAAAGCTTGTGGTGATTCTAATAATTGTAGATTATGTTAAATTCTAGATCATGGCACAAGACCCCGACCACTGGGCATGGAAGAGACAGAGAGAAGACCATCACAGCTGGGCTATACGCTGGTTCAGGAGGGATATTTCAGAATTCACCATAAGAGGCCCATGGACCACCCTTCCAACCTGCTCTCTTTGTAACCCCATTGTAAATTCTTCAAGCAAGGAAGAAGAGGAGAAAGACATTCATCATCAGACAGACGCAGAGGAGAAACCCGGAACATCAGTCACAATCATCTCAGGTAAGTGTATCCATTGTGTGAAAGAGAACTTCAAGTAGGGAGCCATTCACATGACGTTTCTGCTGTCCATTCAGCAGATCCGTTCAATGGATCTATTTTTTTTTTTAATAGTAAATATGGATACAAATATTCATAATTAAAAAGCAGAGCCATGAATACTGGTGTGTAGACATGGGCGAACCTCACTAGATTTGTTTCCACAAATATTTGTGAGGTTTGCCCCTCCCCCTTTCTTTTCCAAAAGTGCTATTATTATATCTGGGGTCATCTCAGACACCAGAATATAATTAGTGCAGCCCCAAGGGGGTGAATGAAAATAACAAACAGTTCATTTGCATCTTCTTCTAGCCAAGGAGGTCGGGGGTTGGAGCCACTTCTATGGGATTGTTATGGCATATTGTAGAACCTGAAATACCTTTTCAATGAGAAGTTGCTGTAGAAAAGCTTGGTAACATTGCTCTGCTTCTATTCTATAATAAATGTGTTACTAAAGTTTTCCTTCTATCATTTCTACTTATATGTACAGCAACCAGACCAACAAGAAGAAGAAGAAGAACTAAGAAGACACGATGGAAGACATCGACCAGACGTCCAAGGAGAAGAACAGCACAGGATGAAGACCGAAATCATGGAGAGAAGTATCCTCCATAGTCACACACACATAAATACACTCGTTACATCACTATACACAGTCACTGCACATACACACAATCATCACACACATGCATACACATATACACTGATACTTGCTCTAGCGGTCGCCTCCCTTAGTATGCCCAGAGGAGGGGCAATACAGTGGCCATGGTTTCCCTGCAGGTTTCCTCCACTGGGGGTTTTTCCTGCCCTGAGTGTTGCTGTACGCTCTTCGTGAGTGATGGGAGGTAACCAGCACATATAAAAATAGATAGAATAAAATACATAGAATAAATTTCACATTAACTTTCTTTATCGCCTCCGTGTTATTTCTTCTATTTTTGTGTGTGAATATGTGTTTTATTTACAATCTATAATGACATTTGGGTATCTGGAATCTCATGATGGAATTTCCACAAAGTTCTCTCTGACTCCTAGTTAATGTTAATAGAGCAGCTATAGGGGATTGGGGGGTAGCAGTCACACCCGCGCTCTGATGTCACATAAGAAGAGACTAGTGTAATGGTAATTGGGGGACAGTTACACATTTTATAATGGAAATTCTGCTTCATGCTTTGTATAACGCAATACTTTTCTCCGCTTCCTAGTATGAGGCTGAGTTCACACGTAGTAAAGTGGAGTGCAATCTGGCACGTATATGGCGTGTCAGAGTTTGCGCGCTCAAAAAGATCCCATTGATTTCAATAGGAGTTACAAGTGTATACACCGTGTAATTTTGCACCTGTAATTTTGCGGTCGCAAAACAAATGGGGAAAAGGGACATTGACAATATAAAGAGGAACATGAGGTACAGATGTGTGAGTGTCCAATCCCAGGGCCTCAACAAAAACATAAGGGACTCCGGTGCACAGGTGCTTAGGTGTCCAGTCCTGGAGCATGGGGAAATAACACAAGAGGATGAACTGGAGCAATATCCTCTGTTCGCACTGTATGATGAAACAAGAAGTAACTGGGGTAGTGTCCACAAGTTCAGCACCAAGATAAGGGACAAAAACTTGGTGGCTACGTACAACCAGAAAGAGTTCAACTAATCACTCCAAGGGTCACACATCTTGAGCTCCCCATCAGGTTTTGACTGGGGGACACAAAACTTACTGGTAGCAGCTTCCTCAATGCTCAGCTTCTGCAGATGGTTATCCCAATGGCAGGAAGTGAGGATGGCATGGATGATGTTGATGACTCCAGCAATCCAGATTTCTGTTGCAGTTCTTGAGCCAACTTCCTCTCCATGGCCCGGTAGAAGGCAATCACAGTGGTTGGGTTCATGGTGCTTCTGTACACAAGTGGTTCAACCTGCTGTGCAGTTGCTGATGTATTGGAGTGACCTCCCACAGAAGTGTGGTCACCCCCTGAGATTGTGATGGTGCTCTTGGTAGTAGGTGACCTGGGATAGCTGTGGCTGACTACTCCCACAACTCTCATAATGGTAGTGACACAGGAATCCGCTCAACGTCAACTGT
Organism: Leptodactylus fuscus; assembly: GCF_031893055.1. Classification (NCBI taxonomy): domain Eukaryota; kingdom Metazoa; phylum Chordata; class Amphibia; order Anura; family Leptodactylidae; genus Leptodactylus; species Leptodactylus fuscus. The sequence goes on from NC_134267.1 coordinate 195,887,238, forward strand.
CCAGAAAACCTTTATGTGGAAATAATTTTGAGATGTTTTAAGTTATCAAAGTGATTCTGAGATTATGTTTATACCCAAATTACTTCATAAATTGAATTTACCATATCTCTGCTTTATGTTGCATTAAATCTTTATTCCCCCTTTTATGTTTTTCACATATTATAAGGTTAACAAGTCAAACAGTAATTTTCCAAAATTTCAAGAATATTTCCATAACACATTTTTCAAGGGACCAGTTCAGTTCTGAAGGGTTCTTGAAAGGCCTCTCTAATAGAAACCCCCATAATTCACCCTATTCTCAAAACTGAACCCCGGAAAGAATTGAAAACAGTACTTAGGAAGTTTCTTAACCCTTTCAGCATTTCACAGCAATTAAAGCAAAATTGAAGTCAAATTTACACTCTTCAATTTCTGTCACTAATCTATTCATTTAGCTCTAGAATTTACACATTCACACGGGGTTAAAAGAGAAAGTGCATTTTACAACCTGTTGCGCAATTTCTCCCGAGTGTGAAATTATCCCACTAATCTGTAATCTAATGTATGGCCACACTGTAGGGTCCAGAACGAAAGGCACACTATCGGGATGTAGAAGGGTATATTTTGCTGGAATTTGTTGCAGGCACCATGTTGCATTTGCAGAGTCCCTTAAGTGCCAGAACAGTGGAGCCACCCCTCCACAAATGACCCCATTTTTGAAACTAGACCCCTCAAGGAATTTATCAAGGGGTATAATGCCTGGGGGACTGCTGTCTGTGTGCTAGTGGTCCAGTCCTGGGGAGCTTGTTGTATGTATGTGGGGGTTCCGGTTCTTAGGGGCTGCCGTCTGTGTCTTGGGATGGGGGGCTGAGGGGCTGCTGCCTTTGTGAGGTGCTGTCTTCATGTAAGTGAGGGGTCTCTGAGGGTGCTGGCTGTGGTGGTCCCTGTGGGGCTGCTGCCTGTGTGCATATGGAGGGATCCATGAGGGGCTGCCATATGTCTGTTGTGGGGAGAGAGGGTCAAGTCCCTGGGGAGTTGCCGCCTATGTGTTGGTGGAGGGGGTCCCTGGGGAGTGTCGCTTTTCGAATGTGTGTGGAGCCCCTGGCATGTTGCTGCATATGTAGAGGAGGTGGTTGTGGGGGTCCTGGGAGAGGGGATGCTTGTATGTGGGGCTGTATAAATCACGTGGCTCTGGTTACATAACACAGGGACGCTGGATTTATAACATACAGTAATACACTCCTGTCCCTCTATGTTATAGGAGTATTCCCAATCCCCCTGCATTATAAATAGAATGGTCCCCACAGACTACTGCTCCAACCTTCCATGTCCAGGGAGTGAGATGTACATATAAACCTTGTGCACTGCTCACTCTCCAACCCAATGATCACTAGCACAAAACTGATAGTCATTGCTGTGTAAAAAAGTTACCCACAAGTGTAAACCCTGGACTGTAACTAACCCCTACATTTAGGATTAGTTGTGGTCAAGTTATGACTACAATTAACCCTTTCTAGTGCATGAGGTAACAACTTTAACAAATGGTAGCTGTCTTTGTATAGAAGGTGCAGCCCTAAGGAACATTAGGGCTGCTATACTTTATTTGTATAGCAGGCTGTCTGTGTTCCCCCCCATATTCATTCAACATGACTGTGGCTAAGGCTAAAAACTGCAGCAGCAAGGCATCGCGGTTCTTCCTGCAGCACATTTCACAGAAAGTTTTGCATAAGTGGGGCAACACGGTGGCTCAGTGTTTAGCACTACAGCCTTGCAGCGCTGGAGTCCTGGGCTTGAATCCCACCAGGAACAACATCTGCAAGAAGTTTGTATGTTTTCCCGTATCAGACATACTGATAGGAAGAAAAAAAATACATTGTGATCCCTATATGGGGCTCAAAATCTACATTTAAAAAAAAAAAAAAAAAAAAAGTTTGCAGAGGTTTCATCTCACGTGGGTAAGGCCGTCGTTGCTACACCCGATTACACCGGCGTATTGTACATCTCTGATGTCATCAAAGAGGGCTGCAGACTGAGTAGGGAGTGACACCGGAGCCCAGAAGAGGTAAGTAACATTTTTTTTTATGTTTGTCACTTCTTCTGGGCATCTGATCATTATACTTGGAGGTGTTTTCAGACCCCCGAGTATAATAATAGTTTGTGAGTCATGAACCCCAAAAATTTAGGGTACTGCCAAACGTGAAGTTTTTCCACCCTATGGAATACAATGGGACATTATACCTTGTGAAGAGACCAACCACTATGGGACATCATACTCTGTGGAGGGGCCGCTATGGGACATTATGCCTATGTTGTGTTAACGAAAGATTTAAATTTGCCAGCAAAATATTTCTGTATGTCGCTAGATTCACATTAGCCAGACTGCTACAATGGCGGTTACACACGGAGCCAAACAGACGCCATTGACTATAATGGGGTCTGTTGGGTGTCCAAATGTCTCTGGATGGCAGTACATTGTCTTCCAGTATTGCAATTATTTATGGAATTAAATAACGTCAGACCAACTCACACACAACACTACTGCCCTCTGCAATGACTACCACTGCCCTCTGCATTGACTACTGCTGCCCTCTGCACTGCAATGAAGAATATGATGGATCCCAATCATTTCTTAAACTAGTTGGTAAAAAGAAAGCTCCTTTCTAATTTGACACTATAGGTAAACATGGTTGTGTTTTCCATGGCCCAACCCTCTATACTGCGAGTTTATAACTAGAGATGAGCGAACAGTGTTCTATCGAACTCATGTTCGATCGGATATTAGGCTGTTCGGCATGTTCGAATCGAATCGAACACCGCGTGGTAAAGTGCGCCATTACTCGATTCCCCTCCCACCTTCCCTGGCGCCTTTTTTGCTCCAATAACAGCGCAGGGTAGGTGGGACAGGAACTACGACACCGGTGACGTTGAAAAAAGTAGGAAAAACCCATTGGCTGCCGAAAACATGTGACCTCTAATTTAAAAGAACAGCGCCGCCCAGGTTCGCGTCATTCTGAGCTTGCAATTCACCGGGGACGGAGGTTTCCGTCCAGTTAGCTAGGGCTTAGATTCTGGGTAGGCAGGGACAGGCTAGGATAGGAAGAAGAAGACAACCACAACAGCTCTTGTAAGAGCTAAATTCCAGGGAGAAGCTTGTCAGTGTAACGTGGCACTGACGGGCTCAATCGCCGCAACCCAGCTTTCCCCGGATCCTGAATGGAATACACTGACAGTGTATTCCCGTATACCCGATATATACACCCCCGATCCAACGGTGTGCCCCCCCCCCCACCTTCACCCCAGAAATACCCTGCAAGTCCCCTAGCAATAGAATTGGGGCTATATACACCCACTATTTTTGCTACTGCCATATAGTGCCAGTTTCTGACTGGGAATTCAAAGAATATATTGGGGTTACAAATACCCTCATTTCTTGCTACTGCCATATAGTGCCATTGTCTGACTGGGAATTCCAATAATATATTGGGGTTACAAATACCTTCAAGTTCTGCCACTGACATTTAGTGCCAGTTTCTGACTGGGAATTCAAAGAATATATTGGGGTTACAAATACCCTCATTTCTTGCTACTGCCATATAGTGCCATTGTCTGACTGGTAATTCCAATATTTAGAGATGAGCGAACAGTGTTCTATCGAACTCATGTTCGATCGGATATTAGGCTGTTCGGCATGTTCGAATCGAACACCGCGTGGTAAAGTGCGCCATTACTCGATTCCCCTCCCACCTTCCCTGGCGCCTTTTTTGCTCCAATAACAGCGCAGGGTAGGTGGGACAGGAACTACGACACCGGTGACGTTGAAAAAAGTAGGCAAAACCCATTGGCTGCCGAAAACATGTGACCTCTAATTTAAAAGAACAGCGACGCCCAGCTTCGCGTCATTCTGAGCTTGCAATTCACCGGGGACGGAGGTTTCCGTCCAGTTAGCTAGGGCTTAGATTCTGGGTAGGCAGGGACAGGCTAGGATAGGAAGGAGAAGACAACCAACAGTTCTTATAAGAGCTAAATTCCAGGGAGAAGCTTGTCAGTGTAACGTGGCACTGACGGGCTCAATCGCCGCAACCCAGCTTTCCGCGGATCCTGAATGGAATACACTGACAGTGTATTCCCGTATACCCGATATATACCCCCGATACCCGTTCCAACGGTGTGCCCCCCCACCTTCACCCCAGAAATACCCTGCAAGTCCCCTAGCAATAGAATTGGGGCTATATACACCCACTATTTTTGCTACTGCCATATATTGCCATTGTCTCACTGGGAATTCAAAGAATATATTGGGCTTACATATAACTTCAATTCCAGGGAGAAGCTTGTCAGTGTAACGTGGCACTGACGGGCTCAATCGCCACAACCCAGCTTTCCCAGGATCCTGAATGGAACACACTGACAGTGTATTCCCGTATACCCCATATATACACCCCAAATCCCCGTTCCAACGGTGTGCCCCCCCACCTTCACCTCAGAAATACCCTGCAAGTCCCCTAGCAATAAAATTGGGGCTATATACACCCACTATTTTTGCTACTGGTATATAGTGCCATTGTCTGACTGGGAATTCAAAGAATATATTGGGGTTACGTGCACCCACAATTTTTGCTACTGGTATATAGTGCCATTGTCTCACTGGGAATTCAAAGAATATATTGGGGTTACGTGCACCCACAATTATTGCTACTGGTATATAGTGCCATTGTCTGACTGGGAATTCAAAGAATATATTGGGGTTACAAATACCCTCATTTCTTGCTACTGCCATATAGTGCCATTGTCTGACTGGTAATTCAAAGAATATATTGGGGTTATAAATACCCTCATTTCTTGCTACTGGTATATAGTGCCATTGTCTGACTGGGAATTCAAAGAATATATTGGGGTTACAAATACCCTCATTTCTTGCTACTGGTATATAGTGCCATTGTCTGACTGGGAATTCAAAGAATATATTGGGGTTACAAATACCCTCATTTCTTGCTACTGGTATATAGTGCCAGTTTCTGACTGGTAATTCAAAGAATATATTGGGGTTACAAATACCCTCATTTCTTGCTACTGGTATATAGTGCCATTGTCTGACTGGGAATTCAAAGAATATATTGGGGTTACAAATACCCTCATTTCTTGCTACTGGTATATAGTGCCATTGTCTGACTGGGAATTCAAAGAATATATTGGGGTTACAAATACCCTCATTTCTTGCTACTGGTATATAGTGCCATTGTCTGACTGGGAATTCAAAGAATATATTGGGGTTACAAATACCCTCATTTCTTGCTACTGCCATATAGTGCCAGTTTCTGACTGGTAATTCAAAGAATATATTGGGGTTACGTGCACCCACAATTTTTGCTACTGGTATATAGTGCCATTGTCTGACTGGGAATTCAAAGAATATATTGGGGTTACAAATACCCTCATTTCTTGCTACTGCCATATAGTGCCAGTTTCTGACTGGTAATTCAAAGAATATATTGGGGTTACGTGCACCCACAATTTTTGCTACTGGTATATAGTGCCATTGTCTGACTGGGAATTCAAAGAATATATTGGGGTTACAAATACCCTCATTTCTTGCTACTGGTATATAGTACCATTGTCTGACTGGGAATTCAAAGAATATATTGGGGTTACAAATACCCTCATTTCTTGCTACTGGTATATAGTGCCATTGTCTGACTGGGAATTCAAAGAATATATTGGGGTTATAAATACCCTCATTTTTGGTACTGGTATATAGTGCCATTGTCTGACTGGGAATTCAAAGAATATATTGTGGTTACAAATACCCTCATTTCTTGCTACTGCCATATAGTGCCAGTTTTTGACTGGTAATTCAAAGAATATATTGGGGTTACGTGCACCCACAATTTTTGCTACTGGTATATAGTGCCATTGTCTGACTGGGAATTCAAAGAATATATTGGGGTTACAAATACCCTCATTTCTTGCTACTGGTATATAGTGCCATTGTCTGACTGGGAATTCAAAGAATATATTGGGGTTACAAATACCCTCATTTCTTGCTACTGGTATATAGTGCCATTGTCTGACTGGGAATTCAAAGAATATATTGGGGTTACAAATACCCTCATTTCTTGCTACTGTCATATAGTGCCAGTTTCTGACTGGTAATTCAAAGAATATATTGGGGTTACGTGCACCCACAATTTTTGCTACTGGTATATAGTGCCATTGTCTGACTGGGAATTCAAAGAATATATTGGGGTTATAAATACCCTCATTTCTTGCTACTGGTATATAGTGCCATTGTCTGACTGGGAATTCAAAGAATATATTGGGGTTACAAATACCCTCATTTCTTACTACTGCCATATAGTGCCAGTTTCTGACTGGTAATTCAAAGAATATATTGGGGTTATAAATACCCTCATTTCTTGATACTGGTATATAGTGCCAGTGTCTGACTGGTAATTCAAAGAATATATTGGGGTTACAAATACCCTCATTTCTTGCTACTGCCATATAGTGCCAGTTTCTGACTGGTAATTCAAAGAATATATTGGGGTTACGTGCACCCACAATTTTTGCTACTGGTATATAGTGCCATTGTCTGACTGGGAATTCAAAGAATATATTGGGGTTATAAATACTCTCATTTCTTGCTACTGGTATATAGTGCCATTGTCTGACTGGGAATTCAAAGAATATATTGGGGTTACAAATACCCTCATTTCTTGCTACTGGTATATAGTGCCATTGTCTGACTGGGAATTCAAAGAATATATTGGGGTTATAAATACCCTCATTTCTTGCTACTGGTATATAGTGCCATTGTCTGACTGGGAATTCAAAGAATATATTGGGGTTACAAATACCCTCATTTCTTGCTACTGCCATATAGTGCCAGTTTCTGACTGGGAATTCAAAGAATATATTGGGGTTACGTGCACCCACAATTTTTGCTACTGGTATATAGTGCCATTGTCTGAATGGGAATTCAAAGAATATATTGGGGTTACAAATACCCTCATTTCTTGCTACTGGTATATAGTGCCATTGTCTGACTGGGAATTCAAAGAATATATTAGGGTTACAAATACCCTCATTTCTTGCTACTGCCATACAGTGCCAGTTTCTGACTGGTAATTCAAAGAATATATTGGGGTTACGTGCACCCACAATTTTTGCTACTGGTATATAGTGCCATTGTCTGACTGGGAATTCAAAGAATATATTGGGGTTACAAATACCCTCATTTCTTGCGACTGGTATATAGTGCCATTGTCTGACTGGGAATTCAAAGAATATATTGGGGTTACAAATACCCTCATTTCTTGCTACTGCCATATAGTGCCAGTTTCTGACTGGTAATTCAAAGAATATATTGGGGTTACGTGCACCCACAATTTTTGCTACTGGTATATAGTGCCATTGTCTGACTGGGAATTCAAAGAATATATTGGGGTTACATGCACCCACAATTTTTGCTACTGGTATATAGTGCCATTGTCTCACTGGGAATTCAAAGAATATATTGGGGTTACGTGCACCCACAATTTTTGCTACTGGTATATAGTGCCATTGTCTGACTGGGAATTCAAAGAATATATTGGGGTTACAAATACCCTCATTTCTTGCTACTGGTATATAGTGCCATTGTCTGACTGGGAATTCAAAGAATATATTGGGGTTATAAATACCCTCATTTCTTGCTACTGGTATATAGTGCCATTGTCTGACTGGGAATTCAAAGAATATATTGGGGATACAAATACCCTCATTTCTTGCTACTGCCATATAGTGCCAGTTTCTGACTGGTAATTCAAAGAATATATTGGGGTTACGTGCACCCACAATTTTTGCTACTGGTATATAGTGCCATTGTCTGACTGGGAATTCAAAGAATATATTGGGGTTATAAATACCCTCATTTCTTGCTACTGGTATATAGTGCCATTGTCTGACTGGGAATTCAAAGAATATATTGGGGTTACAAATACCCTCATTTCTTGCTACTGGTATATAGTGCCATTGTCTGACTGGGAATTCAAAGAATATATTGGGGTTACAAATACCCTCATTTCTTGCTACTGCCATATAGTGCCAGTTTCTGACTGGGAATTCAAAGAATATATTGGGGTTACATGCACCCACAATTTTTGCTACTGGTATATAGGGCCATTGTCTGAATGGTAATTCAAAGAATATATTGGGGTTACAAATACCCTCATTTCTTGCTACTGGTATATAGTGCCATTGTCTGACTGGGAATTCAAAGAATATATTGGGGTTACAAATACCCTCATTTCTTGCTACTGGTATATAGTGCCATTGTCTGACTGGGAATTCAAAGAATATATTGGGGTTATAAATACCCTCATTTCTTGCTACTGGTATATAGTGCCATTGTCTGACTGGGAATTCAAAGAATATATTGGGGTTACAAATACCCTCATTTCTTGCTACTGCCATATATTGCCAGTTTCTGACTGGTAATTCAAAGAATATATTGGGTTTACGTGCACCCACAATTTTTGCTACTGGTATATAGTGCCATTGTCTGACTGGGAATTCAAAGAATATATTGGGGTTACAAATACCCTCATTTCTTGCTACTGCCATATAGTGCCAGTTTCTGACTGGTAATTCAAAGAATATATTGGGGTTATAAATACCCTCATTTCTTGCTACTGGTATATAGTGCCATTGTCTGACTGGGAATTCAAAGAATATATTGGGGTTATAAATACTCTCATTTCTTGCTACTGGTATATAGTGCCATTGTCTGACTGGGAATTCAAAGAATATATTGGGGTTACAAATACCCTCATTTCTTGCTACTGCCATATAGTGCCAGTTTCTGGCTGGTAATTCAAAGAATATATTGGTAGAGATGAGCGAACACTAAAATGTTCGAGGTTCGAAATTCGATTCGAACAGCCGCTCACTGTTCGAGTGTTCGAATGGGTTTCGAACCCCATTATAGTCTATGGGGAACATATACTCGTTAAGGGGGAAACCCAAATTCGTGTCTGGAGGGTCACCAAGTCCACTATGACACCCCAGTAAATGATACCAACACCCTGGAATGACACTGGGACAGCAGGGGAAGCATGTCTGGGGGCATAAAAGTCACTTTATTTCATGGAAATCCCTGTCAGTTTGCGATTTTCGCAAGCTAACTTTTCCCCATAGAAATGCATTGGCCAGTGCTGATTGGCCAGAGTACGGAACTCGACCAATCAGCGCTGGCTCTGCTGGAGGAGGCGGAGTCTAAGATCGCTCCACACCAGTCTCCATTCAGGTCTGACCTTAGACTCCGCCTCCTCCGGCAGAGCCAGCGCTGATTGGCCGAAGGCTGGCCAATGCATTCCTATGCGAATGCAGAGACTTAGCAGTGCTGAGTCAGTTTTGCTCAACTACACATCTGATGCACACTCGGCACTGCTACATCAGATGTAGCAATCTGATGTAGCAGAGCCGAGGGTGCACTAGAACCCCTGTGCAATCTCAGTTCACACTAATAGAATGCATTGGCCAGCGCTGATTGGCCAATGCATTCTATTAGCCTGATGAAGTAGAGCTGAATGTGTGTGCTAAGCACACACATTCAGCACTGCTTCATCACGCCAATACAATGCATTAGCCAGTGCTGATTGGCCAGAGTACGGAATTCGGCCAATCAGCGCTGGCTCTGCTGGAGGAGGCGGAGTCTAAGATCGCTCCACATCAGTCTCCATTCAGGTCCGACCTTAGACTCCGCCTCCTCCAGCAGAGCCAGCGCTGATTGGCCGAATTCCGTACTCTGGCCAATCAGCACTGGCTAATGCATTCTATTAGCTTGATGAAGCAGAGTGTGCACAAGGGTTCAAGCGCACCCTCGGCTCTGATGTAGCAGAGCCGAGGGTGCACAAGGGTTCAAGCGCACCCTCGGCTCTGATGTAGCAGAGCCGAGGCTGTACAAGGGTTCAAGTGCACCCTCGGCTCTGCTACATCAGAGCCGAGGGTGCGCTTGAACCCTTGTGCACACTCTGCTTCATCAAGCTAATAGAATGCATTGGCCAGCGCTGATTGGCCAGAGTACGGAATTCGGCCAATCAGCGCTGGCTCTGCTGGAGGAGGCGGAGTCTAAGGTCGGACCTGAATGGAGACTGGTGTGGAGCGATCTTAGACTCCGCCTCCTCCAGCAGAGCCAGCGCTGATTGGTCGAGTTCTGTACTCTGGCCAATCAGCGCTGGCCAATGCATCCCTATGGGAAAAAGTTTATCTCACAAAAATCACAATTACACACCCGATAGAGCCCCAAAAAGTTATTTTTAATAACATTCCCCCCTAAATAAAGGTTATCCCTAGCTATCCCTGCCTGTACAGCTATCCCTGTCTCATAGTCACAAAGTTCACATTCTCATATGACCCGGATTTGAAATCCACTATTCGTCTAAAATGGAGGTCACCTGATTTCGGCAGCCAATGACTTTTTCCAATTTTTTTCAATGCCCCCGGTGTCGTAGTTCCTGTCCCACCTCCGCTACACTGTTATTGGTGCAAAAAAGGCGCCAGGGAAGGTGGGAGGGGAATCAAATTTTGGCGCACTTTACCACGCGGTGTTCGATTCGATTCGAACATAGCGAACACCCTGATATCCGATCGAACATGTGTTCGATAGAACACTGTTCGCTCATCTCTATATATTGGGGTTACGTGCACCCACAATTTTTGCTACTGGTATATAGTGCCATTGTCTGACTGGGAATTCAAAGAATATATTGGGGTTATAAATACCTTCATTTCTTGCTACTGGTATATAGTGCCATTGTCTGACTGGGAATTCAAAGAATATATTGGGGTTACAAATACCCTCATTTCTTGCTACTGCCATATAGTGCCAGTTTCTGACTGGTAATTCAAAGAATATATTGGGGTTATAAATACCCTCATTTCTTGCTACTGGTATATAGTGCCATTGTCTGACTGGGAATTCAAAGAATATATTGGGGTTACGTGCACCCACAATTTTTGCTACTGGTATATAGTGCCATTGTCTGACTGGGAATTCAAAGAATATATTAGGGTTACAAATACCCTCATTTCTTGCTACTGGTATATAGTGCCATTGTCTGACTGGGAATTCAAAGAATATATTGGGGTTACAAATACCCTCATTTCTTGCTACTGCCATATAGTGCCAGTTTCTGACTGGTAATTCAAAGAATATATTGGGGTTATAAATACCCTCATTTCTTGCTACTGGTATATAATGCCATTGTCTGACTGGTAATTCAAAGAATATATTGGGGTTACAAATACCCTCATTTCTTGCTACTGCCATATAGTGCCAGTTTCTGACTGGTAATTCAAAGAATATATTGGGGTTACGTGCACCCACAATTTTTGCTACTGGTATATAGTGCCATTGTCTGACTGGGAATTCAAAGAATATATTGGGGTTACAAATACCCTAATTTCTTGCTACTGGTATATAGTGCCATTGTCTGACTGGGAATTCAAAGAATATATTGGGGTTACAAATACCCTCATTTCTTGCTACTGGTATATAGTGCCATTGTCTGACTGGGAATTCAAAGAATATATTGGGGTTACAAATACCCTCATTTCTTGCTACTGCCATATAGTGCCAGTTTCTGACTGGTAATTCAAGGAATATATTGGGGTTATAAATACCCTCATTTCTTGATACTGGTATATAGTGCCATTGTCTGACTGGGAATTCAAAGAATATATTGGGGTTACAAATACCCTCATTTCTTGCTACTGCCATATAGTGCCAGTTTCTGACTGGTAATTCAAAGAATATATTGGGGTTATAAATACCCTCATTTCTTGCTACTGGTATATAATGCCATTGTCTGACTGGTAATTCAAAGAATATATTGGGGTTACAAATACCCTCATTTCTTGCTACTGCCATATAGTGCCAGTTTCTGACTGGTAATTCAAAGAATATATTGGGGTTACGTGCACCCACAATTTTTGCTACTGGTATATAGTGCCATTGTCTGACTGGGAATTCAAAGAATATATTGGGGTTACAAATACCCTCATTTCTTGCTACTGCCATATAGTGCCAGTTTCTGACTGGTAATTCAAAGAATATATTGGGGTTACGTGCACCCACAATTTTTGCTACTGGTATATAGTGCCATTGTCTGACTGGGAATTCAAAGAATATATTGGGGTTACAAATACCCTCATTTCTTGCTACTGCCATATAGTGCCAGTTTCTGACTGGTAATTCAAAGAATATATTGGGGTTATAAATACCCTCATTTCTTGCTACTGGTATATAGTGCCATTGTCTGACTGGGAATTCAAAGAATATATTGGGGTTACGTGCACCCACAATTTTTGCTACTGGTATATAGTGCCATTGTCTGACTGGGAATTCAAAGAATATATTGGGGTTACAAATACCCTCATTTCTTGCTACTGGTATATAGTGCCATTGTCTGACTGGGAATTCAAAGAATATATTGGGGTTACAAATACCCTCATTTCTTGCTACTGCCATATAGTGCCAGTTTCTGACTGGTAATTCAAAGAATATATTGGGGTTATAAATACCCTCATTTCTTGCTACTGGTATATAATGCCATTGTCTGACTGGTAATTCAAAGAATATATTGGGGTTACAAATACCCTCATTTCTTGCTACTGCCATATAGTGCCAGTTTCTGACTGGTAATTCAAAGAATATATTGGGGTTACGTGCACCCACAATTTTTGCTACTGGTATATAGTGCCATTGTCTGACTGGGAATTCAAAGAATATATTGGGGTTACAAATACCCTAATTTCTTGCTACTGGTATATAGTGCCATTGTCTGACTGGGAATTCAAAGAATATATTGGGGTTACAAATACCCTCATTTCTTGCTACTGGTATATAGTGCCATTGTCTGACTGGGAATTCAAAGAATATATTGGGGTTACAAATACCCTCATTTCTTGCTACTGCCATATAGTGCCAGTTTCTGACTGGTAATTCAAGGAATATATTGGGGTTATAAATACCCTCATTTCTTGATACTGGTATATAGTGCCATTGTCTGACTGGGAATTCAAAGAATATATTGGGGTTACAAATACCCTCATTTCTTGCTACTGCCATATAGTGCCAGTTTCTGACTGGTAATTCAAAGAATATATTGGGGTTATAAATACCCTCATTTCTTGCTACTGGTATATAATGCCATTGTCTGACTGGTAATTCAAAGAATATATTGGGGTTACAAATACCCTCATTTCTTGCTACTGCCATATAGTGCCAGTTTCTGACTGGTAATTCAAAGAATATATTGGGGTTACGTGCACCCACAATTTTTGCTACTGGTATATAGTGCCATTGTCTGACTGGGAATTCAAAGAATATATTGGGGTTACAAATACCCTCATTTCTTGCTACTGCCATATAGTGCCAGTTTCTGACTGGTAATTCAAAGAATATATTGGGGTTACGTGCACCCACAATTTTTGCTACTGGTATATAGTGCCATTGTCTGACTGGGAATTCAAAGAATATATTGGGGTTACAAATACCCTCATTTCTTGCTACTGGTATATAGTGCCATTGTCTGACTGGGAATTCAAAGAATATATTGGGGTTACAAATACCCTCATTTCTTGCTACTGGTATATAGTGCCATTGTCTGACTGGGAATTCAAAGAATATTTTGGGGTTACAAATACCCTCATTTCTTGCTACTGCCATATAGTGCCAGTTTCTGACTGGTAATTCAAAGAATATATTGGGGTTACGTGCACCCACAATTTTTGCTACTGGTATATAGTGCCATTGTCTGACTGGGAATTCAAAGAATATATTGGGGTTACAAATACCCTCATTTCTTGCTACTGGTATATAGTGCCATTGTCTGACTGGGAATTCAAAGAATATATTGGGGTTACAAATACCCTCATTTCTTGCTACTGGTATATAGTGCCATTGTCTGACTGGGAATTCAAAGAATATTTTGGGGTTACAAATACCCTCATTTCTTGCTACTGCCATATAGTGCCAGTTTCTGACTGGTAATTCAAAGAATATATTGGGGTTACGTGCACCCACAATTTTTGCTACTGGTATATAGTGCCATTGTCTGACTGGGAATTCAAAGAATATATTGGGGTTACAAATACCCTCATTTCTTGCTACTGGTATATAGTGCCATTGTCTGACTGGGAATTCAAAGAATATATTGGGGTTACAAATACCCTCATTTCTTGCTACTGCCATATAGTGCCAGTTTCTGACTGGTAATTCAAAGAATATATTGGGGTTATAAATACCCTCATTTCTTGCTACTGGTATATAGTGCCATTGTCTGACTGGGAATTCAAAGAATATATTGGGGTTATAAATACCCTCATTTCTTGCTACTGGTATATAGTGCCATTGTCTGACTGGGAATTCAAAGAATATATTGGGGTTACGTGCACCCACAATTTTTGCTACTGGTATATAGTGCCAATTTCTAACTGGGAATTCAAAATGCGCAAGGCTCCCGGAAAGGGACGTGGACGAGGCCGTGGGTGAGGTCGGGGGAATGGTTCTGGGGAGCAAGGTAGCAGTGAAGCCACAGGGTGTCCCGTGCCTACTCCTGTGGGGCAGCAAGCATTGCGCCACTCCACAGTGCCAGGGTTGCTTGCCACATAACTAAACTGCAGGGTACAAACCTTAGTAGGCCCGAGAACCAGGAACAGGTCTTGCAATGGCTGTCAGAGAACGCTTACAGCACATTGTCCAGCAGCCAGTCAGACTCTGCCTCCTCTCCTCCTATTACCCAACAGTCGTGTCCTCCTTCCTCCTAAAATTCCCAAGCTTCACAGAACAATAACCCCAACTGTCCCTGCTCCCCAGAGCTGTTCTCCGCTCCTTTCATTGTCCCTCAATCTGCCTGTCCACGTCACGATTCCACGAACCTAACAGAGGAGCATCTGTGTCCAGATGCTCAAACACTAGAGTCTCCTCCATCTCCGTTCGATTTGGTGGTGGATGACCAGCAACCCACCCTCATCGACGATGATGTGACGCAGTTGCCGTCAGGGCATCCAGTTGACCAGCGCATTGTGCGGGAGGAGGAGATGAGACAGGAGTTGGAAGAGGAAGTGGTGGATGATGAGGACACTGACCTGACCTGGACAGGGGGGATGTCAAGCGGGGAAAGTAGTGTGGATGTTGAGGCAGGTGCAGCACCAAAAAGGGTAGCTAGAGGCAGAGGCAGAGGTCAGCAGCTTAGGCGAAGCCAGGCCACACCCGGAATCTCCCAAGATGTTCCAGTTCGTACCCAGCCCCGAAAAACTCCCACCTCGAGGGCACGTTTCTCGAAGGTGTGGAGTTTTTTCAAGGAATGCGCCGAGGACAGATATAGTGTTGTCTGCACAATTTGCCTCTCGAAATTGATTAGGGGTTCTGAGAAGAGCAACCTGTCCACCACTGCAATGCGCCGTCATTTGGAATCCAAGCACTGGAATCAGTGGCAGGCAGCAACGGCAGGACAAAGGCCGCCTGCCGTTCACGCCACTGCCACTGCCACTGCTGACTGTGCTGGCGATGCACTCCAGAGGACGAGCCAGGACACCACTTCATCTGCCTCCGCCACTTTGTTGACTTCTCCCTCATCCTCCCCTGTTCCTGTCTTATCTCCTTCTCCTGCACCATCAAAGGCACCATCAGGCGCTTCTTTACAAGAACCCACCATCTCTCAGACATTGGAGCGGCGGCAGAAATACACTGCTAACCACCCACACGCGCAAGCCTTGAACGCCAACATCACTAAACTGCTGACCCAGGAGATGTTGGCGTTCCGGCTTGTTGAAACTCCCGCCTTCCTGGACCTGATGGCAACTGCGGCACCTCGCTATGCCGTCCCTAGCTGTCACTACTTCTCCCGGTGTGCCGTCCCCGCCTTGCACCAGCACGTGTCACTCAACATCAGGCGGGCCCTTAGTTCCGCGCTTTGCACAAAGGTCCACTTGACCACCGACGCGTGGACAAGTGCATGCGGACAGGGACGCTACATTTCACTGACGGCACACTGGGTGAATGTAGTTGAGGCTGGGACTGCTTCCCAAACTGGCCCGGTGTACCTCGTCTCCCCGCCTAACATTTCTGGCAGGGACATGAGAAGAACACCCCCCTCCTCCTCCTCCTCTACCGCCTCCTCCTCCGCCACCGCCTCCTCCTCCGCTGTTAGATTTACCCCAGCTACGAGTTGGAAACGTTGCAGCACTGGCGTTGGTAGACGTCAGCAGGCTGTGCTGAAGCTGATCAGCTTGGGGGACAGACAGCACACTGCCTCCGAAGTGAGGGATGCCCTCCTCGATGAGACGGCAATATGGTTTGAGCCGCTGCACCTGGGCCCAGGCATGGTCGTTTGTGATAACGGCCGGAACCTGGTAGCAGCTCTGGAGCTTGCCGGACTCCAACATGTTCCATGCCTGGCCCACGTCTTCAACCTAGTGGTGCAATGTTTCCTAAAGAGCTACCCCAATGTTCCAGAGCTACTGGTGAAAGTGCGGCGCATGTGCGCCCACTTTCGCAAGTCGACAGTAGCCGCTGCTAGCTTAAAATCTCTCCAGCAACGCCTGCATGTGCCACAACACCGGCTTTTGTGTGACGTCCCCACACGCTGGAACTCAACGTTTCAGATGTTGAATAGAGTGGTTGAGCAGCAGAGACCTTTGATGGAATACCAGCTACAAAACCCTAGGGTGCCACAAAGTCAGCTGCCTCAGTTTCACATCCATGAGTGGCCATGGATGAGAGACCTTTGTGACATCCTACGGGTCTTTGAGGAGTCCACAAGGAGGGTGAGCTCTGAGGATGCGATGGTGAGCCTTACAATCCCGCTCTTGTGTGTTCTGAGAGAATCCCTGATTGACATCAGGGATAACTCAGATCACACAGAGGAGTCAGGGATAGCATCCGATCCGTCACAGCTGGAGAGTAGGTCCACACATCTGTCCGCTTCACTGCGTTTAATGGAGGAGGAGGAGGAGGAGGAGGAGGAGGAGGAAGAAGAGTTGTCCGATGATGTGATGGTGATACAGGAGGCTTCCGGGCAACTTCGAATCGTCCCATTGTTGCAGCGCGGATGGGTAGATATGGACGATGAGGAGGAAATGGAGATTGAACTTTCCGGTGGGGCCAGAGGAGTCATGCCAACTAACACTGTGGCAGACATGGCTGAGTTCATGTTGGGGTGCTTTACAACCGACAAGCGTATTGTCAAAATCATGGAGGACAACCAGTACTGGATCTTTGCTATCCTTGACCCCCGGTATAAAAAACAACATCTCGTCTTTTATTCCGGTAGAGGGGAGGGCCAATCGCATCAATGCTTGCCACAGGCAATTGGTGCAGAATATGATGGAGATGTTTCTAGCATGTGACGTTGGTGGCAGGGAGGGCAGTTCCTCCAGTAGGCAACCAAGTTCTCACTGGTCCACACAAACGAGGGGCACACTGTCTAAGGTCTGGGACACCTTGATGGCACCCCCTCGCCAAAGTGCCACCACGGAGGGTCCTAGTGTCACCAGGCGTGAGAAGTATAGGCGCATGTTGCGGGAATACCTTTCCGACCACAGCCCTGTCCTCTACGACCCCTCTGCGCCCTACACGTATTGGGTGTCGAAGTTGGACCTGTGGCTTGAACTTGCCCTATATGCCTTGGAGGTGCTGTCCTGTCCTGCCGCCAGCGTCCTATCTGAGAGGGTGTTCAGTGCAGCCGGTGGCATCATCACTGACAAGCGCACCCGTCTGTCAGATGAGAGTGCCGACCGGCTCACTTTGATAAAAATGAACCACCACTGGATAAAGCCTTCATTTTTGTGCCCACCTGTGTAAGGCACCCCAACATGAAACTCCATGTCTGTACTCAACCTCTCCAATTCCTCCGCATCCTCATACTCATCCACCATAAGCGTTGCACAATTCTGCTAATACTAGGCTCCCTCCACCCTGATTTCCACCAACTCTGCTGGTTAGAGGCTCCCTCCACCCTGCTTTCCCACAACTCTGCTGGTTAGAGGCTCCCTCCACCCTGCTTTCCCACAACTCTGCTGGTTAGAGGCTCCCTCCACCCTGATTTCTACCAACTCTGCTGGTTAGAGGCTCCCTCCACCCTGCTTTCCCACAACTCTGCTGGTTAGAGGCTCCCTCCACCCTGATTTCCACCAACTCTGCTGGTTAGAGGCTCCCTCCACCATGAATTGGTCCAAACTGGGGTTTTTAGAGGCTCCCTCCACCATGAATTGGTCCAAACTGGGCTGTTTAGAGGCTCCCTCCACCATGAATTGGTCCAAACTGGGGTTTTTAGAGGCTCCCTCCACCATGAATTGGTCCAAACTGGGCTGTTTATAAGCTCCCTCCACCATGAATTGGTCCAAACTGGGGGTTTTAGAGGCTCCCTCCACCATGAATTGGTCCAAACTGGGCTGGTTAGAGGCTCCCTCCACCATGAATTTGCCCAAACTGGGCTGTTTAGAGGCTCCCTCCACCATGAATTTGCCCAAACTGGGCTGTTTAGAGGCTCCCTCCACCATGAATTGGTCCAAACTGGGGTTTTTAGAGGCTCCCTCCACCATGAATTGGTCCAAACTGGGCTGGTTAGAGGCTCCCTCCACCCTGATTTCCACCAACTCTGCTGGTTAGAGGCTCCCTCCACCATGAATTGGTCCAAACTGGGCTGTTTAGAGGCTCCCTCCACCATGAATTGGTCCAAACTGGGCTGTTTAGAGGCTCCCTCCACCATGAATTGGTCCAAACTGGGGTTTTTAGAGGCTCCCTCCACCATGAATTGGTCCAAACTGGGCTGGTTAGAGGCTCCCTCCACCCTGATTTCCACCAACTCTGCTGGTTAGAGGCTCCCTCCACCATGAATTGGTCCAAACTGGGCTGTTTAGAGGCTCCCTCCACCATGAATTGGTCCAAACTGGGGTTTTTAGAGGCTCCCTCCACCATGAATTGGTCCAAACTGGGGTTTTTAGAGGCTCCCTCCACCATGAATTGGTCCAAACTGGGGTTTTTAGAGGCTCCCTCCACCATGAATTTGCCCAAACTGGGCTGCTTAGAGGCTCCGTCCACCATGAATTTGCCCAAACTGAGCTGTTTAGAGGCTCCCTCCACCATGAATTGGTCCAAACTGGGGTTTTTAGAGGCTCCCTCCACCATGAATTGGTCCAAACTGGGCTGTTTAGAGGCTCCCTCCACCATGAATTTGCCCAAACTGGGCTGTTTAGAGGCTCCCTCCACCATGAATTGGTCCAAACTGGGGTTTTTAGAGGCTCCCTCCACCATGAATTGGTCCAAACTGGGTTTTTTTTAGAGGCTCCCTCCACCATGAATTTGCCCAAACTGGGCTGCTTAGAGGCTCCGTCCACCATGAATTTGCCCAAACTGAGCTGTTTAGAGGCTCCCTCCACCATGAATTGGTCCAAACTGGGGTTTTTAGAGGCTCCCTCCACCATGAATTGGTCCAAACTGGGCTGTTTAGAGGCTCCCTCCACCATGAATTTGCCCAAACTGGGCTGTTTAGAGGCTCCCTCCACCATGAATTGGTCCAAACTGGGGTTTTTAGAGGCTCCCTCCACCATGAATTGGTCCAAACTGGGTTTTTTTTAGAGGCTCCCTCCACCATGAATTTGCCCAAACTGGGCTGTTTAGAGGCTCCCTCCATCATGAATTGGTCCAAACTGGGGTTTTTAGAGGCTCCCTCCACCATGAATTGGTCCAAACTGGGGTTTTTAAAAGGCTCCCTCCACCATGAATTTGCCCAAACTCTGCTGGTTAGAGGCTCAATCCACCCTGATTTTCAAAACAAATGTTGGTGCCAACCTCAACTTACTACAAGGGCCAAATTCACTGCTGGTGACAAGCTCTCCTCACTCCAAGTGCCAAATACACATGTTTCAAGGTGTTTTCCTACTGTCAGAGAGGTGGTATTGAGTGTGTAAAGTGTGTAGTTGTTAGGCTGTGATGTTGGGGTAATAGAGGGTCTTTGGTGTGTTAGATGCCCCCAGACATGCTTCTCCTGCTGTCCCAGTGTCATTCCAGAGGTGTTGGCATCATTTCCTGGGGTGTCATAGTGGACTTGGTGACCCTCCAGACACGGATTTGGGTTTCCCCTTAACGAGTATCTGTTCCCCATAGACTATAATGGGGTTCGAAACCCGTTCGAACACACGAACATTGAGCGGCTGTTCGAATCGAATTTCGAACCTCGAACATTTTAGTGTTCGCTCATCTCTACCAATAATATATTGGGGTTACAAATACCTTCAAGTTCTGCCACTGACATTTAGTGCCAGTTTCTGACTGGGAATTCAAAGAATATATTGGGGTTACAAATACCCTCATTTCTTGCTACTGCCATATAGTGCCATTGTCTGACTGGGAATTCCAAGAATATATTGGGGTTACAAATACCTTCAAGTCCTGCCACTGACATATAGTGCCAGTTTCTGACTGGGAATTCCAAGAATATATTGGGGTTACAAATACCCTCATTTCTTGCTACTGCCATATAGTGCCATTGTCTGACTGTGAATTCCAAGAATATATTGGGGTTACAAATACCCTCATTTCTTGCTACTGCCATATAGTGCCATTGTCTGACTGGGAATTCAAAGAATATATTGGGGTTACAAATACCCTCATTTCTTGCTACTGCCATATAGTGCCATTGTCTGACTGGGAATTCAAAGAATATATTGGGTTACAAATACCCTCATTTCTTGCTACTGCCATATAGTGCCAGTTTCTGACTGGGAATTCAAAATGCGCAAGGCTCCCGGAAAGGGACGTGGACGAGGCCGTGGGCGAGGTCGGGGGAATGGTTCTGGGGAGCAAGGTAGCAGTGAAGCCACAGGGCGTCCCGTGCCTACTCCTGTGGGGCAGCAAGCATTGCGCCACTCCACAGTGCCAGGGTTGCTTGCCACATTAACTAAACTGCAGGGTACAAACCTTAGTAGGCCCGAGAACCAGGAACAGGTCTTGCAATGGCTGTCGGATAATGCTTACAGCACATTGTCCAGCAGCCAGTCAGGCTCTGCCTCCTCTCCTCCTATTACCCAACAGTCTTGTCCTCCTTCCTCCCAAAATTCCCAAGCTTCACAGAACAATAACCTCAACTGTCCCTGCTCCCTAGTGCTGTTCTCCGCTCCTTTCATTGTCCCTCAACCTGACCCTCCATGTCGCGATTCCACGGACCTAACAGAGGAGCATCTGTGTCCAGATGCTCAAACACTAGAGTCTCCTCCATCTCCGTTCGATTTGGTGGTGGATGACCAGCAACCCACCCTCATCGACGACGATGTGACGCAGTTGCCGTCAGGGCATCCAGTTGACCTGCGCATTGTTCGGGAGGAGGAGATGAGACAGGAGTTGGAAGAGGAAGTGGTGGATGATGAGGACACTGACCCGACCTGGACAGGGGGGATGTCAAGCGGGGAAAGTAGTGTGGATGTTGAGGCAGGTGCAGCACCAAAAAGGGTAGCTAGAGGCAGAGGCAGAGGTCAGCAGCTTAGGCGAAGCCAGGCCACACCCGGAATCTCCCAAGATGTTCCAGTTCGTACCCAGCCCCGAAAAACTCCCACCTCGAGGGCACATTTCTCGAAGGTGTGGAGTTTTTTCAAGGAATGCGCCGAGGACAGATATAGTGTTGTCTGCACAATTTGCCTCTCGAAATTGATTAGGGGCTCTGAGAAGAGCAACCTGTCCACCACTTCAATGCGCCGTCATTTGGAATCCAAGCACTGGAATCAGTGGCAGGCAGCAACGGCAGGACAAAGGCCGCCTGCCGTTCACGCCACTGCCACTGCCTCTGCCACTGCCTCTGCCTCTGCCACTGCCACTGCTGACTGTGCTGGCGATGCACTCCAGAGGACGAGCCAGGACACCACTTCATCTGCCTCCGCCACTTTGTTGACTTCTTCCTCATCCTCCCCTGTTCCTGTCTTATCTCCTTCTCCTGCACCATCAAAGGCACCATCAGGCGCTTCTTTACAACAACCCACCATCTCTCAGACATTGGAGAGGCGGCAGAAATACACCGCTAACCACCCACACGCGCAAGCCTTGAACGCCAACATCGCTAAACTGCTGGCCCAGGAGATGTTGGCGTTCCAGCTTGTTGAAACTCCCGCCTTCCTGGACCCTTACTGGAGATTTGGATGCGGGTAAAGTATTCACTAAACTTTTCAGAAAGGAATCTGCAGGTAACACCATTTTGAGGAGTGATAGTTGCCATCCACCTCATACCGCAAGAGCTATTCCTGTAGGCGAACTGGTTAGAGCTAAAAGGTCGTGCACTAGAACAGAAGACTACAGGGCAATAGCCAATGATACTTTTGAAAGATTGAAGTTGAGAAATTATCCTCAGTGGATGTTAAAAAGAGCTGATAATTTGGTTATGAATAGAGATCGTTCTTCACTATTAGAAAATTCCTCTCCAACACAAATTAACAACAACCCTAATTTGATTTTTTCTACACCATATAGTTTACAATACAATGAAATTGTTACCATTATTAAAAGGAATTTGCCTATCTTATGTATAGATGGGGTTACTGACAAAATTTTGGAAAAAGGGATCACATATGTAGCTAAAAAAGGAAGGTCCCTTAATGACTTATTATCTCCTAGTCTTTTTCAGTCCAGTAATATCCCAAACGAAACATGGTTAAACCATAAAGGATTTTTCATGTGTGGAAAGAAGTGGTGTACGGTATGTAAATATGTATACAAAACGGAATGTGTACAAAGTTTCGCTTCACAGTGTTCAGTTAAAATTACATCTCATATGGATTGTAATACACACCATCTTATATACTGGATTAAATGTACCACATGTTGTCTGGATTACATAGGCTGCACGATTAGGGCGGTCAAGACACGTATCTCGGAGCACGTCACAGATAGCAGTAAATCTTTAGAAAACTGCTCAGGAGCATCTAGGCATTTTTTCTCAGTACATGGGGGAAATCTTGATACTATGATTTTTTGTGGCTTAGAAATGGTCAAAAGGCCTCCCCGAGGTGGGGATTGGAGAAAAAAAACTCCTTATCAGAGAGGCCTTTTGGATCTTGAAATTTAATTCTAGAATCCCCTGTGGTATGAACATAAAATCGGATCTTACTTATGTCTACTGAACACTGTGGCATTTGGTTTTCTTTTCTAAATAGCATTGTTTTTATCGATATATGTATATATTCTAATCTTATACTTTGTTTGCTATTTAGATCTCTTACCTACCCTAATGTGTATTCTTTGGTGCTCCATATCTGGCTTTTCCATCTTCATGTGGCGTTTCTTTACATCGATACCGCATATGCGCCTTTCACATCAGCACTCCGGATACCACGTGGGATAGTACTGCCCTTTCTTGCAATAATGGGATTCCATTGGTTTTCTTGGATCACGTGACCCGGTCTTTTCTTTGAATGAATATCCTGTGCTGTTCCTCTCATTGGGTAATTCCGAACAAAGGACCTTCTAGATGGACCAATGATTGATATTTTGGAACCACGTGGGACATTATAGTTGAACATTATACTTATATCTTATTGGTCAGATTACAACACGTGACCGGATTGTGCGGACGAAATAAAAACACATACACCGTGATTGCTTTTGGTATTCGTTTTATGAGAAACATTTGTATTTATAAACTATTTGATACGTTCATATATAATTCACTATGGATTACTATTTTGGAGGTTATTTTCATTGTATGTATATTTATACTTTGTTCATTGAGTGTTGGGAGGGGTGTGTTTTTTTTTTTTTGTTTTTTTTGCCTGCGCCTGCCTAGTGTGTGGCTGCATGTGTTTACAGCTGCTGAAAACTAAACTGATCTTTCTCTATCCCGTCCTTTTTTCTTCACTTTTTTCTATTACTATAAGGAGTATTAGTATAAGAGCTTACCATGGGCTGGAATTTGATGCAGAAACTCTTATAAAGAAATCCTTTTTGAGCCTTTTTGTCTGAAGCATGCCTCCACACAGACAAGGAAGACTGGTTTACACTAAGGAGACACTATTACACCTTAGAAGCATGCTGCAGGACAAGCTGTACAAGCTACAGGACAAGCATGCTCTTACCATCCCCCACGAACTAATAAGGAAACTTAGAAAACGCGGAAAACGAGCCGGCATACTGAGACGCGAAGGAAAAAAACGCAAAAAGCATGTGATCCCGTCCATCATTATGGGGAATGTGAGATCAATTGTGAATAAGATGGATGAGCTGACAGCACTGACCAGACATCAACAGGAGTTTCGTGAGTGCAGTATGATGCTGTTTACAGAGACTTGGCTTACTGAAATCACTCCGGACATACTTGCCTCCGTGGAGGGCTTCAAACTTCTTCGGGCGGACAGAACACTGGAGAGCGGTAAGCGAATAGGCAGAGGAATTGCAATATTTGTCAATGAAAGATGGTGTAATCCAGGACATATTGTGGTTAAGAAACAATTGTGTGGAAAGGATATTGAACTGCTAGCCGTGGGCATGAGACCTTTTTACCTGCCAAGGGAACTATCACATGTTATCGTACTAGCTGCATATGTTCCCCCCTCTGCTAAAGCTGACGCTGCCTGTGAAGTCCTCCATGCTGTTGTGAGTGAGCTGCAATCATCTCACCCCCATGCCCTGCTCCTAGTGTCTGGAGACTTCAACCATGTCTCAGCATCCACTCTACCAGGCTTCACACAGTATGTAACCTGCCATACAAGAGACAACAAGACGCTGGACTTGCTCTTTGCCAATGTAAGGGATGCATATAACTCATCTGCCCTACCACCCCTAGGCAGATCAGATCACAACCTGGTACATCTGCGACCCACATACATTCCACTGGTGCGCAGAGAACCGGCGGTTACCCGTACTGTAAAGATTTGGTCAGAGGGAAGTGTCGAGTCTCTAAGGGACTGCTTTGATATAACTTTATGGGAAGTGTTTCAAGACTCATTTCCAGAGGACATTGAGGGACTCACACATTGCATAACGGACTACATTAATTTCTGTGTGGACAGCACGGTACCAACTAGGAAGGTGAGGTGTTTCTCCAATAACAAACCATGGATTAACTCTGAGATTAAAACTCTCCTCAAGCAAAAAAAGAGAATTTTTAGGTCTGGGGACAAAGATGGCCTGGGGGCGGTTCAGAAACAGCTAAGACAATTGATCAGAGAAGGGAAAGCCAACTACAGGCGGAAGATGGAGCTACAGATGGGGGAGGGTAGAATCTCTGAGGTGTGGGACAGCCTTAAGGCAATTTCAGGACACAAGGAAAAGACAGGGCACCGAACAGTAGGGGACAGGAAGTGGCTTAACGAGCTTAATCTATTCTTCAATAGATTCGACTCCAAGCAAATGCTCCCTCCACCAGCATGTCAGCTAACCGCCCTCCCCTCACACACCAAGACCCATCCCCCACCGAACTGCGGTCAACTGCAATCTGACTATCTGATCCTGCAGGAGTCTCAGGTGTGTATGGAAATGAAGAATATTAGAGCAAACAAAGCGGGGGGACCTGATGGTATAAGCGCAAGAGTTCTTAAAATGTGCAGTGACCAGCTGTGTGGTATTATAACGCACATGTACAATATGAGCCTGAAGTTGGGAGTAGTACCTCAACTGTGGAAAACATCTTGCGTGGTACCAGTCCCAAAGAAACCCAACCCGATGGGCTACAATGACTACCAACCTGTAGCACTGACATCACACCTGATGAAGGTCCTAGAGAGACTGGTCCTGACACACCTACGCCCCCTAGTGAGCTCCGCTCTGGACCCCCTCCAGTTTGCCTACCGGCCAGGCATTGGGGTAGATGATGCCATCATTCACCTTCTTCATAGAGCTCTCTCTCACCTGGAGAAACCCGGGAACACTGAGAATAATGTTCTTTGATTTCTCCAGTGCGTTCAACACCATTCAGCCAGAGCTACTGAGGGAGAAGCTGGACCTTGGTGGTGTGGACCATCACCTGTCCAACTGGATCCTAGACTACCTGACAAACCGCCCTCAGTATGTGAGAGCCTGGGGCTGTGTGTCTGACACTGTGATCTGTAGTACGGGGGCACCACAAGGTACAGTTCTTGCCCCATTCCTCTTCACACTGTACACTGCTGACTTCAGGCACAACTCATCCAGCTGTTACTTACAGAAGTACTCCGATGACTCTGCTATAGTCGGCCTTATCACTGATGGCGACGATAGGGAATACAGAGACTTAAACCGGGATTTTGTTGAATGGTGCCAGCAGAACCAGCTCAGGATTAATGCTGGGAAGACCAAGGAGATGGTGGTGGACTTTAGTAAACGGAGAGGTGCTCCGACCCCGGTGGAGATCCAAGGAACATGTATTGAGATAGTCAGGACCTATAAGTACCTGGGCGTGCTCCTCAATAATAAACTAGACTGGGCTGATCACCTGGAGGCGCTGCACAGAAAGGGCCACAGCAGACTCTACCTGCTCAGGAGGCTGAGGGCCTTCGGAGTCCGGGGGACACTTCTTAGGGCCTTCTTCAACTCTGTGGTTGCCTCAGCCATCTTTTTCGGTGTGGCCTGCTGGGGAAGCAGTATATCAATCAGGGACAGAAATAGACTTGACAGGCTGATCAGGAGGGCCAGCTCTGTCTTGGGGAGCCCCTTGGACCCAGTACAGGTGGTGGGTGACAGAAGGATACTGTCTGTGGTGACCTCCATGCAGGAGAACAGATCCCACCCCATGTATGGGACCCTGATGGGACTTGGCAGCACTGTAAGCGACCGTCTGCTTCACCCCAAGTGTGAGAAGGAGCGCTATCGCAGGTCCTTCCTTCCAACCGCGACCAGGCTGTATAATCTACATCAGACCAAACGAAGAGCTCTCCGCACAGTGAACTAATGATTATGAGGATGACCATGAGGTCTTCCTCTTTCTCTTCTGTTTTTCCTTAGCTGCCATGGACTCCTAGTATATCTTCTCTTCTCAGCTTATCTGTGTCTACGTCTGTAATATATTACTCTGTATTATCCTGTATCTGTATTACTATGCTGCTGTAACACGCTGAAATTTCCCCAATGTGGGACTATTAAAGGATTATCTTATCTTATCTTAATTCTCTTGCTTAGGTTTCAAGTAGATGTGGGTGTGTTTTTCACTCCACACACGTCTGATTGACTTTGTTACTTCCTTTATATACCAGTCTGTATTTCAATAGCTTAGGATGCCATGAATAAGGAACTGCGTGTTCCGAAACGCGTTGGCGTTTTTTAATGTTTTTTCTTTCCTGTTTTTCATTTCTTTTATTACTTCTTCAATTTTTGTCGTTTATATGGATTAAAGAATAACCTTTTTATTGTCCACAGAGTGATGCCGATTTTCCTCCTTTCTTGTTCGTTTCCTGGACCTGATGGCAACTGCGGCACCTCGCTATGCCGTCCCTAGCCGTCACTACTTCTCCCGATGTGCCGTCCCCGCCTTGCACCAGCACATGTCACTCAACATCAGGCGGGCCCTTAGTTCCGCGCTTTGCACAAAGGTCCACTTGACCACCGACGCGTGGACAAGTGCATGCGGACAGGGACGCTACATTTCACTGACGGCACACTGGGTGAATGTAGTTGAGGCTGGGACTGCTTCCCAAACTGGCCCAGTGTACCTCGTCTCCCCGCCTAACATTCCTGGCAGGGACACGAGAAGAACACCCCCCTCCTCCTCCTCCTCCACCGCCTCCTCTTCCTCCACCGCCTCCTCCTCCGCCGTTAGATTGACCCAGCTACGAGTTGGAAACGTTGCAGCACTGGCGTTGGTAGACGTCAGCAGGCCGTGCTGAAGTTGATCAGCTTGGGGGACAGACAGCACACTGCCTCCGAGGTGAGGGATGCCCTCCTCGATGAGACGGCAATATGGTTTGAGCCGCTGCACCTGGGCCCAGGCATGGTCGTTTGTGATAACGGCCGGAACCTGGTAGCAGCTCTGAAGCTTGCCGGACTCCAACATGTTCCATGCCTGGCCCACGTCTTCAACCTAGTGGTGCAACGTTTCCTAAAGAGCTACCCCAATGTTCCAGAGCTACTGGTGAAAGTGCGGCGCATGTGCGCCCACTTTCGCAAGTCGACAGTAGCCGCTGCTAGCTTAAAATCTCTCCAGCAACGCCTGCATGTGCCACAACACCGGCTTTTGTGCAACGTCCCCACACGCTGGAACTCAACGTTTCAGATGTTGAATAGAGTGGTTGAGCAGCAGAGACCTTTGATGGAATACCAGCTACAAAACCCTAGGGTGCCACAAAGTCAGCTGCCTCAGTTTCTCATCCATGTGTGGCCATGGATGAGAGACCTTTGTGACATCCTACGGGTGTTTGAGGAGTCCACAAGGAGGGTGAGCTCTGAGGATGCGATGGTGAGCCTTACAATCCCGCTCTTGTGTGTTCTGAGAGAATCCCTGATTGACATCAGGGATAACTCAGATCACACAGAGGAGTCAGGGATAGCATCCGATCCGTCACAGCTGGAGAGTAGGTCCACACATCTGTCCGCTTCATTGCGTTTAATGGAGGAGGAGGAGGAGGAAGAAGAGTTGTCCGATGATGTGATGGTGATACAGGAGGCTTCCGGGCAACTTCGAATCGTCCCATTGTTGCAGCGCGGATGGGTAGACATGGACGATGAGGAGGAAATGGAGATTGAACTTTCCGGTGGGGCCAGAGGAGTCATGCCAACTAACACTGTGGCAGACATGGCTGAGTTCATGTTGGGGTGCTTTACAACCGACAAGCGTATTGTCAAAATCATGGAGGACAACCAGTACTGGATCTTTGCTATCTTTGACCCCCGGTATAAAAACAACATCTCCTCTTTTATTCCGGTAGAGGGGAGGGCCAATCGCATCAATGCTTGCCACAAGCAATTGGTGCAGAATATGATGGAGATGTTTCCAGCATGTGACGTTGGCGGCAGGGAGGGCAGTTCCTCCAGTAGGCGACCAAGTTCTCACCGGTCCACACAAACGAGGGGCACACTGTCTAAGGTCTGGGACACCTTGATGGCACCCCCTCGCCAAAGTGCCGCCACGGAGGGTCCTAGTGTCATCAGGCATGAGAAGTATAGACGCATGTTGCGGGAATACCTTTCCGACCACAGCCCTGTCCTCTACGACCCCTCTGCGCCCTACACGTATTGGGTGTCGAAGTTGGACCTGTGGCTTGAACTTGCCCTATATGCCTTGGAGGTGCTGTCCTGTCCTGCCGCCAGCGTCCTATCTGAGAGGGTGTTCAGTGCAGCCGGTGGCATCATCACTGACAAGCGCACCCGTCTGTCAGCTGAGAGTGCCGACCGGCTCACTTTGATAAAAATGAACCACCACTGGATAGAGCCTTCATTTTCGTGCCCACCTGTGTAAAGCACCCCGACATGAAACTCCATGTCTGTGCTCAACCTCTCCAATTCCTCCGCATCCTCATACTCATCCACCATAAGCGTTGCACAATTCTGCTAATACTAGGTTCCCTCCACCCTGATTTCCCCCAACTCTGCTGGTTAGAGGCTCCCTCCACCCTGATTTCCCCCAACTCTGCTGGTTAGAGGCTCCCTCCACCCTGATTTTCCCCAACTCTGCTGGTTAGAGGCTCCCTCCACCCTGATTTCCCACAACTCTGCTGGTTAGAGGCTCCCTCCACCATGAATTGATCCAAACTGGGGTTTTTAGAGGCTCCCTCCACCATGAATTGGTCCAAACTGGGGTTTTTAGAAGCTCCCTCCACCATGAATTGGTCCAAACTGGGCTGGTTAGAGGCTCCCTCCACCATGAATTGGTCAAAACTGGGCTGGTTAGAGGCTCCCTCCACCATGAACTTCCCATAGCTTGGCTGTTTAGAGGCTCCCTCCACCATGAATTGGTCCAAACTGGGGTTTTTAGAGGCTCCCTCCACCATGAACTTCCCGTAGCTTGGCTGTTTAGAGGCTCCCTCCACCATGAATTGGTCCAAACTGGGGTTTTTAGAGGCTCCCTCCACCATGAATTGGTCCAAACTGGGGTTTTTAGAGGCTCCCTCCACCCTGATTTCCCACAACTCTGCTGGTTAGAGGCTCCCTCCACCCTGATTTCCCACAACTCTGCTGGTTAGAGGCTCCCTCCACCATGAATTGGTCCAAACTGGGGTTTTTAGAGGCTCCCTCCACCATGAATTGGTCCAAACTGGGCTGGTTAGAGGCTCCCTCCACCATGAATTGGTCAAAACTGGGCTGGTTAGAGGCTCCCTCCACCGTGAACTTCCCATAGCTTGGCTGTTTAGAGGCTCCCTCCACCATGAATTGGTCCAAACTGGGGGTTTTAGAGGCTCCCTCCACCATGAACTTCCCATAGCTTGGCTGTTTAGAGGCTCCCTCCACCATGAATTGGTCCAAACTGGGGGTTTTAGAGGCTCCCTCCACCATGAACTTCCCATAGCTTGGCTGTTTAGAGGCTCCCTCCACCATGAATTGATCCAAACTGGGGTTTTTAGAGGCTCCCTCCACCATGAACTTTCCATAGCTTGGCTGTTTAGAGGCTCCCTCCCCCATGAATTGGTCCAAACTGGGCTGTTTAGAGGCTCCCTCCACCATGAATTTGCCCAAACTCTGCTGGTTAGAGGCTCAATCCACCCTGATTTTCAAAACAAATGTTGGTGCCAACCTCAACTTACTACAAGGGCCAAATTCACTGCTGGTGACAAGCTCTCCTCACTCCAAGTGCCAAATACACATGTTTCAAGGTGTTTTCCTACTGTCAGAGAGGTGGTATTGAGTGTGTAAAGTGTGTAGTTGTTAGGCTGTGATGTTGGGGTAATAGAGGGTCTTTGGTGTGTTAGATGCCCCCAGACATGCTTCCCCTGCTGTCCCAGTGTCATTCCAGAGGTGTTGGCATCATTTCCTGTGGTGTCATAGTGGACTTGGTGACCCTCCAGACACGGATTTGGGTTTCCCCCTTAACGAGTATATGTTCCCCATAGACTATAATGGGGTTCGTAACCCGTTCGAACACACGAACAGTGAGCGGCTGTTCGAATCGAATTTCGAACCTCGAACATTTTAGTGTTCGCTCATCTCTATTTATAACTATAATATATAATTTTGTACCAGCAGGTGGCGCTAAACAGTCATTTACACTCCGCGACTATTTCCTGGACAGGAGCTGGGATAATGTTTTATTTCTAAATCTCGGCATATAAATAGCTTATTCGACTGTACAGCTTCTACCCACACAAATCATATTGCATTGTGCTACTATTTTAACCATTACAGTCATGTGCTCCTCAAACAGCTGCTCTGAATATTCTGTGCAAATTATGTCGTGTGACATAATTATATTGCAATGCAAAAGGCCGATGTATAGGTTAGTCATATTGTGACCGCTGATTAAAGCTAAGGTTCCTAGTTACATAGAAAATGTTGAATTATACTAATATTTAAAGGGGTTTTTGAGACTCCAAAAAAAATTTAGCGAAATACAGGGAATGTTATAAAATGTAAAAACTAAATAAGTATAACTTCCCTGTGCAATAACCCCCTGCTCGGTGACACTGCACCAGTCTTTGTTCCTGGTACCGTGGAGATGACGTGTCCAACTACCCCTCGTAGCCACTGCAGGCAATGAATGGACTCCGTGGTCTTTTGGAGTGGTTGGGAAAGTTTGAAACTTCTTGGCAATGGGATTCCCAACCATATAATTTATGGGGCCACATCTGTGAGAGCAGTTTTTTGTTAATGGCTCTTTTTGGTAGCTTATAGTTGTCACTTCTGTCGCTGGCCCTTGGGTGACAGTTACAGTGGGTCTCCTTATACCCAAATCTTATCCACCCATATAAATACGCTGCTGCTGTAATTGTAATGCAGAGTGAACGCCCTAACAACAACAAACATTAAAATAATTGCAGAATTACTATTAAAAACATTAGAAGAAAAACTCCCAAGCTAAAGGTCCTTAAAAGGTTAAGACAAGGTCATCAGAGTCCCACGCCCTTCTACCTCTTCTATCAAAATGCCTCTGCCTCCCCCATTATCTGCTCTCTATAGCCCCCTCTCACATAGATACCTCTCTTTCTCACAGTCGGGTCACTATATCCCCATTACCATCCCCAATGTTATCAGCAGTAGATGGTGCAGCCTGCAGGACCTTTGATCACATCATTCTCACAGTGTAAGGTTCTGGAATCAGGGGCGCAGAGGGTGCAGTTTCCAACGGATCCCAGGAGCCTTAGGGGGCCATAAGCACTGGCATCAGTATTGAGATTGCAGCTTCCATCTGGTCCAAAAGCCAAGGAGACCCACAGATTACCCTAACCACACTAAGGGTGATTAAACACCTTAGCTCCCGTAACCATCACTATGAAGAATTCGCTTTAGGGATGAGGTAGGGGGCCCCAGACAAAAGATTGCAGCGGGGCCCACAAGACCTTAGTTATGCCACTGTCAGGAATGGTCATTTTATAGTTCTGCAGTGTTTTGCAGTGAAAGGAAATAGATGTGGTTTCAGGTAACAGACTTGGGTGACAACATCAGCAACAGCATATTCTGTCTCTACTATAAATGACTAGCTTGCATACTTAAAAAAATGGACTTTGAGGTCATAACAGTACAAAGACCAAAAATGAAGCCAAAATATTATCAAGTCATTATTATACACTGTCTACCAATAAGTATTTGCACACTCATGCAAATGAAGATATCTGCGGTTGTGATGTACGTCGCGCTTTCCGTCATTAAATAGGAACCAGCATTGGCATTAGTCGCATGCAAGATGCCACGAAGTACAGAGTTGTCCGATTTCGAGAAAGGGGTAGTTGTGAAGTACCATAGAAATGGTCGATCTTTAAGGGACATAGCAAGTGAACTGAATTACCGAAAATCGACAGTGGCCTATGTGATTACAAAGTGGAAGGTGAACGGTAATTGTCAGAATGTGCCCTGAGTCGGCAGACCCCCGAAACTGGGAGATAGAGACCGACGGGTGCTGGCCAGAGAAACCGCACCCAACCGATGGCTCACATACACCAGGAGTTTCACCAGGAATCCGGGAGTATTGTGTCCATCAATCCCATCCGTAAGGAAACATCTGCTGGGGTCTACCAACTATTATATATGAAGAAATGTTTTTCTATTCTACCCCAGGTGTCCAAATACTTATTGGTAGACAGTGCATAGCTGTCTCTGTTATAACAATTCATATAAAACCTTTTTATTTGTATGTTTACATTAATAAAATCAATACTTAAAACAAAGAGGAACTTGTTTATTAACTTTTTTAATTATTTGGCTCTGCATACATCTAATTCTAGTTCTAAGACATTTTCTAGGTGCCTGCCTGGGCAGTCAGTTGGGCATGTAATACAATTATTAGAGTAAGAAACAATGGCAAAACAAATATGCCTTGTCCCTATGTCCTGTGGCTCAATCTCCTGGTTAAGGGGAGACTATCATTAGAAAATGACATTTTGAAGTAATGTCACTTTGGAATAACCTTTAAATAAGCTATTCTACCCCTACATCTCATTCTTTTGTGGTCCCCGCTGTTCCAGGATAAAGCGTTTATTCGGATATGCAAAATATGATCAGGGGTGTTCCCCCTGTGCTCCGAGCCCACTAGCGTCATCAACTGCTCTCCGCCCCCTAGTGCCTCCTATTCACTCCCCCCTACATCTTTTCCTCCTATTCAACCTTGTGTAGTCTTCCAATGCAGCGCTATACGTGATTGAAAACATGCACAGTTGTCTCTACCCAAAACTGAGCATAGTTTACATATCCGAATAAACCTTTTTTTTTTTTTTTTTTACAGAAACAGCAGGGACCACAAGAGAATGAGAGGAGCAGAATAGCCTTTTTGAAGGCTATTCAGAACGTATCATGATGAACTCCCTTTCATGGTTTGGGGCACAGGCGGTTTTATATACCACTGGAAAGCCGACAGTGCGCTGAATTCAGCGCACTGTCGGCTTTCATGATCCGTGCCCCGGGTGAAGAGCTATCGGTGCCGGTACCATAGCTCTTCACAGTCAGAAGGGTGTTCCTGACAGTCTGTCAGGAACGTCCTTCTTCACAGCAGCGTCTATAGCGTTGTGCTGTGTGAGCGGGGAGGAACGCCCCCTCCCCTTCTGATAATACTCGTCTGTGGACAAGCACTGTGAGCAGAGGGAGGGGGCTTTCCTCCCCGCTCTTACAGTACAGTGCTACCCTGTTTCCCCGAAAATAAGACGGTGTCTTATATTAATTTTTGCTCCCAAAGATGTGCCATGTCTTATTTTCAGGGGGTGTCTTATTTTTTTCAAAGAAGAATTCACATATATTGCTAAATATAAAAATTAACATTTATTAAATACTGTACAGTATAAAAATATTTTTATAGATTTGTAGAGCAGGTGATTTTGGACACAGGGATACCTAACATGTACGGTATGTGTTTCACAGTATTTACATACTTTTATATGTGTTCTAGGGAAATGGGTTGATTTGAATTTTTAATACTTTTATTATATATATACACTCACCGGCCACTTTATTAGGTACACCTGTCCAACTGCTCGTTAACACTTAATTTCTAATCAGCCAATCACATGGCGGCAACTCAGTGCATTTAGGCATGTAGACATGGTCAAGACAATCTCCTGCAGTTCAAACCGAGCATCAGTATGGGGAAGAAAGGTGATTTGAGTGCCTTTGAACGTGACATGGTTGTTGGTGCCAGAAGGGCCGGTCTGAGTATTTCAGAAACTGCTGATCTACTGGGATTTTCACGCACAACCATCTCTAGGGTTTACAGAGAATGGTCCGAAAAAGAAAAAACATCCAGTGAGCGGCAGTTCTGTGGGCGGAAATGCGTTGTTGATGCCAGAGGTCAGAGGAGAATGGCCAGACTGGTTCGAGCTGATAGAAAGGCAACAGTGACTCAAATAGCCACCCGTTACAACCAAGGTAGCCAGAAGAGCATCTCTGAACGCACAGTACGTCGAACTTGAGGCAGATAGGCTACAGCAGCAGAAGACCACACCGGGTGCCACTCCTTTCAGCTAAGAACAGGAAACTGAGGCTACAATTTGCACAAGCTCATCGAAATTGGACAATTGAAGATTGGAAAAACGTTGCCTGGTCTGATGAGTCTCGATTTCTGCTGCGACATTCGGATGGTAGGGTCAGAATTTGGCGTCAACAACATGAAAGCATGGATCCATCCTGCCTTGTATCAACGGTTCAGGCTGGTGGTGGTGGTGTCATGGTGTGGGGAATATTTTCTTGGCACTCTTTGGGCCCCTTGGTACCAATTGAGCATCGTTGCAACGCCAAAGCCTACCTGAGTATTGTTGCTGACCATGTCCATCCCTTTATGACCACAATGTACCCAACATCTGATGGCTACTTTCAGCAGGATAATGCGCCATGTCATAAAGCTGGAATCATCTCAGACTGGTTTCTTGAACATGACAATGAGTTCACTGTACTCCAATGGCCTCCACAGTCACCAGATCTCAATCCAATAGAGCATCTTTGGGATGTGGTGGAACGGGAGATTCGCATCATGGATGTGCAGCCGACAAATCTGCGGCAACTGTGTGATGCCATCATGTCAATATGGACCAAAATATGAGGAATGCTTCCAGCACCTTGTTGAATCTATGCCACGAAGAATTGAGGCAGTTCTGAAGGCAAAAGGGGGTCCAACCCGTTACTAGCATGGTGTACCTAATAAAGTGGCCAGTGAGTGTATATATATATATATATATATATATATATATATATATATATATATATATATATTAAGGGGTTCAGCTCACACAGTTGGGAACGGCAATGACACCATGCAGACAGGTAGTAGAATAAACAAGTCCAGTGTTTTATTTGGGCATTCGGCATAAAACACTGTGCCAGCAAAGGAACAAAACAACAAACAAAACCTAAGCCTTGTCCGGCTCTAGCTATACAGCAGGTTTCCTCTCTGACCTACAGCAGGTTGAGTCACCATATTAGCTGGTCAAAGTCCACAAGGTACCTGTTTTTCCTCAGGAGAGTTTTCCTCACACACTTCTTGTGTGTACCAGGGCCATAACTGAGCTTCCTTCCCCAGTAAAATAATCCTAAGGAAGCTCACCTGTGAATGCCCCGGACTCAGGGCAAAACCCGTGGTGGAGTAAGGGTGTGGACTGGAAGGCTCTCACTACCAACCTGCCCTCCAGTCCAGAAAAGCCAGCCCATAATATGGAACAAGAGTTCCAGCAGACTATGCTCTGCTAGAACATGCTTACCCTGGCTGTCCTTTATCTCACCTGGCTGAGGAAACCAGGCGAGATATACACTCCGTCCACCACCTTACCGTACACTTTACCACATATCCCCCCCCCCCCCCCTCTTCTCCAGACCAGAGGTCTGGGCATTTCTACTGAACAGACAGCAGACCCTGGACAATGCATCCGCATTTCCTTGTAATTTCCCTGGTCTATGTTCCAGTTTGAAACAGAAGTTTTGTAAGGAGAGAAACCATCTGGTCACCCTGGCATTTCTCTCCTTATTTTGCTTCATCCAGGCCAGTGGAGCGTGATCTGTCACCAACACAAACTTTCTACCCAGCAGATAATATTTCAGGGACTCCAGGGCCCACTTGATGGCCAGACACTCTCTCTCCACTATGGCATAATTTTTCTCTGCTGGGGTCAGTTTCCTACTCAGGTACATCACTGGGTGTTCTTCCCCATTTACCACCTGTGACAGGACGGCTCCCAACCCTGTATCCGATGCATCAGTCTGAACCAGAAACGGTTTTCTGAAATCTGGGGAGATTAGTACTGGCTGTTCACACAGAGCAGACTTTAGACTCTGAAAAGCCTTCTCTGCCTCTGGGGTCCATTTTACCATGACTGACTTACCGCCCTTTGTTAAGTCCGTCAATGGTGATGCAAAGGAGGCAAAATTGGGCACAAACCGGCGGTAGTATCCGGTAATGCCCAGGAAGGCCTTGACCTGTTTTTTCGTTAGCGGTCTGGGCCAATTCTGTATAGCTTCAATCTTATTTATCTGGGGTTTCACCAATCCCTTACCAATAATGTAGCCCAGGTATTTTGCTTCCTCCAGACCCACTGCACATTTTTCAGGGTTTATGGTCAGGCCTGCATCACTGATGGAATCTAGGACGGCCTGTACCTTACAGAGGTGACTTTTCCAATCAGGCGAAAAAATGACCACATCGTCCAGGTAGGTAGCGGCATAATCACGGTGTGGTCTCAAGATCAGATCCATCAGCCTCTGAAATGTAGCAGGGGCCCCATGTAACCCAAATGGCATCACTACATACTGGAACAGGCCTTCCGGAGTGGAGAATGCCGTCTTTTCTTTTGCCTCATCAGATAACGGTATCTGCCAGTAACCCTTTGTAAGGTCAAGTGTTGTGATGTACCTGGCACTCCCCAGCCTCTCTATCAGTTCATCCACTCGGGGCATGGGGTACGCATCTTTGGAAACCTCATTTAACTTCCTGAAGTCATTACAGAACCTCCATGTCCCATTGGGCTTTGGGATTAGTACAATGGGGCTTGACCATTCGCTGTTTGACTCCTCAATGACTCCTAGTTCAAGCATGCGCTTGACCTCAGAGGATACCGCCACTCTGCGGGCTTCTGGTATCCTGTACGGCTTCAGGCTCACTTTAGTGTTGGGCTCAGTTTTAATATGATGTTTTATCAGGTGCGTTCGGCCAGGTAGGTCAGAAAACTTGCCTCTGTTGCGCTGTAGGAACTCCTTTACCTCCTGTTTCTGGTGTCCTGACAGGGCCTCTCCTATTCTTACTGGGGGAATGGGCTGTAACCCTTCTTTAACCACAGTCAGGGCGGCTACCAAAGCCTCTCTATCCTTCCACGGCTTGATGAGGTTTATGTGGTAAATCTGGAAGGGTTTTCTCCTGCCTGGCTGATGCACCTTGTAATTCACCTCACTCACCTTTTCTACAATCTCATAGGGACCCTGCCACTTTGCCAGAAACTTACTCTCAATGGTAGGAACTAGAACTAGGACCCGGTCCCCTGGATTAAAGGTCCTCACCCAGGCAGACCTGTTGTAAATTCTGCTCTGGGCCTCCTGAGCTTTTTGCATATGCTCTCTGACAATGGGCATCACTGTCTCTATTCGGTCCTGCATCTGGGACACATGTTCAACAACAGTTTTATATGGGGTGGCCTCAGTCTCCCAGGTCTCTTTGACAATATCTAGCAAACCCCTTGGATGCCGGCCATAAACTAACTCAAAGGGGGAGAACCCTGTAGATGCTTGGGGTACCTCCCTGATGGAGAACATAAGATACGGTAACAGACAGTCCCAGTCCTGGCCATCCCTTTCCACTACCTTTTTCAACATGTGTTTGAGGGTTTTATTGAACCTCTCCACTAATCCATCAGTTTGGGGGTGGTACTCTGAGGTACGGATATGCGCGATTTTAAACAATTTGCATAGTTCTTTCATAACTTTTGACATAAAGGGGGTACCCTGGTCAGTAAGTATTTCTTTGGGAATACCTGTGCGAGAAAACATGTAAAAACTCCCGAGCTATATTTTTGGAGGCCATGTTTCTTAAGGGAACTGCCTCCGGGTACGTGGTGGCATAGTCTAACACAACCAGAATGTATTGATGTCCCCTAGCGGATTTGACTAGAGGCCCCACCAGGTCCATTGCAATTCTTTCAAATGGTACCTCAATGATGGGAAGTGGCACCAAAGGGCTACGGTAGTGGGGTGTTGGGGAACTTAATTGGCACGTGGGGCAAGACTCACAGTACCTCCTCACTTCTTCATATACCCGAGGCCAAAAAAAACGTTGGAGGACTCTCTCTTGTGTTTTACTAGCCCCCAAATGACCACCCAACACATGATTATGTGCCATATCTAGCACCATGCGACGTTACAGTTTTGGCACCAAAAGCTGTTCCACAATTTCATTGTTACACTTGGTGACTCGATAAACCAGGTCCCTATTCATAGCAAAGTGAGGAAATTTGTGGTCAGCTTCGGGACCCTGTGGTACACCATTTATTACCGTAACATTGGCGCGTGCAGTACTCAAAGTGGGTTCTCTCGCTTGCTCAGTCCCAAAGTTACCCCGAGACACTTCTAAATCTAGCACCTCCTGCCCTGGTGGGGAAGTTTCTTCTTCTTCCCCGGCTAACACTTGCAGGGGAAACCATTCATCATTGCACACCTCAGGTTCATTCACATTTTTCCCCAAATTAGTTTTACTATTTCCAGGGGTCCCTGCACATGAACCATTATTTTCAGAGAAAGGAACAGATTCTGCTGGAGTTACTTCACTGGCAGCAGGAGTGTTACCTTTCTTCCATAATTCGCAAAACAATGGGAAATCACAGCCCAAAATCACCTCATACATGAGCTGTTTTACCACACCGACCTCATAGGTCACAGTCCCAGAGGGAGTTACCAGTTTAACTGAGGCCACAGGGTAAGCTATAATATCCCCATGGATGCATAGCACTTTCACCTGTTTGCCTGGTATATAGTCCCCAGTCACAAGGCTGGCTTTAACCAAAGTCACTGAGCTACCAGAGTCCAGCAGGGCTGTTGCCGAGCGGTCATTAACCCTTAACATGCATGCATGTGGCTCAGTCCCTGGCATGGCTGCACACACCGGTACAGCAAATAGCGACTGCCGCCTATTAGCGTCACACTCCATGAGCTCTGAAGTAAGAGGGCAACGGGCGGCCACATGTCCACACTCATGACACCTCCAGCACTGGAGGGACCCAGGCCTTTTCAACAGGGAGTCCCTTCTAGGACCTGTGGGCCGCTTAGGGTCAAGTTCAGTCTTTTGCCCTCGCCCGAGGTCCAGAGCCCTGTTCCCTCTCGCAGTTTTCCACACTCCTCCCATTGTACCCGTCTTACCCACCGATGTCACGGGACGGGCAGCCCTGAGAGGGGTTGGTGCTGTGGGAACATCATGGAGGAAGTCCTCGGTCGCTATGTACCTTTCGACCAGTTGATCAGCAGTCTTGGGGTCCCCGTGTCCAACCCAGCGTTGTAGCTCTGCCGGCAGCGCCCTGAAGACGCGATCGACGACCACCTTTTCCACGATTTGGGCGGGTGTGCAGGTCTCTGGTTCCAGCCATTTGCGTACCAGATGGATTAGGTCGTACATCTGGGACCTGGTGGGTTTGTCAATGGTGTAGGTCCAACTGTGCACTCTCCTAGAGCAAACTGCTGGTGTGACGCCCAGGCGAGCAAGGATCTCCACCAATTGTAAGGGGTTCAGCTCACACAGTTGGGAACGGCAATGACACCATGCAGACAGGTAGTAGAATAAACAAGGCCAGTGTTTTATTTGAGCATTCGGCATAAAACACTGTGCCAGCAAAGTAACAAAACCTAAGCCTTGTCCGGCTCTACCTAAACAGCAGGTTACCTCTCTGACCTACAGCTGGTTGAGTCACCATATGAGCCAGTCAAAGTCCACAAGGTACCTGTTTTCCTCACACACTCCTTGTGTGTACCAGGGACATAACTGAGCTTCCTTCCCCAGTAAATAGCCCTAAGGAAGCTCACCTGTGAATGCCCCGGACTCAGGGCAAAACCCGTGGTGGAGTAAGGGTGTGGACTGGAAGGCTCCCACTACCAACCTGCCCTCCAGTCCAGAAAAGCCAGCCCATGTAAGGAACAAGAGCTCTAGCAGACTATGCTCTGCTAGAACATGATTACCCTGGCTTTCCTTTATCTCACCTGGCTGACGAAAACAGGCGAGATATACACTCCGTCCACCACCTTACCGTACACTTTACCACAATATATATATATATATATATATATATATATATATATATATATATATATATATATAAAGTATCAAAAATTCAAATCAACCCATTTCCCTAGAACACATATAAGAGTATGTAAATACTGTGAAACACATACCGTACATGTTAGGTATCCCTGTGTCCAAAATCGCCTGCTCTACAAATCTATACAAATATTTTTATACTGTACAGTATTTAATAAATGTTAATTTTTATATTTAGCAATATATGTGAATTCTTCTTTGAAAAAAAATAAGACACCCCCTGAAAATAAGACATGGCGCATCTTTGGGAGCAAAAATTAATATAAGACACCGTCTTATTTTCGGGGAAACAGGGTATTATAAATAATACCATATGAATTAGGCATCCTTGGAATCATGTCGAAACATAGAATACAGATGACTAGAGATGAGCGAACACTAAAATGTTCGAGGTTCGAAATTCGATTCGAACAGCCGCTCACTGTTCGTGTGTTCGAATGGGTTTCGAACCCCATTATAGTCTATGGGGAACATATACTCGTTAAGGGGGAAACCCAAATCCGTGTCTGGAGGGTCACCAAGTCCACTATGACACCCCAGGAAATGATGCCAACACCTCTGGAATAACACTGGGACAGCAGGGGAAGCATGTCTGGGGGCATCTAACACACCAAAGACCCTCTATTACCCCAACATCATAGCCTAACAACTACACACTTTCCACATTCAAAAAAACCTCTATCAAAGTGGGAAAATACCTGGAAACCTTCTTTACTCCCCAAATGAATGGACACAAACCCCAATTTAAGCTCAACAAACAGTAGCAACCACCCCTTTAAATCACGTTCCCCATGACAACCACGGATGGAATAGACAATGGGAAATCCAAAAGCCCTCACCCTTAACTGTCATTTTGAGTGTGTGTGTGTGTGTGTGTGTGTGTGTGATGTGGTAAGACCTTCCAAAATTCACTTTTCTAGCCCTTAACATGAGCCCTTCCAAACAAAGTTACAGGACCTTAAGCTGAGCTACCAGCAGAGATTGAGGCCCTTGGCATGAGTAGAGCCTTGCACCAGCAGTGTTTTTGGCACTTAGGGTGAGTTGAGCCTTGTACCAGCGTGTGTCCCTTAACATCAGGCGGGCCCTAAGTTCTGCGCTTTGCACAAAAGTTCCACATTAACTAGGCTGAATGGTACAAAGATTAGTAGGCCCGAGAACCAGGAACAGGTCTTGCAATGGCTGTCGGATAACGCTTAAAGCACATTGTCCACCAGCCAGTCAGCCTCTACCTCCTCTTACCCAACAGTCTTGTACTCCTTCCACCCAAAATTCCCAATCTTCCCAGAACAATAACCCCAACTGTCCCTGCTCCCCAGAGCTGTTCTCCCTTCCTTTGACTGTACCGCAACCTGCCCCTCCATTTCGCAATTCCACGGACCTAACAGACGAGTATCTGTGTCCAGATGCTCAAACACTAGAGTCTCCTCCATCTCCGGTCGATTTGGTGGCGGATGACCAGCAACCCACCCTCATCGACGACGATGAGATGCAGTTGCTGTCAGGGCAGCCAGTTGACATGCGCATTGTGCAGGAGGAGGAGGCGAGACAGGAGTTGGAAGAAGAGGTGGTGGACGACGAGGACACCGACCCCACCTGGACAAGGCGGATGTCAAGCTGGGAAAGTAGTGTGGATGTTGAGTCAGGTGCAGCACCAAAAATGGTAGCTAGAGGCAGAGACATGTCCAGAGGCAGAGGTCATCTGCTTTGCCGAAGCCAGGCCAGACCCGGAATGTCCGAAGATGTTCCCTTTTGTACGCAGCCCAGAAAAACTCCCCCATCGAGGGCACGTTTCTCGAAGGTGTAGAGTTTTTTCAAGGAATGCGCCGAGGACAGATATAGTGTCGTTTACACAATTTGCCTCTCGAAATCGAATAGGGGCCCTGAGAAGAGCAACCTGTCCACCACTTCAATGCACCGTCATTTGGAATCCAAGCACTGGAATCAGTGGCAGGCAGCAACGGCAGGACAAACGTCGCCCGCCGTTCATGCCACTGCCTCTGCTCACAGTGCTGGTGATGCACTCCAGAGGACGAGCCAGGACATCACTTCAGCCGCCTCCACCACTTTGTTGACTTCTCCCTCATCCTCCCCTGTTTCTGTCTTATCTCCTTCTCCTGCACCATCAAAGGCACCATCAGGCGCTTCTTTACAACAACCCACCATCTCTCAGACATTGGAGCGCTGGCAGAAATACACCACTAACCACCCACCCACGCAAGCCTAGAACGCCAACATTGCTAAACTGCTGGCCCAGGAGATGTTGGCGTTCCGGCTTGTTGAAACTCCCGCCTTCCCGGACCTGATGGCAACTGTGGCAACTCACTATGCCGTCCCTAGCCGTCACAACTTCTCCCGGTGTGGCGTCCCCGCCTTGCACCAGCACGTGTCACTCAACATCAGGTGGGCCCTTAGTTCCGCGCTTTGCTGCAAGGTCCACTTGACCACCGACACTTGGACAAGCGCCTGTGGTCAGGGATGCTGCTTATCTTTAAGGACAGGCAGGGTGAATGTGGTGGAGTCTGGTCCCGGGGTGCAAACTGAGGTACCCTATCTCCTCTCCCAGGCCAAAATTCATGGCAGGAGTAGACTGAAACCCTACGACCCTGCAACCTCCACCCCAGCTACTAGCGGCAAACGCTAAAACACTGGTGTGGGGAGACATCAGCAGGCGGTGCTGAAGCTCATCAGCTTGGGGGAGAGACAGCACAGTGCCTCCGAGGTCAGGGATACCATCCTGGCTTAGATGGCATTTTTTTTTCCCTGCTACACCTGGGGCCTGGCATTTTTACGCCTGTGATAATGGCTGGAACCTGGTAGCGGCTCTAGAGCTTGCCAGCCTCCAACACGTTCCATGTTTGGCCCACGTCTAACTTAGTGGTGCAACGTTTTTTGAAAACATACCCAAATGTACCGAAGCTACTGTTGAAAATGCGGCGCTTTTGCGCCCACTTTTGCAAGTGTACAGGAGTCGCTGCTAGCCTAAAAACACTCTAGCAAGGCCTACATCTGTCCAAACACAGGCTGTTGTCCGTCATTCACACACGCTGAAACCCTACAATACCATATCTTGAGCAGGGTGTGTGAGCTGCACAGACCTTTGATGGAGTTCCATCTACAAAACCCAAGGGTTCCTCAAAGTCAGCTCCCAAGGGTTCCTCAAAGTCAGCACCATGAGTTTCCAGGGGTGGCAGAGTTATGGCTAGGGGCAGAGGCATGGATAGGGATGATGTCTAGGGGCAAAAGCAGTGTGGATGTGGAGGCAAGCTAAGCAGAAAAAACTGGGGGTACAAGCAGAGGCATGGACTGGGGTGATAT
Source organism: Leptodactylus fuscus (assembly GCF_031893055.1). Lineage (NCBI taxonomy): Eukaryota > Metazoa > Chordata > Amphibia > Anura > Leptodactylidae > Leptodactylus > Leptodactylus fuscus. Next base: position 195,931,370 of record NC_134267.1, read on the forward strand.
CTAGGGGCAAAAGCAGTGTGGATGTGGAGGCAAGCTAAGCAGCAAAAACTGGGGGTACAAGCTAAGGCATGGACTGGGGTGATGTCTAGGGGCAAAAGCAGTGTGGATGTGGAGGCAAGCTAAGCAGCAAAAACTGGGGGTACAAGCTAAGGCATGGACTGGGGTGATGTCTAGGGGCAAAAGCAGTGTGGATGTGGAGGCAAGCTAAGCACGGAAAAAGGTGGCTAGAGGCAAAGGGATGTCCAGAGGCAGAAGACAACTGCATGACAGAAGCTAGACCTGAGCCAGCAAGGCCCAAGATGCCCTCTTTTCTAGCTTCCTTAGAAAAATTCCCCCATCGAGGCCACGTTCCTCGCTGGGGGAGATAATTTTTAAATGTATAGGTCGAGGACAAACTGAGTGTGGTTTACACACTTTGCAATGCGACTCCCCATCTCCCAGGCCTTTCATTCCAGGCTAAAGTACAGCACAACCCACCCACATGCCCAAGGCTTCAACGGCCTCATCTCAAAAATTCTGGCCCAGGAGATGTTGGGGTCCCGGCTTGTGGACACGCTGCCCTTTTTGGGCCTGCTGGCTACTGTGCCACCTCACTGTGCCGTCCACACCAGCACTTTTCCCCAAACATGAGGCAGTCCCTAAGTTCAGCGCTTTGCCCAAAAGATCCACGTGACCAGCTACGAATGGACAAGTGCATGCGGACAGGGACACTACCTTTCAATCTTGGCACAGTGGTTGAATGTACTTGAGGCATGGACCGGGTCGCAAAATGTGGTGGACTGACTTGTCTCCCCACACAACATTCCTGGGAGGAGGGCTGAAACACCACCCTCCTCCTCCGCTGTTAGATTGACCCCAGCTACGAGCTGGAAACGCTGCAACACTGGTGTGGGGAGACGTCAACAGGCTGGGCTGAAGCTCATCAGCTTGGGGGACGGACAGCACACTGCCTCTGAGGTCAGGGATGCCATCCTGGATGAGATGGCAATTTGTTTATCCCCGCTGCCCCTGGGGCCAGGCTTTTTTGTCTTGTTGGAGGGCTCTGGAGCTTGCCAGCCTCCAACACGTTCCATGCCTGGCCCACGTGTTCAATGTAGTGGTGCAAAGATTTTTAAAAACATACCCCAAATTAGCTGAGCTAAGGGTGAAAGTGCGGCACTTGGACACCCACTTTCCCAAGTCTACAGTACCTGGAGCTAGCCGCAATACACTCCAGCAAGGCCTACATCTGCCTGAAGCACCTACTGTTGTGCGAGGTCACCACACGCTCTAACCCTAGATACCATATGTTGAGAAGGGTGTGTGAGCAGCAGAGACCTTTGATGGAGTACCAGCTACAAAACCCAAGGGTTCCTCAGAGTCAGCTCCCTCACTTTCTGCACCATGAGTTTCCATGGGTGGCAGACTTATGGCTAGAGGCACAGGCATGGATAGGGGTGATGTGTAGGGGCAAAAGCAGTGTGGATGTGGAGGCAAGCTAAGCAGCAAAAACTGGGGGTACAAGCAGCCGGTGGCATCATCACTGACAAGCACAGCTGTCTGTCAGCTGACAGGCTGACTTTCACCAAAATGAACAGACAATGGATAGACTCATCATATACATGTCAGTTACATGACAAATTTAGTGCAATTTGCAAGTCCAAGATGGGTTGGAGATCTGCAGAGAGGAATCTCACCACCTCTTGCGGGTGCCATCATTTGGAAGGCAAGCCCTGGGCTCAGTGGGTGAGAGCAAGCGCAGGATAATCATCGTTTGGCCTTGCGGCCACTGCCTCTCCCACTGTTGACAGGGCTGGCGCTGCAGTCCAGACCAGCAGCCAGGACACCTCCACATCTGCCTCTGACACTTTGGGGAGTTCACCCTCATCCTCACCTTTTCCTGCCACTTCTCCTTTTGCCCGCGCCATCATGCGCCTCTTCCCAGCAACTCCCCATCTCCCAGGCCTTTCATTTCATGCTAAAGTACAGCGCAACCCACCCACATGCCCAAGGCTTCAACGGCCTCATCTCAAGAAATCTGGCCCAGGAGATGTTGGAGTCCCGGCTGGGGGACACTCTGCCCTTTTTGGGCAGAGTGTCTACTGCGCCACCGCACTGTGCCTTCCACACCAGCACTTTCCCCCAAACATGAGGCAGTCCCTAAATTCAGCGCTTAGCCCTAAACTTCCACGTGACCAGGTACGAATGGACAAGTGCATGTGGACAGGGACGCTACCTTTCAATTTTGGCACAGTGGTTGAATGTAGTTGAGGCGTGGACTGGGTCGCAAAATGTGGTGGCCTGACTTGTCTCCCCACACAACATTCCTGGGAGGAGGGCTGAAACACCACCCTCCTCCGCTGTTAGATTGACCCCAGCTACGAGCTGGAAACGCTACAACACTGGTATGGGGAGACGTCAGCGGGCCGTGCTGAAGCTCATCAGCTTGGGGGCCAGACAGCACACTGCCTACAAAGTGAGTCATGCCATCCTCGATGAGACGGCAATGTGGTTTTTGCCACTGCACCTGGGCCCAGGCATGTTGTCATGTGTGATAATAGCCGTAACCTGGGATCGGCTCTGTAGCTTGGCAGCCTGCAACATATTCCATGCCTGGGCCACATTTTTAACTCATTGCTGCTAATCTTTTTAAAAAGGTACCCCAATGTTCCTGAGCTACTGGTGAAAGTGTGGCGCTTGTGCGGATAGTTTTTAAAGTCTATAGTTGCCACTGCTAGCCTCTATGCACTCCTACAACGCCTGTACCTGCTGGAACAACGGCTGTTGTGCGACGTCTCCACACTGCTGGCACTAAACATATCGTGTTGAGCAGAGTGTGTGAGCAGCACAGACCTTTGATGTAGTTCCAACTCCAAAACCCTCGGGTTCGTCAAAGTCAACTCCCTCAGTTGCTCAACCATGAGTGGCCATGGGTGGCAGACTTATGTGAAATCCCATCCCATCCATTGCACTGGACATGAAACATTAGCATGCACTCATCACAACTCCGGATATAGCAGCTGCGTTAAGCAGGGTGCAGGGTACAACACAGACTAGGCCCGAGCACCAGGAACAGGTGTTAGAAATACTGCAGCATCCGCCATTTCCTTCCAATTTTGGGGTTTTGGACCCGCCACCGACTTGTCTGGACCTCAGTGGGGATCATGAGACACAGTTGCCATCAGGGCAAGCTGTGGTCATGTGCGGTTTGCAGTAAGGGGGCAGTGCGCAATTGGAAGAGGAGTTGGTGGATGACGAGGCCACCGACCCCACATGGACAGGGGTGATGTCTAGGGGCTAAAGCAGTGTAGATGTAGAGGGAAGCTAAATCAACAAAAAACCTGGGTAGAAGCAAAGGCATAAACTGGGGTGATGTTTAGAGGCTAAAGCAGTGTAGATGTGGAGGGAAGCTAATTCAACAAAAAAACAGGGTAGAAGCAAAGGCATAAACTGGGGTGATGTTTAGGGGCGAAAGCAGTGTAGATGTGGAGGGAAGCTAATTCAACAAAAAAACAGGGTAGAAGCAGATGCATAAACTGGGGTGATGTTTAGGGGCGAAAGCAGTGTAGATGTGGAGGGAAGCTAAGCAGCAAAAACAGTGGGTAGAAGCAAAGGCATGCAAAACTCTACCCTGTTGGAAGACTTATTCCTAGGTCTGGAACACGTTAATGGCCCCCCTGGACAAATTACTGCCACTCAGGGGCCTAGTGTCACCAGGAGGGACAAGTATAGGCGCATGTTGTGGGAATACCTGGCCGACACCAGCTCTGTCCTCTCCGATCCCTCTGTGCTCTACAGCCTACACTTATTTTCTCATCTTTTTTTCTGCACTGCACATCTCTTGCCTACTTCCTTTGGGATCTTAGAAGTGGTGGTCCACTTCCACAGATGGTAACTTCAGTGCTGGAGTTGTCAATAGACAGTGTAACGGGAGTAGCTGAGGGATCGTTGTCTTAACCACTTTTTGGCACAAAATTAACTTCCAAAGCCAAATATGGTGCAAGTATATGATGCAAGGACACCTACACACCTATCTCTGACACATTGGGGAGTTCACCCTCATGCGCCCTTTTGGCCTGCACCATCATGCGCCTCTTCCCAGCCACTTCACATCTCCCAAGCTTTTCATTGCAGGCAGAAGTACAACACAACCTACCCCCATGCCCAAGCCTTTAACAGCCTCATCGATAAACTGCTGGCCCTGGAGATGTTGGTGTTTGTTTATGCTTCTGGATACCCAGGCCTTCCGTCAGCAGATGGCAGCTGGGGCACCTCCCTATGCTGGGCCTAGCCGTTACTACTTCTCTTGGTATGCTGTCCCTGCCTTGCGCCTGCATGTGTCCCATAACATCAGTCGGGCCCAGAGCTCTGCGCTTTGCTGCAAGGTCCACTTGACCGACACATGGACAAGCGCCTGTGGTCAGGGATGCTGCAGTGCTTATCTTTAATGACAGGCAGGGTGAATGTGGTGGAGTCTGGTCCCCGGGTGCAAACTGGGGTGGCCTATCTCCTCTCCCAGGCCAAAATTCATGGCAGGAGTAGACTGAAACCCTACAACGCTGCAACCTCCACCCCAGCTACTAGCGGAAAACGCTAAAACACTGGTGTGGGGAGATGTCAGCAGGCCGTGCTGAAGCTGATCAGCTTGGGGGACAGACAGCACAGTGCCTCCGAGGTCAGGGATGCCATCCTGGCTGAGATGGCATTTTTTTTCCCCTGCTACACCTGGGGCCTGGCATTTTTGCGCCTGTGATAATGGCTGGAACCTTGTAGCAGATCTGGAGCTTGCCAGACTCAAACACGGTCCACGCATGGCCCACGTTTTCAACTTGTTGGTGCCATGTTTCTTTGAAACCTACACCATGGTGCCTGATATACAGGTCAAAGTGGGGCCATTTTCGTAAGTGAGAACTAGCCTCTGCTAGGCAGAAAACATTCAGAGCACACTCCTCTCATCTTCGCACTGTTGGCTGGCGGAGGAAGACGAGGGGGTTGGAGTGGCATCTGATGTCCCTGTCCCACACGAGGCTAGAGGGTGCACTTCAGTGCATCCCATTGCTTCACCACAAATGGTGTGAAGGGGAGTGGAAAATGGAGGAAATGGAGAGTGACCCTTACAGTTGGGGCCAGCAAAGGCATGCCAAGTAACACACTGGCACACATGGCTGACTTCATCTTGGGTTGCTTTTCAAGAGTCTAACACATATTTCACATCATGGAGAACAAATAATACTGGATTTTTACAAGCCTCGAACCCTGGTCTAGGTCTAATGTCTGTTCCTTTCTTATATTAGGGGAGAGGGAAAAAAAATTACTTCAGTGATGCGTTTAGCGTACATAGACTGACTATTAATGTGTATCCCACTTAGTGTTGTTAGGGTTACACACCGTCACAACCTGGCTAAAGCTTCTATAGCTGTTAATAAAGTCAACATAACTTTACGGTATCCAAAAAGACAGCTGTACCGACAGAGAGCAAGACAAATGTCAACCAAAGCTGTGAGCTCTAAACACCCACAGTGACTTTGGCGTCATCATCATTATAAGGGAGCGGGTGGTAATAAATAACTTGGCAGTGCCTAAAACCCAAAAAGCTTATACAACTATATTAACATTAAGATACACAAATGACACTTTTTAGTAGCATGTCATAAGACAAGCTGATAAGATCTTCCTTTGTGCAGTGCTATTTGAAAGTTAAACGCTGCCTTCATTTTAATTCTGGAGAAGGTGCAGACATTAGATTTAGAACATGTCTTCATTGTCCAAATCCTCTATATAGGTAATGTGTTTTTCGGGCCGAGCTGTCTGGGAACGAGCTGGTGCAGCACTGACAACCTGGGTGAATATGGCAAGAGCCTGAGATGTAGGGTGAATGAATCCCCAAATTATTTGGGGAATTTCCACTCAGAAACTGGCACTATATGGCAGTGGCAGGACTTGAAGGTATTTGTAACCCCAATATATTCTTTGCATTCCCAGTCAGACAATGGCACTATATGGCAGTGGTAGGACTTGAAGGTATTTGTAACCCCAATATATTCTTTGCATTCCCAGTCAGAAACTGGCACTATATGGCAGTGGCAGGACTTGAAGGTATTTGTAACCCCAATATATTCTTTGAATTCCCAGTCAGACAATGGCACTATATGGCACTTACCTTACTAAAATATTTAACCTCTCTCTCTCTTCTGGAATCTTCCCATCCTCCTTCAAGCATGCTGTTATAATCCCGCTACTGAAAAAACCCTCCCTGGACCCATCCTGTGCTGCTAACTATCGACCCGTCTCTAACCTCCCCTTCATCTCTAAACTTTTGGAACGCCTGGTTTATTCTCGGTTAATCCGTTATCTCTCTGCTAACTCTCTGCTTGACCCCTTACAATCTGGTTTCCGCGCTCTGCACTCTACTGAAACAGCTCTCACAAAAGTCTCTAATGATCTACTAAAGGCTAAATCCAATGGTGACTTCTCTCTTCTTATTCTTCTGGACCTCTCTGCAGCTTTTGACACTGTTGACCATAACTTCTCCTCACTATGCTCCGCTCAGTCGGCCTCAATGACACTGCGCTCTCCTGGTTCTCCTCTTATCTCTCAGACTGCACTTTCAGTGTATCATTTGCGGGCTCTGTTTCCTCCCCTCTTTCCCTTGCTGTTGGGGTTCCTCAGGGCTCGGTCCTCGGCCCCCTGCTCTTTTCTCTCTACACAGCCCCCATTGGACAAACCATCGCCAGATTTGGCTTCAGGTACCATCTTTATGCTGATGACACCCAATTATACACATCTTCCCGTGACATCACCCCTGCACTCATACAGAACACCAGTGACTGTCTCTCTGCTGTCTCTAATATCATGTCCTCGCTCTATCTGAAACTAAATCTCTCTAAGACTGAACTACTACTGTTTCCACCATCTAACAGATCTGTCCCTGATATATCCATTGCAGTCTCAGGCCTTACTATAACTCCTAGGCAGCAGGCCCGCTGCCTTGGGGTCATATTTGACGCAGACCTTTCCTTCACCCCTCATATTGAATCACTCGCACGTTCATGTCACCTCCACCTCAAAAACATCTCCAGAATACGCCCTTTCCTTACCAGAGATACACTAAAGACACTTATTGTCTCTCTGATTCATTCTCGCCTTGACTACTGTAATTCCTTACTAATCGGTCTTCCCCTCACTAAACTCTCCCCTCTACAATCTATTCTGAATGCAGCGGCCAGGCTCATCTACCAGGCTAGACGCTACAGCGATGCCTCCGGTCTGTGCCAGTCACTACATTGGCTGCCTATTCATTATAGAATAAAATATAAAGTTATTACTCTCATCCACAAGGCTCTCCATAATGCCGCACCTTCCTACATTTCTTCCCTCATCTCTGTCTACCGCCCAACCCGTGTTCTCCGCTCACTCAATGACCTAATACTTACATCCTCTATTATCAGAACCTCCCATGCTCGTATACAAGACTTCTCCCGAGCTGCACCACTTCTCTGGAATGCTCTACCCCGGACAATAAGATTAACTCCCAATTTCTACAGTTTCAAACGCAAACTAAAGACGCATCTTTTCAGACAGGCCTATCACAATTCCTAATGCACAAAATTGTCTGAACACTGTATAAGCAATGCCGCCCCTGCTACCTCTTGTGTCACCCCCTCTACCTCATAGATTGTAAGCTCTTTTGAGCAGGGCCCTCAGTCCCATTGTGTGAAATGACATTCTTTGTTATGTATGTCTGTATCTGAACCCTATAAATTGTACAGCGCTGCGGAATATGTTGGCGCTATATAAATAAAATGTATTATTATTATTATTAGCAAAAATAGTGGGTGTATATAGCCCCAATTCTATTGCTAGGGGACTTTCAGGGTATTTTTGGGGTGAAGGTGGGGGGCACACCGTTGGAACAGGGATCGGGTGTATATATAGGGTATACGGGAATACACTGTCAGTGTATTCCATTCAGGATCCTAGGAAAGCTGGGTTGCGGCGATTGAGCCTGTCAGTGCCACGTTACACTGACAAGCTTCTCCCTGGAATTGAAGTTATATGTAACCCCAATATATTCTTTGAATTCCCAGTCAGACACTGGCACTATATGGCAGTAGCAAACATAGTGGGTGTATATAGCCCCAATTCTATTGCTAGGGGACTTGCAGGGTATTTCTGGGGTGAAGATGGGGGGGCACACCGTTGGAACGGGGATCGGGGGTGTATATATAGGGTATATGGGAATACACTGTCAGTGTATTCCATTCAGGATCCGGGGAAAGCTGGGTTGCGGCAATTGAGCCCGTCAGTGCCACGTTACACTGACAAGCTTCTCCCTGGAATTGAAGTTATATGTAAGCCCAATATATTCTTTGAATTCCCAGTCAGACAATGACACTATATGGCAGTAGCAAAAATAGTGGGTGTATATAGCCCCAATTCTATTGCTAGGGGACTTGCAGGGTATTTCTGGGGTGAAGGTGGGGGGGCACACCGTTGGAACGGGTATCGGGGGTATATATCGGGTATACGGGAATACACTGACAGTGTATTCCATTCAGGATCCTGGGAAAGCTGGGTTGCGGCGATTGAGCCCGTCAGTGCCACGTTACACTGACAAGCTTCTCCCTGGAATTTAGCTCTTATAAGAGCTGTTGGTTGTCTTCTCCTTCCTATCCTAGCCTGTCCCTGCCTACCCAGAATCTAAGCCCTAGCTAACTGGACGGAAACCTCCGTCCCCGGTGAATTGCAAGCTCAGAATGACGCGAACCTGGGCGGCGCTGTTCTTTTAAATTAGAGGTCACATGTTTTCGGCAGCCAATGGGTTTTTCCTACTTTTTTCAACGTCACCGGTGTCGTAGTTCCTGTCCCACCTACCCTGCGCTGTTATTGGAGCAAAAAAGGCGCCAGGGAAGGTGGGAGAGGAATCGAGTAATGGCGCACTTTACCACGCGGTGTTCGATTCGATTCGAACATGCCGAACAGCCTAATATCCGATCGAACATGAGTTCGATAGAACACTGTTCGCTCATCTCTACAGATGACATGTCATTTTGGCTGCACAGTGAACGCTGTAAAATCGAAACCCGTAAGAAAATCGTACAAATGCACTTTTTCTTCAAATCTACCCCATTCTGAATTTTTTTTCCAGCTTTCTAGTACATGCTACAGAATATTAATGGTAATATCATGAAGAAGAATTTGTCCCACAAACATTAATCCCTCATATGGCTCAGAGAGCGGAAAAATAAAGTTATAGGGTTTGGAGGGGGGGTGGGGTTCGAAAAATGCCTGTGGTGGGAAGGGGTTAAAATGAGACATACTAAAAATCATGAAGAAAAAGAATGAACAATGTTATAAATTTCTATAATTATTAAGACGAGTATAATGAGTTTCTTGTGCTTTGGAGCCATATAATAAAGAGGTTATATATATATAGTTTCTATTGAAATGAACTCACATTCTACATCTACAGACATATAGTCAATTCCCTGTGCTTCTTAGGTATGGAATGAGCAGGTTATATGTGTAGTTGGCAGTGGAATCAATACATAATTTACATATAATTTACATATACAGCCATGTAGTAAATTCCCTCTGATTCCTAACTATGGAATGAACAGGTTACATGTATCATTTATTGGGAAATAGTCACAAATTGCAGATATAGAGTCATGTAGTAAATTCTGTGTACTTCCCAGATATGGGAACAGAGTTATCTGTTCATTCCACAATAAACTACACATGGTATCTGTTCAGTCATATGTGTTCAGTCAACTACTATCTACACATATAACATTTCATTCCACATCTATGAACCACAGTGAATTTACTACATGCTTAGGGCTCGTTCACATCTGCGTCCGGGACTCCGTTATGCAGGTTTCCATTTCCTGCACAAAACAGGGCAGGAGAAAACTGCAGGCATAATTCAAACCCATTCATTAGAATGGGTTTGAAAAGTGTCCGGCTGTGAGCGGCGGTGAGCGTTTTATGCGGTGAGCGAAACCGGGCACATGCAGTACTCTGTGTCCAGTTTTTAAAAAATGGTTTCGCTGCAGAGAGCATAAAACGCTCACCGCCGCTCACGGCCGGACTCGGCATGACAGGTTTCCGTCTTCTGCATGCAGAAGACGGAAACCTGGTAACGGAGACCCGAATGCTGGTGTGAACCCAGCGTCACATAATTAGAATATGTGTTCATTTCATGTCAGCCGGGACGCTGCATAAGCGGCCCGGCTTCTGACTGGGTGCGCTTGCGCATCCCTTCCTCGCTCCCCCTCCCCTTGCGGCCGTTTACGTCGCCGCGGGGGGATCTGGGAGAGGGGCGGAGCCTCAGATAGTTTATTTAACCGCCGGCGCTGGGCGGGGACTTCCTTTCGGATCCCCGCCAGCGCCGACGGAGTTTGTTATTTTTCTTCTGCTCGTCGTCCGGGATGTCCGAGGGACCGCAGCATCAGCAGCTCATGGAGCTGCTGCAACGAAGGGTAAGCGAGGAGGGGACGGCTTGGCTGGCTTCCCTGCTCACTCCGAGCGGGGGGTCAGTCCAGGCTCCCGCTCCACCACTGACGTTGCCGGCGGCCTCTACCCGGCCTATTAGGACGGCGAGGCCGCCGGAGCGTTTATCCCCCAGTGCGGCTCCCAGCACCAGGAGTAGAGCTCCTGTGCGGAGGGCTGCGCGTTCACAATCGCACGCCGGCCGGGCTTCAGGGCGCACCGGTCGGCGTGCTGCTTCCGCTGCAGGCAGTGCCGGCTCCAGGTCACATGGGCGCCGGACTGCCTCTCAGCATATACAGGCCACAGTGGGCGGGGCCTCAGCCCCGGCGGCCATTTTGGATACTGTGCCTCAGGCTATCCCTTCTCAGGCTCAGGCTTCCCAGGTAGGCCCAACTCCGGAGGTCAGCCTTGCCAGCGCCCCCCCTTTAGTGGCCCAGACAATTTCATTACCTCCCCCTGGGCCTAGTGCTGCCTCGTCTTTGCCCGTTATGCCGCCGCCACCACCTCCTCCGGGTCGTCTAGCCAGGTGGTTTGGGCGCGTGCCTGCCGCTACTGCTGCAGTTGGGGCTGATGCTCCATGTGTTCAGTCCAGTGTAGTGCCCGTCGTTCCACCTCAGGGCCCTTCCTCAGCTCCGGTGGTAGATGTGCCGGTTGCTGGGGGCGTTTCGGCGAATGTAGTTATGGACAGCGACGAAGAATTTTTCGAGTTGGACTATGTGCCTGGCACTCCGCACGTGTTGCCACGGTCTGCGTCCAGTAGAGCCCGTTCGGTTAGGGGTTCAGAAGCGGGTTTTTCGTCGGCGCGGTCTCGCTCCCGTCGCTCTCATAGTTGGTCACGTTACGGGCGGAGTCGTCGTGATTTCGGTAGGCGTAGGGGTAGGCGCTCCCGAAGCCCTGATTAAGAGCGGTCGGAGTCACGCTCCTCTTCTTCCTCTCGTGCTTCCTATTCTTCGCGGCGGGCGAGTTATAGCAGGAGTTCCAGGAGGCGGAGCGGGAGGCGAGAATACGGATCCGTCCAGGACGCCAATGTCGTGCCTGCTGTTGCGGTTCCTGTTACTGCTCCGGCTGCGGCTCCGCCGCCTTCCTCCCTGTTTCCATCGGCGCAGCCTTCCACGATTCCGGCTGGTGAGTTGGCCTGTTCGCAGGCATGGTCTGCTCATCCGCCATCTTTGGGTGGCGATGTTTTAGATATGCTGAAAGCTATGGTATCCCAGCTGGAGGGCAAGGGATCGGTGGTTGTATCTCCAGGGGCGGTCTTGCTGGCCTTTTTTGGTGCGCTTCGGGTAGGTGAGTTAGTTGCCCCGTCTCGGCGTGCCTCGGGCGGTTTGGCGGCGGACGACGTCGTCATACTTCAGGATTCCCTCCGGATTAGAGTGAGGCGCTCCAAGACTGACATTTATGGTCAGGGTACTTGGTTGTCCATTTCTGGTTTGGAGGGTCCCCTGTGCCCGGTTGAAGTGGTGCGCCGTTATTCTTCGGTGCGTCCGCTTTCTCCGCAGTTTTTGGTGCATAGCGACGGCTCTTTCCTTACCCGTTTCCAGTTCGATTCTTTATTTAGGTGTTGTTTGCAGGCGGTCGGTCCCCCCCGTCTGAGTTCGGTACTCATTCCTTCCGCATTGGCGCTGCAACAGCTGCGGATGCTGCAGGTTTGACTGAGGAAGAGGTCAAGCGCATTGGTAGGTGGAGGTCCAGTTGTTACCGGCGTTATGTTCGTCCGGGCCTGCTTACTGTTTAGCCTCCTCTCATGTTTTTTCCGTTTTTCTTTATGCACGGTTTAAAAAAAAAAAAAAAAAATTTTTAGTGATATTGTGTATTGGTTTTTATATTATCTTGTATTTTTTCCCCCTCAGTTGTTTTTCTCTTGCCTGGTTTTGATTGTGTTTTTTCTTTCAGGCTTGTCTCCTATTGTTTGGATCTTGGGGCATTCGTACATCTTCTGGGCGGCTCGGCGTGCTGCTGTCCGGCCGGGAGGTTTGCAGTTGGGCTTCATCAATGCCGAGCTCCGGTGGCACGGAGTTCGGGGTTTGAGCTGGCTGCAGATGTTGCCCCAGATCGTTTCCATAGGTCGTTCCTCCCAGGCCCCTGTGGTGCTGGTGTTGCATGCTGGGGGCAATGACCTTGGCGTGGTTCGCCTCTCTGAACTTATTTCGCTTATCCGGTCGGATTTTGACCGCTTTGGTGCCTTTTTCACAGATGTCATTTTTGTTTGGTCCGAGATTGTCCCTAGAGCGCACTGGAGAGGTGCTAGGGACCCCGCTGCCTTGGAGAGAGCTCTCCGTTTGCTAAATTTGCGAATATCTCGCCATGTGAGATCTCGTGGTGGCGTGGTGGTGCGCCACCGGCAGCTTGAAGGAGATAACAGGGGTCTTCTCCGAAGGGATGGTGTGCATCTCACGGACATAGGCCTTGACATTTTCCTGTCCGGATTGCAGGACGGTATTGACAGGGCCTTGTTCATGTTGATGGAGGGGGGTCGGACCCCGATGTAGGGTTACACCGTGATCCGGTGGCATGTTGGCAGGACCTTGCCCATCCCCCTATGGCCTTTTGGTAGAGAAGATGAAAGGCGCGTCATTCGTGGAATATCACCCACATGCCCACCGTCGGTGGCGGGGCATACTGGCGACGCACCTTCTGCTGCAGTCATGGGGTGGCAAGGTTTCTGCGGATATGTTAATTTATTTAATAAAGCTGTGGCCGACCCCCACAAAATTCATCCATACACCAGTGTTCGTGTTTTATTGTATAGTATAACTACTCAGGAAGGGGAGGGGGAGGTTCTGTGGTTTTTTGCTGGTTTATGGCATTGCGCCCATTCTTATGAACTACACATATAACTTTTCATTCCACATCTTTGAAGCAGAGAGAATTACTACATGATTACGTATGTGGAATATGTGTTCATTTCATTACAAACTATACATATATTTTCTCATTCCACATCTACAAAACAGAGAATTTTCTACATGCCTGTATATGTGAAAAATTTACTCAATTCACTTGGAGCTACACATATAACCTGTTAATTCCACGTTTACAAAGCGCAGGGAATTCACCACATGCCTATATAGGTGCTATATATGTCTATTTCACTGAGCTATACAGATCACCTGTTCATTCCATACCTAGCAAGCACATGGAATTGTGTAGAGAAAATTGGGTTCACCTGGAATTTTATTTTCATTGAGTCTGAAGGCAGCATAGAAGGGTCTTTATCCCCGCCTTTAGCTCCTCCCAGGAACAGTCCACTAATGAAAGTTATTTAGCATAATTAATAGTATAACATAATGGGAGGATATGCTGTGCTGCCGTAGGACTCATAAGAGGAGTGGGAGGAGGGGGGAATCATCATTTGGAAACAATATTAAGCACTGCTGGACCCTCAGAGTGGATGTCCAGGTGATAATGCTTGATGAAGGTAGAGAAAAGCAGCATTACACGTATACAGAATAGATACTTGAGCCCATAAAGTTGCTTTGGAACATGGAGAATGTGCCATTAGTGAAGTTGGTAAAGAGAGATCTTAAAAATAGTAGATTTGGTCCACCTGCCTAATGTGTCTTTAGAGGATTTCTTCCCCTTCCTTGCACTTGAAAAGAATACATATACATTTCCCTGCTTTCTGAAATCTGGTTCTATCCAGATAAGTCAGAATAGTTCTTTTGACATCTAGGGTGTGGAAATATATCTTCTTCCGTCTTACCCTTCGTTCACATCTGTGTTTGGTAAACTGTTCGGGGAGTCCGCATGGGGACCCCCCGAACGGGCTACCAAACGCACTGGCAGGCGGTGTGCAGTGAAAGCACACGGACCCCATAGACTATAATGGGATAGACTATAATGGGGTTTGTGTGCTCTCCTTGTGCTGTCCGCACGAATCATATGGACATGAAAGTGATCGTGATCTACTTTCCTATCTGCATGTTCCATGCGGGCAGCACAAGGAGAGCACACGGACCCCATTATAGTCTATCCCATTATAGTCTATGGGGTCCGTGTGCTTTCACTGCACACCACCTGCCAGTGCGTTTGGTAGTCCATTCGGGGGGTCCCCATGCAGAACCCCCCGACGGATTACCAACGCAGATGTGAATGAGGCCTTAGGATGAAGACAGTAAACTGGTAAGAAGGATTCTTCAGTAATATTTTGAAAAGAAGGACTTTAAGTAGAAATGAGCAAATAGTATTAGAAACTAGAGTTTCGAATACCTCGCTCCCATAGGAATGCATGGGACCGGCCGTACAGCAAGGGGTTAAGCCCCGGCCAGCGAAACTCTAGTTTCTAATACTATTCGCTCATCTCTAACCTTTAGGTATTAAGTTTGGCAGCGTTCTCAAGAGGACTCCATTGGGTAGAAATCTCAAATACAGGCTTCTGGAGTATAAGGCCTGTAGTTCTCCCAGCCTTTTAGCAGATGTAATGGCGACTAAGAAAACCACTTTGCAGGATAGCTGTTTTATATCTATTTCCTGGAACGGCTCCAATGGAGGGGATGTAAAGAGCATTGAAAACAACAAGTCCCAAAAAAGCACAAGAGGTTTTACCTCCAGTCTCAGGTTCCTAATTGCTTCGAAAAATCTTGATATTAAAGGAAAACCAGAGAATTTACCATCAGTCACGGCATTAATGGCGGTCATACGTACTTTGAGAGTTAAATAGGATTTTGCTGAGCCAGGAAGAGAATTTAGACCAATTTTTCTAAGTCTCACAGGCTGCCAATAGAGTATTAATAGCTGATGTAGATAACACTATTCTTCTGTCTCAGTCCTTCACAATCCAAGCTGAAAGATGGAGTTTGCTCAACTCTGGTATTCAGAGATCCTTTTATATACAGAGCTTTTAAGTCCAGCAGGGAAGATTCTGCTGGTTGGAGAATCTCCATGCATTCTGTCATCAGTAACCTGCTTTGTGTCCCACCCTGCTTGGTCTAATAATAGGCTGTCTAAAATAGGTTGTCTGTCTGAATTAGGACTAATTTGTCCTGAATTGATGGTTTGAAATGCAGATGTGCCAACCTGACAGCTTTCATCTCCTGAAAATTTGAGGAATGGAGCCCATCTAATTTGTCCCATAGTCCTTGAACCCAAGAAGTTTGCAGCTGAGCACCCCAACCTCTCATGGAGGCTGGAGAGAAG
Source organism: Leptodactylus fuscus (assembly GCF_031893055.1). Classification (NCBI taxonomy): domain Eukaryota; kingdom Metazoa; phylum Chordata; class Amphibia; order Anura; family Leptodactylidae; genus Leptodactylus; species Leptodactylus fuscus. Next base: position 195,946,979 of record NC_134267.1, read on the forward strand.
GAGTTCTTATACCATTCATTATGCTAATTACCTGTCTCATTGTTACGTAGGTGGGCCGGTCCTGGGAAAAGTTAAGGACGGGGATAAAGACCCTTCTATGCTGCCTCATGACTGGAATATATTCCAGTATAAACTATATGAATAGTCTCATCATTTTATGTCTTCAAAGTACAAGAAAAAAAAATTAATTACACTTGTCATAATAATTATAGCAATTTATAACATAGTTCATTCTTACTCTTCATGATTTTTAGTATATTCCTATTAGAGGCTCTGAAACACAGACATGGCAGACAGATGGGCACAGTTAGGAATAGTGTGTATAACATTACACGACGCAACCTTCTATATTCCTCCACATATTCCCAATAAAAGCTTGTTACATTCCTAGAGTCATTCTAATGGGGCAAGCTGTAGTACTGTATTGGTATTGCTTTGGGATATATGCCACGTACAAAGTCATTTTTATTTGGGCATAGGCTTTTTAGACTCTTTCTTCACGTTAGGGAGCCTTCACTAAACACGCATGTATTTTTGCAAAATTTTTTTGCAAAATACACATGTAAAAATACACGTGTAAAAATAAGACTCCCATTGACTTCAATGACATTTTACAGGCGTATTTTTACAGGTGTATTTTTACACACTACGGATATGGTGACTGATTCTGAACATTAAAACACGTTCAGAATCAGCGCGCATACTAGCGCTCCCCATTGAAATGAATGGGCTGCTTTTTACTCTACGAGCGCTCCCATTGAAGTGAATGGGAATCGCTCGCATGTACGGCTTGGACTGAGCCGAGCGCCGGGCCCCTTCACACAGCAAGCCGTACACGCGAGCGCTTCCCATTCTCTTCAATGGAGTGCTTGTAGAGTAAAAAGCAGCCCATTCATTTCAATGGGGAGCGCTCGTATGCCGGCTCCCATTGAAATGAATGGGACCTGCTTTATACGCGCTGATTCTGAATGTGTTTTAACGTTCAGAATCAGTCAGCATATCCGTAGTGTGAATGCACCCATAGGGAGCCTTCACACGATGTAACGCTGCGCTCATTCTGATCGTAAAAACACATTCAGAATGAGCTCATAAAAAGCAGCTCCCATTGACTTGAATGGGAGCCGGCATACGTGTGCTCCCAATTGAAATCAATGGGAGGCTTTTTTCCCTATGCTTTCAATGTATTACGCACATAATACGCTCATAGTAAAAAAAAAAAAGCTGCATAAACGCGACGTAAACGCTACCCTCGCATTTCTACGCCAGAAAATATAAGCACACATTGAGTCTGGCGTTACTCCATGTGAAGGCTCCCTTAAGCCTCATTTCCTTAAATTTGTAGCCGTGCCAAAACTGTAGACTGGTTCACACTAGAGATGAGCGAACAGTGTTCTATCGAACACATGTTCGATCGGATATCAGGGTGTTCGCCATGTTCGAATCGAATCGAACACCGCGTGGTAAAGTGCGCCAAAATTCAATTCCCCTCCCACCTTCCCTGGCGCCTTTTTTGCACCAATAACAGCGCAGGGGAGGTGGGACAGGAACTACGACACCGGGGGCATTGAAAAAAATTGGAAAAAGTCATTGGCTGCCGAAATCAGGTGACCTCCATTTTAGACGAATAGTGGATTTCAAATCCGGATCATATGAGAATATGAACTTTGTGACTATGAGACAGGGATAGCTGTACAAGCAGGGATAGCTAGGGATTACCTTTATTTAGGGGGGAATGTTATTAAAAATAACTTTTTGGGGCTCTATCGGGTGTGTAATTGTGATTTTTGTGAGATAAACTTTTTCCCATAGGGATGCATTGGCCAGCGCTGATTGGCCGAATTCCGTACTTTGGCCAATCAGCGCTGGCTCTGCTGGAGGAGGCGGAGTCTAAGATCGCTCCACACCAGTCTCCATTCTGGTCCGACCTTAGACTCCGCCTCCTCCAGCAGAGCCAGCGCTGATTGGCCGAATTCCGTACTCTGGCCAATCAGTGCTGGCCAATGCATTCTATTGGCGTGATGAAGCAGTGCTGAATGTGTGTGTTTAGCTCAACTACACCGGTGGAGTAGTTGAGCTAAGCACACAGATTCAGCTCTGCTTCAATCAGCGCTGGCCAATGCATTCTATTAGCTTGATGAAGCAGAGTGTGCACAAGGGTTTAAGCGCACCCTCGGCTCTGATGTAGCAGAGCCGAGGCTGCACAAGGGTTCAAGCGCACCCTCGGCTCTGATGTAGCAGAGCCGAGGGTGCACAAGGGTTCAAGTGTACCCTCGACTCTGCTACATCAGAGCCGAGGGTGCGCTTGAACCCTTGTGCAGCCTCGGCTCTGCTACATCAGAGCTGAGGGTGCGCTTGAACCCTTGTGCACACTCTGCTTCATCAAGCTAATAGAATGCATTGGCCAGCGCTGATTGAAGCAGAGCTGAATCTGTGTGCTTAGCTCAACTACTCCACCGGTGTAGTTGAGCTAAACACACACATTCAGCACTACTTCATCACGCCAATACAATGCATTGGCCAGCACTGATTGGCCAGAGTACGGAATTCGGCCAATCAGCGCTGGCTCTGCTGGAGGAGGCGGAGTCAAAGGTCGGACCAGAATGGAGACTGATGTGGAGCGATCTTAGACTCCGCCTCCTCCAGCAGAGCCAGCGCTGATTGGTTGAGTTCCGTACTCTGGCCAATCAGCGCTGGCCAATGCATTCTATTAGCGTGAACTGAGTTTGCACAGGGGTTCTAGTGCACCCTCGGCTCTGCTACATCAGATTGCTACATCTGATGTAGCAGTGCCGAGTGTGCATCAGATTTGTAGTTGAGCAGAACTGGCTCAGCACTGCTAAGTCTCTGCATTCGCATAGGAATGCATTGGCCAGCCTTCGGCCAATCAGCGCTGGCTCTGCCGGAGGAGGCGGAGTCTAAGGTCGGACCTGAATGGAGACTGGTGTGGAGCGATCTTAGACTCCGCCTCCTCCAGCAGAGCCAGCGCTGATTGGTCGAGTTCCGTACTCTGGCCAATCAGCGCTGGCCAATGCATTTCTATGGGGAAAAGTTAGCTTGCGAAAATCGCAAACTGACAGGGATTTCCATGAAATAAAGTGACTTTTATGCCCCCAGACATGCTTCCCCTGCTGTCCCAGTGTCATTCCAGGGTGTTGGTATCATTTCCTGGGGTGTCATAGTGGACTTGGTGACCCTCCAGACACGGATTTGGGTTTCCCCCTTAATGAGTATATGTTCCCCATAGACTATAATGGGGTTCGAAACCCATTCGAACACTCGAACAGTGAGCGGCTGTTCGAATCGAATTTCGAACATTTTAGTGTTCGCTCATCTCTAGTTCACACTAGCTTTCCGCCCCAGACGTCTCTTAGAATTGTCAGAGAGAATTCCTACAAGGAGGACTTGTCTCTTCAATGGTTTAAGTAGGGTCTGTGGGTTTGCACGTGTAACTGCTTTTTAAGCGGCTTGGGTTTCTGTCTTTCAGGTCCATGTCCACTTCTTATACTTTCTGCCATATAAAAGCACTTTTATGGGAGAAACAAGGGATTAAGGCTTTGTTCAAACTTGCTTTTTTTTTGTTCAAGAAATGGTGATCCAGCAATAAATAAAAGACTAGTTGAAAAAACCCTTAGTAAGATGTAGTGGAAGCATACTCCATCCTGACTCCAAATATGGCTGTTGGAAAATAATGCCTGGATCAAAAGGCCATAAATATAGTCACCTAATGTACAGCCTATGTAGAGATGGAAATACAGTAGGAGTCCAGGATTGATGGGAAGATGGATAATCGAAGTCCTCCAAGCCTAAGAAATCTGAATAGCTGTCAGGACCATACCAGAGATCCATTGATTCAGAGCCAAGAGTCTGAGCCAGCAATATAAAGTCATTCATGTCACCAAATAAGCAGACCAAGGTGACATCCAGGGCAAGCTGAGGTCTAATACACAAGCAACAGGCGAAGGAGGTACAAGGTTTGTGAGCATGTCGCCAGGCCATGATTGATCTGCACTGACGGAACATAGATGTCATCCGTGTAACACCCGTGCACCACATTGCCAGTGAGCATGATCCACAAAACAGACAGGAATAGGACCTATCCTTAGTTTTGCTCATGACCCCAAACACCAAGCTGTGAAAATACTCGGCCATAGGGGGCCATAGTAATGAATGGGTCATAAAAAACAACTAGCACATTGACTGTGCGCCTGGTTGTGTATACGAGGCCTTATTGTATAATAAGAATACAGATGCACGCACTATCGGCCATGTGTAACATATTTATACTTTAGGCTCTTTACATTTCTCTCCTGACATGACTTTAATGTTAATGTTTTTGATCTGTTTTTTATATGTGACTTTCAATGCTGAAAATGCTGAGTTTTTCAAAATTTCTATTAACTGGCAGAATCTCATGATACAGAATACATGTAATATATTTTACTGCAGTATAACTGGCACTGGCCTGTGCCGCATGACTTATCCTGGCATGTGCCGCAAACATCAGCCAATAGAATCCCAGCATGCGGCTACAAACCTGGAAAAGAAACGTCAGTTGGTGCCAGTCAGCGATTGCTCTTTCAGAGAATAGACCGGCTCCCTATTGCTCCCAGAAAGCGACAGAAAGCGACAGAAAGCGAGAGTTTTTTTTACAGAGACCTGATCGACACCTGAGGATTACGAAGAAAACCGCTAATAGCGAGACACCAGAGGTAAGATATCATCACTTTATTGTGAAATCTGGATTTATGTCACCTGGAAAGGGACAGTGATGGGACCCCAGTTTTTAGGAAAAAGAGATGGTGTACACTGTGTGAGATATAGTAGCTGGATTGGATGCACATGGATAAGCCTGGGGGACTATAGGACAACAAAATAGAATTTTAGAAACTTTGATTTATCCATATGAAGATACTTAATCTATGGTTACATATATATATATATATATATATATATATATATATATATATACATATATATACCGTACAAACACTTGGGTGACTGTGGATAGATATGGAGACACTTAGGTAATTATGGATATATGGACATTGGAAAAAAAATGGATGAATGTGGGGAATATTGGACGCTTATTGATAATACAGAGAAATATGGAGGATCATTCCAGTCATTCTTAACCCCTTAACGACCGGCCCATAGGGAATCTACGTCGGCAGTGACAGGTCCTTCCTGACTGCCCTATAGGAAAACTACGTCGGGCAGTCAGGGAAGGATTCCCTGTCAGTGCCGACGTAAATGGAGCAGATCTTAGCTGTATCTTACAGCTATGACCTTGCTCCATAACCCCTCATCGGAGGGGGCTCCGATTGGGGGGGTTTAACCCCTTCAGTTCCGTGGTCCAACATGATCACGGAACTAAAGCGGTTCCGTGATGGTGCCGGTCAGATCGGCACCCCCCGCGGCGAGATGGGGGGGGTGCCAATATGAAAAACATGCAGTCTGGGGTCTGGCCAGTGACCCCAAACTGTCTGAGCCCCCTGTTACCTGGTTGATCCTGCCTCATACTCAGGAAGCCAAGCGATGCGTCTACATCGCTTGGCTTCCTGTTACAGACTGGAGACACGTGCAGCCTGTGTTTCCAGCCTGTAATACTGATATTATAATACTAATAAAAAAAAATGCATATTTGGTATCACCGCGTCCGTAACAATCTGTACAACAAAACTGAAATAATATTTAATGTATACGGTAAACGTCGGAAAAAAACCCCGGAAAAAAAAACGGAAAAACCCGCCGGAAGTAGTGATTTTTTTACCATCTCACCTTAGAAAATATGCTATAAAAAGTGATCAAAAAGTCATATGCACCCCACAATAGTACCAATAAAAAGGGCAGGTTGTCCCGCAAAAAATAAACCCCCAACCAACACTGTCAACTATACTGTGAAAAATAAAAATGTTATGCCTCTCAGAAGATGGCGATGCAAAAATCACTGATTTATGTCTCCAAACGTGTTTTTCCTCTGCAGACTTAGTATCGCATAAAAAATACTATAAATGAGGTATCGCCGTAACCATACCGACCCGCAGAATAAAGGTCACATGTTACTTATACTGTACACTGCATGGCGCAAAATTTAAAAGGGAAAATTCAATGCCAGAATTGATTTTATTTTTTTAAATCCAGCAAAAAAAAGAGTTAATAAAATGTATTCAATAGATTGTAGGCACCCAAAAATGGTGTCATTACAAAATGCATGTCATCCCGCAAACAACAAGCCCTTATATGGCCACGTCACCAGAAAAATAAAGAAAATATAGCATCTAGTGATGCGAGAACAAAAACCCGCAAAAATCGCCAAATCATTAGAACACAACTGGCTGCGGCAGGAAGGGAATGTATAAGCTGTGCGAGCGAATATCAGGGGACACCCCAGATTTACAGCTGATGAGGGAACAGACACCAGAAATGACCCCCAAAGTGACCCCCAGAGTGACTCCCCCATTCATAGGAGCTACTGGAACATAGTAGGGAATTTGGTGTCTGCAATGTTCTCCGCACCGCTTATATATTTCCTCTTCGCCATCCGCTGTGCAGTCACGTCCGGGATACTAATAATCACTACACACCCTGATAAATACTTTGAGGGGTGCAGTTTTCAAAATGGGGTCACTCCTTTGGGGAATCCACTTTTCTGGTACCTTACAGGCTCTACAAACATGACATGGCGTTCAGATACCAAACATCTGAATCTGTACTCCAAAAGCCGCATCGCGCTCCTTCCCTTCTGCGCCCTGCTGTGTGCCCAAACTGCAGTTTATGCCACATGTATGACATATGTATGACACTGGTGTACCCGGGATAACGGACGTAATGTCATATGTGGGTATAAACTGATATTAGGGCACAGCCGGACACAGAAGGGAAGAAGGGTTATTGGGGTTTTGGAGCACAGACGGTTTGGTTTTTGGATGCCATGACACTTTTGCAGAGCTGAAACGCCAGTAAAGTGGAATCCCCTGATATGAGACCTTATTTTGGAAACTACAACCCTGAAGGATTCATCCAGGGGTACAGAGAGCATTTTTAACCCCCAAGTGTTGCTATAACTTATTATCCATAAATGAATACGAAGCTGATTGTGTGAAGTGAAAATGACCATTTTTCCAGGAATACGTCATTTCAGTGCGTAATATGTTGTGCCCGACTTGTATCAGAGATGAACGCTCTAAAAGCTGTTGTGCCCGGGATACCCACTTACCAGTTTTTGGAGTGTCTCTGCTGACATAAGTCGGGCACAACATATCGGGCACTATAATGGCGAATCTCTGAAAAACTTTCATTTTTAACTTCTCATTATCAGTTGCGATTTCATTTCTGGAAACTAAATAAATGCAACACTCAGGGGTTAAAAATGCTCGCTACGCCACTTGATAAATCCCATCAGTGGGGTAATGTCCAAAATGGGGTGACATGTCTGCAGATTCCACTTTATTGGCAATTCAGGGTCTTTGCAAAAGTGACGTCCAAAAAACAAAATAGCGCTCCTTCCCTTCTGTGCCCGAACAGCCGATTCTACCCACATATGGCATTAAGTCCGTTATCCGGGGTACACCAGTGTCATACATGTCGGCATACACTGCCATTTGGGTACACAGCAGGGCGCAGATGTGAAGGAGCGATATGTGCTTTTTGAGTGCAAGACTTAGATTGTTGGTGTTTGGACACCATGTCACATTTGCAGAGACCCAAAATTGCCCCTACAAAATGGGGTCACTTCTTGGGGAATTCCAGTTTACTGGAACCTGGAACCTCCAGGGCTCTGCAAAAACATCATGGTGCCCAGAGGGTCCCTCTAAATCTGTACCCCAAAAGCTAAAAAGCGCAGTGCTCCTTCTCTTCTGAGCCCTGCTGTGTTCCCAAGCAGCAGTTTACACCCACATATACATACATTTTTGTGCAGGTCTCTGACAACACAAAGTGGGGGCAACGTTTTGGGCACCGAAATGGCATATTTCTTTCAAAATTTCAATTTTCATTTTGTACATTAATTTTTGGGAAGCATTTTTAGGCTCAAAATGATAATACGCTTTGATACATTCTTTGATGGGTGTAGTTTTTAAAATGGGGTCTCTTTTGAGGGGTTTCTATTGTATTGATACTTTAGGGGCTCAGCTAATGCGACATGGCGCCTGAAAACTATTCCAGCCACATCTGCCCTCCAAAAGCCAAATAGCGCTCTTACCATTCTGAGCCCCACCATGTGCCCATACAGCAGATTATGGCCACATATGGGGTATTGCCGTGTTCAGGAGAAATTGTGTAACAAACTGTGGGGGGCTTTTTCTCTTTTAACCCCTTGTGAAAATGAAAACTTTGGGGATAAAGGGACATTTTAGTAATTTTTAACCTACACATCCCAAGGTTAGTAAAATCTGTGAAACGGCTATAGGGTCAAACTACTCACTATACCCCTCAATGAATACCTTAAGGGGTCTGGTTTATAAAATGGGGTCATTTATGGGGGTTTTCAATTGTTTTGGTAACTCAAATCTTGTTTGAATGTGCAATGGGCCTAAAATATCTGCAAGCAAAATTTGTGTCTTGAAATCCAGTTGGTGCTCCCATCTTTTTGGGCCCTACCGTGCGTCCGTACATAGGATTAAGGCCACAAACTGTACATTTTTGAACATGGGAGAAATGGGGTCATCTATTTTGGGGTGTCTTTCTTTATTTTCATGCCTTGTGTGAAAAAAAACTGCCTTTAGGGGGTCATTCACACTACGTATACTGAAGCTTATTCTGAACGTAAAACACATTCAGAATAAGCGCCGTATAAAGCAGCTCCATTCATTTCTATGGGAGCCGGCATACGAGTGCTCCCCATAGAAATGAATCGGCTGCTTCTTTCACTGCGAGCAGTCCCATTGAAGTGAATGGGAAGTGCCGGCGTATACGGCAAGCTCTGCTCATGCCGAGCCGTACACGCCGGCACTTCCCATTCACTTCAATGGGACTGCTCGCAGTGAAAGAAGCAGCCCATTCATTTCTATGGCGAGCGCTCGTATGCCGGCTCCCATAGAAATGAATGGAGCTGCTTTATACGGCGCTAATTCTGAACGTGTTTTGCGTTCAGAATAAGCTTCAGTATACGTAGTGTGAATGCCCCCTTAAAATGACTCTAAGGGTGCATTCACACTGAGTAAACGCTAGCTTATTCTGAACGTAAAACACGTTCAGAATAAGCGGCGTCTAAAGCAGCTCCATTCATTTCTATGGGAGCGGGGATACGAGCGCTCCCCATAGAAATGAATGGGCTGCTTCTTTCACTCCGTGCAGTCCCATTGAAGTGAATGGGGAGTGCCGACGTGTTTTACGTTCAGAATAAGCTAGCGTTTACTCAGTGTGAATGCACCCTTATGTGTAAAAAATATGAGAATTTTTTGTTTGACACAAATTCTTTTAAAACCTATGGGGTCAAAGTACTCATTATACCCCTCAATGAATACCTCAAGGGGTCTAGTTTATAAAATGGGGTCATTTATTGGGGGTTTCAATTGCTTTGGTAACTCAAATCTTGTTGAAATGTGCAATGGGCCTAAAATATCTGCAAGCAAAATTTGTGTTTTGAAATCCATTTGGCCCTCCCGACCTCTTGGGCCCTAAGGTGCGTCCGTACACAGGACTAAGGCCACAAACTGTACATTTTTTAACACGGGAGAAGTGGGGTGATATATTTTGGGGTGTGTTTCTTCTTTTTGATGTGTTGTGTGCAAAAAAACTGGCTTTAAAATGACACATATTTAAAGAAAATGAAAATGTAATTTTTTTCATCATTTGTAATAATTCTTGCAAAACAATATTTGTTTGATCAAAATGCTCACTATACCCCTCAAAGAATACCTGAAGGGGTCTAGTTTTACAAATCGGGTCATTTAATGGGAGTTTCTGTCATTATGCCACCTATTCCTGTCTGCAAACATAGCTTAGTACAGGAAAAAATCACAAACTTCAAATTTCCAAAATTTGCTTATAAACTTGATAAACTTCTAAATTGTCTAAATTACTCAAATATGTTAAAATTATTTCAAATATGCTTGAAATACAAAAGGAACATTTGGAAGTATATAACTACTAACTTTTTTGCCCTGTATTATTGTGCATATGTGAGATATCGCAGCTGAAAGTGGAAAACATTGAAAAATTTAAAAAATTTTCAGCATTTGCGAGTTTTTTAATAAATTTACACAAGTTATATCAGTCTAATTTTACCTTCTCAGTAAAGTACAACATGTCACGAAAAAAACAATATCAGAATCGCTTGGATGCCTAAAAATGTTACAGAATTATTCACTGATAAAGTCACACAAGGCAAATTTCCAAAATTTGGCTTGGTCATTAAGGTCCAAAATAGGCTGGTCACTAATATAATAACTGTTACAGAGATTGTATGGAATTAGGAAAAGTCTCTTTTATTAGACACACTGTTACCCCCAATCCAGTACATGGAGCTGAGCTGAGACAAACCATTAGCTGATATTGTTTCCAGAAAAGCAGATCCTTTTGGTTAACACTTCATGTAAGTCAGTAATAAAAGCTTATATTTTTTATGAGACATCTTTAAAAGGAGTCTGTCATCTGAATAATCAATGTTAAGCTACCACAGCGCCTTACAGGTCTCATCCCCCTCACCAAGCTCCTACCTCCATACTGGTGAACTGATTCTACGTTACTGGGGAAAAAAAATTTCAGCAATATGCTAATGTGCTACAAGGTTCAGAGCCCGACATTACCAGTTTAGGATCTCAGCCAAAAATACTGCCTAGCACTGCCCTCCTAATCACCATTGACAAATTGTCAAGCAGGGTAAGCAGGACTCTCACTGTCTCCCCTAAGAGTCCTTTCTGGATTTACTCTACTTCTTACGGAGCCTGCACACGGAGTAAATGCTCGCTCATTCTGAACGTAAAACTCGTTCAGAGTGAGCGGCGTAAAAATCAGATCCCATTGACTTGAATGGGTGCCGGCATACGCAGGCTCCCCATTGATATCAATGGGAGGCTTTTTTCCCTATTGCTTTCAATGTATTACGCGCATATCACATTGAAAGCAATAGGTAAAAAAGCGTCCCATTGATTTCAATGGGGAGCGTGCATATGGCGGCACCCATTCAAGTCAATGGGATCTGTTTTTTACACCGCTCACTCTGAATGAGTTTTACGTTCATAATGAGTGAGGGTTGGTTCACACTAGCGCTTGTATTCCGTCCGCAAGGAGTCCGCATGGAGACCCCCCGGACGGAATACCAACGCTAATGCAAGCGCTGTGCAGTTAAGCACACGGAGCCCACAGACTATAATGGCCTCCATGTGCTTGCCGCGCACTCCCCGCACAATTAATTTGTGCGGGGAGTGCGCAGCAAGCACACAGAGCCCATTATAGTCTATGGGCTGCATGTGCTTCGCAAGCACATCGCTTGCAATTGTGATTGCATTCCGTCCGGGGGGTCTCCATGTTGAATCTTTGCGGACAGAATACAAGCGCTAGTGTGAACCAACCCTGAGCGTTTACTCCGTGTGCAGGCTCTCTTACTTAGAAAACCTGTTCCAAATCACACAAACCTATATATCACAGGACATAGCTTTTCTCCTGCTCTCACATAGGACAGCACATCTGAGCGGTGTTGTGGTGTTAGATTTTCCTAAGTTTATGCTTAAACTTCTATGAAAGGTCTTGTTAAGTCACGTTCCCAAGTATTTGTGTACAATTTTCTTTCTCTTCACATTTCCCTGGAGGAAGAGAAGATGATGCGGAAAAGGAAGAGAGAACGTATTTCCCAGTAAGTGCGATAGTGTATATCACTGTATTACAAAGATCTGTCAATGGTGGCCTGTCTTTAGAATAGGTCATCAATATCAGATCAGTAAGGGTGAGTTCACACTGAGTATACGCCAGCTTATTCTGAACGTAAAACACGTTCAGACTCAGCGGCGTATAAAGCAGTTCCATTCTTTTCTATGGGAGCCGGCATACGAGCGCTCCCCATAGAAATGAATGGGCTGCTTTTTTCAGTACGAGCAGTCCCATTGAAGTGAATGGGAAGCGCTCGCGTGTACGGCTCGGCATCAGCAGAGCTAGCTGTACACACGAGAACTTTCCATTCACTTCAATGGGACTGCTCGTAGTAAAAAAAAGCAGCCCATTCATTTCTATGGGGAGCGATCGTATGCCGGCTCCCATAGAAATGAATGGAACTGCTTTATACGCCGCTGATTCTGAACGTGTTTCAGAATAAGCTGGCGTATACTCAGTGTGAACTCACCCTAAGAGTCTGTCAAATGACACCACCACCTATCATCTAATTTCAACTCAGAGCCAGTAGAAGATGGCTTCATCCACTATGTAGTGGCCTTGTAGTTCTATGGCAGCTCAGCTCCCACTCACTTATAGCACAGACATTACACAGTTTAAGGAGCCATCTAAGGAGCCAACTCTTTACATATATCATCTGATCCGTGTGGGAAGGGGGGCAGTCAGATGTTGGAGCTACTGAAGTAATATTAATGACCTAACCTAAGGATAACACATCAATATCTAATCTTGGACAGACACTTTAATACGAGATTGACCCATGAGGAGACCAGGGTGAATGTTGCCTTTTGTTATTAAGTGTCTGCACCTTACACATACTATACTGCAAAAACCAAAGCATGCATAATTCTTTAAAGATTCACTTATTGTGTCACTTGGGGTTTGTAGACTTCTAAACTACAGAGCCATATTCAGCCCTTGTACCTATGAATGGGCCCTTTATACAATGGAAGATTTTTCTCCTACATGAATGCAATGTATTTAAGAGAAAGAAATCTTCTTAATATGGCATCTGATGACACATGGCTCTGTATACAATCTCTCAGATATCATAAGAATGAATAGTAGAAACCTCTATATGGCACAATATTAATTCATAGCCACATTGTGGCCCACTATGCTCCCATATATGTCCTTTTTTACCATATTTTGGAACCTGGATAAACTATAATGGGTCGTGAACATGAGGCTTAATATAGTTTCTTCTCTCACAGTTCAAGGACGGACCCTGAGGAGGAAGCCAAGAAGAGGAAGATGGAGGACAGCGTCTTGCAGAAAGAAAAGACTGCTTACTTCAAACTCCTGGGTAAAACACTCCTTCCAGCCCCTACAACCTGACGGAAAGTATCTTATTTTTACACAAAAGTATGCATAATGGGTGTAAAGAGACTGCTGCATAGTGGCACGGCCACAGGCTGGTATTATTACGCTGGGAGGGGCTTAAACCTATGGCCCTTCCCACCCGGGTAATGTCAGGCTTCTGCTACTTGTTATATCTGGCAGGTTATACCCAGTCAGATATAACAAGTAGGAGGGTGGGAAGGGCCACAGTTTATGACCCTTCGCATACCAGGCCACGGCTTCTCTAATGCCTGCCCTTTTCTTAAGATACACCCCTGACAGCGTTGGGTACCAGTGTAATAACTGAGGGTTTAGTGCCAGCCTTTTCACAGGCTAAGGGCCCCTTCAACGGAGTATACGCTGGCTGATTCTGAACGTGTAAACGTGTAAACATTCTGAATCAGCAACGTTTAAAACAGATCCCATTGCTTTCTATGGGAACTGGCATACGTGCGCACCCCATAGAAATGAATGGGCTGCCTTAGCAGAGCGCCGGCATGACTGATGGTTGTAGGTAGTTTAGGGGAGGGGAGGCGGAGGTATCCTACTTACCCTTCCCATCTTCATAGCAGCGCTGGTGCTGCTATTCGTCCCGGCAGCGGAAATGGTGGTCGGGGCTAAGCGAGGCTTCCGGCGGTTGCACCGGAGAGCCTCACTTGTGGGCATTGCAGCCGGCTGGATTCTGTGCACTGTGCTCCGTGTGCACAGGAAAGCCGGCTGCTGCCTCTACTGTTGTATCCACTGTCCCTGCTGCTATAGGATGAGCTGGGAGATGCCCGCTGTGCATATGCTGCGGGGAGTTCACTCTCCCAGCTCATCCAAGAGGCAGAGGCAGCAGCCGGCATACAGCAGAGGCGCAGCCGGCTTTCCTGTGCACACGGAGCACAGTGCACAGCATCCAGCCAGCTGCAATGCCCACGAGTGAGGCTCTCCGGCGCAACCGCCTGAAGCCTCGCTTAGCCCCGCTCACCATTGCCGCTGCCGGGACAAATAGCAGCACCAGCGCTGCTACAAAGATGGGGAGGGTAAGTAGGATACCTCCGCCTCCCCCCCCCCACTAAACTACCTACAACCAGCAGTCATGCCAGAGCTCTGCTAAGGAATTCGCACCATAATAAGACATTCCTCCGAAAATAAGACAGGTCCTATATTTAGGACAAGGATTTAATATAAGACACTGTCTTATTTTCGGGGAAACACGGTATTATTACAATGTGTTGTATTATGGAGATTTAGTATACTTACAGACAAAACATAGTATAGTATATAGAATACAATGTATCAGTAAAAGTATACACAATGATAAAGCAGTTTGTTCCTTTGCTGTAGATATAAAGGTGTTCTGAACATTTCAGAAGGTATTGATGAAATACATTAAACTAATATCTTATTTTTGTTACTTTGATAGACGACGAGGACATCAAGCTGTACCTAGACAGGGACAGATGTCTTAAGACCTCAGACAAGGTATCATGATATAGAGGGAAAGAATAGAAAATATTCCTGAGCTTTGCAAAGTATGACCTGATATCAGTATTAGATACTATACAATGATATATAACCCCAATCTATGCTGCAGTCAGGTTGTAACTAGATATCAGTATACACAAGAATATACTGAGCTCATATATCTGTACTGCATACTATTATGTATTAGGAAATCTATGACAAACTTCTAACTCTCCTTTTATCCTACTAGTATCTCCTGGCGATGGTCCTGACCTACTTTAGAAGAGCCAAACTGCGTATAAAGGAATATCGCCAGTATTTCTTTCCTTCTCTGTAAGTTTCTATTATTATTAGCCCAATCTATACCTATAGTATGTGTTTCAGAGAAGACAGTCGTCAAATTCCCTTTCTAGGCTTATAACAGCCATTAATTGTACAACCGTAGATATAGTGAGCTACAACACTCTGCTATTAACATGCCATTCATACTCTACTAGACAACAGTTCTCCTCATTACCTTTTTTTTTTACATGTTCTATAATTTCTTTGCCCTACTTTTTATTTCTTCCAGGTTTTTAGCAAACCAATTTGAAGAAGATGAAGAATTTCGAGATGAGATCTACGCCTGGACCCCTGGACGGACATTAAGGACGATTAAGAGGAACCAGCTGCTTCACCTTCGTGACCTAATGCTCATCAAGATGGACTTCAGAGCTTGGGTAGAAAAGGAAACCTGCGATCTGGTGTGTAGCATAAACCAGAAAGATGTAAACTTTGAACTAAAGCTTGTGGTGATTCTAATAATTGTAGATTATGTTAAATTCTAGATCATGGCACAAGACCCCGACCACTGGGCATGGAAGAGACAGAGAGAAGACCATCACAGCTGGGCTATACGCTGGTTCAGGAGGGATATTTCAGAATTCACCATAAGAGGCCCATGGACCACCCTTCCAACCTGCTCTCTTTGTAACCCCATTGTAGATTCTTCAAGCAAGGAAGAAGAGGAGAAAGACATTCATCATCAGACAGACGCAGAGGAGAAACCCGGAACATCAGTCACAATCATCTCAGGTAAGTGTATCCATTGTGTGAAAGAGAACTGTAAGTAGGGAGCCATTCACATGACGTTTCTGCTGTCCATTCAGCAGATCCGTTCAATGGATCTATTTTTTTTAATAGTAAATATGGATACAAATATTCATAATTAAAAAGCAGAGCCATGAATACTGGTGTGTAGACATGGGCGAACCTCACTAGATTTGTTTCCACAAATATTTGTGAAGTTCGCCCCTCCCCCCTTCTTTTCCAAAAGTTCTATTATTATATCTGGGGTCATCTCAGACCCCAGAATATAATTAGTGCAGCCCCAAGGGGGTGAATGAAAATAACAAACAGTTCATTTGCATCTTCTTCTAGCCAAGGAGGTCGGGGGTTGGAGCCACTTCTATGGGAATGTTATGGCATATTGTAGAACCTGAAATACCTTTTCAATGAGAAGTTGCTGTAGAAAAGCTTGGTAACATTGCTTTGCTTCTATTCTATAATAAATGTGTTACTAAAGTTTTCCTTCTATCATTTCTACTTATATGTACAGCAACCAGACCAACAAGAAGAAGAAGAAGAACTAAGAAGACACGATGGAAGACATCGACCAGACGTCCAAGGAGAAGAACAGCACAGGATGAAGACCGAAATCATGGAGAGAAGTATCCTCCATAGTCACACACACATAAATACACTCGTTACATCACTATACACAGTCACTGCACATACACACAATCATCACACACATGCATACACATATACACTGATACTTGCTCTAGCGGTCGCCTCCCTTAGTATGCCCAGAGGAGGGGCAATACAGTGGCCATGGTTTCCCTGCAGGTTTCCTCCACTGGGGGTTTTTCCTGCCCTGAGTGTTGCTGTACGCTCTTCGTGAGTGATGGGAGGTAACCAGCACATATAAAAATAGATAGAATAAAATACATAGAATAAATTTCACATTAACTTTCTTTATCGCCTCCGTGTTATTTCTTCTATTTTTGTGTGTGAATATGTGTTTTATTTACAATCTATAATGACATTTGGGTATCTGGAATCTCATGATGGAATTTCCACAAAGTTCTCTCTGACTCCTAGTTAATGTTAATGGAGCAGCTATAGGGGATTGGGGGTAGCAGTCACACCCGCGCTCTGATGTCACATAAGAAGAGACTAGTGTAATGGTAATTGGGGGACAGTTACACATTTTATAATGGAAATTCTGCTTCATGCTTTGCATAATGCAATACTTTTCTCCGCTTCCTAGTATGAGGATGAGTTCACACGTAGTAAAGTGGAGTGCAATCTGGCACGTATATGGCATGTCAGAGTTTGCGCGCTCAAAAAGATCCCATTGATTTCAATAGGAGTTACAAGTGTATACACCGTGTAATTTTGCACCTGTAATTTTGCGGTCGCAAAACAAATGGGGGAAAAGGGACATCGGCAATACAAAGAGGAACATGAGGTACAGATGTGTGAGTGTCCAATCCCAGGGCCTCAACAAAAACATAAGGGACTCCGGTGCACAGGTGCCTAGGTGTCCAGTCCTGGAGCATGGGGAAATAACACAAGAGGATGAACTGGAGCAATATCCTCTGTTCGCACTGTATGATGAAACAAGAAGTAACTGAGGTAGTGTCCACAAGTTCAGCACCAAGATAAGGGACAAAAACTTGGTGGCTATGTACAACCAGAAAGAGTTCAACTAATCACTCCAAGGGTCACACATCTTGAGCTCCCCATCAGGTGTTGACTGGGGGACACAAAACTTACTGGTAGCAGCTTCCTCAATGCTCAGCTTCTGCAGATGGTTATCCCAATGGCAGGAGGTGAGGATGGCATGGATGATGTTGATGACTCCAGCAATCCGGATTTCTGTTGCAGTTCTTGAGCCAACTTCCTCTCCATGGCCTGGTAGATGGCAATCACAGTGGTTGGGTTCATGGTGCTTCTGTACACAAGTGGTTCAACCTGCTGTGCAGTTGCTGATGTATTGGAGTGACCTCCCACAGAAGTATGGTCACCCCCTGAGATTGTGATGGTGCTCAGGTCAGCAGGCAGTAATGAAAGAGGAGCATGGGGTGACGGTGTTACTGGTGCTGCCCATAAACAAAGCCTGCGGCTACTGGTAGTAGGCGACCTGGGATAGCTGTGGCTGACTCCTCCCACAACTCTCATAATGGCAGTGACACAGGAATCCGCTCAATGTCAACTGCCCAGAAAACCTTTATGTGGAAATAATTTTGAGATGTTTTAAGTTATCAAAGTGATTCTGAGGTTATGTTCATACCCAAATTACTTCATAAATTGAATTTACCATATCTCTGCTTTATGTTGCATTAACTCTTTATTCACCCTTTTATGTTTTTCACGTATTATAAGGTTAAGAAGTCAAACAGTAATTTTCCAAAATTTCAAGAATAATTCCATAACACATTTTTCAAGGGACCAGTTCAGTTCTGAAGGGTTCTTGAAAGGCCTCTCTAATAGAAACCCCCATAATTCACCCTATTCTCAAAACTGAACCCCTGAAAGAATTGAAAACAGTACTTAGGAAGTTTCTTAACCCTTTCAGCATTTCACAGCAATTAAAGCAAAATTGAAGTCAAATTTACACTCTTCAATTTCTGTCACTAATCTATTCATTTAGCTCTAGAATTTACACATTCACACGGGGTTAAAAGAGAAAGTGCATTCTACAACCTGTTGCGCAATTTCTCCCGAGTGTGAAATTATCCCACATGTGGATGTAATCTAATGTATGGCCACACTGTAGAGTCCAGAACGGAAGGCACACTATTGGGATAAAGGAGGGCAGATTTTGCTGGAATCTGTTGCAGGCACCATGTTGCATTTGCAGAGTCCCTGAAGTGCCAGAACAGTGGAGCCACCCCTCCACAAATGACCCCATTTTTGAAACTAGACCCCTCAAGGAATTTATCAAGGGGTATAGTGAGTACTTTATTAGTTTATTTATTAGGGTATTAGTGATAAACCAAATCTCCAATTATTGAAATTGATTTTAATGTTAAAAAGTTGTGCAGGGATAGAATTCCTGCATTAAATTTGGAAGGGATTCTACAGGCTGAGTTATCAAAAAAAAAAAAGAAGGTAATCTACATGTGTAAGGGCTCGTTCACATCTGCGCCCGGGTCTCCGTTCTGCAGGTTTCCGTTTCCTGCACAAAACAGAGGCAGGAGACGGAAACCTGCAGGACTCTTTCATACCCATCCATTTGAATAGGTTTGAAAGCTGTCCGGCCGTGAACGGCGGAGAGCATAAAAAGCAAAACCGTTTTTTTCTTAATCCGGACACAGAGTCGGACATGCAGTACTCTGTGTCCGGATTTAAAAAACCGGTTTTGCGGCGGAGAGCATAAAACGCTCATCGCCGCTCACGGCCGGACCCGGTCTGTGGTTTCCGTCTTCTTGCATGCAGAAGACAGAAACCACAGAACGGAGACCCGAACGCAGGTGTGAACCTAGTGTTAGATACATTGTATGTGGTCCCTTTACACTAAAATCAGACAATCGCTTTTCTCAATTTTTCTGAAGCCCATGACAGCACACCATTAATTTAACTGCCAGTAGGAGAAGGGTTTTTCTTTCAGTTTTTGTAGTTATTGTTGTTAGGTGAGACCCCAACAACAGAGAGGCGAGGGAAGCCTACAACAATCTATGCAAGCAATACAAAAAGACACCCTCAGAGAGAAGGAACAGAAGTACCTCTCCCACAAAGTGGAGCAACTCGAGGACTCCCTCCAGGGCAGCTCATTCTGGCAGACCTGGCACCATATGGACACAAAACCCAAGAAAAACTCCCTCCACATCCAAAACGGCAACATCTGGCTCAACTACTTCAGAGGTCTCTACAAAAACATCCCAGAAGAAGACCTAACCCCAGAACAGCAACAAATAATCACCAAACTGAGGGATATGGAGAAGGTCATCAAAGACTTCCAGAACCCTCTGGACTCACCAATCACTATAAAAGATATACAGGAAAGAATTTCCCTGCTGAAAGGCAAAAAGGCCAGTGGCCCTACCAGAGATGATTAAATGCAGCCCCAGACATACATATGGCACTGGCAAAACTATTCACCCTCATCCTCAACACCGGATACTTCCCCCAAGTCTGGAACAAAGGCCTCATAAACCCTATCTAAAAGAATGGGGACCAATACGACCCCAACAACTACAGAGGCATCTGCATCAGCAGCACGCTGGGGAAACTGTTCAACAGCATCATCAATAACAGAATCCTCACCTTCCTCGCAGAACACGAGGTCCTCTGCAAGAGCCAAGCAGGGTTCATGCCAAACCACCGCACCACAGACCATATCTACACCCTGCACAACATCATCAAGACCCACGTCCACAACTCCAGAAGAAGCAAGATATTCGCCTGCTTCGTAGACTTTAAGAAGTAAAGTGATTCAGTATGGCACCCGGGTCTGCTCCTGAAACTCCTAGAGAGTGGAATAGGAGGAAGAACGTATGACGTCATCAAGAGCTCCTACACCGGAAACCAGTGCTGTGTGAAGGTGAACAGGAAAAGGACAGCATACTTCCAACAGGCCCGAGGGGTCACACAGGGCTGTAGACTGAGCCCAACGCTCTTCAACATCTACATCAATGAACTGGCTACAGCCCTGGAGGCCTCACCAACCCCAGGCCTCACCCTGAACGACCATAAGGTGAAGTTTCTGCTATACGCCGACGACCACCTAGTCCTGTCCCCCACCGAGAAAGACCTCCAAGAAAGCCTGTCAGTGCTGGAAAAATTCAGCACCACATGGGCTCTACCCATCAACTAGAAGAAGACCAAAGTCATGGTATTTCAGACGAAGGGCCACAACAAAGCCCCCACCCCACAATTCACACTGAACAGCTCCACACTGGAGAAAACCAACAGCTACACCTACCTGGGGCTGGAGCTCAGCCAATCAGGAAGCTTCAAAGCAGCAATAGAAACTCTGAAAGGAAAAGCCTGCAGAACCTTCTACGCCACTAGAAGATGGCTGTACCACCTCAAACCACCGGTGAGGGTCTGGCTGAAGATATTTGACGCAGTCATCGCTCTGATCCTTCTCTATGGCAGTGAGGTTTGGGGCCCAGCCACCTACCCAGACCAGTCAAAGTGGGATTCCAGCCCAACAGGGACCTTCCACCTGGAGTTCTGCAAGTACCTCCTCCATGTCCACCGCAGCACCTCCAACATGGGATGCCGGGCAGAGCTAGGCAGACTCCCCCTATGACTCACCATGCAGAAGAGGGCTCTATCATTCTGGACACACATACAGGGCAGCAGCCCTGGCTCTTACCACCACCAAGCCTGGATGAGCCACAGAGCCCTGATCAAATCCTATACCCCCCAACCGAGCATCAGCCATCTGCCAAGCCAAAACCCCCAACATGCCCTGAACAAGGCTCAAATGAAAGGAGTCATTGAGAGAGACAAAGAGCAGTACATCGAGGAATGGAGAAGCGCAATAAATAACTCCAAGAAACTCAATGTGTACCAGTCATTGCAAAAGGACTACACCATGGCCACCTACCTGGAGAGAATACCCCAACCCAAACACAGACAGACCCTGAGCCGGTACAGACTGAGTGCCCTCAACCTGGACATGGAGACGGGGCGACACAGGCAGACGTACAAGCAGTGGGAGAACAGACTGTGCTAGCACTGTGACCAGGGGGCCCTAGAAGACGAGACCCACTTCCTGCTGCACTGCACCAAATACTCAGCTGTGATGGCCGTCTACTTCCAAAGACTCTCTGCCCACATCCCAGACTTCACATCTACAGAGGAGAAGAGGAAACTCTACATCCTACTGGGAGAAGAGGAGTCCACTGTGGAGATCGCTGCCCAATATGTGTCCAGCTGTCACCAAACAAGAGGAAGATAAGACCCCACGGACTGTTATAGACTTCTGGAGAGAGCGTAACTCTGAATGCAGGACAGGGATTGGGAGGGTCTCAAAAAAGTAAAGGAGTTTAGGGAGGAGAGTAATTTTAACCGCCGTGATGTGGCCGATAAGAGAGATGAGGAGAGAACGCCATTTATCTAACAGGGCTCGTATGATCACAGGCAAGGGTAATTAGCTGAGTAGAGGGACGAATAGGAGGGCGAAAGCCCCAAGTAATGAAGAGAGTGAGTACGCCATTGGAAGTCGAAGTTAGATTTGAGTAGCTGTAAGGTCTCACCAGGGATATTGATGGGGAGAGCTTCCGTTTTAGTAGGATTAACCTTATAACTAGAGATGAGTGAACACCGTTCGATCGAATAGGTATTCGATGGAATATCAGGCCGTTCGAAGTATTCGTTCCCAAACGAATACCACGCACAATACGCAGTAAAAATTTGTTTCCCCTCCCACCTTCCCTGGCGCGTTTTTTGCACCAATAACTGCACAGGGGAGGTGGGACAGGAACTACGACAACGGAGGCAGTGAAAAAAAATTGAAAAAACCCATTGGCTGACGAAAACATGTGACCTCCCATTTATAAGAACGGCCGTCGCCATATTCGCCAGATTTGCGGTCAGAGATAGGGAGAGAGAGAGATCTGCTGAGGGCTAGATAGGGTTTAGCTTCAGATAGGCAGGGAAAAACCGAAGAACAACAACAACAGCTTTTCTCAGAGCTATACACTGCAGGGACAGGAGTCCAGCTTTCCACGGATGGTGGAAAACAGGGATACAGAACAGTTACTTCTTGCTATATACATGCACACCAGCTTTTGTTAGGGGTGTTCCCACACAAAATAGCAGGAATCCACAGCAGTTATTTCTTGCTCTATACGTGACAAACAGCTTTTCTCTGGGGTGTATAGACCATAAAAAGGGCATTAGAATACCTCAAAAAATGCGTAAGGCTAGCGCAAGGGGACAAGGACGGGGGCGTGGAAATGCAGATGTGGAGCAAGGTTGCGCTCAACCAACAGTGTCTACTGTTCCTACTGCTCTGCGGCAGCAAGCATTGCGCTTCCCCATAGTCTCTGGCTTGATGGCCACATTAAGTAGGGTGCAGGGTACAACCCTAACCAGGCCCGAGCACCAGGAAGAGGTGTTACAATGGCTGGCGGACAATGCTTCCAGCACATTCTCCACCAGCCAGTCTCTACCTCAACTCCTCCTCCTACCCAACAGTCTCCTCCTCCTTCCTCACAACATGCCCAGTCTTCCCAGCAACCTAATCCCACCTTTCCCACCTCCCAGGAGCTGTTTTCGGGTCCATTCACTGTCCCTCTCTCTGTCCCACCACATCCTGAATCACCAGAACTAACAGATGAGTTGCTGTGTCCTGATGCACAAACAATGGGGCATCCGTTATCTCCTGTTGTTGTTGTTGACCAACAATCGGCCCTCAGTGACGATGAAGACGAGACACAGTTGCCATCAGGGCAGCCTGTTGCCATGTGCGGTGTGCAAGAGGAGGAGGAGGAGGAGCCGTCAGAGGAATTGGAAGAGGAGGTGGTGGACGATGAGGACACTGACTCAACATGGACAGGGCGGATGTCAAGCGGGGAGAGCAGTGTAGATGTGGAGGGAAGTGCAGCACCAAAGAGGGTGGCTAGAGGTAGAGGCACGTCCAGAGGCAGAGGACAGCTGCTTCACTGAAGCCAGGCCACAGCCAGCAGGGCCCAAAATGTTCCCTCTTGTAGCCAGCCTAGAAAAACTCCCACATCGAGGCCACGGTCTTCGGTGGTGTGGAATTTTTTTAATGTATGTGTGGCGGACAAATATACTGCGGTTTGCACACTCTGCAACTCGAAACTGAGTAGGGGCTCTGAAAAGAGGAACCTTACAACGACTGGCATGTGCTGTCATTTGGAAGGCAAGCACTGGGCTCAGTGGCAGAGAGCAAACGCAGGACGATCGTCATCCGGCGTTGCCGCCATTGCCTCTCCCACTGTTGCCAGTGCTGGCGCTGCAGTCCAGACCAGCAGCTAGGAAACCTCCACATCTGCCTCCACCACTTTGGAGACTTCTCCCTCATCCTCCCCTTTTCCTGCCTCAGCTCCTTCTCCTGCCTTAGCTCCTTCTCCTGTACCTTCATGCGCCTCTTCACAGCAACCCACAGGCAAAAATACAGCGCTACCCACCCCCATGCACAAGCCTTAAACACGCACATCTCCAAACTTCTGGCCCAGGAGATGTTACCGTTCCGGCTTGTGGAACCTCAGGCCTTCCGTGAACTGATGGCAAGTGCAGCACCTCGCTATGCCGTCCCTACTTCTCTCGCTGTGCCGTCCCTGCCTTGCACCAGCACGTGTCACGCAACATCAGGTGGGCCCTAAGTTCCGCAATTTGCACAAAGGTCCACTTGACCACCCACGCGTGGACAAGTGCATGCGGACAGGGACACTACATTTCACTGATGACACACTGGGTGAATGTATTTGAGGCTGGGGCTGGGTCACAATCTGGGGCGGTCAGCTCATTTCCCAACATTCCTGGCAGGAACTCTGAACCACCACCCTCCTCCTCCTCCTCTTCTGCCTCCGCCATCACATCGACCCCAGCTACCTGCTGGAAATGCTGCAGCACTGGCGTGGGGAGACGTCAACAGGCAATGCTGAAGCTCATCTACTTGGGGGACAGACAGCACACTGCCTCCAAGTTGAGGGATGCCCTCCTTGATGAGACAGCAACATGGTTTTCGCCGCTGCACCTGGGCCCAGGCATGGTCGTGTGTGATAACGGCCGCAACCTGGTAGCGGTTCTGGAGCTTGCCAACCTCTGACACGTTCCATGCCTTGCCCATGTGTTCAATTTAGTGGTGCAATGTTTTTTAAAAACGTATCCAAATGTACCCGAGCTACTGGTGAAAGTACGGCGCTTGTGCGCCCACTTTCGCAAGTCCATAGTAGCCGCTGCTAGCCTCCGAAGCCTCCAGCAACGCCACCATCTGTCAGAACACCGGCTGATGTGCGACATCCCCACACACTGGAACTCGACGTACCACATGCTGAGTAGAGTGTGTGAGCAGCAGAGACCCTTGATGGAGTACCATCTCCAAAACCCAAGGGTTCCTCAGAGTCAGCTCCCGCAGTTTCTGTACCATGAGTGGCCATGGATGGCAGACTTATGCGAGATCTTGCTTGTCTTTGAGGAGTCAACCATGAGGGTCAGCTGTGACAACGCACTCGTGAGTGTCACAATCCCGCTCCTGTGTGTGATGCGAGAATCCTAATCGCCATCAGGGATAACGTGTTGGAGGCTGAGGAGTCAGGCATAGGAGCACAACCATCCCAGCAGGATAGTCAGGCCACACTCCTGTCCGCTTCACAGCATATATTGAGGGAGGAGGATGACGAAGTGGCAGATCTCATTGTCACACAGGAGGCTAGCGGGGAAGTTCATTGTGTCCCATTGCCGCAGTGCGGTTGGGGCGAAATGGAGGAGGAAGGGGAGGAAATGGAGAGTGACCATTCCGGTGGGGGCAGCCAAGTGATGCCAAGTAACACTCTGGCACACATGGCTGAATACATGTTAGAGTGCTTTTCAACTGACAATCGTATTGTCAAAATCCTGGAGAGCAACGACTACTGGATTTTTGCAATCCTCGACCCCCGGTATAAAAATAATGTTTGTAATTTTATTCCGGTAGAGGGGAGGCCCAGTTGAATAAGTGATTGCCACAAGCAACTGGTGCATAATATTATGGAGATGTTTCCATCAACTCTCGTTGGCGGCACACAGGAGAGTTCCTCCAACAGGCAAACAACTGTCATCCGGTCCACACCCGGCAGGGGCACACTCTGTTGCAAGACTTATTCCTAGGTCTGGGACACGTTAATGGCCCCCCCTGGCCAAACCACCACCACTGAGGGGCCTAGTGTCACCAGGAGGGACAAGTATAGACGCATGTTGCGGGAGTACCTGGCCGACACCAGCCCTGTCCTCTCCAATCCCTCTGCGCCCTATACTTATTGGGTATCCAAGTTGGATTTGTGGCTGGAACTCTGCTGGTAAGAGGCTGAAGTCGCCTAAAGGGCCTCAATCTCTACTGGTAGCTCAGCTTAAGGGCCTGTAACTTAATTTGGAAAGGCTCACGTTAAGGGCCATAAAAGTGTATTTTGGAAGGTCTTACCACATCTCACACACATCCACAATGACAGTTAAGGGTGGGGGCTTTTGGATTTCCCATTGCCTATTCCATCTGTGGTTGTCATGGGCAACGTGATTTAAAGGGGTGCTTGTTAATGTTTCTTTAGCTTACATTTGGGTTTCTGTCTATTCATTTGGGGAAGAAAGAAGGTTTCCAGTATTTTCCCACTTTGATAGAGGTTTTTTTGAGTGTGGAAAGTGTGTAGTTGATAGGCTGTGATGGTTGGGTAAAACTGTGACTTGGGCTTGTTACATGCCCCCGGACATGCTTCCCCTGCTGTCCCAGTTTGTTATGGTCTGGGGATCTCTGACCACGGACTGGCCCCGGACTGATAACTTCTCAGTACAGTACAGGAAAAACATATATAAAAATAAACAATAATAAGTATGAGCAGTTTGGACTTCTAGTGTGGATACTCCTACACCCTGTCTCGCACAACTAGAAGTAGCCGTGGGCCCGACTAACTTGCCTGAAGGTGCACGAGCACAGCCGGAGAAGTAGCTAACCTGCAAAGGGAAATAGAGCCCCTGTCTAGCTTCACGTTTACGAATGAGAGGCAGATACAGAACAAGCCCCCCACGGATGTCCAGACGCGGACTAACGGTGAACGTGAGTAACGCAAAAGCATAGGGAGAAAATAAACGTGAAACACAGAATAACTGAACTAAGCAAGGGATAGGAAAAAACAGAACTGAGTATCACACACTATAAAAACCCCTACCAAAAAAATTCCAAACCTCCAAACAGAAAAAATACCTAGGGCTCGCTGCGCCCGGAACACTATGTCTGGATAGGAGCTCAATACTTAGCTAACAGTCTTGTGTGAACAGGAGCAAGAAACCGGATGGGCCGGGATGCAGATGGTAGCAGCTTCAGACAACAGACCATACTAGATCACAGGTACAGACGTTTAAGACCGGCATCAGAGAGCAAGTGCAACAGCCTTATATAGTAAGAGAAGGCCTCGCCCATGGCCTGTCAAGTATTCAGCACTGCAGAGAACTTAACCCCTTCAGAGGCCAAGACACACCAGGCACTGATCCACCAGGCAACTCACCACGTGATCCACGCCCGAGTGCCAGAGCAGAAACAGCATGTCTGGTGTGAATATTCCCCTGCCGTGCATCAGGTGAATCACGCGCTGAATGCCGTCCGGACACTCTGCGCCTGAACCGAACAGGCCGAGACTGCTGAGACCGGGTCATAACATGACCCCCCCCCCCTTGATGAGGGGTCACCGAACCCTCAAAGACCGCACCTGGTTTCTCTGGGAATCTCTGGAAAAATTCCTGCACCAGTCTAGCCGCATGCACCTCAGACGCCGAAATCCAAGAATTATCTTCTGGTCCATAGCCTTTCCATTTAACCAGAAACTGTAACCTGTGTCTACGCCATCTAGAGTCCAAGATATTCTCCACTTCATATTCCAGATTACCATCCACCAGAACTGGCTCCGGCGGAGAAACAGAAGGAATCAGAGGTGGAAGAAACCTCTTCAACAAGGACTTGTGGAAGACATCATGAATCTTAAATGAATCTGGAAGTTTCAAACGGAAAGAGACTGGATTGATCACTTGTGAAATGACATAAGGCCCAATAAATCTAGGTTTAAATTTAGGTGAGGGTACTCTCATCTGAATGTTTTTTTACGAGAGCCAAACCTCATCACCAACCTTAAAGTCATCCCCTACAATTCTTTTACGATTAGCGGACTTTTGAGCCACTTCCTGAGATTTCTCCAGATTTTTCAAAGACGTGTCCCAAACAGAATTCATTCTATCAGTCAGGGCATCAACTTCAGGACAATCCGAAGACAATGACTGACCAGAGGAAAACCTTGGATGATAGCCCTGATTACAGAAAAATGGAGACACTAATGTAGCGGAGCTAGCCCTAGCTAGTTATTAATGGCAAATTCGGCCAACGGTAAGTATGAAGCCCAGTCCCTCTGATCAGCAGATACAAAACAACGAAGATAAGTTTCTAATGTCTGATTAGACCTTTCTGTCCGCCCGTTTGTCTCTGGGTGAAAGGCTGAGGAGAAGGAAAGGGACATTCCCATCTTTTTACAAAACGCCCTCCAGAAGGTCGAGACAAATTGGGACCCCCGATCAGACACAATGTTTTCTGGGACTCCGTGCAAACGAATGATGTTTTGCACGAAGAGTGGTACAAGATCCTTGGCTGCAGGGATTTTAGGCAAGGGAATGAAATGCACCATCTTAGAAAACCTGTCAACGATCACCCAGATAGCCGTCATGCCCTGGGACCTGGGTAAGTCAGAAACGAAATCCATGGATATATGTGTCCATGGTCTCTTGGGTAAGGGCAATGGAGTCAACAGCCCTGCAGGTCTGGTACGAGGTACCTTAGACCTGGCACAGGTGTCACATGAAGTGACAAACTTTCTGACATCAGCCGACAAGGATGGCCACCAAAAGTGTCTATCAACCAAGCCCCTGGTATCCAAAACTCCTGGATGACCTGACAGGACCGATGAATGAACCTCTTTAATGACCTGATTGACCAGATGAGAGGGGACAAATAATCTATCCACTGGACAAGCATCAGGGCGACCCTCCTGTTCAGTCTGAAGGAGCTCCTGCGGATTCAGAGAAACCGCAGACACAATAACACTCTTAGGGAGGATAGGGGTAGAATCTGAAGAAGGCTGAGATGCCGAAAAATTCCTAGACAAAGCATCAGGTTTCACATTCTTGGAACCAGGTACAAAAGAAACCACGAAATTAAATCTTGTAAAAAACAAAGCCCACCTGGCTTGCCTAGGATTAAGTCTTTTAGCAGACTCCAAAAATGTCAAATTTTTGTGATCGGTAAAAACCTGAATCTGATGTTTGGCGCCCTCTAGAAGATGACGCCATTCCTCGAATGCCCACTTCATAGCCAGAAGTTCTCTATTACCCACATCATAATTCCTCTCGGAAGAAGAAAACTTGCGAGAGAAATACGCGCAAAGATGAAGGCGCGAGGTGTTTGGGTTTCTTTGGGACAAAACAGCTCCTGCTCCTAAATCCGAAGCATCAACCTCCACTATAAAGGGGAGTTCCAAATCAGGTTGTCTAAGAACCGGAGCCGTCTGAAAACTTTCCCTGAGCAACTCAAAAGAACGAATGGCCTCAGGAGACCAGTTTTCCAAATCTGATCCTTTTTTAGTCATATCAGTCAGGGGTTTAGCTATTAAGGAAAATCCCTTAATGAATTTCCTATAGAAATTTGCAAAACCCAAGAAACTCTGTAAGGCTTTTAAGGAAGTAGGGCGAACCCAATCTTGGATTGCCCTAACTTTGTCCGGATCCATCTTTAAGCTAGTGGGAGTCAGAACATATCCCAGAAAGGTCACCTCCTGCACTCCAAAGAGACATTTAGGACCTTTAACATACAAATGGTTTTCCTTAAGGACCTGAAAAACGGACCTAACATGCTGAACATGTGATTCCCAGGTTGAGGAATATATAAGAATATTGTCCAAATAGACAACCATGAACCTCCCCACTAACTGCCGAAACAAATCATTTACAAATGATTGAAATACTGCAGGTGCATTTGACAGCCCAAATGGCATCACCAGATATTCGAAGTGACCCTCTGGAGTGTTGAAAGCGGTTTTCCACTCGTCACCCTCTCTAATTCTAATAAGGTTGTATGCACCTCGCAGGTCTAACTTAGTAAACCAGCGGGCACCCTGAACTTGATTGAATAGATCAGTGATCAGAGGCAAAGGGTACTGAAATTTTACAGTGATTTTATTTAACTGCCGATAATCGATACATGGTCTCAAGGAACCATCCTTTTTGGCCACAAAAAAGAACCCCGCTCCCATAGGTGAGACAGAGGGGCGAATATGTCCCTTCTCCAGGCTTTCCTTGACATACGTTTTCATGGCTTCATGTTCAGGCAGAGATAAGTTGAATATCCGTCCCTTTGGATACTTCGCCCCAGGAAGCAGTTCAATGGCGCAGTCGTACTCCCTATGAGGAGGCAATTTTTCAGATTGAGATTTGGAGAAAACAGAAGAAAAATCAGACAAGTATTCCGGAATTTGATCATCTTCAGTCAGTACAGTAGACAGAGTAATAGTTGAGTCCATACATTTACACCCCCAACTGGTTAATTTCTGGGATTGCCAGTCACATACTGGGTTGTGGGCTTTCAGCCAAGGGTACCCCAAAATAACTTCACTTTGGAGCCCCTGTAAAACCAAGAAAGTACAAAGCTCCTCATGTACCCCTTCAGTCACCATTCTCAATTTGACTAGAAACTGGGGCTTGGATTCTGCAATAGAAGAAGAATCAATAGCCTGAAGATTGATCTTCTCAGTTAGTGGAGCAAGAGAAAAATGACACTGGCATGCAAAATCATAATTCATAACATTAACCATCGCCCCGGAATCAACAAATGCCTTAGCAGTACATGAGGAGGACAAACTACAATCAGGAAACATCACAGACAAGAAAAAGCGAAAACCTGGCCCAAGACAAACCTCTGGGTTGGACTTCACTGGAGGGCGTTTCAAACATTGCGAGATTTGATGACCTGGATCTCCACAGTAAAAGCACCTTTTATTTTTGCGCCGATAATCCTTCCGCCGTTCAGGAGTTTTGAAATAATCAATGTGCATTGGCTCAGAAAACTCATTATTTACGGAAGGGAGCGCCAAATTGTGTTTCCTTTGGCGTAGTCGTCGGTGTACCTGTATGGCTAAAGACATAGATTCATTAAGCGATTTAGGCTTAGGGAACCCCAACATAAAGTCCTTTACTGAGTCAGATAAACCCTTGCGGAAGATGGCTGCCAGCGAGGAGTCATTCCACGTAGTCTGTACAGCCCATTTTCTAAATTTCTGACAATACACCTCCGCATTATCAGAACCCTGCTGCAAATTAATGAGAGCATGTTCAGCAACACCTTCAGCATCAGGTTCGGAATAAATCAACCCAAGGCTCTCAAAAAATGAATCAGGACTTAGCAAAGCTGGGTCATTAGGAAGCAAAGAATACGCCCATTGCTGGGCATCACCTCGCAGTAAGGAGATGATGACCTGAACCTGTTGCTGAGGTGTTCCAGCAGAGCGAGTTTTTACTGAGAAATAATTCCGACAGCTATTTTTAAAACTGTCAAACTGAGTATAGTCTCCTGAAAAACAGTCGGGTAACTTAATTTTAGGCTCCACATCTTGTGGCAGCCCTGCAGTCTCAAGAGCTTGTATGCGCTGAGCTAACTCCTGATTTGAGAGAGTCAGTCTTTTCACCTGCTCAATCAAAGAACAAATACCTTGATCCATGACAAGAAAACTATTGAAGGATCCCACAAAAAAAAAAAAAAAATCAAATGAAAAAGGTCAGCTAGTTTTTTGGGTTTTTTTGGCCGGTCTTACTGTTATGGTCTGGGGATCTCTGACCACGGACTGGCCCCGGACTGATAACTTCTCAATACAGTACAGGAAAAACATATATAAAAACCAACAATAATAAGTATGAGCAGTTTGGACTTCTAGTGTGGATACTCCTACACCCTGCCTCGCACAACTAGAAGTAGCCGTGGGCCCGACTAACTTGCCTGAAGGTGCACGAGCACAGCCGGAGAAGTAGCTAACCTGCAAAGGGAAATAGAGCCCCTGTCTAGCTTCACGTTTACGAAGGAGAGGCAGATACAGAACAAGCCCCCCACAGATGTCCAGACGCGGACTAACGGTGAACGTGAGTAACGCAAAAGCATAGGGAGAAAATAAACGTGAAACACAGAATAACTGAACTAAGCAAGGGATAGGAAAAAACAGAACTGAGTATCACACACTATAAAAACCCCTACCAAAAAAATTCCAAACCTCCAAACAGAAAAAATACCTAGGGCTCGCTGCGCCCGGAACACTATGTCTGAATAGGAGCTCAATACTTAGCTAACAGTCTTGTGTGAACAGGAGCAAGAAACCGGATGGGCCGGGATGCAGATGGTAGCAGCTTCAGACAACAGACCATACTAGATCACAGGTACAGACGTTTAAGACCGGCATCAGAGAGCAAGTGCAACAGCCTTATATAGTAAGGGAGCATTCACACGGTGTTACGTGCCGCGAGATTTGGCACGTAGACGCCGCGTGACCCTTTGCGTGCCGTACACGCTCCCATTCATTTCAATGGGAGCGGGGAGCGTATGCGCCGCACTAGTTTGCGGCCGTGCATTTATTCACGGCCGCAAACTAGCGCGGCGCATATGCTCCCCGCTCCCATTGAAATGAATGGGAGCGTGTACGGCACGCAAAGGGTCACGCGGCGTCTACGTGCCAAATCTCGCGGCACGTAACACCGTGTGAATGCTCCCTAAGAGAAGGCCTCGCCCATGGCCTGTCAAGTATTCAGCACTGCAGAGAACTTAACCCCTTCAGAGGCCAAGACACACCAGGCACTGATCCATCAGGCCACTTACCACATGATCCACGCCCGAGTGCCAGAGCAGAAACAGCATGTCTGGTGTGAATATTCCCCTGCCGTGCATCAGGTGATTCACGCGCTGAATGCCGTCCGGACACTGCGCCTGAGCCGAACAGGCCGAGACTGCTGAGACCGGGTCATAACACAGTTGCATTGCAGAGGTGTTGTCATCATTTACTGAGGTGTTATAGTGGACCTGGTGACCCTCCTGAGTCGAATGGTGGGTTCCCCTGAAACAAAGCATTTTTCCCCATAGACTATAATAGGGTTTGATATTCGATCGAATAGTCGAATATTGAGCGGCTATTCAAAACAAACAACGAATATCAAATATTTTACTGTTTGCTCATCTCTAATCACTATGCTAAACATGATATATTTTGGAGGGTCTGTGGAAGTGTGTACTCCTAGCCAAATACTACGATACCAAGTCACAATAGTTAATCGTATGGATATGCTGGCTTTTTGGGGGATTTTATTACAGCATGCCAATCTTTGTTTTTCTTTTTACAGAGGAACAAGATCATCCGACATGAGATGAAGAAACTTGTAAAGGAGGGGAGCAAGAAAGCAAAAGCATAAGTCTTTCTATTAATGGAAAGAATAAAACCATGATTTTTAGTTCCACCTGTGTCCATGTTTCTCTTCATGTTTATTCTTGAGATAAAATTTTCGCCTTTGTACAAATTCTCACCTTTTTATGGAAGCTGCCAAAATGGATGTGCAATACAGAGATTCTTTAATCGCTCCTCATTGCATCCGGTACATAGTATAGAAAATCAAAGTTTATGAAATTGCAGAGCACTTGGTTATTTAGTGGATTACCTTGGCTATACCCACTGTGGCAGAGGTAACTTGATAGCAGCAATAGCGAGGACCCAAACAGTCAAAGACAGGAACACGAAAGATGCAGGAAACAGGTTTATTTAGAAAATACAGAAACATAAATAAAATACAGCGGCTAACTAAGGGAGCGTTCACACTACTGTCTGTGTCCGACAGGTAGTGTCCGCTCCTAGTGTCCGTTCAAAATCTGGCACGGACATTAGGAGCGGACACTAGCTGTGTCCGTGACACCTGTCTTTTATTTAAATGGCGATCGGGTGCGTTCTTTGGCACTCCGTGCCCTTCCTTCCCTGTCCGGATGTAAAGATGTCCGACTTCTCAAGCAGACAGAAGAACCCTACATGTTGGGTTTTTCTGTCCGCTTGAGAAGTCGGACATCTTTACAGTGATCAAAGCAATAGCAATTCCCCAAAAAGGTATAACTAAAAATACACTTGGTCCCGCAAAAAAAGACTCCCTATACATCCCCTTACATGGAAGTATCAAAAAAAAGTTACTGGTGTCAGAATATGACAACTTTTAGGGAAAAAAAAATTGGCATGGGTTGAAATGTAAATATCATAGATTGTAAGCTCTTGTGAGCAGGGCTCTCAGTCCCATTGTGTGAAATGACTTTCTTTGTAATGTATCTTTCTGTCTGTATTTGAACCCTACAAATTGTACAGCGCTGCGGAATATGTTGGCGCTATATAAATAAAATTTATTACCGTGTTTCCCCGAAAATAGGACGTACCCCGAAAGTAAGGCATGGCAGACATTTTGCTGCCTTGCCTAATATAAGGCGCTCCCCCGAAAATAAGACGTAGTGAATAGAAATGAATGGAAGTAGCCGGCAAGCGGGGGGTTAATCGGTGTGCCGGGCGCTTCCATTCATTTCTATGGGAGCGTGTGAGGGCACCGACCGGAGGAATGAGCGCTGGATGTCTGCTGACACCAGTAGACACCAGGCGGCTATGGCGGCCGCCCGACTCCCGGGTGGCCGGCATAGTTATACACCCGGCAGCCTGCAAAAGAAATGATGATTTTTTTGCAATGCAATGCAATTGCAAAGGTCTGATCACTAATGCATTGCATTAGTGATCAGACCTTTGCAATTGCATTGCAAAAAATCGTCATTTCTTTTGAAGGCAGGTTGCCTGTCTGTAATGTATTACAGGGGGTTAATAAATGCAAAAAAAGAAGAAAAAAAAAAAAAAAATATATATATATATATATATATATATATATATATATATATATAAAGTATTAAAAATTCAAATCAACCCATTTCCCTAGAACACATATAAAAGTATGTAAATACTGTGAAACACATACCGTACATGTTAGGTATCCCTGTGTCCAAAATCGCCTGCTCTACAAATCTATACAAATATTTTTATACTGTACAGTATTTAATAAATGTTAATTTTTATATTTAGCAATATATGTGAATTCTTCTTTGAAAAAAAATAAGACACCCCCTGAAAATAAGACATGGCACATCTTTGGGAGCAAAAATTAATATAAGACACCGTCTTATTTTCGGGGAAACAGGGTATTATAAATAATACCATATGAATTAGGCATCCTTGGAATCATACCGAAACATAGAATACAGATGACATGTCATTTTGGCTGCACAGTGAACGCTGTAAAATCGAAACCCGTAAGAAAATCGTACAAATGCACTTTTTCTTCAAATCTACCCCATTCTGAATTTTTTTTCCAGCTTTCTAGTACATGCTACAGAATATTAATGGTAATATCATGAAGAAGAATTTGTCCCACAAACATTAATCCCTCATATGGCTCAGAAAGCGGAAAAATAAAGTTATAGGGTTTGGAGGGGGGGGGGGGGGGTCGAAAAATGCCTGTGGTGGGAAGGGGTTAAAATGAGACATACTAAAAATCATGAAGAAAAAGAATGAACAATGTTATAAATTTTCATAATTATTAAGACGAGTATAATGAGTTTCTTGTGCTTTGGAGCCATATAATAAAGAGGTTATACATATAGTTTCTATTGAAATGAACTCACATTCTACATCTACAGACATATAGTCAATTCCCTGTGCTTCTTAGGTATGGAATGAGCAGGTTATATGTGTAGTTGGCAGTGGAATCAATACATAATTTACATATAATTTACATATACAGCCATGTAGTAAATTCCCTCTGATTCCTAACTATGGAATGAACAGGTTACATGTATCATTTATTGGGAAATAGTCACAAATTGCAGATATAGAGTCATGTAGTAAATTCTGTGTACTTCCCAGATATGGGAACAGAGTTATCTGTTCATTCCACAATAAACTACACATGGTATCTGTTTAGTCATATGTGTTCAGTCAACTACTATCTACACATATAACATTTCATTCCACATCTATGAAGCACAGTGAATTTACTACATGCTTAGGGCTCGTTCACATCTGCGTCCGGGACTCCGTTATGCAGGTTTCCATTTCCTGCACAAAACAGGGCAGGAGAAAACTGCAGGCATAATTCAAACCCATTCATTTGAATGGGTTTGAAAAGTGTCCGGCCGTGAGCGCCGGTGAGCGTTTTATGCGGTGAGCGAAACCGGACACATGCAGTACTCTGTGTCCAGTTTTTAAAAGATGGTTTCGCCGCAGAGAGCATAAAACGCTCACCGCCGCTCACGGCCGGACTCGGCATGACAGGTTTCACTGAGCTATACAGATCACCTGTTCATTCCATACCTAGCAAGCACATGGAATTGTGTAGAGAAAATTGGGTTCACCTGGAATTTTATTTTCATTGAGTCTGAAGGCAGCATAGAAGGGTCTTTATCCCCGCCTTTAGCTCCTCCCAGGAACAGTCCACTAATGAAAGTTATTTAGTATAATTAATAGTATAACATAATGGGAGGATATGCTGTGCTGCCGTAGGACTCATAAGAGGAGTGGGAGGAGGGGGGAATCATCATTTGGAAACAATATTAAGCACTGCTGGACCCTCAGAGTGGATGTCCAGGTGATAATGCTTGATGAAGGTAGAGAAAAGCAGCATTACACGTATACAGAATAGATACTTGAGCCCATAAAGTTGCTTTGGAACATGGAGAATGTGCCATTAGTGAAGTTGGTAAAGAGAGATCTTAAAAATAGTAGATTTGGTCCACCTGCCTAATGTGTCTTTAGAGGATTTCTTCCCCTTCCTTGCACTTGAAAAGAATACATATACATTTCCCTGCTTTCTGAAATCTGGTTCTATCCAGATAAGTCAGAATAGTTCTTTTGACATCTAGGGTGTGGAAAAATATCTTCTTCCGTCTTACCCTTCGTTCACATCTGTGTTTGGTAAACTGTTCGGGGAGTCCGCATGGGGACCCCCCGAACGGGCTACCAAACGCACTGGCAGGCGGTGTGCAGTGAAAGCACACGGACCCCATAGACTATAATGGGATAGACTATAATGGGGTTTGTGTGCTCTCCCTGAATATCTACAAACTGTGACACATGAGGAGACAGGCAGTGTGGATCCTAGTAAACACTTGGCCAGAAACAGCAATAAAATCAGTGAGGATCAAAAGACTGATACTAGAGCAGATAAGAC
Organism: Leptodactylus fuscus; assembly: GCF_031893055.1. Lineage (NCBI taxonomy): Eukaryota > Metazoa > Chordata > Amphibia > Anura > Leptodactylidae > Leptodactylus > Leptodactylus fuscus. Next base: position 195,983,615 of record NC_134267.1, read on the forward strand.
ATGGAAGTGCAAAAATACAGCCTGGATTAATTGCTGGAATATAGGTCAGAGATCAGGCAGAGGTAAAATAGTGGTTCATATACCATTCAATGTTACAGCAGATGCATGAAGGGAGATACAGACAGCAGCAAGCAGAGGTGGGGTGGATACAATAGAAGATTCATATACCTGTATGAAGAGAGGGAGAATGAAGGTCATAATCATGCCATGTATAAGTGCACTTTGGTTAGTCTGCACTTCGGTTAAGATGCAATTTGGTTAAGATGCATGCACATTACAATTTAATAGTCATAGCTGAAAATTCATAAGCAGCTGTTAATTGTCATTATTACATTATACCTGGGGTCTGACCAGTGACAGAATTGCTGCTGGACAGGGCCATGTCCCTCGATTAGAAACTATCAATATGTCAATTGCTGCTTGAGAAGTTTACTTTCTATTAGTTTGTCCCTTCTCGGGCCCTGTGGCCAGGCTCTGCTGTAGTGTGTGAGCTAAATGTTCCAAATAAACCTACATGGAAAGCTGAAGAGAATCTTGTGAAAGCTGATCTTTCAAGTCTAAGTGAGAAATACTCATCTCTCAAACTACCATTGAAGTACTGCCACTAGAAGGAGCACTAGAGCAACTTTGTACAATTTATGAGATGTATTCATTGTAATGCCAAGAGTATGCTAGCATCGTGAAGACATTTAATACACAGGGCACAGAAGAATTGCAAAGCTTCTATCATCTGAGGGTAAGTTCAGACGGATGCGGCCTCAAAATCCTGACCAAAAAGACAGCTCCTATTGAAATCAATGGGAGCCGCTCAGGAGTTCTTCCCGGGAGTCGGCTTGCTCCGGCTCCCGGGAAAAGAAGCGAGGTACTCATTCTTCAGCCGTTTCGCCTCGCGATTCGGCCTGAAGACACACCCTCCTCCGGACTAGGCCCATTCATTGGGCCTAATCCAGAGCGGAGTGCGCGGCTGGATGCCGATGCAGTGCACTGGCTTTCAGTTGTGGCTACCCGTCTTCGCTTAGCGGTCTCCGCATCAGGATCCTGTCTAAAAAACCCAATCTGAACTTATCCTTAACTTGCAATGAGACAGCTCAGTCCACAAAATGAAGTCTAAAATAGAGGCAAAAATCACTCAACTACTGAAAACATTATCTCGCATTTCGCCAGGCTCTCTAAACGATCATCTAAGACACAACCATGAAAAGATTCCATCATCAGTAAACAGAATACAAGAGCACATATGGAAGCCCAAGGCTACTAAGGTACAAGATTTATTTGTGCAAAGGAAAACAGAAGCCAATTTGCCCCTGTAGGATTCCATGGCTGCAAGTGCCCATCAACCTTATCTCATACTAGCAGTACCTGCGACTTCGTTCGCGGAACCCTGACCCCCTGCGTGATCCACCTGTAGCGCCGCACAGGCTTCTTCCTTTGCCTTATGTCCACAGCGGCTCCCTTTTCCTTATCTCCCCCCTGGCGCCCGCCATCCCCCTTTATTCCTACCCACTCCCTCATGTGCTCGCTTCTTTCTCCTACCCCGTGCTCCTTTTCCCCCCCTAGCCCCGTGTCCCCTCCCCCCCAACCCCATGCCCCCTTCCCTCGTGTTACCTACCCTGTGCCCCCCTTTTTCCCACCACCACATGCCCCCTTCTCTGTCTTACCTACCCAGTGACCCCTTCCCCCCCACCCCTAGACCCTGTGTCACCTTTCCCCCCACCAACCTGTGCCCACGGCCTCACCAAACACCGGGCTCCCCGTGCACCGATGTTACAGAGGTGCCTATGAGGGGCCCCCCTCCCGTGGCAAGCCATGTGCCCCATTCCATCTGTGGGCGCTGTGGCGGCCCTGTCCCCGTCCACCTTCCAGGGGCCCCTGGGTTTACCTGACCAGCCCCCCCCCCCCCCCCCATTCCCGCGTCCCCCACTGGACCGGCAACCTCCTCACTCCCAACACCCCACCTCTTTCCCTTCTCAAAGTCCCCTAACTCGCCTGTCGTCAAAACCCTTCTCCTGCGGCCGAATGACACTGTAGATAGCCCTGAGCAGACATCGGCGACATCCCTGACGGACATGCAGAGTCCAGAGGCCGCAGCCGCCACGGGACAGCAGGCCGTTCCAGAACGCGGTGCAGGTGACCCCCTGTCCGGCCACGGCAGAACACCGCGGTCCTGTGGTAAGCCCACAAAGCTGCCCCAGAGTATGGGCGCTGGTTCAGGACACTGTGGACCTCTGAGAGCCGCCATGTTCTTGTGGACGCCGGTCGGCCGATAGCTCCGCCCACATAGAGAAGCGGCACCCATCCAGGTGAGCTGCTGATGGGGCTGGGATGACATCCCAGGTCCTACAGCGCCCCAGGTCCTGCAGCAAATTAAAAAGTGAAAAGCACCGGTCACGGAAGTGAATTGCGGTGGTGTACGGGAATTCCATGTACCCTACCGTTCAATCCAGGACCCAAGGTATGTATGTGCGCAATTTCAGCCAAATCCGTTCGCCCGTCTAGGTGTCATTACGTCCCCTTTCCAACCCCCCTCCCCCCCCTCCCCTACTCTCCCCCCGGCCCCTTTGCACCTACCCCGCAACCCGGCCTCGGCCTACTCCCCTGCCTGGGGTTAGGGGCTAGGCCCGAGAGGGCAATAGGGAGTTTGTGGCTTGCTATGTGTGTGGGATTGCAGAGCTGGTGGTATGAGTTGTGGATTTGTGGGGGTCCTGGCTAAAACGTATGCCTATCGTTCAATCCTGCCTAGGAACTATGTTTGTTAAAAATTTGAGCCAAATCAGTTTAGCGGTTTTTGCGTGATTGAGGAACAAACATCCAAACACACAAACATTCAAACATCCAATCACACATACTTTCACAGGATTCCTTCCTGAATATGTAAATATTTTTCCAGATGTCGTCATTACATAAAAGGAATTATTATTAATGGTGTTATGCTGTAATCCAGTAGTAAACATATTTCCTACTTTTAATATTTTTAGTCTGGTAATTCATAATAAACTGCTACTTGTCATTATGACATAGTTGTAGTTTTGACAGCATATAGAATGATGATGTCACAATGATGTTCTGGGATAAACAGGCTGCACAGAGTTCTAAGAACTTTGAGAGTGAATTGAAAGCAATACAAAGATGGCAGGTATGTGCTACAACAGATTTTATGAGTCACGTTTTTGCTGTAACCAATATTTTTAGGGATCTGTCCTTAAGAGATGTTCTGCTTCCTTCTTCTAACCCCTGCAGAGGCCTAAAATATCAATATCTGCATACTAATGGGGGACCTGAACAGAGACTCTCTGCTGGATCCCCAGCCAAATGGACAGCTGGATATGCAGTGCTTGTAAGGTTAAGTCTCTGAAGAGGTTTACAAGAATGATCAGAACACCCCTTCAAATGGGGATTTCCAAGGCCAGGGTCATACACAGATAGCATAGGCCCCCATATCAAAACTTTTTACGTACACAAAATTGTGCACCCCCATTTAAAAAGATTCCTCACTGTGCATTCTTCCTAAAATGTCCCCACTGTGGCTCTCATTATAGCAAACAACCGTCACTGTGCCCCATGTTTGCTTAAGTAAAAAAGAATCCCCGACACCCCAGAATAGAATGATCATCTCTAATCATTCCAACCATGGTCGGGCTCACCTCCCAACATCCCAACTTGTGGCCGGACTCCTGAGAAACATTGTGGGCATTGTGATGAGTTTTGGTTGGAACTTTTGTGTGGCCCAGGCTGTTAATTGATTTCCACTATTCAGTGACAGCCTCAGGTCACGAGTTTGCATACAACTCAATATATTCATCTGGACTGGGGCTGTAGTTGAGTAGTTAAAATCAATATGAAGCGCAACAAAAAGTCACAGTGTAGTCCTGACCTCAAAAACAACAGTGATCCCATGTGAGGGCTTATAGACCTCTGGCCTCTGCAGTACCTCTAAACTGCCAGTAGATGGTGAAAAAGAACCTTGAATAGAATAACACTGAATTTCATGAAGATTTTTCTAATCTAATTTCTTTCTTATACAGACATTACGTTACTAGTGATGATAATGTTGGCCTGCATTTACAATGCGATTATGTCATATGCTATCATCATGCGTTTCATCTGGTAAGTTCTTAACAACACTTGTTACATGACAATAGAAATATGACTTGTTTAAGCCTACTTATCACTGGTTCTCTTTAAAGGGGTTGTCCGGGATAATATTGAATTCATAGACTAATTTAAACACCCTCCCCCACCTACTTTCTAATATGCGTCATTTAACAAAAATGTATATTTACCCATATGACCGCCCCAGCAACATTTTCGGGTTATCCAGTGACATTCCGTTTCTCCATTTCAGAAAACATCACCAATCTACCCTCCCCCAGCCCATCATACTTACCTGTTTTTCTTCTAGGCTTCCTTCTATGGGACTCCTTCTCCTCTTCCTTGACTCTGCTGGCGTGCGCGCAATAGTCGCAGCGATGCTGCTCTGTGCTTTGCAGCTGGCTATCCATCTCTATTGCACAGGTGTGGGAACTCTAGTATCTCATGCCTGCGTAGTAGAGGTGAATCGCCAGCTGCAGCGCCAGGACTATTCTGTGCACAGAGTCAATTTTTTTTGTCTGTCTCTGACTGTCTGGGTCCGGTGCGGCTACCGCTGAGCCTATCCTCCCCACAATAGATATAACCTATATTACCTTTCAGTGACCTAATTCCTGTAAATAATTCACATTCTTGGATTGCATTATCCCCATATATTTCTTGCCCAAATTCTTAAAGTAGTTTTCCAATGAAATCCTTGCCATTCATTTCAGTTGGAAACCAACTCTCCAACTGGTAATAGTGTCAAGACCTGAATCACCAGATGACAAGAGTAAAAACATAAGAAATAAAACATTGTCATGGGACAACCAATGCATGTCCTGTCTAGATTGAATACATAATTGCTTTTCCTTTTTATTTTATAGCAAGAGATGTAAAAATAAAGAACATCAGGATGTAGAGCTGTTGGGCGTCATTGTCCATAATCTAGGTAATAACTTCATTACTATACAGGGCTTTACAGTTATCTACCAGCTATTATGTATGTGGCTTTTCTGACACAGAGCTCCAAACCCTCTCCAAAACACATTTTAAGCCTGTATTTACTATTTTTTATCCATATGAGCTCTAGGTAGAGGGGCAGTGGCGTAACTACCGTGGTAGCAGCAGTAGCAGCTGCCACAGGGCCCGGGCCATTAGGGGGCCCGGTGACAGCCGCTACCGCTGCGGTTTTTTTTCAATAGGCAGTTACGGGCCCTATTCACTTGCCGATCCTGGCTGGGCCGGGATCGGCAAGTGACACCGCGGGCCCCACAAGGGCTATCATTATACTCAGGGGTCTTTGCAGACCCCCGAGTATAATGACCGGCGGACCGGAGAGGTAAGGGAACATAAAAAACTGTTACTTACCTCTCCGCGATCCTGCCAGGCCTCCGTCCTACTGCTGTCTGACGTCTCTGACGTCACATGAACCCGGCATGCCTCCCGGGTCATGTGACGTCCGACGTCATTAACGAAGGACGCGAGAGGAGGACAGCACAGCACAGGAGTCGGGGAACAGGTAAGAAGCAACAGTGTTTTTTTTTTTTTATTTATGTTTTTATTTCCCGGGTCTCCGATTATTATACTCTGGGGTCTGAAAAGACCCCAGAGTATAATAATTGTTTATGGGTGTCCACAGAGGAACATAATACTGTGTACAGGGGACACTATTGGGGTTAATACTGTGTGTACAGGGGACACTATTGGGGTTAATACTGTGTGTGCAGGGAACACTATTGGGGTTAATACTGTGTGTGCAGGGGACACTATTGGGGTTAATACTGTGTGTACAGGGGACACTATTGGGGTTAATACTGTGTGTGCAGGGGACACTATTGGGGTTAATACTGTGTGTACAGGGGACACTATTGGGGTTAATACTGTGTGTGCAGGGGACACTATTGGGGTTAATACTGTGTGTGCAGGGGACACTATTGGGGTTAATACTGTGTGCCGGGGCAAGTATGGGACATAATAGAGTGCGGAGGAGGGGGTCGGTCGAGGTCTTCGGCGTCAGTTGGGATGGGGGGGGGGGGCCCCATGTCAAAAGTTCGCCACGGGGCCCCGCCATTCCTAGTTACGCCACTGTAGAGGGGACTACAGTCCTATTGGTAGAGCTGGTCGGGGTCTGCTAAACTAAAGCAGCTTTGCCATGTAGAGGGCTTCAGGTCTAACATTGACGGCCTATCCTTAGGATTAGATCTGCCGCTCTCATGGATAAGTGAATAACCCCTTTAAGCACTGTGTATTCTATAAAAAGAGAAGATATATATATATATATATATATATATATATATGTGTGTGTATATCACACTATTCACATCATCATTTCTTTTCCTTCTTAACAGAGCCTTCTTTCAACACAAATTTGGAAAAAATAGAAACATGGACATCATCAGTCATGTAAGACCAGCGACGACCAGGGAGGATCCACATCAAATCAACAAAGAGTGTAAAACAACTTTTATTTCCATCAGTTACATCGTTTCCGGACTAGCGTGTCCCTTCCTCATGGCATGAAAGAAAAACCAAACACCAACACTTATAAAACACGCCTGAGTAACTAATCTCCACCTCAGAGGGCAAGTTCACACAGGGTTTTTTGGTCAGGGTTTTGAGGCCGTATTCGCCTGAAAACCCTGATCAAAAAGACGGCTCCCATTGAAATCAATGGGAGCCGCTCAGGACTTTTTTCCGGGAGCCGTTTCTTCCGGCTCCCGGAAAAAAGAAGCGAGGTGCTTATTCTTCAGGCCGTTTCGCCTCACGGTTTGGCCTGAAGACACACCCTCCTCCGGACTATTCCCATTCATTGGGCCTAATCCGGAGCAGAATGCGCGGCTGAATGCTGGTGCAGTGCACCGGTTTTCAGTCGCGGCTAACCGATATTTGGATCGGAACCTGAGTCGGCCTCCGCTTCAGGTTCCGATCCAAAGAACCCCGTGTGAACTTACCCTCTGATAGCTTAGTTCATACTGAATATCTTAAACTATATCATTAATATACATATAAATTTAATAGGATTTAGATTAAAAATTGATTTTCTATTATCTATTTTTAATCTTAATACTATTAAATTCATATGTACATTAATGTTATCGTTTAAGATATTCAATCTTAATTAAGCTATTAGAGGGTAAGTTCACACGGGTAGCCGCAACTGAAAGCCGATGTCCTGCACCAGCATTCAGCCGTGCATTCTGCTCCGGATTAGACCTAATGAATGGGTCTAGTCCAAAGGAGGGTGTGTCTTCAGGCCAAACCGTGAGGCGAAACGGCCTGAAGAATGAGCACCTCGCTTCTTTTTTTCCAGGAGCCGGAAGAAAGGGTTCTTGGAAAGAAGTACTGAGCGTCTCCTTTTGTTTTCAATGGGAGCCATCTTTTTGGTCAGGGTTTTGAGGAGAATACGGCCTCAAAACCCTGACTAAAAAAACCCGTCTGAACTTACCCTCAGAGGTGGAGTTTATTTACTTAGGTGTGTTGGTGGTTTTTCTTTCATGCCATGAGGAAGGAACACGCTAGTCCCGAAACGCATAGCTTCATCATGAAGTAACTTGACTCCTATTCTTTGTTGATTTGATGTGGATCTTCCCTGGTCGACCCCCTGATGAAGGCTTATCGAACTTCCTAGCCTGCCCCTACAGACTCTGCCACCGCCACTCACCTTATCATTGAGACTTCGGGGATTAAGTGAACCCTAAGAATGGAAACCTTCCCCCAGCAAAACCCAAGGCAAATAAATAAATACACAGACTACAATAAACATTTTGCGTGGGTGCAGGTCGGCCACAGCTTGTTTATTTATAAAACAGTTAAGTATGAAAACGTTAAGTTGCCATTTCCATGGTAACGAAGATGTAAACATTAACAGTAGTAAACCCCAATAAACTCAGGAAAGGGTAACCTGGCCCCCTCCCGCGGAGGAGCAGCATCTCCCAGCTACCCTACTTCCTATGCATAACCGCCACGGAGGGACCCGAGTGCCTACACCAGGTGCCGACCCCCACCCAACAAAAACAGGGCCTGCTCAATGCCGTCCTGCAATCCCGACAGGTAAATATTGAGGCCAATATCATTAAGGTGAACACCGTCCTCCCGGAGAAGGCGACCATTGTCGCCCTCCAACTGACGGTGCCAGATTACAACACCTACAAGGGAACGAACGAAGCGCGCCATGCGAGCGTTCACGGACCGTCTGCAGCGCTCAGCGGACTCGGGATCTCTGGAACCATGTCAGCAGACTCTGGGAACAATCTCGGACTAAACTAGAACCATTTCCGAGAAAAACCCAGGATTACGTTCCAAACCTGACCGCATGACAGCCAAAAGCTTGGCCATGCGGACAAAACAGAGGTCATTTCCACCGGCATGGATGACCAGGATGGCCGGGCCGTTGGCACTGCGGCTAAAATCCACCGCCTCAGAAAGAACCTGCGACCACCTCATACACGAATACCCCTTGTGGTAAAGTGTACGCTAAGGTGGTGGACGGAGTGTATATCTTGCCTGGTTTCCTCAGCCAGGCGAGATAAAGGAAAGCCAGAGCAATAATGTTCTAGCAGAGCATAGTCTGCTAGAGCTCTTGTTCCATATTATGGGCTGGCTTTTCTGGACTGGAGGGCAGGTTGGTAGTGGGAGCCTTCCAGTCCACACCCTTACTCCACCACGGGTTTTGTCCTGAGTCTGGGGCATTCACAGGTGAGGCTTCCTTAGGGCTAGTAGTAGAGGGATGCAAGGTCCAATAAGATGGAACAATGTGGTCGTAGGGTCCCAACCCAATATACAATATTAAATGGAACAACACACTTCAAATGTGCGAAGAAACGTAAATTTATTCTGTAGAGCAGAGTTAAACTTTTTCGGCACCTCAGTGCCTTCATCAGACTCTACACATTAAACAGAAAAAGAAAAAGAAAATACCAAACATGGTCATTAAATTAACGCATATGTACAAACATGTATACAATTATAATAAATGGTGCCATTAACGAAAAATGCAGGTATAGACCCGACTCTCAATCCAGATGGAATCAATTTGTCTTGAGTGGTGATGAGATTGAAACGAACACAACAAGTGAAAAAGCTTGAATAGAAGCAGGTAGGAGAACCAGGTGGTACTATATCTTGTGAATATAATAAGGAAGACGTCAGGATGTTAAAACCAAGAATATTGTATATATATATATATATACATAACACACACATATATCTATACACAAAGGGATAGGAAAATCCCCAATTAGCAAATGGCAGTAGAGAGGAAAACTATCAAGAAAGCAACAGTCAACCATATATTAAGCATGTACTAGACATATACCTTCCAATTGTATAAAGAACAACTTATGGTATTCCTGGATGTGTACACAAGGATCCCTATAAAATAAAAACATGTCAGTGAGACATTTTCATATAGTGTACACCCCATCTGTACAGTCATAATGAAAAGCCCAGATGTAATATAACCAAATGTACAGCGGTTACATTGCTCATGTACATATACTCTCGGCAATCACAGGAATATCCAGATGTAAACAGAAGCTCGTTGTCTAGGTAGTCACTTACCTCCGCTCAATAGCCCGCAGGGTCCGCTGTAAATAGGTACTCGTAATATAATTGCAGTAGCAATAGCACGCCAAAAAGATTGCCGTCCGGCGATAAGTGGCGTCTGTTAGTGATCAAACATAGCCGGCAATAAAAAGAAGACGCCGGCCAGTCCGTGCGTGTGGTACGCGCATGCCCATTACGGGCCGGAGGCTCGACGTCGTACGTCATCGCGCCAGAGGCCTGCGTGTCATGTCATGACGCGCATGCAAAGTGTAGAAGATACGTGTTATTGGGACAGTGTGAGGCTATGTCTACGTATCGTAGGAGCTACAGAAAGATGTGATAAAGACCCTATATTGCTATAGCGAAAAATGGATATATATGAAAGAATGAATGTATATAAAGTATCCAATTAGTTATATAAAGATGAAACCAAAAACAGACATGGGGAAAATGATTGCAAACGGGACTAGAAATAAACCTCTGGTTAATTGAAACTATAATAAATGGAGGATGAAAAATAAAAATAAAAATCCAAATAAAAATAAATATAAAAAATAAAAATAAAAATTAAAATAGAAATAAGAGTAGGGGATTGAGAAACTAAAAAGTGAAAAACAAAGAAGTAAAAAACTAAAAACAAAAAAATCAAAAAAATCAACATAAAAATGGAAAAAAACAGTCAAAAAAGCAAAAATAAAATAAAAGAAAAATGGAAATAATGAAAATTAAAAAAATATGGAAAAATTGAAAAAAATAAATTTAAAAATTAAAAAAATAAAAATAGAAAATAAAAAAGTAAAAATAAAAAATATATGTATAAATTATGAAAGGATACTGAAAAACATAAGCGGACCCTGGAGGCAGAGCAGCAGCGGGGTATGAACGAGCCTGCAAAGAACAAGTATGACATGTCAAATCACACAAATCAAACAAACGCATTAATATCATATTCTCGGTTTAACCCTTTAGGTTCGAGGGTCTGGAGTCTATGAATCCAGTACGCCTCTCGCCTTTTCAGGGTCAAAATCCGATTACCTCCCCTTCTTGGGGTCTCAACATGTTCCAACACTTGAAAACGAAGTTGTGAAATACTATGGTTTTTCTCTTCGAAATGCGCTGGTATGGGAAGAAAAAGATTTTTGCACCGTATGTTGGACTTCTGTTGTTTAATGCGGTCTCGGATACGTTGGGTGGTTTCCCCAACGTACCCGAGACCGCACGGGCATTTAATAAAATATACAACAAAGTTTGAATCACAAGTGAAGAAATCATGAATAGGGATCACTTGGCCGCTCAGGGGGTGATAGATTTTATCTCCCTTTTGTACGTTTGAACATTGGTGGCAGTGTAAGCATGGAAATGTGCCTTTCCGTTGAGTATCAAGAAATGTTTGTCGGAGTGATTTTTTATCAGAACCAATATCAGCCCTCACCAAACGATCCCTCAGATTTTGTGGTCTCCTGAAACAGGGTAGAAATGGTTGCTGGAATTCTTCAACTTGGGGGTAGTCTTTGCCCAGTAGGGACCAATGCCTCCTGATGATGTTATGTACTTTGTGTACAAATGGATGGTAATGATGTACAAAGGGAATTCTACTGGTTGTTGTCTTATGTTGTTGTCTGATGGAAGCAGTAGAGACGGTATCCTGGAGTGCTCTATGTAGAACCTTGTTAGGATACCCCCGTTGTGTGAATTTGTTGAGCATTTCGGTATACCGAACCTGTCTTGTACTATGGTCTTCAACAATGCGTTTGACCCTAGTCAATTGGGACTTGGGTAGTGCTCGTTTAAGGGCGGGGGGATGGCAGCTCGAAAAATGTAGCAGACTATTACGATCTGTTGTTTTAGTATACAGATCTGGTTGTAGTCTACCTGTGTCCTTCAGGGTCACCCTAGTGTCCAGATAATGGATGGACTTGAGATCATAGCTCAATGTAAACTGGAGTTCCGGCCATACATGGTTTAGATGATTGGTGAAATCTTGTAATGTGGAGGGGGATCCTGTCCAAACACAAAATATATCATCTATATATCTTCTCCAAACTAGGGAGTGTTTCTGGAACAGGTAGTGGGAGTATACATATTGTTCTTCAAATGAAGCCATATAGGCATTAGCGTACGGAGGGGCCATGTTCGACCCCATGGCTGTGCCCCGCCTCTGTACATAATACTGGTCCTGAAACAGGAAGTAATTCTCTTCCAATATTATCCGTAATAAATCGAGCACCAAGTTAATTACCTGTGGGTCAAGCTCAGCAGTTTCTAATAATCTTTTAGTTGCAGCAATTCCCTTTTGGTGTTGAATAGACGTATAAAGGCTGACAACGTCCCAGGTGACCAAAATACTGTTCTGTGGTATCTTATCTAGACTTTTAATAAGGTCTAAAAATGCTGTGGTATCCAACAAGAAAGATTTGGTATTTTTGACATGGGGTGTCATAATTTTTTCAATAAAAATTGCTAAGGGTGACATGCAGTACTCTGTGTCCGGATAAAAAAATCCGGTTTCGCGACGGAGAGCATAAAACACTCACCGCCGCTCACGGCCGGACCCGGTCTGTGCTTTCCGTCTTCTGGCATGCAGAAGACGGAAAGCACAGAACGGAAAGAAGAACGCAGGTGTGAACCTAGCGTCAAGGACCAACTCTGGTCTGATGTAACGGGCGTAGCATCGATACTTCCATCGCCCGATACGCTTAAGATCCTCCTCAGACAAACCGGCACGAGCCGCCTCTGTAGCCGCTCCTATCCTAAAGGAGTGCGTACCATAATCGGAGGCAGGTAAGCCAATAAAAACCAAACCCCTTTTAAGGAACAACTCGAACTGACACCGGGAAAAGGAGACCCATCCCTATGGGCAAGAAAAACGGGAGCGGGAGGTCTGATACGGCCATATGCAGCAAGGGTCTGAACCGGGAAAACCGGGCCGGATACTGCCTGAAGCATCAACCACTTTCCCTTACCAAGCAGATCAGTTTTTGACCGACGAACCCGGATTCGGAGCGAGTTAGCAGATAAAATGACATCCCCTTCCAACAAACCCCCCAAACGGCTCCTCGAAGGAGAAACCAGCTCCCCAACGCGAAGGGCCCCGAAAAAGGCGAGGCAGCACGCCGCCACAAACAAAACCGCTTCGTAGGGCTCGCTGCAGAAAAGAGGAGAAGAAGACACCAAACGAGTGAGTATGTCATAGGTGATAGGGCACCTGCTGTCCCTACTTACATGCTCCTTACGCCACCCCTTTAATGCCTCCCGAATGCAAAAACAACTAGTAACATCATCCAAACCTAACAATTTAAGGAAAAACCCAACGCCCGCCAAACGACGCTGCGCTACTCTAGCAGACACCCCCGCTCGCCGTAAACTAAGCAAATAATCAATGGTCAATTGTAACAAAAATACCTGGTCACCCCAATGAAAATCCCCTTTAGCCAAGGCGCACAATTCTCCCCAGGCCTTACCGTGTCCTCTCCAAGTGGCAGGGGCAACAGAAGATTGGATCAGAGGCAGGAGCCTGTAGACGCCAAATGCCTCCCGGAACTCCTGCCAACGAAAACGGGACAAAGCATCAGCCATGCCATTGTCGACGCCTGGCACATGACGAGCCCTGAACCAGATGTTAAGTTCAAGACACTTCCAAACCAGGTGCCGAAGCAACGAGAGAACTAGAAGGGACGAAGAAGAAAAACCGGAGTTAGAACTTACCGGTAACTCTGTTTCCATGTAATCCACCATGACGGCTACACAAGGAGGTTGACCTCTGACCCGCTGTAGGGACAGGAACTGAGAGACTTTGTTAAATACACCACTCCCACCACCATTCACCAGTGTTTACCAAATTACAAAGGAAAGGTGCGAAATATAAACTACAGTATGTTGACTTACATAAAGATATTAACTAGGGAGGGTAATTAGACGCCGTCATGGTGGATTACATGGAAACAGAGTTACCGGTAAGTCCTAACTCCGGTTTTTCCATTACATCCACCATGACGGCTACACAAGGACATATACCAAATTACAACTCCTAGGGCGGGATTACCTGCCGAAAGGACCTTACGTCCAAAGGCTAAATCACTTACCGAACCTAACCTGTAGTGTTTAGCAAAGGTCAGCGAACTAGCCCAAGTGGGAGTCCTGCATATCTGCTCCAGGGAAGCCTCCCGTTCCTCATCCCAAGAGGAGGAAGCTGCCCCAGTTGAATGAGCTTTGATGTTCCCTGGCTCTGGTAGATTCCTTAACAGGAAAGCCTGCAGGATTGGCACATTAATCCCCCAGCAATGGTAGTTTTGGAAGCCTTATGACCTTTATTTTTGTACCCACAAATTTAATTTAATAAATTTACATCCTTTCTCCAGGAGGAGGTAGTTTCCAGGTAGGCGACCACTGCCCTTCTGACGTCCATGGCCTGCTACTCCCTCTCTTTTGAAGAAGAGGGATTTGAGCAAAAGGAGGTAGTTCTCTGAGGAACTCTGCCCCTGCCTCCGGCATAAAATTTTGGCACCGGCCATAAAGAATCCTCTTCAATGTTCATGGCTTTACCTAATGGCATTGAATCCTTCATCCTTGTCCTCAGGAGTGGAATTTCTTTTTGAAACTGATAGGATAAGGATCCATAGATATAATCATTTGCTCAGAATCAGGAAGGATAGAATGAGAACCTTCTCTCCGTAGAAAAGATCTGGACACTGACCCTGCTGCAGAACAGGCAGAATGTGTATAGGCCATTATCCGGACCTGCCCCAAAATCTACGAACATACCCCTTTATCCGAACAGGCATAAAGTGTAACCTACATACACTATTATCAGAACAGACGGATCTATTATAAACCGCCGAAGACTGTAGCCATTTGCACTGTTGTCAGAAAGGGGTTTTATTCTCCAATCAATAGAGATCTGCCCTGATATAAGCAGGAACCTGTAATGAATATTATGTCCTTGCGCAATAGGCATATACCATTCGACAATGGCGTCAGTCCTATATATACCGATCGATGTGTACCATTCCACAATGGCGTTATGCGTGTATACACATATAGGGAATATACAGTCCTATGAAAAAGTTTGGGCACCCCTATTAATCTTAATCATTTTTAGTTCTAAATATTTTGGTGTTTGCAACAGCCATTTCAGTTTGATATATCAGTGACGAAGTTGAAGTTACGCCGGGGATGGATATTTCAGCAAGACAATGATCCAAAACACCGCTCCAAATCCTCAGGCATTCATGCAGAGGAACAATTACAATGTTCTGGAATGGCCATCCCAGTCCCCAGACCTGAATATCATTGAACATCTGTGGGATGATTTGAAGCGGGCTGTCCATGCTCGGCGACCATCTAACTTAACTGAACTTGAATTGTTTGTCCAAAATACCTTTATCCAGGATCCAGGAACTGATTAAAAGCTACAGGAAGCGACTAGAGGCTGTTATCTTTGCAAAAGGAGGATGTACTAAATATTAATGTCACTTTTCTGTTGAGGTGCCCATACTTTTGCACTGGTCAAATTTTGGTTTAATGCATATTGCGCATTTTCTGTTAGTACAATAAACCTCATTTCAATCCTGAAATATTACTGTGTCCATCAGTTATTAGATATATCAAACTGAAATGGCTGTTGCAAACACCAAAATATTTAGAACTAAAAATGATTAAGATTAATAGGGGTGCCCAAACTTTTTCATAGGACTGTATATTCCCTATATGTGTATACATTCTGTCAATAACTTAAGATTGTAACATGCATCTCCAGGTCAGCTTGACACATATTCCATATTAATCAGAATATTTGCAGACATAATGCCGCACCCCATAATAAACAGAGTAATAAAGTGGCCGGAATAAAGTGATAAGATGGTTATTAAAATAGACTTTGTTATGCCACGCGGTAAGGTGACTAAAACATACACTACGTAATGCGCACTGAGTTAACCTCATCATCAGATGTCAGAACAGTTAGTATATTCATGATTAGGGAGGGGATATTCTTGTAATACTCATGTATAGAAATTGCTGAATCCTAACGGGTAATGATTACTCAATGACACACCCATATACGCCTACCAAGTTAATGATTACTCTATAATACACCCTGTATGTACACCCACTTCTGTGGGTATAAGAAGAGATGATTTGTTCAATAAAGTATGCTTTAGCCCAGATTCAACTTGTTTCTGTGTCATTGCATCACTGACGCTCCGGAGTGTGACGTAATTTGGAATCCATCCAATATACCTATTGGTCTGACTTGAGGACCACCTTGACAATACCATTCAACAATGGTGTTATGCAAGCTATATACACATATATGCATATATCTCTACATATATATATATATATATATATATATATATATATATATATATATATATATATATATACACACACACACACACACATTATATATCATTCAGTAATGGTGTTATGCATGCCATATCGTTATGTACCGTTTCAAAGATGGTATTGAGCATGCTATAACTTTCCGTATATATCATTTAATACTGGCATATTGCATCCATTATATACCATTCGACAATGGTGTTATGTAAGCTATATACCCATACACCGTTATACATCATTCAGTAATGGTGTTATGCATGCTATATCATTATATACCGTTCAAAAATGGTATTAAGCATGCTATATCTTTTCGTATATACAGCATTCAATACTGGTGTATTGCATCCGTTATATACCATTCAACAATGGTGTCATGCATGCTATATATACACACACCTATCTGTAGTTGACATTATATACCATTCCACAATGGTGTTATGTATGCCATATGTGCCCTGCACACATATATATATATCTATATATTTATCATCATTACATACCATTCAATAATGGAGTTATGTATGCCATATGTGCCATGCGCACGTATCTATATATCTACATATTTATCATTATATACCAGTTAGTATGAAGCTATACAGGTTAGTAAATACCTTTTAGCCATGTGGCCATACAGGTTAGTAAATGCCTTTTAGCCATGCGGCCATACAGGTTAGTAAATGCCTTTTAGCCATGCGGCCATACAGGTTAGTAAATGCCTTTTAGCCATGCGGCCATACAGGTTAGTAAATGCCTTTTAGCCATGCGGCCATACAGGTTAGTAAATGCCTTTTAGCCATGCGGCCATACAGGTTAGTAAATGCCTTTTAGCCATGCGGCCATACAGGTTAGTAAATGCCATTTAGCCATGCGGCCATACAGGTTAGTAAATGCCTTTTAGCCATGCGGCCATACAGGTTAGTAAATGCCTTTTAGCCATGCGGCCATACAGGTTAGTAAATGCCTTTTAGCCATGCGGCCATACAGGTTAGTAAATACCATTTAGCCATGCGGCCATACAGGTTAGTAAATGCCTTTTAGCCATGCGGCCATACAGGTTAGTAAATGCCTTTTAGCCATGCGGCCATACAGGTTAGTAAATACCTTTTAGCCATGCGGCCATACAGGTTAGTAAATGCCTTTTAGCCATGCGGCCATACAGGTTAGTAAATACCTTTTAGCCATGCGGCCATACAGGTTAGTAAATGCCTTTTAGCCATGCGGCCATACAGGTTAGTAAATACCTTTTAGCCATGCGGCCATACAGGTTAGTAAATACCATTTAGCCATGCTGCCATACAGGTTAGTAAATACCTTTTAGCCATGCGGCCATACAGGTTAGTAAATACCATTTAGCCATGCGGCCATACAGGTTAGTAAATACTTTTTAGCCATGCGGCCATACAGGTTAGTAAATACCTTTTAGCCATGCGGCCATACAGGTTAGTAAATACCATTTAGCCATGCGGCCATACAGGTTAGTAAATACCATTTAGCCATGCGGCCATACAGGTTAGTAAATGCCTTTTAGCCGTGCGGCTATACAGGTTAGTAAATACCTTTTAGCCATGCGGCCATACAGGTTAGTAAATGGCTTGTATTCATCCAGTTAATTTTTTGCCTTTGTTCACATATTGTTCACATGTCAAAGAGCATATAACAAGCACAGCCAGTGACTCTGTAAGAACTCATTCCAAAATGGCACACCCTGGCCTACCACCTTCAGCACATATTGTTCCAAAAGGAACCACATATATCAACCAGCAATGGTGTTATGCATGCTATCAGTACATATGACTCCACAATGGGATTAACCCACACCACAAAGAGCTATGCCTGCTATATCTATATACACACATACATATATATATACACATACATATATCAGTGTACACTATACCTACATATACACCTACACCCATGCATCAATGAGCATTGGCATTATCCATCTATATCATAAGGCAAAGGTATCATCAGTATCTACCATTAACAATGGTGTTATGCCTGCTATATATCACTTAGTATATATCACCCAGCACCCATTACCTATATCCATATGTACCACTCTGTCTTTAACACAGCAGAATAGCCGGTTTTGATCAGGCCTCAGCCCTGACCTTACTCACCGCGCCCTTTTAGGATGTGGCAGGTGGTGATCAGCCAGACCAAATTTTAACTGAGGCCACGCCAGACAATGTTGCACCTGTGCAAACCGTTTTGTCAGAATCCCAGCTAGCAAGGCTTCACCTGAGATAAGCCTTTCACCTTGGGCGTTTCCCCCCAGCAGGATAATCAGCAAACTGCTACCAAGGTTTACTCTGTTATACACTAGGCATCCTGGGAATTTGCCTCTCAATAGAACTTTACCCCCTATGCTTTCCCTGGCTAAGCTTTTTAAGAGAAATAAACCTACTTTTCCTTCTGTCATCTAGACAGGGCACAAGGCTAGAACTGGAGGACTGGACTTCTTTATACTGAAAGGCCTAAGCCCTCCCAAGTCGGCTTACCCCCTTAAGGGCCTTCGCCGTACTTCCTGAGCATAGGGCTTCTAGAACAGGAATGCCAACTCCTTCCCTCAAAGTGGTCATTCTCTGGAGTTTTTAATACACCCTTGCTCCTATGGGAACCTTCCGTCTCCGATCACAATTGGAGACTGGAAGCCCAAATTACACTCTGCCCCATAAAAAGGAAAAAGGGAAAAATAAATAAATAAAATTCTCAGGTACAGAGCAGCTGTTCCAAGTACTCACAACACCAAGGGAGCTGGAACAGCCAGGGGATCTGTGATCAACAGCTGTGCCTCAGAGAGCAACATGCTGGAACATACAGTGATACATCACATACCTTGCAGGAATGCCGCCTAGTTCACTCACCGCCTGGCATTCATCCCTTGTGTAGCCAGAAATTCCTTGATCCTGCAGCCTCAGCGGAAGCTGGGACGCACGCCACTGTGCCTGGCTATGTCACATCCTGGAACGCCAGTACGCCTAGGTTGGCCGTTCCTCCCCTGTGTGCTGGCCGAAGCCGGCATCCACTCTACCCCCTGCATTAGCCATAACAGACCGCTGGAAGGGGGGAGTTTTCCACCCGGGGGCAGGCCGGAGCGATACCCCCGTGTCCTTAATGGCCCAGGGAGGCAGGCGCCTTTGACTACGACCGAGGGCCGGACGGTGGTAATACTTACCTATTCCCCCAGATGGAGGAGAGCCTCTCATTCCGACCCTGTGTAGGGACAGGAAACACTGGTGAATGGTGGTGGGAGTGGTGTATTTAACAAAGTCTCTCAGTTCCTGTCCCTACAGCGGGTCAGAGGTCAACCTCCTTGTGTAGCCGTCATGGTGGATGTAATGGAAAGTTGGTTAACACAATGAATGACCAAAAGGTTATCGGTCCAAAAACAGACCCTACGATCCTGGAGCTGGTGCCCCCAAACCTCCACTGCCACAACAATGGGAAACAGCTTCAGGAAAGTAAGATTCATACATAAGCCTGCAGCCTTCCAAGAAGGCGGCCAGGGCTCCGCACACCACTGTGAACCAAACACCGCCCCAAAACCCAGGCTGCCAGACGCATCAGTAAAAAGGGAAATATCGAAATTAGAACACCTACTCGATCGAACACTACTCGCTCATCTCTAGTCTTTACCCTACCCTAACAAAGTTTGTTAACAGCAAAACTCTTCAGGAGCTCTCCGTAACAGCAGGACAACAGTGTAAAATCAGGGTTGTCCTGCCGAATCTGATATGGTTGGGAGCTAGGCATACTTTTGCTTGTTTGTGCCGTAACCAATATTTTTAGAAATCTGTCCTTAAAAGGTGTTCTGCTTCTTTTTTCTAACCCCTGCAGAGGCCTAAAATATCAAACTTTGCACACTCACTTCTCCATTCAGCTGGGGATCTAGGAGAAAGTCTCTGTTCCCTGGTCTTTGTTGTCATTCTTCCCACATGTGAGTGTGTCAGCCATTTCATTCAGGCAGGACACAATGTCTCCCAGCTCAGATTTCAGGTTCTTGAGCACGTGGCGATGCCACGCAGAGGTGGTAATAGAATTACCCTCCTAAAAAAACGGGAGGCTTACTGGATACATAGGTTACAGACCATGGAGCCACGTGGTCTTAATAGAGAATACGAAAGCCAGGCGTTTTTGTAGGCCAGTTTTCCATCTGTTACACAATAGTTTGTTAAATTATCTTATGTTTTCATATAGCCATGTCATAATTCAATCTCACTCACCTGTGAATTTTTTATCCTACAGGCTCGCTAGGCCCACCTCTGACTGACCCTACCGGGCCTGCCCACAACAGTATCCTTTTATTCATTTTGTCGTTCCATTATTTTTTTATTTTTCAAGTTTATTTTTTATTTTTTGTTTATATTTTTTAAAATTTTTATTTTTTATTTCTATTTTTATTTTTAATTTTATTTCTATTTACATTATTATTTTTTATTTTATAATTTTTTTATGCATTTTTTTTATTTTTACATTTTTTTACTTTTTTATTCCCTTTTTCCATTCTTTACATTCTTTATTTCCATTATTCCTGTAGGTTCCACATTTGTTTTATGGTATACTATTTCTATTTTCAAAATTTTCTTTTTTCTTTTTTTCCCACTACTTTGTGCTCATTGTTTATTACTTTTTTAAATCTTTACTTTTCATTTTCCAATCGTATCTGCTTATGTTTCACGTTGTCCTCTTTTCTTATCTCTTATCTTCTGCCTCTCGATTTCCTTTCTTGGTTTTCTCTTTTTCTGCCTTCTTTTCATCTTTTGTCTTTCTCTTTGTTGCCATTCTCTTTAAACTGGTCTACTAATCACTAACCACAATGACATCCTGATTCAACGCACCTTCACCACGGTCTTGCGCACTTCCCCACTGTCCATACGCCCTACAGTACGCAGGCGCATATTGGACCAATGAGCTTAGGTCCGGCGCCCTTTTTAAAGGCAGGGAAGACGCTATGGACACGCGATTCCCTGCGGCAGACAGCCTTTTTCGCTCTGTGCATCATACTACAGGAAATTTTGACTACAGAGCGGGCTTGGGTCAGCGGCGGCAGAGGTAAGGACCCCTAGGAAACGAGCAGTGACGGTCTGATGTAAGTTCCAGTTTTAGTGGGAACTTTATAATATTCCTAGGTACCCGGAAACTTCCCTATACCT
This sequence comes from Leptodactylus fuscus, assembly GCF_031893055.1. Taxonomy (NCBI): domain Eukaryota; kingdom Metazoa; phylum Chordata; class Amphibia; order Anura; family Leptodactylidae; genus Leptodactylus; species Leptodactylus fuscus. The sequence goes on from NC_134267.1 coordinate 196,004,728, forward strand.
CCAGACCTAAGTCACCTATGATTATTCACTGCATTCCACAGGTATTTGAGACATACTATTCTATGCATAACACCAGTTCCTATATATATATTAGCATGGTTCATTGAGCACTGAATGTTCTGTGGCACACTATGCATGATTTGGACCATGCCTGGTTTTATAAAGATATATCTATCATTGTTTTGAGACTGCTGCAATGTTTTTATGATATGTTGCCGATTTAGTCTCACTGTAACCTATCACTGGGACCTATCACTGGTAACCATTTTTTACTGTTGTAATTTTTCTTTGTGTAGAGCCTGAGGAAGGTCCATAGAGACCGAAAACGTTCGCTCTACCAATAAACACGTTTGATTGGTTGGCATAGAATATTACCTAATATACGTGTCAGCCAATTGGTGACTTCATACAAATAGATCGTGACTGCTCAGCTAGTGATTGGCTGATGTGCTCACGTATGATCAGAAAGTTAGTAAAATTGGGGACTTGAATCTGGACTCTCTGCTGGATCCCCAGCCAGATGGAGAGGTGAATTGGCAGTGCTTGTAAGATTAAGTCTCTGAAGAGCAGGGTCGGACTGGCCTACCGGGGAATCGCTGAATCCCCCGGTAGGCCCCAACCCCCGACTGTTAATTTCTCACTTACCCATGGCAGATGCATTGTTCAGGGGCTCAAACGGGATCCTGAGCAATGCATTTGCTTCAACACACAGGGGCCCCCATTAGCTGATGCAGAAGCTATACATGGTGCCCTCCCAATATATAGGAAAAGTATATATATAGGAGGACACCAGGTAAAGCTTCAGCATTAGCTAATGGCCGTTTGTAACCCTCTCACTTATCTGTTGCAGCGATCGCTCCTTTCTTCCCTGTCCATGCTGCCTGAACTTCTCCCCTCCCCCTCATAAACTATTGCCTCATCTCTCACATCGGAGCGTGTGGGGAAGACAGGGACAGTCTGCTCAAATGCTTCGCTTCTGACAAAGGTGAGTGTAACACTCAGGAGGGCCAGGGCTGGTATCACGGGTAATATATCAGATGTGGCCAGCTTTTAGGGGTCCCTGGGTCCCAAATGTGCACAAAATCTCCTTTTTGATGTCCCCGACTACCCACCCCCACGTGGTACCTGACAATGACAACAGACAACCAGGTCTCGGGGGTAGTCGTTGCTCTTTAACTAGCAGGACAAGGTAATACAAATGTACATATGGAGTAATTCTTCACATACAATACAGCGATCTTTGTAGATAGTGTCCAATTGAGCAGGTGATGGAGCTTGGAGCAGGAATGCTTTGGATAGTCTAATTAGTAATTGCTTGGGTAGTTAAACTTGTATATACTTGTAAAGATGGCCTATATCCAGGGGGTTAGTCCTCAACAAACTGGGTACACGTATGTAGGAGAGGAAATAGGGGTGTCGACAGCGGGAGACCCTCAAATTCTGCCAGACTAGCTGTGGGCTTCTTAAATATAGATTTGTCCCAAAGACTTACTTGAATAGGGAGATATGTGCAGAGGTCCCAGATGTATGGATAACCAGGTCCGTATCCTTTAGTAATTGTAGACTTGGAAATTTAGAGGAAAACGCTCTCTGAGGAGGATCTTGAGGACAGAGGAAAATACATCTCTGTTTGAAGCCCCCTGATGCTTGGCTTCCAATTTTTAGCTCCACATGTCTTGAGCTCTTCACACAAAAGACCAAGACAAAGGGTTTCCAACTCCCTCTAGAGAGGGTGTAACTCCTCCTCCTCCAGGCCAAGTCAAGGGAACTTGATTGGTCCTGAAGGTCACCTGATCATACTGGACACTCCTTTACATTGGCAACATAAATTACAATGGCAAGTATAGGCAGGTGTAGTTCACAAAACATCCACAAGATGGCGCATTAATAGACACCCCCTGTGTGCTGGCTCTGGTAAAATAGAAATACTGTTAATATAGAAGGAATAAAAGGGGAGGAACCTCTTTACCTTATATGCAAGTGCCCATACCATCTCGGTCTGCAAGGAATATTAAAGGGAATTGGACGAGCAATACCGGGACATTATATACACTCCCACTAAGAAAAGAGCTGTCCTCGTCGACTAACTAGTGCGGAGGAACCTAGGGAAATGGAACGCACACATGTAGTAGGGTTGGATAACTGAGAAACAATAAACAGAGAATAATGGCAAACAACAATGTGACATGACTTATGTAAAAGAATAATACCCCGTGAACATATGCAAAACCAAAACATAGTAAACAGTAGAAACATAATGCCAATAGGTGGGTAGAGTCTCTTTCAGCAATATGGCATTGTCCATGGAAAGGCTCAGATAGGCACTATGTGGCAAAATACAGTCCTCAGTAGTCCATAGGCTGTAGAGAAATATATAATGCAAAACAAGAACATAACAAAATGCTTGGGATTACCCAGGTACAGAGGCTTAAATGGTTGCTAACTAACTAATTAATAAGGACATAGGTATATAAAAGAGGCAAAGTATATATACATGAAAGGATATGGTTGCTCAGTCTCTATAGCAAGCTGACGGAGTTCCCTTGGTGCATCGCTCTCATCGCCTCAGCACTTGGTCTTCTACTTGCGCAGGAATACTGGAATCTGGAATTCCATCTTGTGCTGGTTCAGGGGCAACAACTGGAGCAGGAATACTGGAATCCGGAACATGAGTAGGGATAGAAACAGGAAAAGGAACAAACTGGTAACAGCCGGGGATAAGAAATTGAGATCTGAAGATCGATTCATCTACAGAAGGCTGTCTTTGAGGAGTTTCCATCACAGGAACTGGTTGGTAGACAGTTGTAACTTGTGGTGGTACTGACATCATCAGTAAGTCCTCTTTGGTGCACAATTTGATACGGTTCCGATGCACTGTTTGTGGAGCCATGCCTGGTGTCTTTACTTCATAAACATCAGACTCTGGATAGGGAATTGATGTAATGGTGTATGGCTCGGTTTCCCAAAGAGAATCAAGTTTTCCAGTTCTGTGGTACTTCTTTAACCATACTTTGTCACCAATGTGTAAAGGTGTAGCATTAGCTCTTTGGTTGTAGTTCCCTTCTTGTCGTCTGTGAGCTTCCTTCATGCGACAGTCAACTATCTCTTGCGCTTGTTGCTTTTGGAAGTTGACCTTGTCTTCCAAACATTAAGAAATATGGTGAATAGCCTGTAGAACAGTGGGTAGTGTTATTGTAGATCTCCACTAATTCATCAAGTAGTTGAGGCCATTCTGCTTGTTTGGTGACAAATGCTGTTCTCAGCATGTTGATGAAGATCTGGTTAATCTTTTCACAAAGTCCATTCCCATGGGGATGGTAGGCAGTTGTTCTCAGCTTTTTGCATTTATGGAACTGGCATAGTTCTTGGAAAAGTTGTGACTCGAATGCAGGTCCTCTGTCAGTTAGGACTGCTTCAGGACACCCGTAGTGTCTCACATATTCACGGTAGAATGTGATGGCTGTGGTACATGCAGTGAGGTCTTTAACTGGCACAATGACAACCCACTTGGAGTAGTGGTCCACCATTGTAAGGGCATATGTGTAGCCTGAACGAGTTGGTGCTAACTTCACATGGTCAAGAGCAACTAGTTTGTTTGGCCTCTGAGTATGGACGGGATGTAGTGGTGCTCTAGCATCGTTCTTACCAGTCTTAGTAAGGTTTCCAGGCTGGACAATCACTACACCAACTCTCAATGTCGGCACGCATTCCAATCCAATAGAAGCGTTGGCGTATGGTGGCTTCAGTTTTATGCACTCCAAAGTGTCCAGATTGATCAAGGTAAGCATCAAGAACAATCTTGGCATCCCGCCTAGGAATGAGAATTTGGTGCAACCTCTCACCTGAAACAGGATCTAAGGTGTTGTGCAGAATCAAGCCTTTCTGGATGAAAAGTCTTTTGCGCTGCCTCCATAGGCGTTTGAGCTCAGTATCTGTATACTGTCTTCTGAGTCTGACAGGTATTCTTCCAGCAGTTAGGTAATCATAGATTTCACCTATGACACAAGATTCTTTCTGGAGGGTTTGCCATCTAGATAGTTCTTGAAGTGGGTCAGATTTCTCTTGAGGACCTTCTTCAGTCTAGTAGCAGCAATGACATTCTGAGTAGCAAACTTTTGGTAGAAGGGAGGCATCTCAACATCTTCCCACATGTCTTCTTCAGGAGGTTCTTCTCCTATAGGCAAACGAGATAACGCATCAGCGTTTATGTTGGTCTTACCACTGCGGTATTTGAGGTTGAAACAATAGTTTGCCAATCTGGAAGTCCATCTCTGTTCGAGAGCACCTAGCTGTGCTGTGTTTAGGTGAGCTAGAGGATTGTTGTCTGTATAAACGGTAAATGGTGTAGCCGCAAGGTAGTCTTTGAAGTTCTCTGTGACGGCCCACACAACAGCAAGCTGCTCTAACTTGAACGAGCTGTAATTGTGATCGTTCTTCTCATCACCTCTCAAGCTTCGGCTGGCATAAGCGATGACTCTCTCTTTGTTGTCCTGGACTTGTGACAGTACAGCTCCTAGGCCTTGATAGCTGGCATCTGTATAGAGATGGAAAGGATGGCTGTAGTCAGGATAAGCCAGAATTGGAGGAGAAGTCAATAAGGCTTTCAAAGTCTGGAATGCAGTTTCTAGTCTTTCAGACCAATCAATTAGGAGTCTTCTGTTTGAGTTTTCTTTAGGACAACCACATAGCAATTCTGTCAGTGGTTCCGCTACCTGTGCAAAGTGAGGTATAAAGCGGCGGTAGTAACCCGCGAATCCTAGAAAACTTCTGATTTCCTTTACTGTTCTTGGAGTTTCCCAGTCTCTGAGAGCAGAGATCTTGTCAGGATCAGGCTGGGTACCTTCAGCACTGACTACATGCCCTAAGTAATTGACCTTTGGTTTTAATAGGTGGCATTTTGAAGGTTTTATCTTCAGGCCGTGTTCAATAAAAACCTGGAACACTTCTGCTAGGTGGTTCAGATGGTCTTCATAAGTGCGAGAATACACAACAACATCGTCAAGATACAGCAAAACACTCTGGAAGTTGAGGTGGCCAAGACATCTTTCCATGAGTCGCTGGATTGTTGCTGGGGCATTGCACAACCCAAAAGGCATGCTATTAAACTCATAAAGTCCCATTGGGGTGGTAAAAGCTGTTTTTTCTCTATCCTCAGGAGCCATGGGTACCTGCCAGTAGCCACTGGTTAGGTCGAGAGTTGACAAGTATGCAGCTGAACCAAGAGCAGTGAGAGATTCTTCAATCCGTGGAAGAGGATATGCATCTTTATGTGTGATGTTGTTCAATTTTCTGTAGTCAACACAGAATCTGATGTTACCATCCTTCTTCCTTACCAAAACAATAGGTGCTGCCTAAGGACTTTGACTTTCTTGGATGACTTTGGTGTCTTTCATCTCCTTTTTCAGCTTCTTTACTTGCTGGTAGTTAGCAGGAGGTATTGGACGGTGTCTTTCTTTGATAGGAGGATGATCGCCTGTGTTGATCTTATGCTGGTTCAAAGAGGTTTTCCCAAAATCAAGTGGATGCTTGCTGAAAGCCTGGCTGTGCCGTTTTGCAACTTCGATGACACCATTGATGTGTTCAATAGGGGTATTCGCATCCCCAATGTTGAGTTCATTCCACCAGCAGGTAGTAGGTTTGTGAGTACCTTCGGCAGGGACATGAATTGACTTTTGATAAGCAAGTGCTTTATCATCTAGGATGTCTTCTGAATCAAGCCAATACAGTTGAGCAACAGACTTAAACTTGTGCAATTCAATAGGTGCATCACTTAGGTTGACTAGCCGTACTGGTACTTTACTGTTGGAGACGGTGACGATGCTTCTGGCGGCTTTCACCAGCGGCTGTCCTTCAATCTGAATAGGGTCAAGAAGAGCTTTGTAATCTTCGTTGTTAATGCCTGGACGAACTCGGCACCAGATGAGAGTCTCACTGTTAGGAGTCAGAGTGACGGGTCTGGCATCCTGGATATGGACACGACAGATTTCACCATTACGATTAGCAAACTTCTGCTGGGCAAAGAGCACTTTGATGGTACGTTGTACAGCTTGCCTGTAAGAAAGAGTAGCTGTAGGGAGAGAAGCATGCAAAGCATCTAGCAATTCAGTGAATACATTATTATTTATTATTATTTATATAGCACCATTAATTCCATGGTGCTTTACATTTGGGGGTTACATACAATACACAGAATATACAGGTAGATATAATGCTAACAATGACCGACTGGCACAGTGGGGTAGAGGGCCCTGCCCGCGAGGGCTTACAATCTATGAGGGAAGGGGGGTAGAGACAGAAGGAGAGGGGGAGACTGTACAGATGGTGGTGCGGTGATAGTGTTATTGGAGGTTGTAGGCCTTCCTGAATAGGTGAGTCTTCAGGGCCTTCTTGAAGCCTGTGATTGTGGGGGTCAGTCTTATGTGTCTTGGTAAGGAGTTCCAGAGTATGGGGGATGCACAAGAGAAATCTTGGAGACGGTTGTGTGAGGAGCAGATGAGAGCAGAGCGGAGTAGGAGGTCATTGGAGGATCTGAGGTTACGTGTGGGCAGGTAGCGTGAGATTAGTTCAGAGATATACGGAGGGGACAGGTTGTGGATGGCTTTGTATGTTAGTGTTAGTAGCTTGAACTCAATTTGCTGGGCTATAGGTAGCCAGTGGAGGGACTGGCAGAGGGGAGCAGCCGATGAAGATCTAGGGGTGAGGTGAATTAAGCAAGCAGCGCAGTTTAAGGTGGACTGGAGAGGGGCGAGGGTGTTAGCTGGGAGTCCATGGAGAAGGGTGTTGCAGTAGTCTAGGCGGGAGATTATGAGGGCCTGGACAAGCATCTTGGTAGTTTCCTGGGTGAGGAAGGGGCGAATTCGGTGGATGTTCTTGAGCTGGAGGCGGCAGGAGGTGTTGAGGTCTTGAATATGTGGCTTGAAGGATAGGTCAGAGTCCAGGGTTACCCCAAGGCATCGGGCCTGTGGGACAGGGTTAATTGTGGTTCCATTAACTTTGATAGATGGGTCAGGTGGAGGGGCCATACAGGATGGGCTGAAGATGATAAACTCTGTTTTCTCTATGTTGAGTTTGAGAAAGCGGGAGGAGAGGAAGGAGGCTACGGCCGCTAAACAATCTGGAACTCTGGCCAGCAGGGAGGTAATGTCTGGTCCAGAGATGTATATTTGGGTGTCATCGGCATAGCAGTGGTACTGAAAGCCATGAGATTCTATGAGTTGGCCCAGGCCAAGGGTGTAGATGGAGAACAGGAGGGGTCCTAGGACGGAGCCCTGGGGGACACCTACAGAGAGAGGGCGTGGTGAGGAGGTGGTGTGCGAGTGGGAGACGCTGAATGTGCGGTCGGTGAGGTATGAGGAGATCCACGAAAGGGCCAAGTCTGAGATACCAAGGGATGAGAGAATTTCTAACAGGAGGGAGTGGTCAACTGTGTCAAAGGCAGAGGAGAGGTCGAGGAGGAGGAGGACAGAGTAGTGGCGCTTGGCTTTGGCGGTTAGCAGGTCATTGGTGACTTTTGTTAGGGCAGTTTCAGTGGAGTGCCGGGTCTGAAGCCTGACTGAAGTCTGTCAAAGAGCAGGTTGGATGAGAGATAGGAGAAGAGTTCGGAGTGGACATGCTGCTCAAGAAGTTTTGAGGCGTACGGGAGCAGAGAGATGGGACGATAGTTGGCAGGAGAGGACGGGTCGAGGGACGGTTTCTTAAGTATAGGAGTGACAGTGGCATGTTTGAAGGCTGAGGGGAAGGATCCATTGGTTAGGGATAGATTGAAAAGATGGGTTAGGACTGGAGTAATGACTTCAGCGAGTTTGGGGATGAGGTGTGACTGAATCGGGTCGAGCACGCAGGAGGTGAGGTGGGATTTGGAGATTAGGGAGGAGAGTTTTTCGTCAGTTATGGAGGAGAAACAGGTCAGGGATGAGGAAAAGTAAGTAGTTGGGTAGAGGGGTTGTCGGGGGAGTAGGGTGAGACTGTCTCTGATGGTGTCAATTTTAGTTTTAAAGTAAGCGGCAAAGTCGTCAGCTGAGATAAGTGATGTCGGAGGGGGGCGGGAGGACGGAGGAGGGAGTTGAAGGTGGAGAAGAGCTGTTTGGGGTTGCGAGAGAGTGCAGATATGAGTGTGGTGAAGTAGACCTGCTTTGCAGAGGTGAGTGCATTCTTAAATGAGAGAACTGCTTCTTTGTACCTGAGGAAATCCTCCTGGGAGTGGCTTTTCTTCCAGAGGCGTTCTGCAACCCGCGAGGCACATCTCAGTTTTTTAGTCAGGTCAGTGTGCCAGGGTTGTCTATTGATCGGTCGGGCTCTGGTGTATGTGTAGGGGGCCACAGAATCAAGGGCTGAGGTAATGGTGTTGTTATAGAAGGCAGCAGCGGCATCTGTGTCCTGGAGTGAGGATATGTCAGCGAGTGGTAGGAGAGAGTCTGAGAGGGTGCAGGTGTCAAGGCGGTTGAGGTTCCTGCGGGGGCGTGTTGGTTTAGAGGTTGGGGTGTCTATTGGAGAGGAGAGGGCAGAGAATGTCAGCAGGTTGTGGTCAGAGAGCGTGGATGGAGAGTTAGAGAGGTTGCATATGGAGCAGAGGCGGGTGAATATTAGGTCTAGTGTGCCCCCTTTTATGTGGGTGGCAGAGGAGGACCATTGGGAGAGACCAAAGGAGGCGGTGAGGGATAGGAGACTGGAGGCGGAGGGGTGGTCTGTGTTAATGGGGATGTTGAAGTCACCCATGATGATGGTGGGGGTGTCTGTAGATAGGAAGTGTGTAAGCCAGGTGGTGAAGTGGTCGATAAAGGCAGCGGTAGGTCCCGGCGGTCGATATATGACGGCCAGTTGGAGGGTGAGTAGATATGAACAGCGTGCACTTCAAAGGATGGGGGGATGAGGGCAGGTAGCGCCTGGATAGGGGCAAATGAGCACTTGTCTGACAGGAGGATGCCTACACCTCCACCAGGTTTGTTGTTGGGGAGGGGGGTATGTGAGAAGTGCAGACCTCCATAGGAGAGGGCGGCGGGGGAGGCTGTGTCTGAGGGGGGTCAGCCATGTTTCTGTGAGACAGAGAAATGTAAGTTTATTAAGAATAAAAAGGTCGTGGATGTAGGCAAGTTTATTACATACGGAGCGGGCATTCCATAGTGCACCAGGGAGGGCAGGGGGAGGGGAAGGAGTGAGTGTGATTGGTTTGAGATTTCGGAGGTTCCGTGTGCTAGCGCCAGGTGTGGGGATTTGCTGGGGAGGTCCAGGATTAGGAGATATGTCGCCAGAAGTAAGGAGGAGTAGGGAGAGTGACAGCAGGTGTAGGTAGGAGAGGCTGCGGGGGGGGTTGTATGTGTCTGGGGCGGAAAGCCTGCAGGTTTGTGAGGAGCTGTGCAAAGAAAGTTATATGGTGGGGTAGGAGAGAGGGAGAGATGAGGATTTCTTTACTGACCAGGCTGGTTTGGGGTGGAAAAGTGGTTTTTACAAGGATTGGGAGAACAACAGTGATTAAAGTGAGAGACATTTCTGTTAGACAAGTGAGCAGTTTACAGCAGTTAGATTGTGTTACCTTCTGTTCCAGTCTACTTCATTCTGGTATAATTCTGAAGTCTACACTTAGATGCACACTTGGATGGCACACTGGATTGCAGAATACATGACGCATAACATTCATACCTAATATCACTGGTGTAGTCATTCCCTGAGACTCTGTAACAATTACAACTTGTCGTGGTAATTTACGCTCACCAATACGAATGGTAGGTTCCCAGTAACCTAGTTGGGATATAGGCTGACCATTACTTGCAATCAAGCGTAACTTGGCTTTGACCACAGAATTTAGTATGTCAGAGTCCCAATATTTTTCAAAGGCTTGTTGCTCAATAGTTGTTACTTGTGACCCAGTGTCCACTAAAGCTTCTAATGATCATATCCACAAAGAAATATAAAAAGTATATAATTTTTATTACTCTCCAATTAAAAAGTTTTACATGGACATATAGTAACACATTACACAAGAAACACAAAATAAATAGGGTAAATAGGGTAAACCGTAAGGTTTATAGGTGCCAGCAAGCCAGAGTGGTGTCAGAGAGACAAGGCATAAGTATTTATAATCACTATTTAGCCATGGGCCGGGCAGCTGAGGGATTAGTTGAATAGTATAAATGCATACATATATGCCATGATGAGAAAAAGGACCACTAGTCCATTCGTCCAGGGACGAAGCCCTGTAGCAGGGGTGAAACGCGCGTCGGACAGTTTATATGATGTTAAGGTGAGCTAAGGTATATATTCTTCCATATGTGGGCACTTTGGGATGAGATTGAGTTGCTTGACTTTTTAACTACTATGCCATATGTAACTTCATATAGTAATGGACTAGTGGTCCTTTTTCTCATCATGGCATATATGTATGCATTTATACTATTCAACTAATCCCTCAGCTGCCCGGCCCATGGCTAAATAGTGATTATAAATACTTATGCCTTGTCTCTCTGACATCACTCTGGCTTGCTGGCACCTATAAACCTTACGGTTTACCCTATTTACCCTATTTATTTTGTGTTTCTTGTGTAATGTGTTACTATATGTCCATGTAAAACTTTTTAATTGGAGAGTAATAAAAATTATATACTTTTTATATTTCTTTGTGGATATGGTTGTTTTTCCTGTGTAAATGAGTTGAGTCCCGTAACCACAGTATGCATTATTGGCCTCTTTATGTGTTTATAAAGCTTCTAATGGTACACCCTCAATCCAAATAGTTATGTACGGGCATTTTGAGATGAATCTGGATGTCCATGGCGATTGTCCCTCTGGGCCTTTGGATTCACCTCCCGAGGGGAGGCCCTTGGCCTCAGTGGTGTCCCGTTTAACTTAAAGCACTGGAATTTGTAATGCCCAACACGCTCAAACAGTAAGTACAATAAGGACATTCACGTTGTGAAGACCTGTCAGGAGGAAGCCTATCAGGACTTGGGCGGTTAGAGTGAGGCTCTGCAGGCACTGTTCTAGATAAAGAGGACTCACAGGATGCAGACTGGCCTTTTAATTCCTTTAGGGCTTGGCAAAGAGAGTCCACTACCTGAGCAAGGATATTGGTGGTAGAGGGTATAGTGGCAGGAGTAGGAACCTGTACAGTCTGAGCTGCCTGCATGGGCACAATAGGAGGTAATGGAGATGCAGCGGAGGTTCCACCAGCCAGGTCTGGGGATTATGTGACAGAGTAATAACTAGCACAAGGTGAATCAGTTCTCACTATTCGTAGGGCCAAAGTCTTAAAGTCTAGAAAAGACATGTTTGGATTTTGGGCTGCTAGCATGCGGAGTTGACGCTGTATTAGTTGTCCACACCTTGTATGAACCTGTCTGTAATAATGCTTTCTGCAGCAGTAGGATCAATGTGGTCAACTTGGCGCAGAGCCCTATATGCTGGCTGGAGTGCTAGTGCATAGTCTCTGAGGGTCTCACCTGGTCTCTGATGTCTGTCATAGAATTTAAGACGAACCTCAGTTGGTGATTGGACTTCAAATTCTTTTCTCAGACGAGTGTGGATCTGGTCAACGGTGATCTTTTTTTTTTTGAAATTCTTTATTTATGAAGATTTTTACAACATTTTACATCAATGCCAAAAAGGTCAGAGAGGATGACAGAGCAATTTGTACGTATTATACATACAACAAGTAAAACAAATCAAATTACGTTTCTAATGAGTGTACTACAAAGCAGTACTTTCCGCATAAGTGTCATAAGTAAAAAACCAGTTCAGCAAGAATGGCAAGACATATATCACGATAAACAACTAAAAGAAATAGTAGGCAAGAAATAGAAGAACACAATTTGTTACTTTCACTAGAAAGTGGTCAATTTATTGGCTATACGTACAGGAAAAAAAAAAAACCGTCTAGATTACCAGTGGCGAGGGTAAACATGAGAAAAAAAAAAAAAAGTAGTGACTATGAGGGGAGGGGATGGGGAGGGTAATTATATCAGGGGGTGTAAATGCTTAACTAGGGTGGTCTGAGTACAGTACAGAGTTACTATGTTGAAGCCAGGGTAGCCAAATGTTTAGAAATTTTTTGTGAGTGCCTTTTGCACGGCTTAAAGCTTCTTCAAATCTTGCTATTTGGGCTACTTTCGCCTTCCAGCTAGCAATTTGTGGGGTAATTGGTTGGAGCCAGTATTTGGGAATCAGAGACTTAGCTGCTTCTATAAGGTGAGTTGTTAAGTCGGTTTTGCCCAAGGAGAAATTCGATTGGGGTAGTGACAGCAGGACCAGGGCTGGCGACAGAATCACGGATTTAGCTGTAATGGTAGAGATGTTTTGTTGAATTTGGGACCAAAATGGCGAGATTAGTGGACACGACCACCAGATATGGAGTTGCGTACCAGGTTCCAGAGAGCATCTCCAACAAAGATTTGTATCTGAGAGTTTATGGGCATGTAGCCAATCAGGGGTTCTGTACCACCTTGCCAAACACTTGAAATGTAGTTCCTGAAGTTTGGTGCAGGTGGAGAAGCCGTGTGAGTGAGACAGAATTGACTTAATGTCTTCTTCTTCCAGCGTTAGATTTAAATCCTTCGCCCACGAATTAATATAGATAGGAGTTCGCTCAGACTGGGTGGAGGTTAGAGCTAATTTGCATTTTGACAATTTTCTCATTGAGTGATTGTCCGAGAGAATCAGATTTTCAAATAAGGTGAGCGGCCTACGTATTTTTTGTAAGTTGGGAATAGAAGATAATGTTTTTTTAAAGTGTGCGAGATGTAAGTGGGTTAATGGGATTTCAGGAAGCCAGTTGTAGAGAGTCTCGGGAGATATTGGTTCACCATGGTGAAGTAGTTCGCCTAGCGTCTTGCCCGAGAGTTTAGACCAAAAGTCGTCCATAGGTTTCACCTTCGAAGGTAAGAGGTATGGTGTTAAATCAGCAGGGTATGCTTTTGATGGGTAGGGTGCTAGGGCTGATTTGTGTATGCACCAGGCTTCACAGGGCCCTTGTAACAACAGGTCAAATGGTTTAGATCTCACCGTTCTGAGAGAAGTGTTCCAGAGAATATTTTTTAGTTGCGCGCCATGTTCCGCTTTAGCGATTGCCCCTAAAATAGAGTCTGAATGGGGTGAACTTAGAGTCAGCCAACAATTGAGGAGATTGGCATGATAGTAGGAAGTAATGTCAGGCATGGAGATTCCCCCTTTTTGCTTAGGTTTAACTAAAAGTGCAAAAGAAATTCTAGGTGGTTTATCTTTCCAGACGAATTTGTTCAAAAGGGAGTGAACCGAACGTAGGTAAGAAATTGGGAGGGCAATGGGAATCATTTGCAATTTATACAGTATCATAGGAACCACGTATGATTTTATAAGATTTTTGCGACCCATCCAAGACAGGTAGGGAAGATCGTATGAGCGTAATACTTTGCGAAGATCTTTAAGCAGAGGAAGGAAGTTATCTTTATATAAGTCCGCTAGATTACTGGAAAGGCGAATCCCTAAATATTTCAAATAGTCATTTTTCCAAACGTACGGAGAAGATGTTTTAAGTTCCTCCAGGTCTTTGTGAGGGATGGAGATTACTAAAGCCTCTGATTTGGATAGGTTTGGTTTATAATTTGAGAGATAACCATAATTTGACATTAAATTGGTAATTATGGGAAGGGCTACTTTCGGGTTTGAGATTATGAATAGCACGTCGTCGGCGAATGCGACAGCATGGAGTGTCTGATCGCCTAGCTGAAGGCCCTTAACCTCTGGGTGCAGCCTTACTGCTTGAAGAAGCGGTTCTAACGATAGAATAAACAAGGAGGGAGAAAGGGGGCAGCCCTGTCGGGTCCCATTCTTAATACTGAAATAAGGTGACAATGTGCCATTAATTTTCAGGCGAGCCTGCGGGTCTGAGTACAGGGAAAAAACGGCTGTGATAAAAGGGGCAGGGAAACCAAAGGTTTTAAGGGAGGCTTTAAGGAAAGACCAGTCTACCCTGTCAAAAGCCTTCTCGGCATCTACGCCGAGAAGGACAAGATCAGAGCGACGTTTTCTGGACAGGGAAATGGCGTGCAGAAGTCTGTGGGAGTTATCTTTCCCTTCCCTCGATTTCACGAAACCGGACTGTTCCTCGTTTAAAAGGCGCGGTAGGAAGGGTTGTAGCCTAAAGGCAAGAAGTTTGGCCCATATTTTAATATCGAAATTTAGTAGCGAGATTGGGCGATAACTCCCACAGAGATCCGGGTCCTTCCCTTCCTTAGGGATAAGGGTTACAAAGGCTTCAAGGGATTGTCTCTGTAGCTCACTTCCTTGGAAAAGTGCATTGCATAGTTGGGTCAAATGGGGGAGAAGAATGTCTCCAAATTTTTTATAGTAGGGAAGGGACAGACCATCTGGTCCGGGGCTCTTGCCCGGAGCAAAAGTAGATAATACCTGTTGAAGCTCCTGGACAGTGACTGGTTCTATCAGCGATGCAGCTGCTGATGGAGACAAAGTGGGTAAGTTGAGGGGTCTCAAGAAATCTTCAATTTGCGACAATCTATCAGACAAAGAAGACTGAGATTCAGAACTCCTGATGTTATATAACTGCTCATAAAATGTACGAAACGTGTCAGCTATACCTGGTGTGTCTACCAGCACGGCATTTGTGGGTGACCTGATTTGCTTGATAAAAGCCTGTTCCTTCCTTTTCTTAATATAGCTAGTCATGAGTTTCCCACTTTTATCTCCGTGCTCGTATAGCCGAAGCTTATAGAAAAATTGATGCTTTGATACCTGCTGTTGAAAAAGTCTCTTGAGCTTCTCACGAAGAGCAGTTAGCTCAGATTGAAGTGAGTTTAGTCTAGTAAGCTTGTGAATTCTCTCAATGGATGAGATTTGTGCTAGGATTGAATCAGACTCCTTCTGTTTCTGTTTTTTAATCTGGGCTGCTTTAGCTATCAGAACGCCCCGTACAAATGCCTTATGGGTCTCCCATACTACACTAACCGATGATTCCTGAGTCGTATTTAGCGCAAAAAATTCTGTCAGCTGTGCGGATAAATCGGAGGTAAGTTGTGTGTCATTTAGTAAATTTTCATTTAGCCGCCACGTCCATTCCCTGGGCGTAAGGTCCCTAAGGACCATTGAAATAGTTACCGGCGCGTGGTCAGATATTGAAGCTGGATGTATTCGCGCTGATGTGATGTCCTGTGCTAAAGAGGACGAACATAAAATATAGTCGATTCTCTGATGTGAGTTACACTTAGCAGAGAAATGAGTATAATCTCTCATAGAGGGGTTTTGAAATCTCCAAGCATCTAACAACTTTAGGTCGTGAAGGGATTTGAGAAGGGAGGCTATCCATCTCTGAGATATAGCCGACTTGTTTGTGGAGGAATCTAATTGCGGGTTAAGTGTCACATTGAGATCTGTGCCTATTATGATTTCCCCCTGGGCAAATTGCGATAGCGTTTGGAGTGCATCCTTGAGCCATGAGCATTGGTCATGGTTTGGTGCATACATGCAAGCTAGTGTGAGTTTCCTGGAAGCCAGCACACCTCTCAGAAAGAGGTACCTGCCCTCCGCGTCAGATAATTCTTGGTGGCATTCGAAGGGGACAGAGCGGTTAATGGCAATCGCCACCCCCTTGCTCGCAGATGTGGGGTGAGAGCTAAAGAACCACTGATTAAATGGGTGCGTTGGGAACGAGATAGGTTTGCTGGCTTTCAAATGAGTCTCTTGCATGAATATAATATCTGATTTAAATTTCCTTAAGATGCGTATCATACCATGATGTTTGTGGGGGGAATTCAAACCATTTATGTTAATGGTAGTGAAAGAAACAGTAGCCATTTTAGAGACTAATGGGCCAACCTCAACTGCAAATACTACAGACGCCCCTAGTCAGGACAAGGAAGATGGGAGTGGGGTATGAATAAATTTTTTGGGGAGGCAGGGAAGGGGCCTAGCAAGGTAAGGGGAGGGGATGGGGAGAGATAGATAAGAGCTGCGAGACAAAAGTCAAAAAACAGTATGCACCTTAATGATGGCAATAGCACAAATAATGATATGCAGTAATAGCGAACTGGTTATGTTACCTATAAACTAGGTTTTACTGTTGTGAACCGATTTAACTTAAGCTAAGCAATAAGTAAATACAAAGGAGCGGGTAATAACAAAGGTCTGATCTATTGGGCAGCCTTGCCCCGCTCATTTTAGTAACATCAGATGGTCAGAGATAGGGCGAGTAAGAAGAAAAGAAAGAAAATCCTAGAACAAATAAACAGGGAGAAAGGAGGACAGGGGCTACAGTGACAATAAATTGAGTGTGGGGGAAGGGAAGGAGAGGAGAGATGGGCGAGGGGAGGTGGGGGGAGGGGGGGAAAGGGACGAGTGATAAAAGGGAGATCAGTTAATGTACATACGGTGAGAAGAAAAAGAAAGAAAAAAAAAAAAAACATATTAGAGACAACAGAGGACCAGAGAGTTTATCATTTCTAATCTAACAATATCCTCCAAATCTAGGACCTCAGCTCTGGTCAAAGTGGCCCGTGGGCCACCCACTAGGATGTTGTGTCTATGACAAACAGAGAAGAAAAAATAAACTTGCATGTCGCTTAAACTGTAGCACCTAGGTTTAAGGGCAAGAAAATTGAGGGCCACCCTGAGCAAAGTCCACTATAAAAGTGTGAATAAAGATAAGGTGCTACAAATATAGGAAAATGTCCAACTAGGAGTAACTTATAACGTAACAAGTAACTTAGCTAGGAAGCAAAGAGATGTCATGTCCTCTTCAATAAGAGCTCCTCTCACAGGCGCTGGGAGAGCCAGGCACGAAGTGGGCCGTAGGATCAAGATGGAAGCAGTCTCGGGGGAATCCTCTTCTGCTTCGGTGACTTGAGTCTCCTGGATTGGGACCAAGAATCGGGATCCGGTAGCTCCGGGGATTCCGGTAGAGGAGGGACAGGCAGCCAGGATGGTATGTCCAGCGGCTCGACCCCCAAAAAGGACCAGATTGCAGGTAAGTCCGATGGGGTGTGTATTGTAAACCTCTTCCCTTTGTAGGAAAAGGCCAAGCCAAAAGGGTAAAGCCATGCGTATCTAATCTCCTTTTTCCTGAGCAAATCAAGCAATGGGCGTAGTGTGCGGCGTTTCGCCAAAATGGAGGGAGCGATGTCTTGGTAAATGCCGATTTCATCGTCCCCTATTAGAACCTTATCTTTGCCCTTTGCAGCAGTTAGAATAGCTACCGTGTCCTGATATGACAAAAGGCCACAGACTATATCTCTTGGCGGCTCACCTGGCTGCGGCTTCGGCTTTACCGCTCTGTGGATGCGTTCCACAGTAATAGTTGCTGCGCGTTCAGGGCCTACTAGGTCCGTGAAGAGAGTGGTGGCCATCTTGTGGAGGTCTTCCGCGGCACTTGCTTCTGGATAGCCTTTAATTCTTATGTTCTTTCTTCTATTTCTATTTTCTTGATCCTCGATCAATGTGAGGGATCTGTCAATATATTCTTTTTGAAAATGGAGCGCCGCTTCCACTGAGGTGGAGTGATTTTGTATTGCTCCCACTCCATGCTCTAGCTGCTGAACTCTCTGGCCATTGTTGTAGAGTTCAGCTTTAATCTCCGCCAACTCTGCCATAACTGGAGATAAAGCTTTGATTAGAGCTTTCTGAAGAAATGCCCGGGAGATGTATTCAGCACCCGAGGCAGCTGGATCTATGTCCGTAGTGCTCTCCATGTCAGAGTCGTCTGCTATATCCTGTTCGGTGCAAGAGAGCGGCGCCATCTTAGACACGCGGGCCGGAGAGTTCAGTGACTTTCTCTGTAGATATTTCTGCAGATCGTTTTGCTGTTTAGAGCGTTTAGGGGTCTCTGGGGGGTCTGTACCCCTTTCCCTTCCTGTTCTGACCATCTTAGCTGGAGTAAGCTTGAATTATGAGCGGGGTCTCGGCTAACTGCTACGGAGCTCTCAGCTCAGGCTGCCATCTTCACTCGCGGTCAGACTCCGCCCCCCCAACGGTGATCTTTTCTATCGGTGGCCAGGAACGAACTTCCTCAGCAGCTGGACCTTCAAGTTGTCCTAAGAGAAGCTGTACCTGCTGGGTGGGAGAAAGTAATACAAGTTAAACAGTATGCAATATCTTTTCTTGAAACCCAGCAAGGGTATGAGGATCCCCTCTGTAACTTGGAAGACTGGAGGTTCCTATAAAGAAAGGCAAGCCTGTCGTTATACCAAGAGCTGGAGCAGAGATGGTAGCTGTATCCTGAGGTGCAGGAGCACTGGAGGATGAGGTTGTAGGGTTACCTGCGCCAGGCGGATCACCCTGAGGCGATGTAGACATTTTTGCAAAAATTAGGATACTGTCTCTTTAAGTAAAATAATAAAGCTTCTGTCACTTTTAAGAAATGCAAATCTCAGCAAATACAAAGTCACTTTATAAAATGCACTTATCTGTATCCCAGGAATGGCAGATAACAGCGGACAATGGCGGTTGAGGTTCTTGCAGAAGTGATGAGCAGGAGATGCAGGCAGGATGAAGATCACTTTGGTCCCTGAAGAGATGAGGAGTCTCTGCAAAAGTACTGGAAGCAGGGAAGCTGAAGTTCTGTAACAACTGGGATGGATCTGAGGATTCAGTGCTTTAGTAAAGATGGCGGCACCCAGTTTTGGCGCGCGGGGGAAGTTTTATGGGCGGAGTTTACTCCTGATAAATTGCTCCAGCGGTCAGGCAATCCAAACTGGTGGAATATACAGTCACAAACCATGAAATACAATAACACAGTCTTGATAAGATGGCGCATTAATAGACCCCCCTGTGTGCTGGCTCTGGTAAAATAGAAATACTGTTAATATAGAAGGAATGAAGGGGAGGAACCCCTTTACCTTATATGCAAATGTCCATACCATCTCGGTCTGCAAGGACTATTAAAGGGAATTGGACGAGCAGTACCGGGACATTACATGAGTATATTCTTTTGGTTTAATAAGTATATTTAATATGTATATATGTGTGTACATTTGTTTAAAGTATGTGTCTTGTGTACTGTGTGAGTATTGTGTGTTTGTATACAGGTATGTGTGAGTATATACAGTATGCTATAATAATGTGTACGGGTGAGTGTATGTATATATGTGAGTATATATAGTATTCATACATTCATAGAAGTATATAAGATAAGATAAGATATTCCTTTAATAGTCCCACAATGGGGAAATTTCAGTGATACAGTTTCATAGATGGTACAGTAGTATATAACTGTAAGGATTGGCGTCAGGGTCAGGCAGTGCAAAGTGGCACAGCTGGGAAAGCAACACTGTGCAACTAATGACAAAAGGGGTCGCAGGCCCTGCAGCTATGGCTATGCTGTAGTATCTGAGATGAGGCAGACCAATGCACTTCCTAATTGAAGTGCGCCTACCACGACTCCTACACTTCTATCTGGCGGCTAGGATAAGGGGAGAGGAGGCCCTGAAAGTGCTAGGGACTGGAGTCACGGGGTCACACCTAAACAGAAAGCACAGTGTAAATGCAATGCCACACAAAAGACTAACCAGCATGGAACCAGGGAGGACCACAAGTCCCAGCAAGACACAGAAGAGAAGGTGAGGTCAGACGAGCAAGAGGTCGAGCCAGGAGATATAATAAAGGTACCAAATCAAAAGACAAGGGATAGTCAAAATACAAGCCGGGTATAAAAACCAAGGAACAGATAGAATACAAACAGACAGGGAATCAGACTGAGCAGGGGAACCAGGAAACACAAGTGAATGGCTGGCAAGGATCCATGCCTGGGTGGGGTTTAAATAGCAGCAGAGAAAAACACACCTGATGGCTAATGGCATGGAGACTGAAGGCAAGGAAAAGATTAACCCTTAATGACCTAAGCAAACCCAATAGAACTCCTAACACGTCTCCCAGGGAGACGCCGCGCAGCAAGGAGACCGCGGCGACTCCGTATCCTGACAATAACAAGAGAGAAAAACACATACAAGCTCATGGCAGATAGAGAAATCCTAGGAATCATAGCAACTAAAAAAAAGAAAGAAACACAGATACATTGCAGGATCATTTAGTTCTCTGTGCGGATTGATGTTAATAATACAGCCGACTGTGGTTGGAGGACGCGAGGAGGGGTCACAGCATGTAGATATAACAAGCAGAAATTTTTGCAGAGGTGGAGGACATCATCAGCTATCATGATAACATGTGGTAGTTCTTGGTAGGTAGTGAGATCTCCTGCTCACAGCTGATAGTTTGGTATCTTGTATCAGCACTATTGTCCATTAACCACAAAAAATGCCCCAAATGTCCTTCATCAAAAGCCCTCCTCCTCCTTTCTTCTTATCACTGTGTTCTACTGCCCCAAAGGAGTCAGAAACCATCCAGGTAGACAGGTTGCTGATCTCTTGCCAAGCTTCCATAACTCCTGGGGTAGGTGGGTGATGGTAGGTTCCCAGGCTGTAGCAAAGTCCCACATGTCCACAGTAGAAGAAAGAAATACCAGTCAGCTGTAGGCATCTTCACACATCAGCAATAGATACCAAAAAAAAAAAAACCGGAGTTAGAACTTACCGGTAACTCTATTTCCATGTAATCCACCATGACGGCTACACAAGGAGGTTGACCTCTGACCCGCTGTAGGGACAGGAACTGAGACTCTGTTAAATACACCACTCCCACCACCATTCACCAGTGTTTACCAAATTACAAAGGAAAGGTGCGAAATATAAACTACAGTATGTTGTCATACATAAAGATATTAACTAGGGAGGGTAATTAGACGCCGTCATGGTGGATTACATGGAAATAGAGTTACCGGTAAGTTCTAACTCCGGTTTTCCATTACATCCACCATGACGGCTACACAAGGAGATATACCAGATTACAACTCCTAGGGTGGGATTACCGCCGAAAGGACCTTACGTCCAAAGGCTAAATCACTTACCGAACCCAACCTGTAGTGTTTAGCAAAGGTCCGCGAACTAGCTCAAGTGGGAGTCCTGCATATCTGCTCCAGGGAAACCTCCCGTCTCTCATTCCAAGAAGAGGAAGCTGCCCCAGTTGAATGAGCTTTGATGTTCCCTGGCTCTGGTAGATTCCTTAACAGGAAAGCCTGCAGGATTGGCACATTAATCCCCCGGCAATGGTGGTTTTGGAAGCCTTATGACCTTTATTTTGGTACCCACAAATTTAATTTAATAAATTTACATCCTTTCTCCAGGAGGAGGTAGTTTCCAGGTAGGCGACCACTGCCCTTCTGATGTCCATGGCCTGCTACTCCCTCTCTTTTGAAGAAGAGGGATTTGAGCAAAAGGAGGTAGTTCTCTGAGGAACTCTGCCCCTGCCTCCGGCATAAAATTTTGGCACCGGCCATAAAGAATCCTCTTCAATGTTCATGGCTTTACCTAATGGCATTGAATCCTTCATCCCTGTCCTCAGGAGTAGAATTTCTTTTTGAGACTGATAGGATAAGGATCCATAGATATAATCATTTGCTCAGAATCCAAGAAGGATAGAATGAGAACTTTCTCTCTGTAGAAAAGATCTGGACACTGACCCTGCTGCAGAACAGGCAGAATGTGTATAGGCCATTATCCGGACCTGCCCCAAAATCTACGAACATACCCCTTCATCCGAACAGGCATAAAGTGTAACCTACATACACTATTATCAGAACAGACGGATCTATTATAAACCGCAGAAGACTGTAGCCATTTGTACTGTTGTCAGAAAGGGGTTTTATTCTCCAATCAATAGAGATCTGCCCTGATATAAGCAGGAACCTGTAATGAATATTATGTCCTTGCGCAATAGGCATATACCATTCGACAATGGCGTCAGTCCTATATATACCGATCGATGTGTACCATTCCACAATGGCGTTATGCGTGCCATATACATATATATATATATATATATATATATATATATATATATATATATATACACATATATATACACATATACACACACACACACAATATATCTCCATACCATATACTATTCAATGATGGTGTTAAGCATGCTATATCTCTATCTGTATATATTGTTCAGTACTGATGTACTGTATCCCTTATACCATTCGCCAATGGTGTTTATGCATGTTAGCTACACCTATCTATATACCACATAATATACCCTTCAATAATGGCATTATGTATGCTATCATTATATACCACTCCGCAGTGGTGTAAAGCATGTTATACCTCTATGCATATATACCATTCCATACTGGTGTAATGCAACCATTATATACCATTCAACAATGGTGTTATGCAAGCTACATACACATATATGCATATATCTCTACATATATATATATATATATATATATATATATATATATATATATATATATACACACACACACACATTATATATCATTCAGTAATGGTGTTATGCATGCCATATCATTATGTACCGTTCAAAGATGGTATTGAGCATGCTCTAACTTTCCGTATATATCATTTAATACTGGCATATTGCATCCATTATATACCATTCGACAATGGTGTTATGTAAGCTATATACCCATACACCGTTATATATCATTCAGTAATGGTGTTATGCATGCTATATCATTATATACCGTTCAAAAATGGTATTGAGCATGCTATATCTTTTCGTGTATACAGCATTCAATACTGGTGTATTGCATCCGTTATATACCATTCAACAAAGGTGTCATGCATGCTATATATACACACACCTATCTGTAGTTGACATTATATACCATTCCACAATGGTGTTATGTATGCCATATGTGCCCTGCACACATATATATATCTATATCTTTATCATTATATACCATTCAATAATGGAGTTATGTATGCCATATGTGCCATGCGCACGTATCTATATATCTACATATTCATCATTATATACCAGTTAGTATGCAGCTATACCGGTTAGTAAATACCTTTTAGCCGTGCGGCCATATAGGTTAGTAAATACCTTTTAGCCCTCCGGCCATACAGGTTAGTAAATGCCTTTTAGCCATGCGGCCATACAGGTTAGTAAATACCTTTTAGCCCTCCGGCCATACAGGTTAGTAAATACCTTTTAGCCCTCCGGCCATACAGGTTAGTAAATGCCTTTTAGCCATGCGGCCATACAGGTTAGTAAATACCTTTTAGCCATGCGGCCATACAGGTTAGTAAATACCTTTTAGCCATGCGGCCATACAGGTTAGTAAATACCTTTTAGCCATGCGGCCATACAGGTTAGTAAATACCTTTTAGCCATGCGGCCATACAGGTTAGTAAATACCTTTTAGCCATGCGGCCATACAGGTTAGTAAATGGCTTGTATTCATCCAGTTAATTTTTGCCTTTGTTCACATGTCAAAGAGCATATAACAAGCACAGTCCCGGGACTCTGTAAGAACTCATTCCAAAATGGCACACCCTGGCCTACCACCTTCAGCACATATTGTTCCAAAAGGAACCACATATATCAACCAGCCATGGTGTTATGCATGCTATCAGTACATATGACTCCACAATGGGATTAACCCACACCGCAAAGAGCTATGCCTGCCATCAGGGCCGACTCCAGGTTTTTATGGGCCTTGGGCGACAGAGCCTCAGTGGGCCCTCTTGTAAAGGAGGTGGGGGAGTCGAGACACTGTGCGTTGCAGATGAAGCGAGTGACGTCATGCAGGAGTGTGGCGTCACCAACGCCATACCTCCCAATCTTTTAAAGAGTAGAAAGAGGGGTAAAATGTGCGGCGCGCTCTGCGCGCCGTGGCAAGTTTAGTTCCACCCGATTTTATGTTGATTCCACCCATTCTCATTCATTTATTATGTGCTCCCACACAGTATAATCCTCCTACAGTCACCCGTAAATTATATGCCCCCCTCCATCTCTCCCCCAGTTTCATATACACCCTTCCTCTGCCCCCAGTTTCATGTCCCCCCTCCATCTCTGTCCCCAGTTTCATCACGTTCTCCCCCTTCATCTGCCCACAGTTTAATGTCCCCCGTCTCTGCCCCAGTGTCATGCCGTTCCCCCCCTCCCCTTCATTTGCCCCTTCAGTTTCATTGGGCCCCCTCCATCTCTGTCCCCAGTTTCATGCCGTTCTCTCCCCACCCCCTTCCCCAGTGTCATGCCGTTCCCCCCCCTTCATTTGCCCCCTCAGTTTCATTGGGCCCCCTCCATCTCTGTCCCCAGTTCCATGCCGTTCTCTCCCCACCCCCTCCATCTGCCCCAGTGTCATGCTGTTCTCCCCCCCTCCATCTGCCCCAGTGTCATGCTGTTCTCCCCCCTCCATCTGCCCCAGTGTCATGCCGTTCTCCCCCTCCATCTGCCCCAGTGTCATGCTGTTCTCCCCCCTCCATCTGCCCCAGTGTCATGCCGTCTCCCCCCCTTCATCTTCCCCAGTGTCATGCTGTTCCCCCCTCCCCTTCATTTGCCCCCCAGTTTCTTTGGGCCCCCTCCATCTCTGTCCCCAGTTTCATGCCGTTCTCTCCCCACCCCATTCATCTTCCCCAGTGTCATGCCGTTCCTCCCCTCCCCTTCATTTGCCCCTCAGTTTCATGGGCCCCCTTCATTATGTTTCACCTTAATATGTAATGTAATACAAAACAAACACTTACATCACTCACCTTCCCTCGTTCCCCCGACGCTCCTCTCTCTCTCCCTCCAATCACATACGCGATGCAGGAGCTGTGAGATCAGCTCCTGCTTAGCTCCGGACCGGCTTGTGTGTGTAGGCGTGATGCGATGACGTCATCGCGCCTACACACGCAAGCCGGGGCCGGAGCTTTAAAGCAGGAGCTGATCTCACAGCTCCTGCATCGCGTATGTATTTCAGCTCATCGGCGGACGGACGCCGATGAGCTGAAACTGTGACAGGCAAGTGCCGGGGGGACCCCAGAGGCTCTGTGGGCCCCGGCACTTGCCCGACTATGCCGTGCGCTGACGCCGGCCCTGCCTGCCATATCTATATACACACACATACATATATATACACATACATATATCAGTGTACACTATACCTACATATACACCTACACCCATGCATCAATGAGCATTGGCATTATCCCTATATATCATAAGGCAAAGGTATCATCAGTATCTACCATTAACAATGGTGTTATGCCTGCTATATATCACTTAGTATATATCACCCAGCACCCATTACGTATATCCATATGTACCACTCTGTCTTTAACACAGCAGAATAGCCGGTTTTGATCAGGCCTCAGCCCTGACCTTACTCACCGCGCCCTTTTAGGATGTGGCAGGTGGTGATCAGACCAGACCAAATTTTAACTGAGGCCACGCCAGACAATGTTGCACCTGTGCAAACCGTTTTGTCAGAATCCCAGCTAGCAAGGCTTCACCTGAGATAAGCCTTTCACCTTGGGCGTTTCCCCCCAGCAGGATAATCAGCAAACTGCTACCAAGGTTTACTCTGTTATACACTAGCCATCCTGGGAATTTGCCTCTCAATAGAACTTTACCCCCTATGCTTTCCCTGGCTAAGCTTTTTAAGAGAAATAAACCTACTTTTCCTTCTGTCATCTAGACAGGCTAGAACTGGAGGACTAGACTTCTTTATACTGAAAGGCCTAAGTCCTCCCAAGTCGGCTTACCCCCTTAAGGGCCTTCGCCGTACTTCCTGAGCACAGGGCTTCTAGAACAGGAATGCCAACTCCTTCCCTCAAAGTGGTCATTCTCTGGAGTTTTTAATACACCCTTGCTCCTATGGGAACCTTCCGTCTCAGATCACAATTGGAGACTGGAAGCCCAAATTACACTCTGCCCCATAAAAAGGGAAAAATAAATAAATAAATTCTCAGGTACAGAGCAGCTGTTCCAAGTACTCACAACACCAAGGGAGCTGGAACAGCCAGGGGATCTGTGATCAACAGCTGTGCCTCAGAGAGCAACATGCTGGAACATACAGTGATACATCACATACCTTGCAGGAATGCCGCCTAGTTCACTCACCGCCCGGCATTCATCCCTTGTGTAGCCAGAAATTCCTTGATCCTGCAGCCTCAGCGGAAGCTGGGACGCACGCCACTGTGCCTGGCTATGTCACATCCTGGAACGCCAGTACGCCTAGGTTGGCCGTTCCTCCCCAGTGTGCTGGCCGAAGCCGGCATCCACTCTACCCCCTGCATTAGCCATAACAGACCGCTGGAAGGGGGGAGTTTTCCACCCGGGGGCAGGCCGGAGCGATACCCCCGTGTCCTTAATGGCCCAGGGAGGCAGGCGCCTTTGACTACGACCGAGGGCCGGACGGTGGTAATACTTACCTATTCCCCCAGATGGAGGAGAGCCTCTCATTACGACCCTGTGTAGGGACAGGAAACACTGGTGAATGGTGGTGGGAGTGGTGTATTTAACAGAGTCTCAGTTCCTGTCCCTACAGCGGGTCAGAGGTCAACCTCCTTGTGTAGCCGTCATGGTGGATGTAATGGAAAATCATCTCCTTGAAGAAGAAGTCCACACTTCCATGTAGGTTTTCCTCCATGCCGCATGGTGTCCATGCTGTCCTGGGGGGATGGTAACAGGCACACGTGTACACAAAGGAAACCAGCTGAACCAGGTCTTGTCATTGTCCATGCTTTACAATAGAAACAAAGGAACAAAATACTCCACAGGGTCTTCCATTCGAATTATAGTTGCTAATTCATAGTGCTAGTTTGCTTGGTTACAGGATTCTTGAAGATACAGAGAAAAAGAGTGAGAAAGGAAAGATAAAGGTTGCTCCCAGCTTGGAGCTCTGTATCAGGCAGCCAGCCACTCAGGGGGGCGGCGCCAGAAAAAAAAAAATGATATATGCGGTATATGAATATATATAAATGTATATGTGTGAGTATATATGCTATAATGTATATGTGAAAGTATATATAGTATATGTATAAGGCCTGGTTCACATGTGCGTTTGGTAATCCGTTCGGGGAGTCCACATGGAGACCCCCCTGAATGGATTACCAAAAGCATTAGCAAGTGGTGTGCAGTGATAGCACACCGACCCCATAGACTATAATGGGGTCCGTTTGGTGTCCGCACTAATCATACGGACAGGAAAGTAGATCGTGAAGTACTTTTCTGTCCGCATGTTCTCTGCAGACACCGCACGGAAAGCACACAGATCCCATTATAGTCTATGGGGTCCATGTGCTTTCACTGCACACCGTTTGCTAATGCGTTCGGTAGTCTGTTTGAGGGGGGACCCATGCGGACTCCCCGAACGGATTACCAAATGCAGATGTGAACCAGGCCTGAGTGTGTAGCTATATAGTGTGTGCAGTCCCATCCACACATTGCAGTAAAATACACGCAGCGGTTTTGGAAATCGCAGCATGTCACTTATACCTACAGACACACCAGCAGTGTCCCTATTTATATAAAGGAAGCAGAAAATCCTCAGAGGAAACCTCTGTGGAGTTTCTGCAATAAGCGGTGTCGGAAAAACTCATGCATTGCCGCCGGGGTTTTTCCTATATGGGGCCTTTGCCTATTACAGTGTAGTACACAGTATATTGAGATGATCAGGATGAGGCCCAACAGTGAGACTCAGCAAAAAACCCTGTGGAAAAAAATTGCGGCGAATCACAATGTATTTTTTCCACAGTGTATTTCATTGAGCTTTTGATGCATTTTCCCTGAACCATCTCCCGATTGCGTAGCTGAAAGTAACCGGCCATGTTTTTTGAAGCGCACACATTTTAGAGGTTGCAGCTGTTCCACATCTTATTCTTTCCTGCAACGTGTGGATGAGGTAAATTTCATTCACTTTGTTGATTCTGTAAAACACTTTGTTTTTTCTGTAGTAGCCAAAGACGTTGCGTTTCTGCAAAGTGGGGTTTCAGGTATTTATGGCCTATACTGAGCATAGGCCATAAAAAAGTTTAACCCTGGACAACCCCTTTAAAATGTCCCACACAGTTTAACATCCCCCTTCTGCACAGGATGTTACCCCATCACTGCTCCCACACAATATAATGGCCTCCTCACTGTTCCCCATACATTATGGGGGACCAGTGAAGAGGCCACTGTATGATGGGGAGCAGTGAAAAGGCCATACAAGATTTGGCCCAGACAACCCCTTAAAAGAGGTTGTCTATAAATGGGGGTTATCACTGTAGCGACCACCAGAGAGGTGTAAAAAAAAAAAAAAGTATACTGACCTGTCCCCAACACCCCATTGTCCCCAGCCTGTATCTGTTCAGTCTCATGGCGGCAACTCATTTCTGGAAATCCTGTACCTAATTGGTCTCAGCGATCACAGGACTCCCAGCAAGGAGGCGCCAGCACTAGACTGAACGGACACTGGCGGCGGACAACAGAGACAAGTGAGTATGTTTTTTTATTTGTTTTTTATTTTACACCTCCTGCTTGGCACATGAGTTGCTCCAATTCCTGGACAACCACTTTAAAGGATTTATCCATGTTTCTAATATTGATGGACTGTCCTTAGGATAGACCATCTATATTACATCTGTGATGATACAATAGCCAGGACCTCTGCAGATCAGCTCTTCCAGTACAGAGCAGCTACAGGTAATGGTAACATTTCTAGGAGCCGCACTGTGTACTTGCCATACAAGGTGTAGCAGTAGGTTTAGGTAGTGCAGTGGTGCTCATGGTATAGTGCATGAGCAGCATGGCTCTGGACATGTTATTACATTTAGCTGTTGTGTCTCGGTACCGCTGATCTGCAGGGTCCTGGCGGTGGGCAGAACTCACCCTAGTCTTCTGTCCTTGATTCCCTACAGACTTTCATTCAATAATGAGAGCATACCTTTCCACCGTCCCAGATTCTACAGAACATTCCCAAATTCCAGGTCCTGTCAGCAGAAGGTATGTCCCGGTTCCACCTCTTTTTCATCTAGAGGACACAGATAAGTTGAATACAATGGTGAATGAAGCTGGAGCCGTCTGCAAAGAGCTCCTGCTTCACCACTGATCTATTCATGCTGTGGCAGCTTAGAGGCTGGGGTTACATGTGGGTGAACAGAGATAAGAGACGATGTGTGATGTGCTCTGCAATGTTGTAATATAACCACTTGAAGTCTTATAAAATATATAGATATAACCTACTGTATATTACCTTTCAGTGACCAAATTCCTATAAATAATTCACATTCTTGGACTGCATTTCCCCATATATTTCTTTCCCAAATTCTTAAAGTACTTGTCTGAGGAATTCCCTATTTTTCACCTTTAAGTTTAGTTTAGTTTAGTTATTCTCTATATAAGATAAGATAATCCTTTAGTAGTCCCATAGTGGGGAAATTTCATTATGTTACAGCAACATAGTAATACAGATACAGAATAATACACAGTAATATATTACAGGACACACATAAGCTGAGAAGAGAAGATATACTAGGAGTCCATAGCAGCTAACGAACAGAAGAAGAAAGAAGGAAGACTTCAGAATCATTTAGTTTTCTGTGCGGAGTGATCTTCGCTTGGTCTGATGTAGATTATACAGCCTAATCGCAGTTGAAAGGAAGGACTTGCGATAGCGTTCCTTCTCACACTTGGGGTGAAGCAGATGGTAACTTACAGTGCTGCCAAGTGCCATCAAGGTCTCATACATGGGGTGGGATTTGTTCTCCCGCATGGAGCTTACCACGGAGAGTATCCTTCTGTCACCCACCACCTGTACTGGGTCCAGGGGGCTCCCCAGGACAGAGCTGGCCCTTCTGATCAGCCTGTCAAGTCTATTTCTGTCCCTGGTTGTTATACTGCTCCCCCTGCAGGCCACACTGAAAAAGATGGCTGAAGCAACCACAGAGTTGAAAAAGGCCCTAAGAATTGGCCCCTGGACTCTGAAAGGCCCTCAGCCTCCTGACCAGGTAGAGTCTGCTGTGACCCTTTCTGTGCAGCACCTCCAGGTGATCAGCCCAATCTAGTTTATTTATGAGGAGCACACCCAGGTACTTATAGGTCCTGACTATCTCAATGCATGTCCCTTGGACCTCCACCGGGGTCGGAGCACTTCTCCGTTTACTAAAGTCCACCGCCATCTCCTTGGTCTTCCCAGCATTAATCCTGAGGTGGTTCTGCTCAGTGGCGTAACTACCGCCATAGCAGCAAAGGCAGCTGCTACAGGGCCCGGGACATTAGGTGCTCAGTGACAGCTGCTACCACTGCTATCATTATATTCGGGGGTCTTTTCGGACCCCCGAGTATAATGATTGGCGGACGGGAGAGGTAAGAAACATAAAAAACACTGTTACTTACCTCTCCACTATCCTAGCCAGGCCTCCTTCCTAGTTGTCTGACGTCTCTGATGTCACATGAACCTGCGTCCTGGGTCATGTGATGTCCGGCGTCATTGAAGAAGGACGGCAGCGGAGACCGACAGCGTAGGAGCCGGGGGACAGGTAAGAAACAGTAGTTTTTTATGTTTTTATTCCCCCGGGTCTCTGATTATTATACTCTGGGGTCTGAAAAAGACCCCAAAGTATAATAATTGTTTATGTCCACAGTGGGACATAGTGTGTGCAGGAGCCACTATGGGAGAAAAAACTGTGTGTAGGGGTCACTATTGGGGATAATACTGTGTGTAGGGGCCACTATTGGGGATAATACTGTGTGCAGGGGCCACTATTGGGGATAATACTGTGTGCACGGGCCACCATTGGGGATAATACTGTTTGCAGGGGCCACTATGGGGGTAATACTGTGTGCAGGGGCCACTATGGAGGATGATACTGTGTGCAGGGGCCACTATGGAGGATGATACTGTGTGCAGGGGCCACTATGGAGGATAATACTGTGTGCAGGGGCCACTATGGAGAATAATACTGTGTTCAGGGGCCACTATGGGGGATAATACTGTGTGCTGGGGCCACTATGGGGGATTATACTATGTGCAGGGGCCACTATGGGGGATTATACTATGTGCAGGGGCCACTATGGGGGATAATACTGTTTGCAGAGGCCACAATGGGGGATAATACTGTGTGCAGGGGCCACTAAGGGACATAATATTGTGTACAGGGGCCACTATGGGGGATAATACTGTGTGAAGGGGCCACTATGGGGCATAATACTGGGTGCAGGGGCCACTATAGGACATAATAGAACGTGCAGGAATGCGTAGGAGGGGGTCAGTCGAGGTCTTCGGTGTTGGTGGGGGGGGGCCATGTCAAAAGTTCGTCACGGGACCCCGACATTCCTAGTTACATCACTGGTTCTGATGGCACCATTCAACAGCACCCAGTTTAAAGAGGACCTTTCATCATATTGGGCATAGGCAGTTCTATATACTGCTGGAAAGCCGACAGTGCGCCAATCTGTGCCCAGGTAAAGCGCTATTGGTCCCGGTACAGTAGCTCTTTACAGTTAGAAGGACATTTCTGACAGTCTGTCAGGAACTTCCTTCTATCCGCCTATAGCACTGTACAGTGTGAGCGGGGTGGAACGCCCCCCTCCCCTCCTGATAATAATCGTCTATGGACAAGCACTGTGAGCAGAGGGAGGGGGCGTTCCTCCCCGCTCACACTGTGCACCGCGATAGCCGCTGCTGTGGAGAAGGACGTTCCTGAGACACTGTCAGCAACGCCCTTCTGACGGTAAAGCGATGCGGTACCGGGACTTTATCCAGAGCACAGATCGGGAAAGCCGATAGTCCACTGAATTCAGCGCACTGTCGGCTTTCCAGTAGTATATGAAACTGCCTGTACCCAATCTGATGAAAGGTCCTCTTTAACTCTTTGTATTCCCTATCGTCACCATCAGTGATAAGGCCTACTATAGCAGAGTCATTGGAGTACTACTGTAAGTAACAGCTGGATGAATGAGACTACTGGTAGTTCCAGATACAGTGCAGAAAGTGTGCATTTGACCGTTTCAGATGGTGTCATTTATTTCTATCGAAAGCCAACTCTCCAACGTGTAATGGTGTCAAGACCTGAATCACCAGATAAGAAGGTTGATTTGATTTCCATTGATGATTTTTGTGTGATTTTGTTGTCATACAACTTTGGACAGAACAAAGTATTCAATGAGAGAGAATATTTAATTCATTCAGATCTAGGATGTGTTACTTGAGTGTACCATATAATTTTTGAGCAATGTGTATACATACAGTGTATATATATATATATATATATATACACACACACACACACACACACACACACACACACACACACACACACACACACACACATACACGCAGAGAGTTACACATTTGCCTGTCCTAATCAATACCCCCTTAATAAGCCCCCATAAAATTGACAGCCATAATGACAGTCTTTGTCCACACAGTCTTGTGCATACATGGTGCCATAATGGTGATGAGAAGGTGTGATACAGCGTCCATACACTACTTCACTTTGCTCAGACAAAGTCAAAAATGCCTAAATGGTGCCAATATGGATTACTTTGCATATTTTAGGATTCACTTTTTTGCTTTTTACACAAGAAGCTTTGCAATTCTTCTGTGTCCAACATTAATAATAATAATAATAATAAATTTTATTTATATAGCGCTAACATATTCCGCAGCACCGTACAATTTGTAGGGTTCAGATACAGACAGATACAAAACAAAGAACGTCATTTCACACAATGGGACTGAGGGCCCTGCTCACAAGAGCTTACAATCTATGAGGTAGAGGGGGTGACACAAGAGGTAGGAGGGGCGGCATTGCTTATACAGTGTTCAGACAATTTTGTAATAGAGGTTGCAGCCATTACACAAACAAAGCTTTATGGGCCGTCACTAGTAGTGTCCTTTAACATGTGGATAGAGCATGGACAAATATGTTAGGCTGAAATGGCATCAAGAACGGAAGGGTTTGCATTAGGAATTGTGATAGGCCTGTCTGATAAGATGCGTCTTTAGTTTGCGTTTGAAACTGTAGAAATTGGGAGTTAATCTGATTGTCCAGGGTAGAGCATTCCAGAGAAGTGGTGCAGCTTGGGAGAAGTCTTGCATACGAGCGTGGGAGGTTCTGATAATAGAGGATGTAAGTGTTAGGTCATTGATTGAGCAGAGAACACAGGTTGGGCGGTAGACAAAGATGAGGGAGGAAATGTATGGAGGTGCGGCATTATGGAGAGCCTTGTGGATGAGGGTGATAACTTTATATTTTATTCTATATTGAATAGGCAGCCAATGTAGCGACTGGCACAGACCGGAGGCATCGCTGTAGCGTCTAGCCTGGTAGATGAGCCTGGCCGCTGCATTCAGAATAGATTGTAGAGGGGAGAGTTTAGTGAGGGGAAGACCAATTAGTGAGGAGTTACAGTAGTCAAGGCGAGAATGAATCAGAGAGACAATAAGTGTCTTTAGTGTATCTCTGGTAAGGAAAGGACGTATTCTGGAGATATTTTTGAGGTGGAGGTGACATGAACGTGCGAGTGATTCAATATGAGGGGTGAAGGAAAGGTCTGCGTCAAACATGACCCCGAGGCAGCGGGCCTGCTGCCTAGGAGTTATAGTAAGGCCTGAGACTACAATGGATATATCAGGGACAGATCTGTTAGATGGTGGAAACAGTAGTAGTTCAGTCTTAGAGAGATTTAGTTTCAGATAGAGCGAGGACATGATATTAGAGACAGCAGAGAGACAGTCACTGGTGTTCTGTATGAGTGCAGGGGTGATGTCACGGGAAGATGTGTATAGTTGGGTGTCGTCAGCATAAAGATGGTACCTGAAGCCAAATCTGGCGATGGTTTGTCCAATGGGGGCTGTGTAGAGAGAAAAAAGCAGGGGGCCTAGGACCGAGCCCTGAGGAACCCCAACAGCAAGGGAAAGAGGGGAGGAAACAGAGCCCGCGAATGATACGCTGAAAGTGCAGTCTGAGAGATAAGAGGAGAACCAGGAGAGCACAGTGTCGTTGAGGCCGACTGAGCGGAGCATAGTGAGGAGGAGTTGATGGTCAACAGTGTCAAAAAGCTGCAGAGAGGTCCAGAAGAATAAGAAGAGAGAAGTCACCATTGGATTTAGCCGTCAGGAGATCATTGGAGACTTTTGTGAGAGCCGTTTCAGTAGAGTGCAGAGCACAGAAACCAGATTGTAAGGGGTCAAGAAGAGAGTTAGCAGAGAGATAGCGGATTAAACGAGAATAGACCAGGCGTTCCAAGAGTTTAGAGATGAAGGGGAGGTTAGAGACGGGTCGATAGTTAGCAGCACAGGACGGGTCCAGGGAGGGTTTTTTCAATAGCGGGGTTATAACAGCATGCTTGAAGGAGGATGGGAAGATTCCAGAAGAGAGAGAGGTTAAATATTTTAGTAAGGTGAGTGGTGACAGCTGGCGACAGAGATTGGAGAAGGTGTGAGGGGAAGGGGTCACTACTGCAGGTTGTAGGGCAAGATGAAGAAAGTAGCTGGGAGACTTCCTCTTCTGTTACAGGTTCAAAAGATGAGAATAGACAGTCTGAGGTGCAATTAGTGAGGGTATCAGTACTATGGTAGGTGTGGGAATCAATGCCACCTGGGGCATGGGAAGTTATTTCCTGACGGATCTTATCAATTTTAGCATGGAAATACGTGGCCAGGTCATCAGCCCTAAGGTCTGTGAATGGCGTCTGCACCTTGGGTGTGAGTAAGGAGTGAAAGGTTTCAAAAAGCCTTTTAGGGTTGCTGGAGAGAGAAGAGATGAGGGTGGTGAAATAGTCTTGTTTGGCTAGGTGAAGGGCAGAACTATATGTTTTAAGCATGAACTTGAAGTGGAGGAAGTCTGCAGGTGAGCGTGATTTTCTCCAGAGACGTTCGGCACACCTAGAGCACCGCTGAAGAAATCGTGTCTGTGGCCAGGGCTGCTGCCTCCTATGTGGGACTTTACGAGTGGAGGGGGGAGCAACCTCATCCAATGTATTTTTAAGGGTTTCATTATAGTGACTGGTGGCCAGATTTGGACAGGAGATTGAAGAGATGGGGGACAGAGAGGACTGTAGAGTATCTGAGAGGTGCTTGGTGTCAATAGCATGCAAATTCCTATATGTGTGATGGGTAGGGGTATCTTGTGAAGGGGAGAGGGCACTGATGGTGAGAGACAGAAGGTTATGATCAGAGAGCGGCAGAGAAGAGTTAGAAAATTTAGAAACTGTGAGGAGTTGATGGAAGACAAGATCAATCGTGTTTCCATCTACATGTGTAGCAGAAGAAGAACATTGTGAGAGACCAAGAGAAGTGGTTAATGAGAGAAACTGTGAGGCAGCTGGGGAGTGAGGGGTGTCAATAGGGATGTTAAAGTCACCCATAATAAGGGTAGGAATTTCACTGGATAAGAAGTGGGGAAGCCAAGAGGCAAAGTGGTCCAAAAATTGGTAGGGTGAGCCAGGTGGACGATAGATCACAGCGACACGTAAGGAGAGTGGGCGGAAAAGTCTGATAGCATGGACTTCAAATGAGGAGAATGTGAGTGAGGGGACCGGGGGAATGGACTGAAAAATGCACTGTGGTGACAGGAGTAAGCCTACCCCACCACCCTGCCTGTTGTCAGGCCTAGAGGTATGTGAGAATTGTAGGCCACCATGAGACAGAGCAGCAGGGGAGGCCGTATCTGACTGCTGGATCCAAGTGTCAGTAAGGGCGAGCAGGCCAAGGGATTTGCTAAGGAATAAGTCATTAATGTATTCTAGTTTGTTACACACTGAGTGGGCGTTCCAGAGAGAGCAGCTAAAAGAGACAGGGGAGAGATGAGGAGAAGGAACATGGTAAATATTGATGAGGTTTGTAGGACTTCTATGTGTGCAGGAAGAAGAGTTAGTGAAGGAAGGAGGGCCGGGGTTAGGAGAGATATCCCCAGCAGCTAGGAGGAGCAGAATGGACAGAGACAGAAGGTGGTTCAGGGATTTATGTGGGCGCTTCTGTTTGGTGTCACTGCTAAAAGAAATAAAGGGGTGATTACAGAGTGAGAAAAGTGTGTGAGAGCTGTACATGGGAGAGGGAAGAAGAGAGGGACTGACATGGATGGTGTGAACTGGTGGTAGTGATGGAGGAGAGGTCTGCAGGAAGACAATGGTTAAGATAGTAAGAGACAGTGCAGCTATAGCATACCATGTGGTAAAACTTGTTGTTTTAGGTTGGAATGTACCTGGTGTTCTGCCATGGTTGGCCTGTTCCGTGCCCTGTTTAAGTGCCATGTATAAGTGCACTTTGGTTAGTCTGCACTTCGGTTAAGATGCAATTTGGTTAAAGAGGACCTTACACCATATCTGGGCACAGGCAGTGTTATATACTGCCAGAAAGCTGACAGTGCGCTGAATTCAGCGCACTGTCGGCTTTCCCGATCCGTGCCCGGTGTAAAGAGCTTACGGCCCGGTACCGTAGCTCTTCTATGGTCAGAAGGGCGTTTCTGACCATTAGCCAGAGACGTCCTTTTGCCTCGCGGCGCCTATTGCGCTGTACTGTGGAGCGGGGAGGAACGCCCCCTCCCTCTGCTCACACAGCTCGTCCGTAGACGAGCATTATGAGGAGAGGGAGGGGGCGTTCCTCCCGGCTCCACAGCACAGCGCGATTGGCGCCGCGAGGCAGAAGGACGTCTCTGGCTAATGGTCAGAAACACCCTTCTGACTGTAAAGCGCTACGGTACCGGCACCGATAGCGCTTTACACCGGGCACGGATCGGGAAAGCCAACAGTGCGCTGAATTCAGCGCACTGTCAGCTTTCTGGCAGTATATAACACTGCCTGTGCCCGGATATGGTGAAAGGTCCTCTTTAAGATACATGCTGCACATGAGATGCCCCCGCGTATGAGATGCACCCCATAAGCTACATCTACTTATATAGGAAAGCACATCTTCAGAACTAGCACTAATTTAAGTCGTTAACTAATTAATTTACAAACTGTGACACATGAGGAGACTGGCAGTGTGGATCCTAGTAAACACTTGGCCAGAAACAGCAATAAAATCAGTGAGGATCAAAAGACTGATACTAGAGCAGATAAGACATGGAAGTGCAAAAATACAGCCTGGATTAATTGCTGGAATATAGGTCAGAGATCAGGCAGAGGTAAAATAGTGGTTCATATACCATTCAATGTTACAGCAGATGCATGAAGGGAGATACAGACAGCAGCAAGCAGAGGTGGGGTGGATACAATAGAAAATTCATATACCTGTATGAAGAGAGGGAGAATGAAGGTCATAATCATGCCATGTATAAGTGCACTTTGGTTAGTCTGCACTTCGGTTAAGATGCAATTTGGTTAAGATGCATGCACATTACAATTTAATAGTCATAGCTGAAAATTCATAAGCAGCTGTTAATTGTCATTATTACATTATACCTGGGGTCTGACCAGTGACAGAATTGCTGCTGGACAGGGCCATGTCCCTCGATTAGAAACTATCAATATGTCAATTGCTGCTTGAGAAGTTTACTTTCTATTAGTTTGTCCCTTCTCGGGCCCTGTGGCCAGGCTCTGCTGTAGTGTGTGAGCTAAATGTTCCAAATAAACCTACATGGAAAGCTGAAGAGAATCTTGTGAAAGCTGATCTTTCAAGTCTAAGTGAGAAATACTCATCTCTCAAACTACCATTGAAGTACTGCCACTAGAAGGAGCACTAGAGCAACTTTGTACAATTTATGAGATGTATTCATTGTAATGCCAAGAGTATGCTAGCATCGTGAAGACATTTAATACACAGGGCATAGAAGAATTGCAAAGCTTCTATCATCTGAGGGTAAGTTCAGACGGATGCGGCCTCAAAATCCTGACCAAAAAGACAGCTCCTATTGAAATCAATGGGAGCCGCTCAGGAGTTCTTCCCAGGAGTCGGCTTGCTCCGGCTCCCGGGAAAAGAAGCGAGGTACTCATTCTTCAGCCGTTTCGCCTCGCGATTCGGCCTGAAGACACACCCTCCTCCGGACTAGGCCCATTCATTGGGCCTAATCCAGAGCGGAGTGCACGGCTGGATGCCGATGCAGTGCACTGGCTTTCAGTTGTGGCTACCCGTCTTCGCTTAGCGGTCTCCGCATCAGGATCCTGTCCAAAAAAACCCCATCTGAACTTATCCTTAACTTGCAATGAGACAGCTCAGTCCACAAAATTAAGTCTAAAATAGAGGCAAAAATCACTCAACTACTGAAAACATTATCTCGCATTTCGCCAGGCTCTCTAAACGATCATCTAAGACACAACCATGAAAAGATTCCATCATCAGTAAACAGAATACAAGAGCACATATGGAAGCCCAAGGCTACTAAGGTACAAGATTTATTTGTGCAAAGGAAAACAGAAGCCAATTTGCCCCTGTAGGATTCCATGGCTGCAAGTGCCCATCAACCTTATCTCATACTAGCAGTACCTGCGACTTCATTCGCGGAACCCTGACCCCCTGCGTGATCCACCTGTAGCGCCGCACAGGCTTCTTCCTTTGCCTTGTGTCCACAGCGGCTCCCTTTTCCTTATCTCCCCCCTGGCGCCCGCCATCCCCCTTTATTCCTACCCACTCCCTCATGTGCTCGCTTCTTTCTCCTATCCCGTGCCCCATTTCCCCCCTAGCCCCATGTTCCCTTCCCCCCCAACCCCATGCCCCCTTCCCTCGTGTTACCTACCCCGTGCCCCCTTTTTCCCACCACCACATGCCCCCTTCCCTGTCTTACCTACCCAGTGACCCCTACCCCTCCACCCCTAGACCCTGTGTCACCTTTCCCCCCACCAACCTGTGCCCACGGCCTCACCAAACCCCGGGCTCCCCGTGCACCGATGTTACAGAGGTGCCTATGAGGGGCCCCCCTCCAGCGGCAAGCCATGTGCCCCATTCCATCTGTGGGCGTTGTGGCGGCCCTGTCCCAGTCCACCTTCCAGGGGCCCCCGGGTTTACCTGCCCAGCCCCCCCCATTCCCGCGTCCCCCACTGGACCGGCAACCTCCTCACTCCCAACACCCCACCTCTTTCCCTTCTCAAAGTCCCCTAACTCGCCTGTCGTCACAACCCTTCTCCTGCGGCCGAATGACACTGTAGATAGCCCTGAGCAGACATCGGCGACATCCCTGACGGACATGCAGAGTCCAGAGGCCGCAGCCGTCACGGGACAGCAGGCCGTTCCAGACCACGGTGCAGGTGACCCCCTGTCCGGCCACGGCAGAACACAGAATGACACGGAACACCGAATGACACTGTAGATAGCCCTGTAGACACCGAACACCGAATGACACTGTAGATAGCAATGAGCAGACATCGGCGACATCCCTGACGGACATGTAGAGTCCAGAGGCCACAGCTGCCACGGGACTTTTGTGTGGCCCAGTCTGTTAATTGATTTCAACTATTCAGTGACAGCCTCAGGTCACGAGTTTGCATACAACTCAATATATTCATCTGGACTGGGGCTGTAGTTGAGTAGTTAAAATCAATGTGAAGCGCAACAAAAAGTCACAGTGTAGTCCTGACCTCAAAAACAACAGTGATCCCATGTGAGGGCTTATAGACCTCTGGCCTCTGCAGTACCTCTAAACTGCCAGTAGATGGTGAAAAAGAACCTTGAATAGAATAACACTGAATTTCATGAAGATTTTTCTAATCTAATTTCTTTCTTTTACAGACATTACTTTACTGGGGATCATTTTGGCCTGCATTTGTACTGCAATAAATGTTTTTGCTGTTACTGCTTGTAGCATTCATTTCATCTGGTAAGTTCTTAACAACACTTGTTACATGACAATAGAAATATGACTTGTTTAAGCCTACTTATCACTGGTTCTCTTTAAAGGGGTTGTCCGGGATAATATTGAATTCATAGACTAATTTAAACACCCTCCCCCACCTACTTTCTAATATGCGTCATTTAACAAAAATGTATATTTACCCATATGACCGCCCCAGCAACATTTTCGGGTTATCCATTGACATTCCGTTTCCCCATTTCAGAAAACATCACCAATCTACCCTCCCCCAGCCCATCATACTTACCTGTTTTCCTTCTAGGCTTCCTTCTATGGGACTCCTTCTCCTCTTCCTTGACTCTGCTGGCGTGCGCGCAATAGTCGCAGCGATGCTGCTCTGTGCTTTGCAGCTGGCTATCCATCTCTATTGCACAGGTGTGGGAACTCTAGTATCTCATGCCTGCGCAGTAGAGGTGAATCGCCAGCTGCAGCGCCAGGACTATTCTGTGCACAGAGTCAAATTTTTTTGTCTGTCTCTGACTGTCTGGGTCCGGTGCGGCTACCGCTGAGCCTATCCTCCACACAATAGATATAACCTATATTACCTTTCAGTGACCTAATTCCTGTAAATAATTCACATTCTTGGATTGCATTATCCCCATATATTTCTTGCCCAAATTCTTAAAGTAGTTTTCCAATGAAATCCCTGCCATTCATTTCAGTTGGAAACCAACTCTCCAACTGGTAATAGTGTCAAGACCTGAATCACCAGATGACAAGAAGTAAAAACATAAGAAATAAAACATTGTCATGGGACAACCAATGCATGTCCTGTCTAGATTGAATACATAATTGCTTTTCCTTTTTATTTTATAGCAAGAGATGTAAAAATAAAGAACATCAGGATGTAGAGCTGTTGGGCGTCATTGTCCATAATCTAGGTAATAACTTCATTACTATACAGGGCTTTACAGTTATCTACCAGCTATTATGTATGTGGCTTTTCTGACACAGAGCTCCAAACCCTCTCCAAAACATATTTTAAGCCTGTATTTACTATTTTTTATCCATATGAGCTCTAGGTAGAGGGGACTACAGTCCTATTGGTAGAGCTGGTCGGGGTCTGCTAAACTAAAGCAGCTTTACCATGTAGAGGGCTTCAGGTCTAACATTGACGGCCTATCCTTAGGATTAGATCTGCCGCTCTCATGGATAAGTGAATAACCCCTTTAAGCACTGTGTATTCTATAAAAAGAGAAGCTATATATACAGTCCTATGAAAAAGTTTGGGCACCCCTATTAATCTTAATCATTTTTAGTTCTAAATATTTTGGTGTTTATAACAGCCATTTCAGTTTGATATATCTAATAACTGATGGACACAGTAATATTTCAGGATTGAAATGAGGTTTATTGTACTAACAGAAAATGCGCAATATGCATTAAACCAAAATTTGACCGGTGCAAAAGTATGGGCACCTCAACAGAAAAGTGACATTAATATTTAGTACATCCTCCTTTTGCAAAGATAACAGCCTCTAGTCGCTTCCTGTAGCTTTTAATCAGTTCCTGGATCCTGGATAAAGGTATTTTGGACAAACAATTCAAGTTCAGTTAAGTTAGATGGTCGCCGAGCATGGACAGCCCGCTTCAAATCATCCCACAGATGTTCAATGATATTCAGGTCTGGGGACTGGGATGGCCATTCCAGAACATTGTAATTGTTCCTCTGCATGAATGCCTGAGGATTTGGAGCGGTGTTTTGGATCATTGTCTTGCTGAAATATCCATCCCCGGCGTAACTTCAACTTCGTCACTGATTCTTGAACATTATTCTCAAGAATCTGCTGATACTGAGTGGAATCCATGCGACCCTCAACTTTAACAAGATTCCCGATGCCGGCATTGGCCACACAGCCCCAAAGCATAATGGAACCTCCACCAAATTTTACAGTGGGTAGCATGTGTTTTTCTTGGAATGCTGTTTCTTTTTGGACGCCATGCATAACGCCTTTTTTTTTATAACCAAACAACTCAATTTTTGTTTCCAAAATGAAGCTGCCTTGTCCAAATGTGCTTTTTCATACCTCAGGCAACTCTATTTGTGGCGTACGTGCAGAAACGGCTTCTTTCTCATCACTCTCCCATACAGCTTCTATTTGTGCAAAGTGCGCTGTATAGTTGACCGATGCACAGTGACACCATCTGCAGCAAGATGATGCTGCAGCTCTTTGGAGGTGGTCTGTGGATTGTCCTTGACTGTTCTCACCATTCTTCTTCTCTGCGTTTCTGATATTTTTCTTGGCCTGCCACTTCTGGGCTTAACAAGAACTGTCCCTGTGGTCTTCCATTTCCTTACTATGTTCCTCACAGTGGAAACTGACAGGTTAAATCTCTGAGACAACGTTTTGTATCCTTCCCCTGAACAACTATGTTGAACAATCTTTGTTTTCAGATCATTTGAGAGCGGGCTGTCCATGTTCGGCGACCATCAAACTTAACTGAACTTGAATTGTTTTGTAGAAAGAAATGGTCCAAAATACCTTCATCCAGGATCCAGGAACTGATTAAAAGCTACAGGAAGCGACTAGAGGCTGTTATCTTTGCAAAAGGAGGATCTACTAAATATTAATGTCACTTTTCTGTTGAGGTGCCCATATTTTTGCACCGGTCAAATTTTGGTTTAATGCATATTGCGCATTTTCTGTTAGTACAATAAACCTCATTTCAATCCTGAAATATTACTGTGTCCATCAGTTATTAGATATATCAAACTGAAATGGCTGTTGCAAACACCAAAATATTTAGAACTAAAAATGATTAAGATTAATAGGGGTGCCCAAACTTTTTCATAGGACTGTATATCACACTATTCACATCATCATTTCTTTTCCTTCTTAACAGAGCCTTCTTTCAACACAAATTTGGAAAAAATAGAAACATGGACATCATCAGTCATGTAAGACCAGCGACGACCAGGGAGGATCCACATCAAATCAACAAAGAGTGTAAAACAACTTTTATTTCCATCAGTTACATCGTTTCGGGACTAGCGTGTCCCTTCCTCATGGCATGAAAGAAAAACCAAACACCAACACTTATAAAACACGCCTGAGTAACTAATCTCCACCTCAGAGGGCAAGTTCACACAGGGTTTTTTGGTCAGGGTTTTGAGGCCGTATTCGCCTGAAAACCCTGACCAAAAAGACGGCTCCCATTGAAATCAATGGGAGCGGCTCAGGACTTTTTTCCGGGAGCCGTTTCTTCCGGCTCCCAGAAAAAAGAAGCGAGGTGCTTATTCTTCAGGCCGTTTCGCCTCACGGTTTGGCCTGAAGACACACCCTCCTCCGGACTATTCCCATTCATTGGGCCTAATCCGGAGCAGAATGCGCGGCTGAATGCTGGTGCAGTGCACCGGTTTTCAGTCGCGGCTAACCGATATTTGGATCGGAACCCGAGTCGGCCTCCGCTTCAGGTTCCGATCCAAAGAACCCCGTGTGAACTTACCCTCTGATAGCTTAATTCATACTGAATATCTTAAACTATATCATTATTATACATATAAATTTAATAGGATTTAGAATAAAAATAGATTTTCTATTATCTATTTTTAATCTTAATACTATTAAATTCATATGTACATTAATGTTATCGTTTAAGATATTCAATCTTAATTAAGCTATTAGAGGGTAAGTTCACATGAGGTTTTTTTGGATCAGAACCTGAGGCGGAGGCCGACTCAGGTTCCAATCCAAAAACCAGGTAGCCGCAACTGAAAGCCGATGTCCTGCACCAGCATTCAGCCGTGCATTCTGCTCCGGATTAGACCCAATGAATGGGTCTAGTCCAAAGGAGGGTGTGTCTTCAGGCCAAATCGCGAGGCGAAAGGACCTGAAGAATGAGCACCTCGCTTCTTTTTTTCCAGGAGCCGGAAGAAAGGGCTCCTGGAAAGAAGT
The DNA here is from genome assembly GCF_031893055.1 of Leptodactylus fuscus. NCBI lineage: Eukaryota > Metazoa > Chordata > Amphibia > Anura > Leptodactylidae > Leptodactylus > Leptodactylus fuscus. The sequence continues at coordinate 196,048,157 of NC_134267.1, forward strand.
ACTGAGCGTCTCCTTTTGATTTCAATGGGAGCCATCTTTTTGGTCAGGGTTTTGAGGAGAATACGGCCTCAAAACCCTGACTAAAAAAACCCGTCTGAACTTACCCTCAGAGGTGGAGTTTATTTACTTAGGTGTGTTGGTGGTTTTTCTTTCATGCCATAAGGAAGGAACACGCTAGTCCCGAAACGCATAGCTTCATCATGAAGTAACTTGACTCCTATTCTTTGTTGATTTGATGTGGATCCTCCCTGGTCGACCCCCTGATGAAGGCTTATCGAACTTCCTAGCCTGCCCCTACAGACTCTGCCACCGCCACTCACCTTATCATTGAGACTGCGGGGATTAAGTGAACCCTAAGAATGGAAACCTTCCCCCAGAAAAACCCAAGGCAAATAAATAAATACACAGACTACAATAAACTTTTTGCATGGGTGTAGGTCGGCCACAGCTTGTTTATTTATAAAACAGTTAAAGGGGTATTCCCACCTCACATACTCAGCAGTCTTCACTCTTGTAAAATCTTCTTTCTTCCTGGTTTCTTGCATCATTTGGTGGGCGGGGTTTCACAGGCAACCTGCCGTTTAGCTCCGCCCCCAAATTCGTGTGTAGCTCCACCCACCCACATTGGACTATGAAGTACAGGCAGCAGCAATTCCATTCTGTGTTACATACAGAGACTGCCTGTCTCTGCCATAATGAACACAACTGAATTAGCTAGCCTGATAACTGGGAGAACAGAAGAAATGAAAGCAGCTCCTCTATCTGAGTGCAGGACCTAGGTCACATGGTGTAGACACAGGAATAGCTAGATACACAGGCTTGCTCCCTGCACTTAGCCCCTCCTCCCTCCCCCCGAGAGCAGGCAGACACATCACTTGACTCAGGAGCAGCTAGGTCAGGGCTGTGGCCACAAAAAATTGAATAAAGTAAGATAGTGGCCAAACAAAGTAGTTTTGCTGAAGCAGTGTATTTAGGAAAAGTCTTACATCCACATTAACAAGCAGTATAGATAGGATCCTTGTGATGGGACAACCCCTTTAAGTATGAAAACGTTAAGTTGCCATTTCCATGGCAACGAAGATGTAAACATTAACAGTAGTAAACACAATAAACTCAGGAAAGGGTAACCTGGCCCCCTCCCGCGGAGGAGCAGCATCTCCCAGCTACCCTACTTCCTATGCATAACCGCCACGGAGGGACCCGAGTGCCCATACCTCCCAACTTTTGAAGAACCAAAAGAGGGACAAAATTTAGCCCCGCCCATTTTTGTGTTGACCCCGCCCACTCATTAATTTTTCATGTGCCCGCACACAGTATAATCCTCCTACAGTCACCCGTAAATTATATGTCCCCCCTCTATCTCTCCCCCAGTTTCATATACACCCTTCATCTGCCCTCAGATTCATGTCCCTGCCATCTCTGCCCCCAGATTCATGTCCTCTCCATCTCTGCCCCCAGATTCATGTCCCCCATCTCTGCCCCCAGTTTCATGTCCACTTCATCTCTGCCCCCAGATTCATGTCCCTCCATATCTGCCCCCAGATTCATGTCCCACATCTCTGCCCCCAGATTCATGTCCCCCCATCTCTGCCCCCAGATTCATGTCCCCCATCTCTGCCCCCAGATTCATGTCCCCCATCTCTGCCCCCAGATTCATGTCTTCTCCATCTCTGCCCCCAGTGCCATGCCGTCCTCTCCTTCATCTGCCCCCAGATTCACGTTCCACCTCCACATTAAACTTACCTTCTCCTCCGCTCCCTCGCCGCTCTCTGCCCTGTGTCAGCTCCTTGCTTCAGCCGCAGATGTGTTCAACTCAGATCTGCATCCTGTGGACGCAGATCTGAGTTGAAATCGGGACATACCTCCCTCCAACCGGGACCGTGGGACATATCACCCAAATCGGGACTGTCCCGCGGAAATCGGGACGGTTGGGAGGTATGCGAGTGCCTACACCAGGTGCCGACCCCCACCCAACAAAAACAGGGCCTGCTCAATGCCATCCTGCAATCCCGACAGGTAAATATTGAGGCCAATATCATTAAGGTGAACACCGTCCTCCCGGAGGAGGCGACCATTGTCGCCCTCCCACTGTCGGTGCCAGATTACAACACCTCCACGGGAACGAACGAAGCGCGCCATGCGAGCGTTCACGGACCGTCTGCAGCGCTCAGCGGACTCGGGATCTCCGGAACCATGTCAGCAGACTCTGGGAACAATCTCGGACCAAACTAGAACCATTTCCGAGAAAAACCCGGGATTATGTTCCAAACCTGACCGCATGACAGCCAAAAGCTTGGCCATGCGGACAAAACAGAGGTCATTTCCACCAGCATGGATGACCAGGATGGCCGGGCCGTTGGCACTGCGGCTAAAATCCACCGCCTCAGAAAGAACCTGCGACCACCTCATACACGAATACTCCTTGTGGTAAAGTGTACGGTATGGTGGTGGACGGAGTGTATATCTTGCCTGGTTTCCTCAGCCAGGCGAGATAAAGGAAAACCAGAGCAATAATGTTGTAGCAGAGCATAGTCTGCTAGAGCTCTTGTTCCATATTATGGGCTGGCTTTTCTGGACTGGAGGGCAGGTTGGTAGTGGGAGCCTTCCAGTCCACACCCTTACTCCACCACGGGTTTTGTCCTAAGTCTGGGGCATTCACAGGTGAGGCTTCCTTAGGGCTATTTACTGGGGAAGGAAGCTCAGTTATGGGGCTGATACACACAAGGAGTGTGTGAGGAAAACACTCCTCAGACCAACAGGTATAGTGTGGACTTTGACCTGCTAATGTGGTGACTCAACCTGCTCTAGATCAGAGAGGCAACCTGTTGTATAGGTAGAGCCAGACAAGGCTTAGGTTTTTGTTGTTTTGTTTCTTTGCTGGCACAGTGTTTTATGCCAAAATCCCAAATAAAACACTCTGGACTTGTTTATCCGACTACCTGTCTGCATGGTGTCATTGCCGTTCCCAACCATGTGAGCTGAACCCCCTACAATTGATGGAGGATGCGGGCACAACTGCATGACAGAAGTCTGGACAGTTGTGTGTGGCAGACATTAAAGGAGCCAGAGGTATATGTCCTGGGTGAAAGAAGCTGCGACTTTGCAAGGACAGTCCAATACCATGGAAGAGGTATTAAAGCAGCTGGTACAAGTCCAGATGCAGCAACAACAGGTCCAGCCGCAACAACAACAGACCCTGGCGCAGCAACAGGAAACAAACCGCCTGTTAATGGAGCAGATGGCTGCACTCCGAGAGTCTGGCACGACTCAAACCCGACGAATGGACGTAAGCCCGCCTGAGACTGCCAAGGTAAAGAGGGCTGTACAGCAGGTCTTGCAGAAAATGACATCCGATGATGACGCCGAGGCCTACCTCACAGTGTTTGAGAGAGTGGCAGAGAGAGAGGGTCTGCCGAGTGCAGAGTGGGCAGATGTGTGTAACGATGCTAGTTATCAGATTTGGAGTCCAAATGGTGGGGCAAATGGTACAGTACATAAATAATAATAAATGGAGGAAAGGTACCTCAGAGGTAGAAGAAACCGTGGTCAGACGTTAGCAAGGTTCGGTACACAGGAGGAGCAGATCAATCGTAGTCAGGCGTTAGCAAAGTTCGGTACACAGGAGAAGCAAGGTAGTGGTGAGGTTCAGGGCAACAAGGAGCAGATAGCCAGAATAATCAGGCACTGGATGGAGTAAGCTGTGAGTTTATATAGGACAGGCTAAACTGTGATTGGCCACAGAACAGGTGATCTTAATAAACCAATTACTCCAACAGAAGAGACCAGACAAGGTAAAGCACAGAACAAAACAGGATTCCAAATAGTACAATGGTTAAGGCCACAGAACATAGCCAGGACGTCATGGGTTCAAGACCCAGTGAATTCAGTCCGTGACATTACTCCCCCTTCTCCAGGAGCGTCCTCTGGACGGTACTTGGCTTGGCTTTTCTGGATAGCACTGGATATAATAAGAATAAAGATGCACGCACTATCGGCCATGTGTAACATATTTATACTTTAGGCTCTTTACATTTCTCTCCTGACATGACTTTAATGTTAATGTTTTTGATCTGTTTTTTATATGTGACTTTCAATGCTGAGTTTTTCAAAATTTCTATTAACTGGCAGAATCTCATGATACAGAATACATGTCATATATTTTACTGCAGTATAACTGGCACTGGCCTGTGCCGCATGACTTATCCTGGCATGTGCCGCAAACATCAGCCAATAGAATCCCAGCATGCGGCTACAAACCTGGAAAAGAAACGTCAGTTGGTGCCAGTCAGCGATTGCTCTTTTAGAGAATAGACCGGCTCCCTATTGCTCCCAGAAAGCGACAGAAAGCGAGAGTTTTTTTTACAGAGACCTGATCGACACCTGAGGATTACGAAGAAAACTGCTAATAGCGAGACACCAGAGGTAAGATATCATCACTTTATTGTGAAATCTGGATTTATGTCACCTGGAAAGGGACAGTGATGGGACCCCAGTTTTTAGGAAAAAGAGATGGTGTACACTGTGTGAGATATAGTAGCTGGATTGGATGCACATGGATAAGCCTGGGGGACTATAGGACAACAAAATAGAATTTTAGAAACTTTGATTTATCCATGTGAAGATACTTAATCTATGGTTACACACACACACATATACATATATATACCGTACAAACACTTGGGTGACTGTGGATAAATATGGAGACACTTAGGTAATTATGGATATATGGACATTGGAAAAAAAAATGGATGAATATTGAAAAACTCAGGTGCCAATATATTATTTGAATAATTTTGGATGCTCATGGTCTAATGTGGGGAATATTGGACGCTTATTGATAATACAGAGAAATATGGAGGATCATTCCAGTCATTCTTAACCCCTTAACGACCGGCCCATAGGGAATCTACATCGGCAGTGACAGGTCCTTCCTGACTGCCCTATAGGAAAACTATGTCGGGCAGTCAGGGAAGGATTCCCTGTCAGTGCCGACGTAAATGGAGCAGATCTTAGCTGTATCTTACAGCTAAGACCTTGCTCCATAACCCCACATCGGAGGGGGCTCGGATGGGGGGGGTTTAACCCCTTCAGTTCCGTGATCAAACATGATCACGGAACTGAAGCGGTTCCATGATGGTGCCGGTCAAATCGGCACCCCCCGCGGCGAGATTGGGGGGCGCCAATATGAAAAACATGCAGTCTGGGGTCTGGCCAGTGACTGACCCCAGTGACAGACTGCCTGAGCCCCCCGTTACCTGGTTGATCCTGCCCCATACTCAGGAAGCCAAGCGATGCGTCTACATCGCTTGGCTTCCTGTTACAGACTGGAGACATGTGCAGCCTGTGTCTCCAGCCTGTAATACTGATTGTACAATCTGTACAATAAAACTGAAATAATATTTAATGTATAAGGTAAACGTCGGAAAAAACCCCGGAAAAAACGGAAAAACCCGCCGGAAGTAGTGATTTTTTGCCATCTCACCTTAGAAAATATGCTATAAAAAGTGATCAAAAAGTCATATGCACCCCACAATAGTACCAATAAAAAGCGCAGGTTGTCCCGCAAAAAATAGACCCCCAACCAACACTGTCAACTATACTGTGAAAAATAAAAATGTTATGCCTCTCAGAAGATGGCGATGCAAAAATCACTGATTTATGTCCTCAAATGTGTTTTTCCTCTGCAGACTTAGTATCGCATAAAAAAATACTATAAATGAGGTATCGCCGTAACCGTACCGACCCGCAGAATAAAGGTCACATGTTACTTATGGATAAATAGCAAAGTCCAGCTCACCCACTTGTCAATCAAAATTCATAATCCGGGATGCAAGGATACCGAAGGACTCACATCGCCAATAAAAATCTGCATACAAAGAAACTCCAGCATACTCCAGTTAAAGTATAAAAATCTTCACCTTTATTGCTTCATCTTAAAATTGTTCAATGCACATGAAGTACCCGTCGTAGCAGACTTGGCGCATCACAGGTGGAAACTTGGCCTACGCGTTTCGGATTACTCCTTCATCATGGCACGAATTTTACTCACTGAAACCTCCCTTAAAAACATACCTCTCTTGGTGTAACCTCCCCTTAATTAACCCCCAATACCAGCTTAAACCCCTCCTGTGATCACGTCCAGTCTACCACGACGTACAATATATTTGTATCAGCAATTCACATAATACATTTATATACAAGAATAAACATCCATGGAATAAATGTTTCACTACTCCACATAAGGCAAATAAATATATGTACAGACCTCAAAACAATCCTACTTGACAGCAGGGTCTCTTGCCGTCCTCATAGTATATACATAGCGATCATGTGATCTCCCAACCACATGACCGGACTGTATCCACTCGACCTGATTCTGCTTATCGCGAGACAACATACCTACAATCAGAGCCTAGGAAATGACTACTATCCTATACAGAGAGACCCTATGAATGAAAAACTCATCAAAGGTAAGTATACAACCAGAATTTGAATCTATAACCAGTATATGGTACATTTAATAAGATAGGGACTCCCTACCTATAATTAGCACCTATATACCCTAGAATACCAGAAAGATTAATTAACAAATAATTATTCAGAAACTACACCATTGTTAATAAACATAAGCCAGGTTAGATCTTATGTTTAATAAATATAAGCCAGGTCAGATCTTATATTTAACCCTTCTGGAGAGCGGGTTTTAAGCTCCATAATCCAGAAGGCCTCTCTACGTAGTAATTTTCTGCGTCTATCTCCTCCCCTTACCGATTTTTCCACTTGCTCAATCGCATAAAATTTTAAGGAATCTACTTTCCCTGCATGTTTGGAAGCAAAATGACGCGACAAATTGGACATATTATCAATACTCCTTTCACTGTCTGACACGTGTTCAGAGATACGTTTTTTAAATTTTCTTATCGTGCAACCCACATATAGCAATTTACACGACATACACTCTCCCACGTAAACCACATACTGACTGTTGCAGTTCATAAAGGTATCCATATTGTAAATTTTACTATGATCAGAATTATAAAATTCTTTGGTCTTTTTAATGAATTTACATGCATTGCATCGTACCAACCCACAGTTGTAACATCCTTTTAAGGATAACCACGTATCCGTATTTGATCCAGATCTTTCATATAAACTAGGAGATATTCTATTGCCTATTGTATAGCCTCTTCGGGCCACCACTTGAATACCATTATGCAATATCTGTTTTGTTATAGGATCCTGATTTAAGATAGACAAATTACGGTATATAATGTTTCTGATAAATTTAAACTGATTGCTGAAAGGGGTAGAGAAAACAATCTTATTCTCACTACTCTCCTTATCAAAAGTAGAATGTATGTATATATGTAGTATTTTCCTTCAAAAGATCATATCTTGACATAGAATCCACAATACTGCTTGCTCTACGTAGAGACCAGTCAGGGTAACCCCTATCTCTTAACCTCTGTAAGGTCACCTCTTTTTCCACCTGGTAGATAACTTGAGTAGAGCAATTCCGGTGGGTACGCATAAGTTCACCCACCGGTATAGATTTTAGGGTGTGACTCGGATGGTGGCTATCAGCCCGTAAAAGGGTATTGCCCCCCACATCCTTTCTGAATAAACTAGTCTCCACCTTACCTACATCTATATTTCCCTTCAACATAACATCCAGGAAAGAGATACATGTAACATGTTGCATGAAGGTAAAGGACAGGCCAATAGGATTAGCATTAGAGATGAGCGAACACTAAAATGTTCGAGGTTCGAAATTCGATTCGAACAGCCGCTCAATGTTCGTGTGTTCGAACGGGTTTCGAACCCCATTATAGTCTATGGGGAACAGATACTCGTTAAGGGGGAAACCCAAATCCGTGTCTGGAGGGTCACCAAGTCCACTATGACACCCCAGGAAATGATGCCAACACCTCTGGAATGACACTGGGACAGCAGGGGAAGCATGCCTGGGGGCATCTAACACACCAAAGACCCTCTATTACCCCAACATCACTGCCTAACAACTACACACTTTCCACATTCAAAAAAACCTCTATCAAAGTGGGAAAATACCTGGAAACCTTCTTTACTCCCCAAATGGATGGACACAAACCCCAATTTAAGCTCAACAAACAGTAACAACCACCCCTTTAAATCACGTTCCCCATGACAACCACAAATGGAATAGGCAATGGGAATTCCAAAAGCCCTCACCCTTAACTGTCATTTTGAGTGTGTGTGTGTGTGTGTGTGTGTGTGTGTGTGTGATGTGGTAAGACCTTCCAAAATTCACTTTTCTAGCCCTTAACATGAGCCCTTCCAAACAAAGTTACATGACCTTAAGCTGAGCTACCAGCAGAGATTGAGGCCCTTGGCATGAGTAGAGCCTTGCACCAGCAGTGTTTTTGGCACTTAGGGTGAGTTGAGCCTTGTACCAGCGTGTGTCCCTTAACATCAGGCGGGCCCTAAGTTCTGCGCTTTGCACAAAAGTTCCACATTAACTAGGCTGAATGGTACAAAGATTAGTAGGCCCGAGAACCAGGAACAGGTCTTGCAATGGCTGTCGGATAACGCTTAAAGCACATTGTCCACCAGCCAGTCAGCCTCTACCTCCTCTTACCCAACAGTCTTGTCCTCCTTCCACCCAAAATTCCCAATCTTCTCAGAACAATAACCCCAACTGTCCCTGCTCCCCAGAGCTGTTCTCCCTTCCTTTGACTGTACCGCAACCTGCCCCTCCATTTCGCGATTCCACGGACCTAACAGACGAGTATCTGTGTCCAGATGCTCAAACACTAGAGTCTCCTCCATTCCATCTCCGGTCGATTTGGTGGCGGATGACCAGCAACCCACCCTCATCGACGACGATGAGACGCAGTTGCTGTCAGGGCAGCCAGTTGACATGCGCATTGTGCAGGAGGAGGAGGCGAGACAGGAGTTGGAAGAGGAGGTGGTGGACGACGAGGACACCGACCCCACCTGGACAAGGCAGATGTCAAGCTGGGAAAGTAGTGTGGATGTTGAGGCAGGTGCAGCACCAAAAAGGGTAGCTAGAGGCAGAGACATGTCCAGAGGCAGAGGTCAGCTGCTTTGCCGAAGCCAGGCCAGACCCGGAATGTCCGAAGATGTTCCCTTTTGTACCCAGCCCAGAAAAACTCCCCCATCGAGGGCACGTTTCTTGAAGGTGTAGAGTTTTTTCAAGGAATGCGCCGAGGACAGATATAGTGTCGTCTACACAATTTGCCTCTCGAAATCGAGTAGGGGCCCTGAGAAGAGCAACCTGTCCACCACTTCAATGCACCGTCATTTGGAATCCAAGCAATGGAATCAGTGGCAGGCAGCAACGGCAGGACAAACGTCGCCCGCCGTTCATGCCACTGCCTCTGCTCACAGTGCTGGCGATGCACTCCAGAGGACGAGCCAGGACATCACTTCATCTGCCTCCGCCACTTTGTTGACTTCTCCCTCATCCTCCCCTGTTTCTGTCTTATCTCCTTCTCCTGCACCATCAAAGGCACCATCAGGCGCTTCTTTACAACAACCCACCATCTCTCAGACATTGGAGCGCCGGCAGAAATACACCGCTAACCACCCACCCACGCAAGCCTAGAACGCCAACATCGCTAAACTGCTGGCCCAGGAGAGGTTGGCGTTCCGGCTTGTTGAAACTCCCGCCTTCCCGGACCTGATGGCAACTGTGGCACCTCACTATGCCGTCCCTAGCCATCTCAACTTCTCCCGGTGTGGCGTCCCCGCCTTGCACCAGCACGTGTCACTCAACATCAGGTGGGCCCTTAGTTCCGTGCTTTGCTGCAAGGTCCACTTGACCACCGACACTTGGACAAGCGCCTGTGGTCAGGGATGCTGCAGTGCTTATCTTTAATGACAGGCAGGGTGAATGTGGTGGAGTCTGTTCCCCGGGTGCAAACTGGGGTGGCCTATCTCCTCTCCCAGGCCAAAATTCATGGCAGGAGTAGACTGAAACCCTACGACGCTGCAACCTCCACCACAGCTACTAGCGGCAAACGCTAAAACACTGGTGTGGGGAGACGTCAGCAGGCGGTGCTGAAGCTCATCAGCTTGGGGGACAGACAGCACAGTGCCTCCGAGGTCAGGGATGCCATCCTGGCTGAGATGGCATTTTTTTTTCCCTGCTACACCTGGGGCCTGGCATTTTTACGCCTGTGATAATGGCTGGAACCTGGTAGCGGCTCTGGAGCTTGCCAGCCTCCAACACGTTCCATGTTTGGCCCACGTCTAACCTAGTGGTGCAAAGTTTTTTAAAAACATACCCAAATGTACCGAAGCTACTGTTGAAAATGCGGCGCTTGTGCGCCCACTTTTGCAAGTGCACAGGAGTCGCTGCTAGCCTAAAAACACACTAGCAAGGCCTACATCTGTCCAAACACAGGCTGTTGTCCGTCATTCACACACGCTGAAACCCTACAATACCATATCTTGAGCAGGGTGTGTGAGCTGCACAGACCTTTGATGGAGTTCCATCTACAAAACCCAAGGGTTCCTCAAAGTCAGCAACCAAAGTTTCTGCACCATGAGTTTCCAGGGGTGGCAGAGTTATGGCTAGGGGAAGAGGCATGGATAGGGATGATGTCTAGGGGCAAAAGCAGTGTGGATGTGGAGGCAAGCTAAGCAGGAAAAACTGGGGGTACAAGCTAAGGCATGGACTGGGGTGATGTCTAGGGGCAAAAGCAGTGTGGATGTGGAGGCAAGCTAAGCAGGAAAAACTGGGGATACAAGCTAAGGCATGGACTGGGGTGATGTCTAGGGGCAAAAGCAGTGTGGATGTGGAGGCAAGCTAAGCAGGAAAAACTGGGGGTACAAGCTAAGGCATGGACTGGGGTGATGTCTAGGGGCAAAAGCAGTGTGGATTTGGAGGCAAGCAAAGCAGGGAAAATGGTGGCTAGAGGCAAAGGGATGTCCATAGGCAGCAAGGGCAAAGATGCAAAACTCTCCCGTTTCAAGAATTTTCCTGACTTGTTTCCCCACAAAACATTCCTGGGAGGAGGGCTGAAACACCACCCTCCTCCTCCTCCGCTGTTAGATTTACCCCAGCTACGAGCTGAAAACGCTGCAACACTGGTGTGGGGAGACGTCAGCAGGCTGGGCTGAAGCTCATCAGCTTGGGAGACGGACAGCACACTGCCTCTGAGGTCAGGGATGCCATCCTGGATGAGATGGCAATTTGTTTATCCCCGCTGCCCCTGGGGCCAGGTTTTTTAGCTTGTTGGAGGGCTCTGGAGCTTGCCAGCCTCCAACACGTTCCATGCCTGGCCCACATGTTCAATGTAGTGGTGCAATGATCTTTAAAAACATACCCCAAATTAGCTGAGCTAAGGGTGAAAGTGCGGCACTTGGACACCCACTTTCCCAAGTCTACAGTACCTGGAGCTAGCCGCAATACACTCCAGCAAGGCCTACATCTGCCTGAAGCACCTACTGTTGTGCGAGGTCACCACACGCTCTAACCCTAGATACCGTATGTTCAGCAGGGTGTGTGAGCAGCAGAGACCTTTGATGGAGTACCAGCTACAAAACCCAAGGGTTCCTCAGAGTCAGCTCCCTCACTTTCTGCACCATGAGTTTCCATGGGTGGCAGACTTATGGCTAGAGGCACAGGCATGGATAGGGGTGATGTGTAGGGGCAAAAGCAGTGTGGATGTGGAGGCAAGCTAAGCAGCAAAAACTGGGGGTACAAGCAGCCGGTGACATCATCACTGACAAGCACAGCTGTCTGTCAGCTGACAGGCTGACTTTCACCAAAATGAACAGACAATGGATAGACTCATCATATACATGTCAGTTACATGACAAATTTAGTGCAATTTGCAAGTCCAAGATGGTTTGGAGATCTGCGGAGAGGAATCTCACCACCTCTTGCGGGTGCCATCATTTGGAAGGCAAGCCCTGGGCTCAGTGGGTGAGAGCAAGCGCAGGATAATCGTCGTTTGGCCTGGCGGCCACTGCCTCTTCCACTGTTGACAGGGCTGGCGCTGCAGTCCAGACCAGGAGCCAGGACACCTCCACATCTGCCTCTGACACTTTGGGGAGTTCACCCTTATCCTCACCTTTTCCTGCCATTTCTCCTTTTGCCCGCGCCATCATGCGCCTCTTCCCAGCAACTCCCCATCTCCCAAGCCTTTCATTTCATGCTAAAGTACAGCGCAACCCACCCACATGCCCAAGGCTTCAACGGCCTCATCTCAAGAAATCTGGCCCAGGAGATGTTGGAATCCCGGCTGGGGGACACTCTGCCCTTTTTGGGCAGAGTGTCTACTGCGCCACCGCACTGTGCCGTCCACACCAGCACTTTCCCCCAAACATGAGGCGGTCCCTAAATTCAGCGCTTAGCCCTAAAGTTCCATGTGACCAGTTACGAATGGACAAGTGCATGCGGACAGGGACGCTACCTTTCAATTTGGGCACAGTGGTTGAATGTAGTTGAGGCGTGGACCGGGTCGCAAAATGTGGTGGCCTGACTTGTCTCCCCACACAACATTCCTGGGAGGAGGGCTGAAACACCACCCTCCTCCGCTGTTAAATTGACCCCAGCTACGAGCTGGAAACGCTGCAACACTGGTGTGGGGAGACGTCAGCGGGCCGTGCTGAAGCTCATCAGCTTGGGGGCCAGACAGCACACTGCCTACAAAGTGAGTCATGCCATCCTCGATGAGACGGCAATGTGGTTTTTGCCACTGCACCTGGGCCCAGGCATGTTGTCATGTGTGATAATGGCCGTAACCTGGGATTGGCTCTGTAGCTTGGCAGCCTGCAACATATTCCATGCCTGGGCCACGTTTTTAACTCATTGCTGCTAATCTTTTGAAAAAGGTACCCCAATGTTCCTGAGCTACTGGTGAAAGTGTGGCGCTTGTGCGGATAGTTTTTAAAGTGTATAGTTGCCGCTGCTAGCCTCTATGCACTCCTACAACGCCTGTACCTGCTGGAACAACGGCTGTTGTGCGACGTCTCCACACTGCTGGCACTAAACATATCATGTGTTGAGCAGAGTGTGTGAGCAGCACAGACCTTTGATGTAGTTCCAACTCCAAAACCCTCGGGTTCGTCAAAGTCAACTCCCTCAGTTGCTCAACCATGAGTGGCCATGGGTGGCAGACTTATGTGAAATCCCATCCCATCCATTGCACTGGACATGAAACATTAGCATGCGCTCAGCACAACTTCGGATATGGCAGATGCGTTAAGCAGGGTGCAGGGTACAACACAGACCAGGCCCGAGCACCAGGAACAGGTGTTAGAAATACTGCAGCATCTGCCATTTCCTTCCAATTTTGGGGTTTTGGACCCGCCACCGACTTGTCTGGACCTAAGTGGGGATCATGAGACACAGTTGCCATCAAGGCAAGCTGTGGTCATGTGCGGTTTGCAGTAAGGGGGCAGTGCGCAATTGGAAGAGGAGTTGGTGGATGACGAGGCCACCGACCCCACATGGACAGGGGTGATGTCTAGGGGCTAAAGCAGTGTAGATGTAGAGGGAAGCTAAATCAACAAAAAACCTGGGTAGAAGCAAAGGCATAAACTGGGGTGATGTTTAGGGGTGAAAGCAGAGTAGATGTGGAGGGAAGCTAAGCAGCAAAAACAGTGGGTAGAAGCAAAGGCATGCAAAACTCTACCCTGTTGGAAGACTTATTCCTAGGTCTGGAACACGTTAATGGCCCCCCTGGACAAATTACTGCCACTCAGGGGCCTAGTGTCACCAGGAGGGACAAGTATAGGCGCATGTTGTGGGAATACCTGGCCGACACCAGCTCTGTCCTCTCCGATCCCTCTGTGCTCTACAGCCTAAACTTATTTTCTCATCTTTTTTTCTGAACTGCACATCTCTTGCCTGCTTCCTTTGGGATCTTAGAAATGGTGGTCCACTTCCACAGATGGTAACTTCAATAGACAGTGTAAGGGGAGTAGCTGAGGGATCGCTGTCTTAACCACTTTTTGGCACAAAATTAACTTCCAAAGCCAAATATGGTGCAAGTATATGATGCAAGGACACCTACACACCTATCTCTGACACATTGGGGAGTTCACCCTCATGCGCCCTTTTGGCCTGCACCATCATGCGCCTCTTCCCAGCCACTCCACATTTCCCAAGCTTTTCATTGCAGGCAGAAGTACAATACAACCCACCCCCATGCCCAAGCCTGTAACAGCCTCATCGATAAACTGCTGGCCCTGGAGATGTTGGTGTTTGTTTATGCTTCTGGAGACCCAGGCCTTCCGTCAGCAGATGGCAGCTGGGGCACCTCCCTATGCTGGGCCTAGCCGTTACTACTTCTCTTGGTGTGCTGTCTCTGCCTTGCGCCTGCATGTGTCCCATAACATCAGTCGGGCCCAGAGCTCTGCGCTTTGCTGCAAGGTCCACTTGACCACCGACACATGGACAAGCGCCTGTGGTCACGGATGCTGCAGTGCTTATCTTTAATGACAGGCAGGGTGAATGTGGTGGAGTCTGTTCCCCGGGTGCAAACTGGGGTGGCCTATCTCCTCTCCCAGGCCAAAATTCATGGCAGGAGTAGACTGAAACCCTACGAAGCTGCAACCTCCACCCCAGCTACTAGCGGAAAACACTGTAACACTGGCATGGGGAGATGTCAGTAGGCCGTGCTGAAACTGATCAGCTTGGGGGACAGACAGCACAGTGCCTCCGAGGTCAGGGATGCCATCCTGGCTGAGATGGCATTTTTTTTTTCCCTGCTACACCTGGGGCCTGGCATTTTTGCGCCTGTGATAATGGCTGGAACCTGGTAGCAGATCTGGAGCTTGCCAGACTCAAACACGGTCCACGCATGGCCCACGTTTTCCAACTTGTTGGTGCCATGTTTCTTTGAAACCTACACCATTGTGCCTGATATACAGGTCAAAGTGGGGCCATTTTCGTAAGTGAGAACTAGCCTCTGCTAGGCAGAAAACATTCAGAGCACACTCCTCTCATCTTCGCACCGTTGGCTGGCGGAGGAAGACGAGGGGGTTGGAGTGGCATCTGATGTCCCTATCCCACACGAGGCTAGAGGGTGCACTTCAGTGCATCCCATTGCTTCACCACAAATGGTGTGAAGGGGAGTGGAAAATGGAGGAAATGGAGAGTGACCCTTACAGTTGGGGCCAGCAAAGGCATGCCAAGTAACACACTGGCACACATGGCTGACTTCATCTTGGGTTGCTTTTCAACACATATTTCACATCATGAAGAACAAATAATACTGGATTTTTTCAAGCCTCGAACCCCGGTCTAGGTCTAATGTCTGTTCCTTTCTTATATTAGGGGAGAGGGAAAAAAAATTACTTCAGTGATACGTTTAGCGTACATAGACTGACTATTAATGTGTATCCCACTTAGTGTTGTTAGGGTTACACACCGTCACAACCTGGCTAAAGCTTCTATAGCTGTTAATAAAGTCAACATAACTTTACGGTATCCAAAAAGACAGCTGGTACCGACAGAGAGCAAGACAAATGTCACCCAAAGCTGTGAGCTCTGAACACCCACAGTGACTTTGGCGTCATCATCATTATAAGGGAGTGGGTGGTAATAAATAACTTGGCAGTGCCTAAAACCCAAAAAGCTTATACAACTATATTTACATTAAGATACACAAATGAAACTTTTCAGTAGCATGTCATGAGACAAGCTGATAAGCTCTTCCTTTGTGCAGTGCTATTTGAAAGTTAAACGCTGCCTTTATTTTAATTCTGGAGAAGGTGCAGACATTAGATTTAGAACATGTTGTCTTCATTGTCCAAATCCTCTATATAGGTAACGCGTTTTTCGGGCCGAGCTGTCTGGGAACGAGCTGGTGCAGCACTGACAACCTGGGTGAATATGGCAAGAGCCTGAGATGTAGGGTGAATGAATCCCCAAATTATTTGTGGAATTCCCAGTGAGACAATGGCACTGTATACCAGTATTAAAAATTGTGGGTGCACGTAACCCCCATATATTCTTTGAATTCCCAGTCAGACAATGGCACTATATACCAGTATTAAAAATTGTGGGTGCACATAACCCCCATATATTCTTTGAATTCCCAGTCAGACAATGGCACTGTATACCAGTAGTAAAAATTGTGGGTGCACGTCACCCCAATATATTCTTTGAATTCCCAGTTAGACAATGGCACTGTATACCAGTAGTAAAAATTGTGGGTGCACATAACCCCCATATATTCTTTGAATTCCCAGTCAGACAATGGCACTGTATACCAGTAGTAAAAATTGTGGGTGCACGTCACCCCAATATATTCTTTGAATTCCCAGTTAGACAATGGCACTGTATACCAGTAGTAAAAATTGTGGGTGCACATAACCCCCATATATTCTTTGAATTCCCAGTCAGACAATGGCACTGTATACCAGTATTAAAAATTGTGGGTGCACATAACCCCCATATATTCTTTGAATTCCCAGTCAGACAATGGCACTGTATACCAGTATTAAAAATTGTGGGTGCACATAACCCCCATATATTCTTTGAATTCCCAGTGAGACAATGGCACTGTATACCAGTAGTAAAAATTGTGGGTGCACATAACCCCCATATATTCTTTAAATTCCCAGTCAGACAATGGCACTGTATACCAGTATTAAAAATTGTGGGTGCACATAACCCCCATATATTCTTTAAATTCCCAGTCAGACAATGGCACTGTATACCAGTATTAAAAATTGTGGGTGCACATAACCCCCATATATTCTTTAAATTCCCAGTCAGACAATGGCACTATATACCAGTATTA
This sequence comes from Leptodactylus fuscus, assembly GCF_031893055.1. Classification (NCBI taxonomy): domain Eukaryota; kingdom Metazoa; phylum Chordata; class Amphibia; order Anura; family Leptodactylidae; genus Leptodactylus; species Leptodactylus fuscus. The sequence goes on from NC_134267.1 coordinate 196,064,923, forward strand.
AAAATTGTGGGTGCACATAACCCCCATATATTCTTTGAATTCCCAGTCAGACAATGGCACTGTATACCAGTATTAAAAATTGTGGGTGCACATAACCCCCATATATTCTTTGAATTCCCAGTCAGACAATGGCACTGTATACCAGTATTAAAAATTGTGGGTGCACGTAACCCCCATATATTCTTTGAATTCCCAGTCAGACAATGGCACTGTATACCAGTAGTAAAAATTGTGGGTGCACGTCACCCCAATATATTCTTTGAATTCCCAGTTAGACAATGGCACTGTATACCAGTAGTAAAAATTGTGGGTGCACATAACCCCCATATATTCTTTGAATTCCCAGTCAGACAATGGCACTGTATACCAGTATTAAAAATTGTGGGTGCACATAACCCCCATATATTCTTTGAATTCCCAGTCAGACAATGGCACTGTATACCAGTATTAAAAATTGTGGGTGCACATAACCCCCATATATTCTTTGAATTCCCAGTCAGACAATGGCACTGTATACCAGTATTAAAAATTGTGGGTGCACGTAACCCCCATATATTCTTTGAATTCCCAGTCAGACAATGGCACTGTATACCAGTATTAAAAATTGTGGGTGCACATAACCCCCATATATTCTTTGAATTCCCAGTGAGACAATGGAACTGTATAGCAGTAGCAAAAATTGTGGGTGCACATAACCCCCATATATTCTTTGAATTCCCAGTCAGACAATGGCACTGTATACCAGTATTAAAAATTGTGGGTGCACATAACCCCCATATATTCTTTGAATTCCCAGTCAGACAATGGCACTGTATACCAGTATTAAAAATTGTGGGTGCACGTAACCCCCATATATTCTTTGAATTCCCAGTGAGACAATGGCACTATATACCAGTAGCAAAAATTGTGGGTGTATATAGCCCCAATTTTATTGCTAGGGGACTTGCAGGGTATTTCTGAGGTGAAGGTGGGGGGGCACACCGTTGGAACGGGGATTTGGGGTGTATATATGGGGTATACGGGAATACACTGTCAGTGTGTTCCATTCAGGATCCTGGGAAAGCTGGGTTGCGGCGATTGAGCCCGTCAGTGCCACGTTACACTGACAAGCTTCTCCCTGGAATTGAAGTTATATGTAAGCCCAATATATTCTTTGAATTCCCAGTGAGACAATGGCACTATATGGCAGTAGCAAAAATAGTGGGTGTATATAGCCCCAATTCTATTGCTAGGGGACTTGCAGGGTATTTCTGGGGTGAAGGTGGGGGGGCACACCGTTGGAACGGGTATCGGGGGTATATATCGGGTATACGGGAATACACTGACAGTGTATTCCATTCAGGATCCTGGGAAAGCTGGGTTGCGGCGATTGAGCCCGTCAGTGCCACGTTACACTGACAAGCTTCTCCCTGGAATTTAGCTCTTACAAGAGCTGTTGTGGTTGTCTTCTTCTTCCTATCCTAGCCTGTCCCTGCCTACCCAGAATCTAAGCCCTAGCTAACTGGACGGAAACCTCCGTCCTCGGTGAATTGCAAGCTCAGAATGACGCGAAGCTGGGCGGCGCTGTTCTTTTAAATTAGAGGTCACATGTTTTCGGCAGCCAATGGGTTTTGCCTACTTTTTTCAACGTCACCGGTGTCGTAGTTCCTGTCCCACCTACCCTGCGCTGTTATTGGAGCAAAAAAGGCGCCTGGGAAGGTGGGAGGGGAATCGAGTAATGGCGCACTTTACCACGCGGTGTTCGATTCGATTCGAACATGCCGAACAGCCTAATATCCGATCGAACATGAGTTCGATAGAACACTGTTCGCTCATCTCTAATTAGCATTAACATATCCCATCCATTCTGGCACGGGCGCTATAGGACCCCTCCAAATGATGAGGGCATCATCAATATAGCGCCCGTACCAGAATATATGCTCAGAGAAAGGATTGGCAGGAGTGAATACGCAATTCTCCTCCCACCATGATAGTGTCAAATTGGCGACAGAAGGGGAAAAAGGTGCCCCCATAGGGGCACCCTTGATCTGCAAATAGTAACCTCCATCAAATAGGAAAAAATTATTTGTAAGAAGATACAAAGTAACCTCCAAGATGTACTCACACAAAATTTCTGAGAATTTACTATATTTGGACAAATGATGGAATAAAGCTTTTATAACCATATCATGAGGGATATTAGAATATAGCGAGACAATGTCCATAGACACCCACGAAAATTCTCTACTCCATTGTATATTCTCCATTTCATTAAGCAACATTTTCGTGTCTCTAATATACCCTGGACACCGTCTCACCATGGGTTTTAAAAGATCATCAACCCAAGAGCACAGCTGTTCATTTAAAGATCCCACTCCAGCTACAATGGGACGTAAGGGTACTGGATGAACTTGCTTGTGCGTCTTGGGTATCCCATGGAAGATAGCTGTCATGCGATGATATAAGAGAGGTATGTTTTTAAGGGAGGTTTCAGTGAGTAAAATTCGTGCCATGATGAAGGAGTAATCCGAAACGCGTAGGCCAAGTTTCCACCTGTGATGCGCCAAGTCTGCTACGACGGGTACTTCATGTGCATTGAACAATTTTAAGATGAAGCAATAAAGGTGAAGATTTTTATACTTTAACCGGAGTATGCTGGAGTTTCTTTGTATGCACATGTTACTTATACTGTACGCTGCATGGCGCAAAATTTAAAAGGGAAAATTCAATGCCAGAATTGATTTTATTTTTTTAAATCCAGCAAAAAAAAAGAGTTAATAAAATGTATTCAATAGATTGTAGGCACCCAAAAATGGTGTCATTACAAAATGCATGTCATCCCGCAAACAACAAGCCCTTATATGGCCACGTCACCAGAAAAATAAAGAAAATATAGCATCTAGTGATGCGAGAACAAAAACCCGCAAAAATCGCCAAATCATTAGAACACAACTGGCTGCGGCAGGAAGGGAATGTATAAGCTGTGCGAGCGAATATCAGGGGACACCCCAGATTTACAGCTTATGAGGGAACAGACACCAGAAATTACCCCCAAAGTGACCCCCAGAGTGACTCCCCCATTCATAGGAGCTACTGGAACATAGTAGGGAATTTGGTGTCTGCAATATTCTCCGCACAGCTTATATATTCCCTCTTCACCATCCGCTGTGCAGTCACATCCGGGATACTAATACTCACTACACACCCTGATAAATACTTTGAGGGGTGCAGTTTTCAAAATGGGGTCACTCCTTTGGGGAATTCACTTTTCTGGTACCTTACAGGCTCTACAAACATGACATGGCGTTCAGATACCAAACATCTGAATCTGTACTCCAAAAGCCGCATTGCGCTCCTTCCCTTCTGCGCCCTGCTGTGCGGCCAAACTGCAGTTTATGCCACATGTATGACATATGTATGACACTGGTGTACCCGGGATAACGGACGTAATGTCATATGTGGGAATAAACTGATATTAGGGCACAGCCGGACACAGAAGGGAAGAAGGGTTATTGGGGTTTTGGAGCGCAGACGGTTTGGTTTTTGGATGCCATGACACTTTTGAAGAGCTGAAACGCCAGTAAAGTGGAATCCCCTGATATGAGACCTTATTTTGGAAACTACAACCCTGAAGGATTCATCCAGGGGTACAGAGAGCATTTTTAACCCCCAAGTGTTGCTATAACTTATTATCCATAAATGAATACGAAGCTGATTGTGTGAAGTGAAAATGACCATTTTTCCAGGAATACGTCATTTCAGTGCGTAATATGTTGTACCCGACTTGTATCAGAGATGAACGCTCTAAAAGCTGTTGTGCCCGGGATACCCACTTAACAGTTTTTGGAGTGTGTATCTCTGCTGATATAAGTTGGGCATAACATATCGGGCACTAAAATAGCGAATCTCTGAAAAACTTTAATTTTTAACTTCTCATTATCAGTTGCGATTTCATTTCTAGAAACTAAATAAATGCAACACTCAGGGGTTAAAAATGCTCGCTACGCCACTTGATTAATCCCATCAGTGGGGTAATGTCCAAAATGGGGTGACATGTCTGCAGATTCCACTTTATTGGCAATTCAGGGTCTTTGCAAAAGTGACGTCCAAAAAACAAAATAGCGCTCCTTCCCTTCTGTGCCCGAACAGCCGATTCTACCCACATATGGCATTAAGTCCGTTATCCGGGGTACACCAGTGTCATACATGTCGGCATACACTGCCATTTGGGTACACAGCAGGGCGCAGATGTGAAGGAGCGATATGTGCTTTTGGAGTGCAGACTTAGATTGTTGGTGTTTGGACACCATGTCACATTTGCAGAGACCCAAAATTGCCCCTACAAAATGGGGTCACTTCTTGGGGAATTCCAGTTTACTGGAACCTGGAGCCTCCAGGGCTCTGCAAAAACATCATGGTGCCCAGAGGGTCCCTCTAAATCTGTACCCCAAAAGCTAAAAAGCGCAGTGCTCCTTCTCTTCTGAGCCCTGCTGTGTTCCCAAGCAGCAGTTTACACCCACATATATCATTTTTGTGCAGGTCTCTGACAACACAAAGTGGGGGCAACGTTTTGGGCACCGAAATGGCATATTTCTTTCAAAATTTCAATTTTCATTTTGTACATTAATTTTTGGGAAGCATTTTTAGGCTCAAAATGATAATACGCTTTGATACATTCTTTGATGGGTGTAGTTTTTAAAATGGGGTCACTAGGGGTTTCTATTGTATTGATACTTTAGGGGCTCAGCTAATGCGACATGGCACCTGAAAACTATTCCAGCCACATCTGCCCTCCAAAAGCCAAATAGCGCTCTTACCATTCTGAGCCCCACCATGTACCCATACAGCAGATTATGGACACATATGGGGTATTGCCGTGTTCAGGAGAAATTGTGTAACAAACTGTGGGGGGCTTTTTCTCTTTTAACCCCTTGTGAAAATGAAAACTTTGGGGATAAAGGGACATTTTAGTAATTTTTAACCTACACATCCCAAGGTTAGTAAAATCCGTGAAACGGCTATAGGGTCAAACTACTCACTATACCCCTCAATGAATACCTTAAGGGGTCTAGTTTATAAAATGGGGTCATTTATGGGGGTTTTCAATTGTTTTGGTAACTCAAATCTTGTTTGAATGTGCAATGGGCCTAAAATATCTGCAAGCAAAATTTGTGTCTTGAAATCCAGTTGGTGCTCCCATCTTTTTGGGCCCTACCGTGCGTCCGTACATAGGATTAAGGCCACAAACTGTACATTTTTGAACACGGGAGAAATGGGGTCATCTATTTTGGGGTGTTTTTCTTTATTTTCATGCCTTGTGTGCAAAAAAACTGCCTTTAGGGGGCATTCACACTACGTATACTGAAGCTTATTCTGAAAGTAAAACACATTCAGAATAAGCGCCGTATAAAGCAGCTCCATTCATTTCTATGGGAGCCGGCATACGAGCGCTCCCCATAGAAATGAATGGGCTGCTTCTTTCACTGCGAGCAGTCCCATTGAAGTGAATGGGAAGTGCCGGCGTATACGGCAAGCTCTGCTCATGCCGAGCTGTACACGCCGGCACTTCCCATTCACTTCAATGGGACTGCTCGCAGTGAAAGAAGCAGCCCATTCATTTCTATGGCGAGCGCTCGTATGCCGGCTCCCATAGAAATGAATGGAGCTGCTTTATACGGCGCTTATTCTGAACGTGTTTTACGTTCAGAATAAGCTTCAGTATACGTAGTGTGAATGCCCCCTTAAAATGACTCTTATGTGTAAAAAATATAAGAATTTTTTGTTTGACACAAATTCTTTTAAAACCTATGGGGTCAAAATACTCATTATACCCCTCAATGAATACCTCAAGGGGTCTAGTTTATAAAATGGGGTCATTTATTGGGGTTTTAAATTATTTTGGTAACTCAAATCTTGTTTGAATGCGCAATGGGCCTGAAACATTTGGAAGCAAAAATTGTGTCTTGAAATCCAGTTGGTGCTCCCTTCTTTTTGGGCCCTACCGTGCATCCATACATTGGATTAAGGCTACAAAGTGTACATTTTTTTAACACAGGAGAAATGGAGTCATCTACTTTGGAGTGTTTTTCTTCATTTTCTTGTGTTAAGTGCAAAAAAACTGCCTATAAAATGACACTTTTGTGTAAAAAAATATGAAATTTCTTTGTTTGACGCAAATTCTCTAAAAACTTATGGGGTCAAAGTACTCACTATACCCCTCAATGAATACCATAAGGGGTCTAGTTTATAAAATGGTGCCATTTATGGGGGGTTTCAATTGCTTTGGTAACTCAAATCTTGTTGAAATGTGCAATGGGCCTAAAATATCTGCAAGCAAAATTTGTGTTTTGAAATCCATTTGGCCCTCCCGACCTCTTGGGCCCTAAGGTGCGTCCATACATAGGACTAAGGCCACAAACTGTACATTTTTTAACACGGGAGAAGTGGGGTGATATATTTTGGGGTGTGTTTCTTCTTTTTGATGTGTTGTGTGCAAAAAAACTGGCTTTAAAATGACACATATTTGAAGAAAATGAAAATGTAATTTTTTTCATCATTTGTAATAATTCTTGCAAAACAATATTTGTTTGATCAAAATGCTCACTATACCCCTCAAAGAATACCTGAAGGGGTCTAGTTTTACAAATCGGGTCAGTTAATGGGAGTTTCTGTCATTATGCCACCTATTCCTGTCTGCAAACATAGCTTGGTACAGGAAAAAATCACAAACTCCAAATTTCCAAAATTTGCTTATAAACTTGATAAACTTCTAAATTGTCTAAATTACTCAAATATGTTAAAATTATTTCAAATATGCTTGAAACACAAAAGGAACATTTGGAAGTATATAACTACTAACTTTTTTGCCCTGTATTATTGTGCATATGTGAGATATCGCAGCTGAAAGTGGAAAACATTGAAAAATTTTAAAAATTTTCAGCATTTGCGAGTTTTTTAATAAATTTACACAAGTTATATCAGTCTAATTTTACCTTCTCAGTAAAGTACAACATGTCACGAAAAAACAATCTCAGAATCGCTTGGATGCCTAAAACTGTTACAGAATTATTCACTGATAAAGTCACACAGGGCAAATTTCCAAAATTTGGCTTGGTCATTAAGGTCCAAAATAGGCTGGTCACTAATATAATAACTGTTACAGAGATTGTATGGAATTAGGAAAAGTCTCTTTTATTAGACACACTGTTACCCCGAATCCAGTACATGGAGCTGAGCTGAGACAAACCATTAGCTGATATTGTTTCCAAAAAAGCAGATCCTTTTGGTTAACACTTCATGTAAGTCAGTAATAAAAGCTTATATTTTTTATGAGACATCTTTAAAAGGAGTCTGTCATCTGAATAATCAATGTTAAGCTACCACAGCGCCTTACAGGTCTCATCCCCCTCACCAAGCTCCTACCTCCATACTGGTGAACTGATTCTACGTTACTGGGGAAAAAAAATTTCAGCAATATGCTAATGTGCTACAAGGTTCAGAGCCCGACATTACCAGTTTAGGATCTCAGCCAAAAATACTGCCTAGCACTGCCCTCCTAATCACCATTGACAAATTGTCAAGCAGGGTAAGCAGGACTCTCACTGTCTCCCCTAAGAGTCCTTTCTGGATTTACTCTACTTCTTACGGAGCCTGCACACGGAGTAAATGCTCGCTCATTCTGAACGTAAAACTCGTTCAGAGTGAGCGGCGTAAAAATCAGATCCCATTGACTTGAATGGGTTCCGGCATACGCAGGCTCCCCATTGATATCAATGGGAGGCTTTTTTCCCTATTGCTTTCAATGTATTACGCGCATATCACATTGAAAGCAATAGGTAAAAAAGCCTCCCATTGATTTCAATGGGGAGCGTGCATATGGCGGCACCCATTCAAATCAATGGGATCTGTTTTTTACACCGCTCACTCTGAATGAGTTTTACGTTCATAATGAGTTAGGGTTGGTTCACACTAGCGCTTGTATTCCGTCCGCAAGGAGTCCGCATGGAGACCCCCCGGATGGAATACCAACGCTAATGCAAGCGCTGTGCAGTTAAGCACACGGAGCCCACAAGACTATAATGGGCTCCATGTGCTTGCCGCGCACTGCCCGCACAATTAATTTGTGCGGGCAGTGCGCAGCAAGCACACAGAGCCCATTATAGTCTATGGGCTCAATGTGCTTCGCAAGCACATCGCTTGCAATTGTGATTGCATTCCGTCCGGGGGGTCTCCATGTTGAATCTTTGCGGACAGAATACAAGCGCTAGTGTGAACCAACCCTGAGCGTTTACTCCGTGTGCAGGCTCTCTTACTTAGAAAACCTGTTCCAAATCACACAAACCTATATATCACAGGGCATAGCTTTTCTCCTGCTCTTACATAGGACAGCACATCTGAGCGGTGTTGTGGTGTTAGATTTTCCAAAATTTATGCTTAAACTTCTATGAAAGGTCTTGTTAAGTCACGTTCCCAAGTATTTGTGTACAATTTTCTTTCTCTTCACATTTCCCTGGAGGAAGAGAAGATGATGCGGAAAAGGAAGAGAGAACGTATTTCCCAGTAAGTGCGATAGTGTATATCACTGTATTACAAAGATCAGTCAATGGTGGCCTGTCTTTAGAATAGGTCATCAATATCAGATCAGTAAGGGTGAGTTCACACTGAGTATACGCCAGCTTATTCTGAACGTAAAACACGTTCAGACTCAGCGGCGTATAAAGCAGTTCCATTCTTTTCTATGGGAGCCGGCATACGAGCGCTCCCCATAGAAATGAATGGGCTGCTTTTTTCACTACGAGCAGTCCCATTGAAGTGAATGGGAAGCGCTCGCGTGTACGGCTCGGCATCAGCAGAGCTAGCTGTACACACGAGCACTTTCCATTCACTTCAATGGGACTGCTCGTAGTAAAAAAAAGCAGCCCATTCATTTCTATGGGGAGCGCTCGTATGCCGGCTCCCATAGAAATGAATGGAACTGCTTTATACGCCGCTGATTCTGAACGTGTTTCAGAATAAGCTGGCGTATACTCAGTGTGAACTCACCCTAAGAGTCTGTCAAATGACATCACCACCTATTATCTAATTTCCACTCAGAGTCAGTAGAAGATGGCTTCATCCACTATGTAGTGGCCTTGTAGTTCTATGGCAGCTCAGCTCCCACTCACTTATAGCACAGACATTACACAGTTTAAGGAGCCATCTAAGGAGCCAACTCTTTACATATATCATCTGATCCGTGTGGGAAGGGGGGCAGTCAGATGTTGGAGCTACTGAAGTAATATTAATGACCTAACCTAAGGATAACACCTCAATATCTAATCTTGGACAGACACTTTAATACGAGATTGACCCATGAGGAGACCAGGGTGAATGTTGCCTTTTGTTATTAAGTATCTGCACCTTACACATACTATACTGCAAAAACCAAATCATGCATAATTCTTTAAAGATTCACTTATTGTGTCACTTGGGGTTTGTAGACTTCTAAACTACATAGCCATATGCAGCCCTTGTACCTATGAATGGGCCCTTTATACAATGGAAGATTTTTCTCCTACATGAATGCAATGTATTTAAGAGAAAGAAATCTTCTTAATATGGCATCTGATGACACATGGCTCTGTATACAATCTCTCAGATATCATAAGAATGAATAGTAGAAACCTCTATATGGCACAATATTAATTCATAGGCACATTGTGGCCCACTATGCTCCCATATATGTCCTTTTTTACCATATTTTGGAACCTGGATAAACTATAATGGGTCGTGAACATGAGGCTTAATATAGTTTCTTCTCTCACAGTTCACGGACGGACCACGAGGAGGAAGCCAAGAAGAGGAAGATGGAGGACAGCGTCTTGCAGAAAGAAAAGACTGCTTACTTCAAACTCCTGGGTAAAACACTCCTTCTAGCCCCTACAACCTGACGGAAAGTATCTTATTTTTACAAAAAAGTATGCATAATGGGTGTAAAGAGACTGCTGCATAGTGGCACGGCCACAGGCTGGTATTATTACGCTGGGAGGGGCTTAAACCTATGGCCCTTCCCACCCGGGTAATGTCAGGCTTCTGCTACTTGTTATATCTGGCAGGTTATACCCAGTCAGATATAACAAGTAGGAGGGTGGGAAGGGCCACAGTTTATGACCCTTCGCATACCAGGCCACGGCTTCTCTAATGCCTGCCCTTTTCTTAAGATACACCCCTGACAGCGTTGGGTACCAGTGTAATAACTGAGGGTTTAGTGCCAGCCTTTTCACAGGCTAAGGGCCCCTTCAACGGAGTATACGCTGGCTGATTCTGAACGTGTAAACATTCTGAATCAGCAACGTTTAAAACAGATCCCATTGCTTTCTATGGGAGCCGGCATACGTGCGCACCCCAAAGAAATGGATGGGCTGCCTTAGCAGAGCGCCGGCATGACTGCTGGTTGTAGGTAGTTTAGGGGAGGGGAGGCGGAGGTATCCTACTTACCCTTCCCATCTTCATAGCAGCGCTGGTGCTGCTATTCGTCCCGGCAGCGGAAATGGTGGTCGGGGCTAAGCGAGGCTTCCGGCGGTTGCACCGGAGAGCCTCATTTGTGGGCATTGCAGCCGGCTGGATTCTGTGCACTGTGCTCCGTGTGCACAGGTAAGCCGGCTGCTGCCTCTACTGTTGTATCCACTGTCCCTGCTGCTATAGGATGAGCTGGGAGATGCCCGCTGTGCATATGCTGCAGGGAGTTCACTCTCCCAGCTCATCCAAGAGGCATAGACAGAAGCCGGCATACAGCAGAGGCGCAGCCGGCTTTCCTGTGCACACGGAGCACAGTGCACAGCATCCAGCCGGCTGCAATGCCCACGAGTGAGGCTCTCCGGCGCAACCGCCTGAAGCCTCGCTTAGCCCAGCTCACCATTGCCGCTGCCGGGACAAATAGCAGCACCAGCGCTGCTACAAAGATGGGGAGGGTAAGTAGGATACCTCCGCCTCCCCCCCCCACTAAACTACCTACAACCAGCAGTCATGCCAGAGCTCTGCTAAGGAAGTCGCACCATAATAAGACATTCCTCCAAAAATAAGACAGGTCCTATATTTAGGACAAGGATTTAATATAAGACACTGTCTTATTTTCGGGGAAACACGGTATTATTACAATGTGTTGTATTATGGAGATTTAGCATACTTACAGACAAAACATAGTATAGTATATAGAATACAATGTATCAGTAAAAGTATACACAATGATAAAGCAGTTTGTTCCTTTGCTGTAGATATAAAGGTGTTCTGAACATTTCAGAAGGTATTGATTAAATACATTAAACTAATATCTTATTTTTGTTACTTTGATAGACGACGAGGACATCAAGCTGTATCTAGACAGGGACAGATGTCTTAAGACCTCAGACAAGGTATCATGATATAGAGGGAAAGAATAGAAAATATTCCTGAGCTTTGCAAAGTATGACCTGATATCAGTATTAGATACTATACAATGATATATAACCCCAATCTATGCTGCAGTCAGGTTGTAACTAGATATCAGTATACACAAGAATATACTGAGCTCATATATCTGTACTGCATACTATTATGTATTAGGAAATCTATGACAAACTTCTAACTCTCCTTTTATCCCACTAGTATCTCCTGGCGATGGTCCTGACCTACTTTAGAAGAGCCAAACTGCGTATAAAGGAATATCGCCAGTATTTCTTTCCTTCTCTGTAAGTTTCTATTATTATTAGCCCAATCTATACCTATAGTATGTGTTTCAGAGAAGACAGTCGTCAAATTCCCTTTCTAGGCTTATAACAGCCATTAATTGTACAACCGTAGATATAGTGAGCTACAACATTCTGCTATTAACATGCCATTCATACTCTACTAGACAACAGTTCTCCTCATTACCTTTTTTTTTTTACATGTTCTATAATTTCTTTGCCCTACTTTTTATTTCTTCCAGGTTTTTAGCAAACCAGTTTGAAGAAGATGAAGAATTTCGAGATGAGATCTACGCCTGGACCCCTGGACGGACATTAAGGACGATTAAGAGGAACCAGCTGCTTCACCTTCGTGACCTAATGCTCATCAAGATGGACTTCAGAGCTTGGGTAGAAAAGGAAACCTGCGATCTGGTGTGTAGCATAAACCAGAAAGATGTAAACTTTGAACTAAAGCTTGTGGTGATTCTAATAATTGTAGATTATGTTAAATTCTAGATCATGGCACAAGACCCCGACCACTGGGCATGGAAGAGACAGAGAGAAGACCATCACAGCTGGGCTATACGCTGGTTCAGGAGGGATATTTCAGAATTCACCATAAGAGGCCCATGGACCACCCTTCCAACCTGCTCTCTTTGTAACCCCATTGTAGATTCTTCAAGCAAGGAAGAAGAGGAGAAAGACATTCATCATCAGACAGACGCAGAGGAGAAACCCGGAACATCAGTCACAATCATCTCAGGTAAGTGTATCCATTGTGTGAAAGAGAACTTCAAGTAGGGAGCCATTCACATGACGTTTCTGCTGTCCATTCAGCAGATCCGTTCAATGGATCTATTTTTTTAATAGTAAATATGGATACAAATATGCAGAATTAAAAAGCAGAGCCATGAATACTGGTGTGTAGACATGGGCGAACCTCACTAGATTTGTTTCCACAAATATTTGTGAAGTTCGCCCCTCCCCCCTATTATTATATCTGGGGTCATCTCAGACACCAGAATATAATTAGTGCAGCCCCAAGGGGGTGAATGAAAATAACAAACAGTTCATTTGCATCTTCTTCTAGCCAAGGAGGTCGGGGGTTGGAGCCACTTCTATGGGATTGTTATGGCATATTGTAGAACCTGAAATACCTTTTCAATGAGAAGTTGCTGTAGAAAAGCTTGGTAACATTGCTCTGCTTCTATTCTATAATAAATGTGTTACTAAAGTTTTCCTTCTATCATTTCTACTTATATGTACAGCAACCAGACCAACAAGAAGAAGAACTAAGAAGACACGATGGAAGACATCGACCAGACGTCCAAGGAGAAGAACAGCACAGGATGAAGACCGAAATCATGGAGAGAAGTATCCTCCATAGTCACACACACATAAATACACTCGTTACATCACTATACACAGTCACTGCACATACACACAATCATCACACACATGCATACACATATACACTGATACTTGCTCTAGCGGTCGCCTCCCTTAGTATGCCCAGAGGAGGGGCAATACAGTGGCCATGGTTTCCCTGCAGGTTTCCTCCACTGGGGGTTTTTCCTGCCCTGAGTGTTGCTGTACGCTCTTCGTGAGTGATGGGAGGTAACCAGCACATATAAAAATAGATAGAATAAAATACATAGAATAAACTTCACATTAACTTTCTTTATCGCCTCCGTGTTATTTCTTCTATTTTTGTGTGTGAATATGTGTTTTATTTACAATCTATAATGACATTTGGGTATCTGGAATCTCATGATGGAATTTCCACAAAGTTCTCTCTGACTCCTAGTTAAAGTTAATGGAGCAGCTATAGGGGATTGGGGGGTAGCAGTCACACCCGCGCTCTGATGTCACATAAGAAGAGACTAGTGTAATGGTAATTGGGGGACAGTTACACATTTTATAATGGAAATTCTGCTTCATGCTTTGTATAACGCAATACTTTTCTCCGCTTCCTAGTATGAGGCTGAGTTCACACGTAGTAAAGTGGAGCGCAATCTGGCACGTATATGGCGTGTCAGAGTTTGCGCGCTCAAAAAGATCCCATTGATTTCAATGGGAGTTACGAGTGTATACACCGTGTAATTTTGCACCTGTAATTTTGCGGCCGCAAAACAAATGGGGAAAAGGGGCATCGACAATACAAAGACAGATGTGTGAGAATCCAATCCCAGGGCCTCAACAAAAACATAAGGGACTCTGGCGCACAGGTGCCTAGGTGTCCAATCCTGGAGCATGGGGAAATAACACAAGAGGATGAACTGGAGCAATATCCTCTGTTCGCACTGTATGATGAAACAAGAAGTAACTGGGGTAGTGTCCATAAGTTCAGCACCAAGATAAGGGACAAAAACTTGGTGGCTATGTACAACCAGAAAGAGTTCAACTAATCACTCCAAGGGTCACAAATCTTGAGCTCCCCAATCAGGTGTTGACTGGGGGACACAAAACTTACTGGTAGCAGCTTCCTCAATGCTCAGCTTCTGCAGATCGTTATCCCAATGGCAGGAGGTGAGGATGGCATGGATGATGTTGATGACTCCAGCAATCCAGATTTCTGTTGCAGTTCTTGAGCCAACTTCCTTTCTATGGCTCGGTAGAAGGCAATCACAGTGGTTGGGTTCATGGTGCTTCTGTACAGTCATGGCCAAAAGTTTTGAGAATGATACAAATATTAATTTTTACAAAGTCTACTGCTTCAGTTGTTCTAATGGCAATTTGCATATACTCCAGAATGTTATAAAGAGTGATCAGCTTAACAGCAATTACTTGCAAAGTCAATATTTGCCTAGAAAATGAACTTTATCCCCCAAAAAACATTTCAACATCATTGCAGCCCTGCCTTAAAAGGACCAGCTAACATCATTTCAGTGATTGCTCCATTAACACAGGTGTGGGTGTTGATGAGGACAGGGCTGGAGATCAATCTGTCATGATTAGGTAAGAATGACACCACTGGACACTTTAAAAGGAGGCTGGTGCTTGGCATCATTGTTTCTCTTCTGTTAACCATGGTTATCTCTAAAGAAACACGTGCAGTCATCATTACACTGCACAAAAATGGCCTAACAGGGAAGAGTATCACAGCTAGAAAGATTGCACCTCAGTCAACAATCTATCGCATCATCAAGAACTTCAAGGAGAGAGGTTCCATTGTTGGCAAAAAGGCTCCAGGGCGCCCAAGAAAGACCAGCAAGCACCAAGACTGTCTCTTAAAAGTGTTTCAGCTGCGGGATCAGGCTACCAGCAGTGCAGAGCTTGCTCAGGAATGGCAGCAGGCAGGTGTGAGTGCATCTGCACGCACTGTGAGGCGGAGACTCTTGGAGCAAGGCCTGGTCTCAAGGAGGGCAGCGAAGAAGCCACTTTTCTCCAGAAAAAACATCAGGGACAGACTGATATTCTGCAAAAGGTATAGGGAGTGGACTGCTGAGGACT
This sequence comes from Leptodactylus fuscus, assembly GCF_031893055.1. Classification (NCBI taxonomy): domain Eukaryota; kingdom Metazoa; phylum Chordata; class Amphibia; order Anura; family Leptodactylidae; genus Leptodactylus; species Leptodactylus fuscus. Next base: position 196,080,039 of record NC_134267.1, read on the forward strand.
GGGGTAAAGTCATTTTCTCTGATGAACCCCTATTCGATTGTTTGGGACATCTGGAAAACAGCTTATTCGGAGAGGACGAGGTGAGCGCTACCACCAGTCTTGTCTCGTGCCAACTGTAAAGCATCCTGAAACCATTCATGTGTGGGGTTGCTTCTCAGCCAAGGGAATCGGCTCTCTCACAGTCTTGCCTAAAAACACAGCCATGAATAAAGAATGGTACCAGAATGTCCTCCAAGATCAACTTCTCCCAACCGTCCAAGAGCAGTTTGGCAATCAACAATGCCTTCTCCAGCATGATGGAGCACCTTGCCATAAAGCAAAGGTGATAACTAAATATATTGGGGTTACAAATACCTTCAAGTCCTGCCACTGCCATATAGTGCCAGTTTCTGACTGGGAATTTAAAGAATATATTGAGGTTACAAATACCTTCAAGTCCTGCCACTGCCATATAGTGCCAGTTTCTGACTGGAAATTCAAAGAATATATTGGGGTTACAAATACCTTCAAGTCCTGCCACTGCCATATAGTGCCAGTTTCTGACTGGGAATTCAAAGAATATATTGGGGTTACAAATACCTTCAAGTCCTGCCACTGCCATATAGTGCCAGTTTCTGACTGGGAATTCAAAGAATATATTGGGGTTACAAATACCTTCAAGTCCTGCCACTGCCATATAGTGCCAGTTTCTGACTGGGAATTCAAAGAATATATTGGGGTTACAAATACCTTCAAGTCCTGCCACTGCCATATAGTGCCAGTTTCTGACTGGGAATTCAAAGAATATATTGGGGTTTCAAATACCTTCAAGTTCTGCCACTGCCATATAGTGCCAGTTTCTGACTGGGAATTCAAAGAATATATTGGGGTTACAAATACACTCAAGTTGTAACGATGCTAGTTATCAGATTTGGAGTCCAAATGGTGGGGCAATGGTACAGTACTTAAATAATAATAAATGGAGGAAAGGTACCTCAGAGGTAGAAGAAACCGTGGTCAGATGTTTGCCGGGATCGGTGCACAGGAGGAGCAGATCAACCGTAGTCAGACGTTAGCAAGGTTCGGTACACAGGAGGAGTAGATCAGTCGTAGTCAGGCGATAGCAAAGTTCGGTACACAGGAGGAGCAGGTCAATCGTAGTCAGACGTTAGCAAGGTTCGGTACACAGGAGAAGCAAGGTAGTGGTGAGGTTCAGGGCAACAGGAAACAGACAGCCAGAATAATCAGGCACAGGATGGAGTGAGCTGTGAGTTTATATAAGACAGGCTAAACTGTGATTGGCCACAGAACAGGTGATCTTAATAACCAATTACTCCAACAGAAGAGACCAGACAAGGTAAAGCACAGAACAAAACAGGATTCCAAATAGTACAATGGTTAAGGCCGCAGAACATAGCCAGGAAATCATGGGTTCAAGACCCAGTGAGTTCAGTTCGTGACACAAGTCCTGCCACTGCCATATAGTGCCAGTTTCTGACTGGGAATTCAAAGAATATATTGGGGTTACAAATACACTCAAGTCCTGCCACTGCTATATAGTGCCAGTTTCTGACTGGGAATTCAAAGAATATATTGGGGTTACAAATACACTCAAGTCTTGCTACTGCCATATAGTGCCAGTTTCTGACTGGGAATTCAAAGAATATATTGGGGTTACAAATACACTCAAGTCTTGCTACTGCCATATAGTGCCAGTTTCTGACTGGGAATTCAAAGAATATATTGGGGTTACAAATACACTCAAGTCTTGCTACTGCCATATAGTGCCAGTTTCTGAGTGGAAATTCCCCAAATAATTTGGGGATTCATTCACCCTACATCTCAGGCTCTTGCCATATTCACCCAGGTTGTCAGTGCTGCACCAGCTCGTTCCCAGACAGCTCGGCCCGAAAAACACATTACCTATATAGAGGATTTGGACAATGAAGACAACATGTTCTAAATCTAATGTCTGCACCTTCTCCAGAATTAAAATGAAGGCAGCTATTAACTTTCAAATAGCACTGCACTAAGGAAGATCTTATCAGCTTGTCTCATGACATGCTACTAAAAAGTGTCATTTGTGTATCTTAATGTAAATATAGTTGTATAAGCTTGTTGGGTTTTAGGCACTGCCAAGTTATTTATTACCACCCGCTCCCTTATAATGATGATGACGCCAAAGTCACTGTGGGTGTTCAGAGCTCACAGCTTTGGTTGACATTTGTCTTGCTCTCTGTCAGTACCAGCTGTCTTTTTGGATACTGTAAAGTTATGTTGACTTTATTAACAGCTATGGAAGCTTTAGCCAGGTTGTGACGGTGTGTAACCCTAACAACACTAAGTGGGATACACATTAATAGTCAGTCTATGTACGCTAAACGCATCACTGAAGTAATTTTTTTTCCCTCTCCCCTAATATAAGAAAGGAACAGACATTAGACCTAGACTGTGGTTCGAGGCTTATAAAAATCCAGTATTATTTGTTCTCCATGATGTGAAATATGCGTTAGACTCTTGAAAAGCAACCCAACATGAAGTCAGCCATGTGTGCCAGTGTGTTACTTGGCATGCCTTTGCTGGCCCAAACTGTAAGGGTCACTCTCCATTTCCTCCATTTTCCACTCCCCTTCACACCATTTGTGGTGAAGCAATGGGATGCACTGAAGTGCACCCTCTAGCCTCGTGTGGGACAGGGACATCAGATGCCACTCCAACCCCCTCGTCTTCCTCCGCCAGCCAACGGTGCGAAGATGAGAGGAGTGTGCTCTGAATGTTTTCTGCCTAGCAGAGGCTAGTTCTCACTTACAAAAATGGCCCCACTTTGACCTGTATATCAGGCACAATGGTGTAGGTTTCAAAGAAACATGGCACCAACAAGTTGAAAACGTGGGTCATGTGTGGACCGTTTTGAGTCTGGCAAGCTCCAGATCTGCTACCAGGTTCCAGCCATTATCACAGGCGCAAAAATGCCAGGCCCAAGGTGTAGCAGGGAAAAAAAAATGCCATCTCAGCCAGGATGGCATCCCTGACCTCGGAGGCACTGTGCTGTCTGTCCCCCAAGCTGATCAGCTTCAGCACGGCCTGCTGACGTCTCCCCACGCCAGTGTTACAGCGTTTGCCGCTAGTAGCTGGGGTGGAGGTTGCAGCGTCGTAGGGTTTCAGTCTACTCCTGCCATGAATTTTGGCCTGGGAGAGGAGATAGGCCACCCCAGTTTACACCCGGGGACCAGACTCCACCACATTCACCCTGCCTGTCATTAAAGATAAGCACTGCAGCATCCCTGACCACAGGCGCTTGTCCATGTGTCGGTGGTCAAGTGGACCTTGCAGCAAAGCGCAGAGCTCTGGGCCCGACTGATGTTATGGGACACATGCAGGCGCAAGGCAGGGACAGCACACCAAGAGAAGTAGTAACGGCTAGGCCCAGCATAGGGAGGTGCCCCAGCTGCCATCTGCTGACGGAAGGCCTAGGTATCCAGAAGCATAAACAAACACCAACATCTCCAGGGCCAGCAGTTTATCGATGAGGCTGTTAAAGGCTTGGGCATGGGGGTGGGTTGTGTTGTACTTCTGCCCGCAATGAAAAGCTTGGGAGATGTGGAGTGACTGGGAAGAGGCGCATGATGGTGCAGGCCAAAAGGGCGCATGAGGGTGAACTCCCCAATGTGTCAGAGATAGGTGTGTAGGTGTCCTTGCATCATATACTTGCACCATACTTGGCTTTGGAATTTAATTTTGTGCCAAAAAGTGGTTAAGACAGCGATCCCTCAGCTACTCCCGTTACACTGTCTATTGACAACTCCAGCACTGAAGTTACCATCTGTGGAAGTGGACCACCACTTCTAAGATCCCAAAGGAAGTAGGCAAGAGATGTGCGGTGCAGAAAAAAAGATGAGAAAATAAGTGTAGGCTGTAGAGCACAGAGGGATCGGAGAGGACAGAGCTGGTGTCGGCCAGGTATTCCCACAACATGCGCCTATACTTGTCCCTCCTGGTGACACTAGGCCCCTGAGTGGCAGTAATTTGTCCAGGGGGGCCATTAACGTGTTCCAGACCTAGGAATAAGTCTTCCAACAGGGTAGAGTTTTGCATGCCTTTGCTTCTACCCACTGTTTGTGCTGCTTAGCTTCCCTCCACATCTACACTGCTTTCGCCCCTAAACATCACCCCAGTTTATGCATCTGCTTCTACCCTGTTTTTTTGTTGAATTAGCTTCCCTCCACATCTACACTGCTTTCGCCCCTAAACATCACCCCAGTTTATGCCTTTGCTTCTACCCAGGTTTTTTGTTGATTTAGCTTCCCTCTATATCTACACTGCTTTAGCCCTCAGACATCACCCCTGTCCATGTGGGGTCGGTGGCCTCGTCATCCACCAACTCCTCTTCCAATTGCGCACTGCCCCCTTACTGCAAACCGCACATGACCACAGCTTGCCCTGATGGCAACTGTGTCTCATGATCCCCACTTAGGTCCAGACAAGTCGGTGGCGGGTCCAAAACCCCAAAATTGGAAGGAAATGGCGGATGCTGCAGTATTTCTAACACCTGTTCCTGGTGCTCGGGCCTGGTCTGTGTTGTACCCTGCACCCTGCTTAACGCAGCTGCCATATCCGGAGTTGTGATGAGAGCATGCTAATGTTTTGTGTCCAGTGCAATGGATGGGATGGGATTTCACATAAGTCTGCCACCCATGGCCACTCATGGTTGAGCAACTGAGGGAGTTGACTTTGACGAACCCGAGGGTTTTGGAGTTGGGACTACATCAAAGGTCTGTGCTGCTCACACACTGTGCTCAACACATGATATGTTTAGTGCCAGCAGTGTGGAGACGTCGCACAACAGCCGTTGTTCCAGCAGGTACAGGCGTTGTAGGAGTGCATAGAGGCTAGCAGCGGCAACTATAGACTTTAAAAACTATCCGCACAAGCGCCACACTTTCACCAGTAGCTCAGGAACATTGGGGTACCTTTTTAAAAAGATTAGCAGCAATGAGTTAAAAACGTGGCCCAGGCATGGAATATGTTGCAGGCTGCCAAGCTACAGAGCCGATCCCAGGTTACGGCCATTATCACACATGACAACATGCCTGGGCCCAGGTGCAGTGGCAAAAACCACATTGCCGTGTCATCAAGGATGGCATGACTCACTTTGTAGGCTGTGTGCTGTCTGGCCCCCAAGCTGATGAGCTTCAGCCCAGCCTGCTGACATCTCCCCACACCAGTGTTGCAGCGTTTCCAGCTCGTAGCTGGGGTCAATCTAACAACGGAGGAGGAGGGTGGTGTTTCAGCCCTCCTCCCAGGAATGTTGTGTGGGGAGACAAGTCAGTCCACCACATTTTGCGACCCGGTCCATGCCTCAAGTACATTCAACCACTGTGCCAAGATTGAAAGGTAGCGTCCCTGTCCGCATGCACTTGTCCATTCATAGCTGGTCACGTGGAACTTTTGGGCAAAGCGCTGAACTTAGGGACCGCCTCATGTTTGGGGAAAAGTCCTGGTGTGGACGGCACAGTGAGGTGGCACAGTAGCCAGCAGGCCCAAAAAGGGCAGAGTGTCCACAAGCCGGGACCCCAACATCTCCTGGGCCAGAATTTTTGAGATGAGGCAGTTGAAGCCTTGGGAATGTGGGTGGGTTGTGCCTGGAATGAAAGGCCTGGGAGATGTGGAGTCGCATTGCAAAGTGTGTAAACCACACTCAGTTTGTCCTCGACCTATACATTTAGAAATTATCTCCCCCAGCGAGGAACGTGGCCTCGATGGGGGAATTTTTCTAAGGAAGCTAGAAAAGAGGGCATCTTGGGCCTTGCTGGCTCAGGTCTAGCTTTTGTCATGCAGCTGTCTTCTGCCTCTGGACATCCCTTTGCCTCTAGCCACCTTTTTCCCTGCTTAGCTTGCCTCCACATCCACACTGCTTTTGCCCCTAGACATCACCCCAGTCTATGCCTTAGCTTGTACCCCCAGTTTTTTCTGCTTAGGTTGCCTCCACATCCACACTGCTTTTGCCCCTAGATATCATCCCTATCCATGCCTCTGCCCCTAGCCATAACTCTGCCACCCCTGGAAACTCATGGTGCAGAAACTTGGGAGCTGACTTTGAGGAACCCTTGGGTTTTGTAGATGGAACTCCATCAAAGGTCTGTGCAGCTCACACACTCTGGTCAAGATATGGTATGTAGCGTTTCAGCGTGTGTGGACATCAGGCAGATGTAGGCCTTGCTGGAGTGTTTTGAGGCTAGCAGCGGCTCCTGTACACTTGCAAAAGTGGGCGCACAAGCGCCGCATTTTCAACAGTAGCTTCAGTACATTTGGGTATGTTTTCAAAAAACGTTGCACCACTAAGTTAGATGTGGGCCAAACATGGAACGTGTTGGAGGCTGGCAAGCTCCAGAGCCGCTACCAGGTTCCAGCCATTATCACAGGCGCAAAAATGCCAGGCCCCAGGTGTAGCAGGGAAAAAAAAATGCCATCTCAGCCAGGATGGCATCCCTGACCTCGGAGGCACTGTGCTGTCTGTCCCCCAAGCTGATGAGCTTCAGCACGGCCTGCTGATGTCTCCCCATGCCAGTGTTTTAGCGTTTGCCTCTAGTAGCTGGGGTGGAGGTTGCAGCGTCGTAGGGTTTCAGTCTACTCCTGCCATGAATTTTGGCCTGGGAGAGGAGATAGGGTACCTCAGTTTGCACCCCGGGACCAGACTCCACCACATTCACCCTGCCTGTCCTTAAAGATAAGCAGTATCCCTGACCACAGGCGCTTGTCCAAGTGTCGGTGGTCAAGTGGACCTTGCAGCAAAGCGCGGAACTAAGGGCCCACCTGATGTTGAGTGACACGTGCTGGTGCAAGGCGGGGACGCCACACCAGGAGAAGTTGTGACGGCTAGGGACGGCATAGCGAGGTGCCACAGTTGCCATCAGGTCCAGGAAGGCCGGAGTTTCAACAAGCCAGAACGCCAACATCTCCTGGGCCAGCAGTTTAGCGATGTTGGCGTTCAAGGCTTGCGTGGGTGGGTGGTTAGCAGTGTATTTCTGCCGGCGCTCCAATGTCTGAGAGATGGTGGGTTGTTGTAAAGAAGCACCTGATGGTGCCTTTGATGGTGCAGGAGAAGGAGATAAGACAGAAACAGGGGAGGATGAGGGAGAAGTCAACAAAGTGGCGGAAGCAGATGAAGTGATGTCCTGGCTCGTCCTTTGGAGTGCATCGCCAGCACTGTGAGCAGAGGCAGTGGCATGAACGTCGGGCGACGTTTGTCCTGCCGTTGCTGCCTGCCACTGATTCCAGTGCTTGGATTCCAAATGACGGTGCATTGAAGTGGTGGACAGGTTGCTCTTCTCAGGGCCCCTACTCGATTTCGAGAGGCAAATTGTGTAGAGGACACTATATCTGTCCTCGGCGCATTCCTTGAAAAAACTCTACACCTTCGAGAAATGTGCCCTCGATGGGGGAGTTTTTCTGGGCTGGGTACAGAAGGGAACATCTTCGGACATTCCGGGTGTGGCCTGGCTTCGCCTAAGCTGCTGACCTCTGCCTCTAGCTACCCTTTTTGGTGCTGCACCTGCCTCAACATCCACACTACTTTCCCAGCTTGACATCCGCCTTGTCCAGGTGGGGTCGGTGTCCTCGTCGTCCACCACCTCCTCTTCCAACTCCTGTCTCGCCTCCTCCTCCTGCACAATGCGCATGTCAACTGGCTGCCCTGACAGCAACTGCGTCTCATCGTCGTCAATGAGGGTGAGTTGCTGGTCATAAATTCACTGATTTCAAACAAATGTGTGTATATTAGAAAGTTCACAGAGGGACAAATGACACTATCTGCCCCAAAAAATAAACATATAAAATTTCACTTTTATTGATATCCTTTAAAACCAATCCAAAAAGTAAAACAAAATGATTGTGTTCCACCTGTTCAGTCCATACAAAAGTGAAGAAGTAACTAGGGAGGGGCAATTGTATATACACCTATATATGCCCTATAGGATATTGAAACCCTCACTCCCTAATAAACCACAGTGGCTTTTTTCCAAACAGCAACTTGTGAACAGGACCCAAAGCGTGAACTGCCAGCAAATCACTCCCCCCCCTCTGAGGTTACTGGCCTATTGCCACGCCAACAGAGAGGAGAGAGACACTGACAGTCAGGTCACCGTACAAATGCTGAACTGGATGATAAGTCCACTGACTAACTGGGAATTTATGATTCCAGTTAGTCAGTGGACTTATCATCCAGTTCAGCATTTGTACGGTGACCTGACTGTCAGTGCCTCTCTCCTCTCTGTTGGCGTGGCAATAGGCCAGTAACCTCAGAGGGGGGGGGAAGTGATTTGCTGGCAGTTCACGCTTTGGGTCCTGTTCACAAGTTGCTGTTTGGAAAAAAGCCACTGTGGTTTATTAGGGAGTGAGGGTTTCAATATCCTATAGGGCATATATAGGTGTATATACAATTGCCCCTCCCTAGTTACTTCTTCACTTTTGTATGGACTGAACAGGTGGAACACAATCATTTTGTTTTACTTTTTGGATTGGTTTTAAAGGATATCAATAAATGTGAAATTTTATGTGTTTATTTTTTGGGGCAGATAGTGTCATTTGTCCCTGTGTGAGTTGTTGGTCATCCGCCACCAAATCGACCGGAGATGGAGGAGACTCTAGTGTTTGAGCATCTGGACACAGATACTCGTCTGTTAAGTCCGTGGAATCGCGAAATGGAGGGGCAGGTTGCGGTACAGTCAAAGGAAGGGAGAACAGCTCTGGGGAGCAGGGACAGTTGGGGTTATTGTTCTGGGAAGATTGAGAATTTTGGGTGGAAGGAGGACAAGACTTTTGGGTAAGAGGAGGTAGAGGCTGACTGGCTGGTGGACAATGTGCTTTAAGTGTTATCCGACAGCCATTGCAAGACCTGTTCCTGGTTCTCGGGCCTACTAAGGTTTGTACCATTCAGCCTAGTTAATGTTGAACTTTTGTGCAAAACGCAGAACTTAGGGCCCGCCTGATGTTAAGGGACACACGCTGGTACAAGGCTCAACTCACCCTAAGGGCCAAAAACACAGCTGGTGCAAGGCTCTACTCATGCCAAGGGCCTCAATCTCTACTGGTAGCTCAGCTTAAGGTCCTGTAACTTTGTTTGGAAGGGCTCATGTTAAGGGCTAGAAAAGTCAATTTTGGAAGGTCTTACCACATCACACACACACACACACACACACACACACACACACAATGACAGTTGTGGGTGAGGACTAAAGGATTTCCCATTGCCTATTCCATCTGTGGTTGTCATGGTTTAAAGGGGTGGTTGTTACTGTTTGTTGAGCTTAAATTGGGGTTTGTGTCCATCCATTTGGGGAGTAAAGAAGGTTTCCAGGTATTTTCCCACTTTAATAGAGGTTTTTTTGAATGTGGAAAGTGTGTAGTTGTTAGGCTGTGATGTTGGGGTAATAGAGGGTCTTTGGTGTGTTAGATGCCCC